>NC_059158.1:73867781-74556281 GCF_019923935.1 Bubalus bubalis | reverse complement strand
TTTGTGACAAGCCAAATGAATAATCAAGTTAAACCTTTAATTCATAAGATCTATGTAAAGTACTGATTAAAGAGAAGAAACCCAAAGAGTAAACAGAATTTCCTCTTATATTCGGAAAAGGCTATCACAAAGTATAATCTGCATAATTGTAAGTCCTCTCTATTTCCACTGGAGTTTACAAATAACTGTAAGGCAGAGGGCAAAAGCACAACAGGATCTACCTCTACACCGGGATATGATGCGGCAATGAAAGGGAATGAACCAATGACACAGCTACAACATGGATGGACTTCAAAAACACTGTACTGTATGAAAGAAGCCCGTCACAAAAGGCCACATATTGTGTGATTCCATTCATATGACATTTCCAGAATAGGGAAACCTATAGAGACAAGTAAGTCAGTGGTTGCTTAGGTCTGAGAGGAGTTGGGAGTCCAGGTTGTGGGAATGGGAAGTGACCGCTATTGGGGACAAGATTTCTTCTTCAGATGGTGAAAATGTTCTGAAATGGGTTATGGTGATGGCTCCAAACTTTAAATATACTAAAAGCCAACATATACTTTAAAGATCATAAATTATATCTTATATTGACACTATTTAAAAAATTAACATGAAGCACAATATCATGCTACATGCTTTTCACAATAACATGAAAAGCTCAGTATCACTAGTTATAGGGAAATGTAAATCAAAACCATGAGATACCATGCTGCACTCATGAGAATGGTTATTAAAAAAAAAAAAAGGAAAACAACAAACGTTGGCAAGGATGTGGATAAACTGGAACCCTTATGCATTACTGGTGGGAATGTAAAATGGTGCAGGCCCTATGGAAAACAGTTTTCTGGTTCTTCAGTAGTCAAACACAGAACTCCCAGATGATCCAGCAGTTCTGCTCCTAGGTGTATACCCAAAGGAACTGAAAGTTGGGGGATGAACAGATACTGGTATGCCATTATTCAAAATAGCCAAAAGATAGAAGCAATCCAAGTGTTCATTATGGTTGAATGGGTAGACCAACTGTGGTATGTACAAACAATGGAATATTATTTAGCCATAATAAAAAATAAGCTTGATACATGCTACAGTATGGATGACTCTTGAATATGTTATACTAAGTGAAGTATGCCAGACACAAAAGGACAAATATATAATTCCACTCACATGATGTAGTTAGGAAAGACAAATTTCACAGAGGCAGAAAGAATAGTGTTTACCAGGGGCTAGAGGCAGGGGAACAGAGTTTCTACTTGGGGTAAAGAAAAAAAATTTCTGGAAACAGACAGTGATGATGGTACACAACACTATGAATATAATTAATGCCACTGAACTGCGCACATAAAACAGTAAATTTTATGCTTTATATATTCCCTTCCAAAAAAGCACTTCATTTACACTGAAACAAAAATAATACACAATCAAAACTGGAAGATCAATTCCATTTTGTGCAAAACTCAACAGGTATACAAAATAAAAGGAAAAGCCACTATATTAGTATTTATGTTTTACCTTCAAAAGAGTCGGACACGACTGAGCGACTTCACTTTCACTTCTCACTTTCATGCATGGAGAAGGAAATGGCAACCCACTCCAGTGTTCTTGCCTGGAGAATCCCAGGGAGGGGGAGCCTCATAGGCTGCCATCTATGGGGTCGCATAGAGTCGGACACGACTGAAGCGACTTAGCAGCAGCAAAAACCTATACAGGTTTTTTCTTTTTTTGCTGTTGACTCTAAGTAGAGTGAAATGTATAGATGTTCTGACATCCTTTTATTTATCCATTCAGAATAATAAATATGATTGTCATGTGGATCAATATCCACAAACACTAAGAAATATCTAGGACATTTAAAAACTTAGAAGGGAAAAAATAGAATACTAAGGAACAGAACTATTAAGGACAACATTTTTGAAGAAGGAAAAATGAAAAATGTAGCGAATCACTCCAAATACTCATAAATTTGCTTTTATATACTCGTAAATTCAAACAACCAAACCCAGAAGCAAAAAACAAACCTAGTGTCCAGACCCAGGTTTCAAAGTATGTTTCTAAAATAAAAGGAACAGGTTGATTCCAACACTGGAGCAGAGAAAAATAAAAGACAAATTTTTGATGATCTTATAGTGTCATGAAGTAGTTTTATTTATTTATTTTTTAAAAGGATGGAACATGTTAAATGGACATAGGAGTCAAGCTGATAGAGCTGGCAAAGGTCAAAACTTGAGCAAAAAAGTATATAAGTATTGAATTATAACCAATTAAGTAAATATCTGAGTTCATAATGACAGGAATAAATGATTAAATAAATAAGTGAGGGCAAGGGAAAAATCCTCTTTCCAGAGAAATTCAAATTAAAAAATGTAGAGGAATTTAGAGAAACAGAAAATCACTGATAGAAAACCACAGTAACAATTGATGCAGGCAAGAACTAGCAATGAATAATAACACTAGTGGGTGAAATTCAGGGAGAAACAAGATATTTGCATGGGTTCTTACACTCCCACCTCCACGATCTCTTTTAATTAATTATTTTAATTGGAGGCTAATTACCTTATGACGAACCTAGATAGCATATTAAAAAGTAGAGACATTACTTTGCCAACAAAGGTCTGTCTAGTCAAGACTATGGTTTTTCCAGTAGTCATGTATGGATAGGAGATTTGGACTGTGAAGAAAGCTGAGCACCAAAGAATTGATGCTTTTGAACTGTGGTGTTGGAGAAGACTCTTGAGAGTCCCTTGGACTGCAAGGAGATCCAACCAGTCCATTCTAAAGGAGATCAGTCCTGGGTGTTCTTTGGAAGGAATGATGCTAAAGCTGAAACTCCAGGACTCTGGCCACCTCATAGGAAGAGTTGACTCATTGGAAAAGACTCTGATGCTGGGAGGGATTGGGGGCAGGAGGAGAAGGGGACGACAGAGGATGAGATGGCTAGATGGCATCACAGACTCGATGGACATGAGTTTGGGTGAAGTCCAGGAGATGGTGATGGACAGGGAGGCCTGGCGTGCTGCAATTCATGGGGTCGCAAAGAGTCGGACACGACTGAGCAACTGAACTGAACTGATTGTGGTTTTTTCCATAAATTGACATTAATCAGCCACAAGTGTACATGTGTCCCCCTGTTCCGAACCCCCCTCCAACCTCCCTCCTCATCCCATCCCTCTGGGTTGTCCCAGTGCACTGGGTTTGAGTGCCCTGTTTCATGCATCCATGATCTCTTTACTGGTCTAACTCAACTATATTGCTGTTTCCTAACACACTCTCCACCTTCCCACCATGCTCATCTTTAATAAGCTTTGACTAGATGCAGATCACAGCTTTTCAACAGCGGTGCTACTGACATTTTGGACTCTGCCATTCTTTGTGTACACTGTAGGGTGTTTTGTAGCATCCCTAGAATCCACCACTAGATGTTGTTATCACCCAACCCCTGAGCTATGACAATCAAAAAAATGTGTCCAAACGTTGCCACGTATCTCCTGGGGCAATAATGGCCCTCAGTTGAGAACCATAGCTCTAAATCCTTATCTTTCCTCAGAGTTCAGCTTTGAACTATGTCAAATGTCACCTTTCTTTTTCTCCTTGCCGCTCCCTTCTCCCTCACCTCTTTCATAAAGTCTTACCTTGTTATCCCACATGGAATTATTTTTGTCTTATGCTAGCGTGCCACAGTTTTTATAACAGTGTATTTTCAATTAGTTATTATTTTCAGCCTTGAACTATATGTATGTACATATCCGTTATTATATTTTCTTGAGGCTAGACAGAAGCTATGCATCACACTTTTATATTACAGGCCACTACAATTTCATTTGCTGCCTTGCATGATGTAGGTACTCAATAAAAGTCAATCAAATTAAATAAATTAGTGAGAAAAGTACTTAATTGAATAAAATGTTTTATTTCTCTATTTTTGCTCTCAATACACTATATTTCAAAGAGAGTATTTGGTAATAGTTTAGTATTACTTTGCTTAAGATCCATGTTTTGATGAAATACAGGACTGACTGGAAGAGAAATTGTGACTTATCAAAAGCACCACTATTTGTTTGATTAACCAAAAGAGATCCTCTTCAGAGTTAGACCTGCAAATACAAACATAAAACGACAATAGCTGGGGCAGGGGTGGATACTGTACTCTACAGTAAGCCAGTGAGGAACGCTAGCTCTTATCCTGTTAAAAGAACAATGACGTGCAGGTCAGGTAGAGACACTTCACTTCTTGAAGCCATCTTGAGCATCTTTTCATTTCAGTGTATGTTCAAGAAATATCTCTGTACGAGGCCTCAGTAATTCAAGTATAGACATTTATTTTTCTTCCAAGTTTTGAGTAAGTTGGAACATCTCTATTAACTGTATATGGAGTGTATATTCACATCAATCTATATTTTATGTGAATTACGGGTAAGGTTGGAAAAAGTGCCCATCTATCAATGTAAGAGTAAAGATCACAGGGAATATAGACCTATCACTGGGGGCATTCAGTTAAAAAAAGCTACTATATGATTCAGTAAAGGATATTCTCATGCAACCGATTACTCTAAAAAAATAACAGCAGAGTGGAATTTCTTACCTATTATCATATGATTCTTGTTCTTTTAGATATTGTTGCATTAACTCTTCTTGTTTCTTCTTATCATATGATATTTTCTGTTCTGCCATCCAAACCTAAATTAGTAAAGTAAAAACTTAAATAAGTTTGTTCTCTTTTATAATAAAACATAAAATGCTATTCTATAGTTTACAACGTATCTATTTTGATCATAAAGCCACAATCACAAAATAAGAGTTGAAAATTCCAATTTATGCTTTGATGCAAGTCCTAAAATATAATCACTCAAAACAGCTAAACTTTCAGTCAAGAATGTCAAACTTGAGAACCACTCTGAGCACTCAGGGTACAACAGCTTCTTGCCCTCAGTCCCTCGGATGTTTCAGAGACAAGAACGACCATCTCTCTACATGGAATATATCTAGTCCAGAAAACACACAGGGCATATCGTTGGATGCCAGTGAGTGTTACTGATACCCCAAGAAAGGAAAAATGGAAGACAAGGAGGAGGAAAAAAGGAAAGGAGATGAAAGACAGTCGTAGAAAAAAAGGAAGGAACAAGAGAGAAAACTGGAGAAGGAAATGGCAACCCACTCCAGTATTCTTGCCTGGACAGAGGAGCCTGGCAGGCTACAGTCTATGGGGTCACAAGAGCTGGACAAGACTTAGCGACTAAACCACCAAGAGAGGAAACAGATGAAATGAGAGATGCATCTGATATCCTGCAGTTGCTCAAGGGCACCACCACCACAGGCTGAGTGCGTCCCTATGTGATATTCTCAGAATCATAAAAGTGGTGAAGATAAAAAGCCCACACAGCTTATGTAAGGATATTTAATCATGTTACCTCCAGGTTTAAAAGATATCAGTGTCTTCCCACCTTCTTTAAAGTAAAGGATAAAGTGTTTGATAATCTTAACATAAATAGCAAGGCAAAACTGTTTCTCACAACAAGCTGTTTTAAGAAGGTAAATTTAAGGGAAAATATTTAACACTTACATTGATAAACATTTAATACTTAAATTGATAAAATAATTAATAATTATAATGGGGCAGACAAGTGTGGGGAGAAGGACTGGGGACAAGACTGCCATTATTCAATTTTAGACACAAAACAGGAGTAGTTATTAGTATTTAATAGTACTCAGATAGGTAAGTTTTATGACCACAATCTGAGATGTGGACAACAAGGATTAATATGGAGATAAAAGCAAAAACAGAAATGAAAAGAGAATCCTTCAGGGAAGAACTATCCTGGAAATTTCTTTTGTATAAGTTCCTAAAATTTCTTCTACTGTCTTCATAACTAACATAACATATATGTCATAACCAATATAACATTACCAATGTAATGTTACAGAAGAAAAGTCTACACTTGGGATAGGCAGTAAAAGGCACCTTTGGAATTTTCACTATAGCTCAAACTGCAAACAGTTGAAATAGAGAAATGCAAGATGTCATTGCCTGATCAAATAATACATTAATAATAACCTCCTAATGATTAAGATACTACTTATAACAATAACTACCATTTATTTAAGGCTTTAGATTTACAAAGTTATTTTACAAGTCTCATTTGCTCAAGAGCTGAAATACATGAATATTTATGATGGATTAAAATAAAAAGTAGTGAAATATATTCTTGCCGACAAAATGCTCAGAATCTGCTAATAGAAAAACCATACTAACCTTTCTGTATATTAAGATATTTTATAATAAAAAAGATGTGAATTGTGTAAATAAACAGTAACAATGTTTGGGTCTGGGCAGCGCAGGAAGGGGGCACATCGTGATTGTGTTTTTCATAGCTTATGTTTTTATATGGTTGCATTTACGCCAATAAATCCTCATCTGGGGAAAATAGTAACAATAAAAATGGATAACAGAATACATTCAATGTAAGGAAATAGAACAAGACAGTGATTAACTCTAGGGGGCAGAGAAGAAGGCTGATATAATAGAATACTTTATAGCCAAGTTTTGGTTTTTAAAAGTTCTTTATTTTTTAAATGACATAACTATACTCACATTCTGACAAAATGTGGTCCACTGGAGAAGGGAATGGCAAATCACTTCAGCATTCTTGCCTTGAGAACCCCATGAACTATACTCACATGTAGCCAATATTATTCCTGTCTTGTATATCCTTCCAAGGATGTTCACATGGACACACACGTAATATACATACATAATATAAACAAACACATACACATGCATTTTTGGTCCCTCTTTTCATGAATGGTGAACATATACAGATGGTGATGGCAGCCATGAAATTAAAAGCCGCTTACTCCTTGGAAAGAAAGTTATCACCAACCTAGGCAGCATATTAAAAAGCAGAGACATTACTTTGTCAGCAAAGGTCCATCTAGTCAAGACTATGGTTTTTCCAGTAGTCATGTATGGATGTGAGAGTTAAGACTATAAAGAAAGCTGAGCACCAAAGAATTGATGCTTTTGAACTGTGGTGTTGGAGAAGACTCTTGAGAGTCCCTTGGACTGCAAGGAGATCCAACCAGTCCATCCTAAAGGAGATGAGTCCTGGGTGTTCATTGGAAGGACTGATTTTGAAGCTGAAAATCCAATACTTTGGCCACCTGATGCGAAAAGCTGACTCATTTGAAAAGACCCTGATGCTGGGTAAGATTGAGGGCAGGAGGAGAAGGGGACAACGGAGGATGAGACGGTTGGATGTCATCACCGACTCAAGGGACATGAGTTTGGGTAAACTCTGGGAGTTGGTGATGGACAGGGAGGCCTGGCGTGCTGTGGTTCATGGAGTCGCATAGAGTCGGACAAAGCTGAGCGACTGAACTGAACCGAACATATACAGCATGCATATATATATATGTATGCACATATAATACAGCATACATAAAGAGAAAAATGTATAAAATAAATTCTATACCATGGAGATCATTCCCAGAACAGTAAGCAAAATGCTTTATTTTCCAGGAGGGTAGGGTGCTGAAGAGTATCATTTCTTTGTGAAGCTACACCATCATTTATTTAACCAATCTCCTGCTGTACTGGTGGATATTAAGAAATTTCCAATCTTCTGTTATTACAAAGGCAGCTGCAATAAGTAACCCTGTTACACAAGTAGCTTCAATGTGTTAAACAGGATTTTGAAGCGCATTAAAATTTTGCCAAGGGAAAAATAGGGTAATATATCACTGGCAGAGGGAGCAACTCAGATAAAGATCCAAAAGTGTAGAACAGGAATTGAGTAGTTTGATTTTACTGGAGCATAAAGTCTAAGGTTGGAGACTTCCCTGCTAGGCTAGTGGTTAAGACTCTGGGTTTCCACTGCAGGGGGCATGGGTGCGATCCCTGGTCAGGGAACTAAGATCCTGCATGCTGTGGGGCCAAAATTTAAAAAATAAATAAAATTTAAAATCTAAGATGGAAGAATAGCAGTAAGGGATGATGAAGGAAAAATAAACTGGAGCCTGGTTATCTGGACTTAATTCTGGAGTATTTTAATAAGGAGCTGAAGAAATCAAATTTGTGCTTTAAAATGACTACCCTATGGAAGCAACCCAAATACTCATCAAATGATGAATGGATAAATAAAATGTGCCATATCTATACCATGGAATTATTCAGCAATAAAAAGGAATGTAATACTGATACATTATACAGTATGAACTCTGAAAACATTATGCTAACTCAAAGAAGCCAGTCACAAAAAAAACCCATATTGCATGATTCAGTTTATATGAAATGTCCAGAATAGGCCAATTCACAGAAATAGAAAGCAGATTAGTTGTTGGCTAAGGCTGGGGAAGGGGGAGGATTAAGGACAAATGGGGAGTGACTGTTAGTAGATATGGGTTTTGGGGAGAGTGATGAAAATGTTTCAGGACTGTTTTGGTGATGACAAAATTAATAAATACACTAAAAAAATACTGAATTTTACACTTTATATGAGTGTATGGTATGCGAATTATACTTTAGTAAAACTGCTAAATAAAAAAATAATTATTCTGATCCGTAGAGAATGGATTTGAGAGGGGTCAAGACTGGCAGCAGAAAAGTCAGTTAGGACATATAACAATTAAGGCAATGGCAAGCCACTCCAGTACTCTTGCCTGGAAAATCCCATGGATGGAGGAGCCTGGTGGGCTGCAGTCCATTGGGTCGCTAAGAGTTGGACACAACTGAGCGACTTCACTTTCACTTTTCACTTTCATGCATTGGAGAAGACAATGGCAACCCACTCCAGTGTTCTTGCCTGCAAAATCCCAGGGACGGAGGAGCCTGGTGGGCTGCTGTCTATGCGGTCACACAGAGTCGGACACGACTGATGTGACTTAGCAGTAGCAGCAGGTGAAAGACAATAAGGGTCTAAGCTAAGATGCAGACAGTAGTGACAAGGAGGAGAGATGGCTTCAAGAGATACTTAAGAAGTAACAGCAATAGAATTTATTAGCAGACTAGATAAAGCAGTGATGGAAAAGGATGAATCTTATTTCTGGCCTGGGTGACTGGATGAGGGTTGTGTTACTAACTGCATTTTCTACTGATATGAGAATAGGAGGTATAAATACAAGAGCAGATTTAGAATAAAAGATAAGTTTCGTTTCAAATATGTTGCGTTTGAGATGCCTGTAGGATATCAAGATGAAATTGTCTACTATATAGCTGTGTTCAGGTGCCTTCAGTTAGGGCTTAAGATCTGGCAGTGTAGAGCTGAGAGTCAGGAGTAAAAAAAGGGGTCGTTAAAACTTTGAAATTGGCTGTGACTGTTCAGGAAAGCATATAGAATAAGCAGTATGAAACTCTGGTTACCACCTGTATTTTCGGAATAGTCTAAGGATAACAGTGTGTGGGGGGGGGCCAATTAACATTTTATTGTGCACTCCCTCTATGTAGTAAGCAGAGAGCAAGGTGGTGTTTGAAAGTCTTTATCTACACCATCTTATTTAGTCCTCATAACAATTTCAAGTCATGGCAACTGATATGGATCATTCCTAATTTACAAATTAGGAGACTCAAGATGAGGGATATTAAATATTTTATGCAAGGTCTCAAGGCTAAAAGTGACTGTGCTGGAATAACAGAATATAGGTCAGGTTTCAATCCTCAGATACATCCTACTTCACTATTCTGCTTTCCACTGCTGTAATATTCAGCATACTTTTTTTGTACTGGATCTAATACACCTGTAAGTGGTTATTTAAAAAGTCACAGCTCAGAGGTCACCAGACGCTACAAGATAAGGCGGGATAAAAAGAGGAAGCAAGGTGTGACTTTCCTTTCCTTTTCAGATCTAGCTAGTCTTTTTTTGTATGGGATAGCAGAGCTCAGAAGCCGTGATCTCTGAGATTCGAATCTGCTGAGGGAAGTAACCAGTAACCCTGTCACCAATCTTCATATCTCGACTCTTTACATTCTAGCTGACAGAGCCGAAAGAGCAGACGGAGCCGCCTTCTCCCTGGCTGATGTAAAATAAACCTCGATGGCTAGCGGCGAGGGACAAGAACGCCAGGGCTTTAGGCATGGAGAAAAGGCGGCTGTCCCAGGGATCCCATACACACCACCACTCTGACCTCCAGGAGGTCCCAGGAACACAGGCGCCAAAGGCCTGCTCACCGTACTCACTTTTTTGATGTTGGACTTGGAAGCAGGATGAAAGTCCTTCTTGCACATGAAATTGGCGAAGGATTTCCCCATTTTGGAGGCTGAGCTGGGGTATGCAACCGCTAGATCTGAGAGCAACGTAAACAAACTCTGCCGCCTAACCGGAACTGCGCCTCCAGTAGCAGGGGGAACTTCCGGGGTCAAAGGGGACGACTTCCGGCAACTAGCTCCTCTGCCACCCTTTCTCACTCCTTTACCCTTTCACTTGGGTAGCTCGGAGGCCAGGTGAGGGGCTTGCAGGGAGGGAGGGGCGAACGAGCCTAGTAGTTGTAGGAAGTAGGAAGCCGGGAAAAGGGGAGCGGTCGTGGGGGCGGGGGGGGGGGTGCTGGGGGCGGGGACTGAGAGGCTTCTGGGAGGGGCGCGGGCGACAGCTGCGCAGTCCGCAGCCGTCTTGGGTGCTAAGTGTGTGCTGAGCGGCGGCCCTTTTTTTTTGCAAGAGGTTCTTGAAGTCCGAGCAGTTTATTCTATGAACGCTGTTTCGAGTTACAGAAACTTGCCTGCACCGATTTTTCTCGTCTGTAGTAATTCTTGCCCTAACTGTAGCAAGTTTGTGAGGATCAAACGATGAAAGCTCTTGGTGAACTAAAGCATGTCAACTCCACAAGAGCGAAGACTCTAGTTTGTTAGCAACTGTACGGCGCCTAGTGCAGAAAGATGTCCGTAAACATTTGTTAAATGATGACTATATTCTAGAAACCGGTTAGTAAAGCCTCTCAAAACTGCCGCTCCTAAATAGGTTAGATGTCTTCCTAATCAGGTGTTTTCTTAGCTTATTATCCTGGTTAGGTCAGATCACCTAGTGCACCTTGATGGCTCTTGAGATTCCAGGGTATTGAGGGTACGTGGCTGCTGCTGCTGTAGGTGATCCTTCAACCAATTCCTTTCCCAGGATGACGTGGCGTGGGATGTCAGGAGTAAACTTTTTGTGAGAAATGTACTCTTCTGACAAATAATAACAGAAACAGCGTTTATATAAGTGTCCGATATGTTCTATGCATTGTGCAAAACGTTTTACACATTGTCTTATTAAAATCTCATAACAACCCTTTTAGAGATTTACAGATGAGGCAGGAGGCTTAGATAGAGATTAAATAGCCTTGCCAAAGTTAGGCAGGGGTGGAACTAACTTTGGAACACACATAGAAGGCGATTTAGGACATGAAAATCACACGAAGGACTTCCCTGGTGGTCCATTGGTTAAGAATCCGCCTGCCAATGTAGGGGACACTGCTTCTGTCCCTAGTCCAGGAAGATTCCCCCATACTGCGGAGCATCTGAGCCTGCGGTGCACAACTCAAGCCCAGGATCCTAGAACCCGTGCTCTGCAAGCAAGAGTAGCCCTGGCTCCCCACAGCTAGAGAAAGCCTGCACACAGCAAGGAAGACCCAGTGTGGCCAAAAATAATAAATTTAAAAAATTTTTTTAGAGGAAGGAAAATCCCACAGAAAGGAACAGAAGCATTGGTGACCTCTTCCTGCTGCTGCTGCTGCTAAGTTGCTTCAGTCGTGTCTGACTCTGCGACCCCATAGAAGAGAAAAACCCTTAGGCATTTCAGGCTGAATTTGTTTCTTTCTTACTCGAGTCATTTTGTTTTCTTTTCAATGAAATATTGATTACATTTAAATCTGTTCGTGTGAAGCCCTTCTAAGGTTTGGGTAGTACAAGAGGAAAGAAGGAAACAAAACAATTTGCCACTCTAGAAGCAAATTTTGTTGCTGTTGATACTTAGTTGCTAGGTTTCTGCCTCTTTGCACCCCATGGACTGTAGCCCACTAGGCTACTCTGTCCCTGGGATTTCCCAGGCAAGAATACTGGAGCGGGTTGCCATTTCCTTCTCTAGGGGATCTTCCTGACCCAGGGATGGAACCATAGTCTCCTGCTCGGCAGGGATCTCCTGCTTGGCAAGTGGATTCTTTACCACTGAGCCAATAAGCTCTACTAAAATTGAGGATTTAAGATTTTCCCAAATTACAAATGAAGATATGATCTTGATATTAAATTATACAATCAGGATGTGCAAGTTGAATGTGAACATAATTCAACAATGGGAAATAACAATTTGGAATTTTATTGGCATGTTTTTGCTTTTGTCTGATTTAGTGAGTCTGTTTCAAAATTAACATGTTTTAATGAACACCACCCTTATGGCAAAAAGTGAAGAAGAACTAAAGAGCCTCTTGATGAAAGTGAAAGAGGAGAGTGAAAAAGTTGGCTTAAAGCTCAACATTCAGAAAACTAAGATTATGGCATCTGGTCCCATCACTTCATGGCAAATAGATGGAGAAACAGTGGTTGACTTTATTTTTCTGGGCTCCAAAATCACTGCAGATGGTGACTGCAGCCATGAAATTAAAAGACGCTAACTCCTTGGAAGGAAAGTTATCACCAACCTAGACAGCATATTAAAAAGCAGAGACATTACTTTGCCAACAAAGGTTCGTCTCATCAAGGCAGTGGTTCTTCCAGTAGTCATGTATGGATGTGAGAGTTGGATTATAAAGAAAGCTGAGCGCAGAAGAATTGATGTTTTTGAACCATGGTGTTGGAGAAGACTCTTAGAGAGTCCCTTGGACTGCAAGGAGATCCAACCAGTCCATCCTAAAGGAGATCAGTCCTGGGTGTTCATTCGAAGGACTGATGCTGAAGCTGAAACTCCAATACTTTGGCCACCTGATGCGAAGAACTGACTCATTGGAAAAGACCCTGATGCTGGGAAAGATTGAAGGCAAGAGGAGAAGGGGACAACAGAGGATGAGATGGTTGGATGGCATCACCAACTCAATGGAGATGAGTTTGAGTAAACTCAAACTCAAAGTTGGTGATGGACAGGGAGGCCTGGTGTGCTGTGGTCCATGGGGTTGCGAAGAGTCGGACACAACTGAGCAACTCAACTGAACTGAATGAACATCCTTCGTTAGATATGTAGACAAACATAGTCTTTATAGTATAGGTGCAGGTGTTTCCAAATATGGAAATAGTGAAAGGAGATTCAGGGAAGACTTGAGAACAGAAAGAGCTTGGAGGGTAAATCTGAGCTATAGACTAGAAGAAGGTACTTATTATTCCTGTTTTCTTACTTATTCTTGTAGTACTAGAGTCATGCCCGTTATTTTCTTACTGATTTCTGTAGTACAGTATATGAAATTTAAAACTTTAGTGAACATCCTTTGTTAGATATGACAGTAATATCCCCTAGTCATCAAGTAAACTCTGTTTTGTATGTACTAAATAAAAATATTTTTCTCTTTTTATTTGCAAACTTCCATATGATTTTTAGTTAAAAAAAAAATGGAACCTTGTTCCTGTGACACTTTCGTGGCATTACCTCCAGCAACAATTGATAACAGGATTATTTTTGGGAAAAATTCAGATAGACCCTGTGATGAAGTACAAGAAGTCGTTTATTTTCCTGCTGCAGTTCATGACAACCTGAAGGAACATCTTAAGGTAGGTGAAATGCATATTTTGTTAACAATATTTTTCTTTAAAAATGTCAAAAACAGTGTTTAAAAATCACTAGTTAGCTATCTGGCAGAGGCTATAGAAGTTAAAAAATTAAAGAATTTAAATTTCATAAATAATTTGAATCAGAACTAGAATTCTGGTCTTTTAGCAATTTGTAGAAAGCTGAAATAATTATTATTAGTTCTTTGAGCAAAAATTTGAATGCTTACTATATGCAAGCATGTTGAATAGGAGAAAGAGAGTTAAAGCTTGCTGTCAAGACTGGTTCTGTCTTGCTTTTAACAGTTCCCTACCTTAACAACAGGTTTCCCACGTGGCTGGGTGGCAAAGAATCCGCCTGCCAAATAGGAAACCGGGGCTGAGTTTCCTGGGTCGGGAAGATCCCCTGGAGAGGGAAATGGTAACCCACTCTAGTATCTTGCCTGGAAAATCCCATGGACAGAGGAGACTGGTGGGCTATAGTCTATGGGGTCGCAAAAGAGTCAGACAGGACTTAGGAACTAAACAACAGTCACTCTTAACAAGAGGTGTGAGATCTCATATTAAGATGTGCGACTGCGGACTTCCTTGGTGGTCCAGTTACTAAGAATCCGCCTGCCAATGCAGGGAACATGGATTCAATCCCTGGGCCCAGGAAGATTCCACCTGCTGCGGGTCAGCTGCACCCTTGTGCCACAACTATTAAACACCACAGCAAGAGAGGCTACCTCAATGAGAAGCCTGCACACCACAGCTCGAGTAGCTCCTGCTGGCCGCAACTCGAGAAAGCGTGGGTCCATCAACAAAGACCCGGCTCAGCCAAAAATAATAATAATAAAATATCTGAAAGCTTCAAGAATGCTGTGGTTAACACCATTTCAGAGCTCATGGAATTAAGATCCTTGGAGTGGCTATGGAGGAAGATCCTAAATTGCAAAGATTTGTTGTTGCCAGCTTTCAACTTAAGTCAATTAGTTATTAATGTCAACCTGTCATAAAAATGCCAGCATGTTGCATCTGGCTAAATGAGGGGAGAAAAGATTTTATTTGCCTTGTTTACCCACCCTGCCCTGTAATGCCTATAATCATGAAGATGGAATAAATTGTAACATTTAGTTTCTATCATTAAAAAAAAAAAAAAGACTAGTTTTGTCTTTCAGGATCTTAGAGTCTAGTAGAGGAATAGGATGTGTATGTAACTAGCCACCTTGTAAAGAAGGATGAAGTTTCAACACCAAATTTAAGAGCAGCAAATTGCGACAGCAGTGGGGAAGAAGCAATTAATTCAGACTAGGAATCAAAGAAGGCTTCACCGGAAGTTGGGGTTTCAGCTGGAATTTGATGGGCAAAAAGGATTCTGATTGGTGTAGAATAGGAACAGTCATTCGAGGCTCTGGAAATGGCAGTTTTATCATCAGAAGAGGTTTTTTGATCCAGTGATAACTGTCAATACTATGCACTAGTCATTTGATAGTATACACATCAATTAAAGGATACTTAAAAAATTTTTTATTTAAAAAATCCATTTAGCATGGAATTTAAAGGGAAAATTTCACACTGTGCTTTTATTGCTAAATTGTTTATTTTTACATTCCATTTTTACTGATATTCTAGTACCAAGATATATTAAATATTAGATGTTTTATGTATCAGTTGTTCCTCCACATCCTTGGGGGATTGGTTCCAGGACCCCCTAGGATATCAAAATCATCTGATGCTCAAGTCCCTTATTATAAAATGACATATACATGCATATAACCTATGTACATCCTCTCATAAACTTTAAATTATTTCTAGGTGGTACAATATGTATGGCATGTAAATAGTTGTAAATACAATATAAATGCTATGTAAATAGTTTCCAGCAAGTGGCAAATTTATTTTGCTTTTTGGAACTTTTTGGAATTTTTTTTTGCTGAATATTTTTGATGAGTGTTTAGTTGACTGTGTGGATGTGAAACCTGTGGATATGGAGGGCTAATTGTACTAGGCCAGTGTTTTGTTTTGATGAGACTATTTACTCATCGTGGATCCATTTCTGTTTTATCTCTTCATATTTGTCTCACCTATCCTGTAAGCCAGTAGTTCTTGTTCTTTTCACGGTTGTGGATGTACCTGATGGGCGAATCCCACATGTGACATGGGCTTCTATGGCAATCACTTGTATTTAAGGGCTGCCATATGGAATGTGTATCATTAATCCACATACATCTTCCTTTACAATATGTTTCAAGATTTCACAACTAGAAACTCTCTTTCTCCTGAGCTTCTATTAGCACCCCATCTTCACTTTTCTTCATAGTCCTTATACTTTGCATTTCTTGTGTCTTAGTAATGTACAGGTCTTAGTTTCTTGAAAGCAAGATCTGTATCTGATTCATCGTTATAACTAATATATCTCTTAGCAGACAGGAGATTCCTAGCACATCAGATCAGATCAGATCAGTCGCTCAGTTGTGTCCGACTCTTTGCGACCCCATGAATCGCAGCACGCCAGGCCTCCCTGTCCATCACCAACTCCTGGAGTTCACTGAGACTCACGTCCATCGAGTCAGCGATGCCATCCAGCCATCTCATCCTCTGTCGTCCCCTTCTCCTCCTGCCCCCAATCCCTCCCAGCATCAGAGTCTTTTCCAATGAGTCAACTCTTCGCATGAGGTGGCCAAAGTACTGGAGTTTCAGCTTTAGCATCATTCCTTCCAAAGAACACCCAGGGCTGATCTCCTTCAGAATGGACTGGTTGGATCTCCTTGCAGTCCAAGGGACTCTCAAGAGTCTTCTCCAACACCACAGTTCAAAAGCATCAATTCTTCGGCGCTCAGCCTTCTTCACAGTCCAACTCTCACATCCATACATGACCACAGGAAAAACCATAGTCTTGACTAGACGAACCTTTGTTGGCAAAGTAATGTCTCCGCTTTTGAATATGCTATCTAGGTTGGTCATAACTTTCCTTCCAAGGAGTAAGCGTCTTTTAATTTCATGGCTGCACATACCTGAATGAATAAATGCTCTTAGGGACAATTCTGAATATTTTTTAAGGGTAATGCCTTATAATTGAAATTTTCAATTTAGTTATAATCTATTTCATAATAGTCAGGTCTTTGATTGATTTTAAGATTCTAGACTTTGATAACTTTTCTTTTTCAGTTTTATTGTTGTTGCTATGACTTTCTTTACAGTGTACTTACATAGAAATTGATCAAGTTCCTGAAACATATGCTGTTGTCCTTAGTCGCCCAGCTTGGTTATGGGGAGCAGAAATGGGAGCCAATGAGCATGGAGTTTGCATTGGGAATGAAGCTGTATGGGGAAGAGAAAAAGTTTGTGATGAAGAGGCACTACTGGGCATGGACCTTGTCAGGTTATTTTTTTGTTACATTTTTGCACTATAGAACTTGTCTAAGTTTAAAATTTTGGTATAACTTTTAACATGTTTTATCTTCCTTTTTTTTTTTTCATTGTTTGGACTTTGGTACTTTATAGTTTGTGTTAAAAATGCTTTAGAATCAGTTCAAATGTCATTAATTAGGAGAAGGGAGGGAGGGAGTGAGTGAGTGAAGTCGCTCAGTCGTGTCTGACTCTTTGCGACCTCATGGACACCAGGCTCGTCCGTCCATGGGATTTTCTAGGCAAGAGTACTGGAGTGGGTTGCTATTTCCTTCTCCAGGGAATTTCCCGACCCAGGGATCGAACCCAGGTCTCCCACATTGTAGACAGACGCTTTACTGTCTGAGCCACCAAGGAAGTCAGGAGAATTGAAAATTATGACTCGTTGGAAGCACTTAACATACTTTATTAGACCATAACTAATTCTCACAGTTACCTTATGGGGTATTATTATTATCCTGATTTTACAGATGAGAAATCTGGAGGTTTAGAGATAAATCAACTTGCAAATAAATTACCAAGTTGGAATTTGAACACTGATCTTTGTTTTCATCATCCCAAACTAACTTCAGAAGGAATAGGTTAGAAGTTGGATTTCACTGTATCTATTAACTTGAAGAGGTTTTTCTTTGAACATAAACACAAAATCTCATGTGCATGAAATTATTTAAGAAAAATAATGGAAATTTCTTTTAATCTGAGAGCTTTAATATTTTTATTTTAGACTTGGCCTTGAAAGAGGTGATACAGCTGAAAAAGCCCTCAATGTCATTGTTGATTTATTAGAAAAATATGGCCAGGGTGGAAATTGTTCAGAGGGCAGGATGGTATTTAGCTATCACAACAGTTTCCTGATAGCAGATAGAAATGAAGCCTGGATTCTGGAGACTGCAGGAAAGTACTGGGCAGCAGAAAAAGTAGAAGGTATGGACAGCTTTTCATGATTTAATTTGTTTTACAGTTAATAAAATACCTCCTAATTGCAGACATTTCATTTAGTTGTTTTTCAAGATTTATACTCCAGTGCAATGAAGGGGAAAACTGCAGGGGAAATGAAAAAATGTGAAAGAACATACAGTGAAAGAACTCTATAAAGAGCTTTCTTGAAAAAGAGGAAAAGGTGCTATCATCTCTTTTTCATAAATATGATATTAATTTCATATAACCTGTGTACATTTTCTGTGAAGTAACTCTTGTATGCTTTATAGTAGTTTTTTACCTTTTAATGAGATAAAACCATTACTTTATTATTTTTTCATCTTTTAAACTTTGGACTGAACTCCAAAATTTCATCATGTGTGGATATGGAGGTGAGGACTATAGGGAGTGTTACTGGGGATTGGTGATTGTGAGTTAGTGGTTAGAAAGAATATATTAGTAGTAACAGTAGTAAAGTGAAACATTTAATGTCATTGAGTAAATAAAACCGTTGATTGTTTTAGAATGATTTGCTTTTTTTTTTCTTGATGTCTTTGTGATCATATATATTCATTTTCCAGTGAGGAATTCCAGAGATATGAAATTATGTAGTCAGGACAGTGAATGATAGAGTTTATTGTTTTTAAATTTTATTTATTTATTGTTTTAGCCTTGGAATTTAAATATTTCCATCCTGACTCTTTGTTCAGTATTCCTTCACTGGAGTGTAGTCTTGTGCTAAGGATATTCACATACCTTCTGTGTACTTACCCCTGGATCTCATAGTTTTACGGATACACATGTGAAAATATTAAATAGTACATGAATAACACATACATATGTATGCCATGAATATTTAAAGAAAGTAAAAGTCATTGTGGACTGGAGAAGTTTAGAAAATCTTCATGAAGGTAGCTTTGAGCTTTGCAGGATTTGGATGCTATTTTTCACAACAGGTCATTGACAGTTGTTTTGATGGACATTTTATTTTATATTTTGCATGCATGTTTATCAATACATAAAACTTAATTGGAACTATTTTTCTTATCATGATAATTGGCCTGATCATACCATTAATTACTTTTTATTTTGTCAAGTATGCTACATGCAAGAGAAAAATGAGTAAGTGTTTTCTGTTGAAAATAAATTTAGCCCCACCAAGCCATCCAAAATGAACACCTTCATTGAGTCTGATTATTCAGTTGCAGATTAACTTTGCCAACTTGTTTCTCTTCCTAATAGTAAATGAGCCCACGAACTAAATAGCTTAACTGTAGGGAATTATTTTACTAGATGGAAAATTCTTCTTCTTTGACTTTGATTCTATCATGACTTAAGTCTATTATTGTAGTGAGACCATCCCAAATATGACTTCATTAGAGTAATTTAACTGATTTCTACTTGGCCACCTGTCATTCTAAACTGTTTTAAAATGTTATTAATTTTTATTTATCATATCTATTTCATTTATTATGATTTGTTTAGAATAGGTTTTTATTGTTTCTTCTGTTTTGTATTTTAATTGAAAATTTTGTTATAACTTAAGTGTCATGATATTTTTAGAAGCCTTCTATTTCTGTTCTAAACTTAGTTATGGCTATTTTTTAAACTGTAATTCATATAAAAGACTAATATCTAAAATATATAAATAACTGTCAAAATTCAACAGTAAAAAGACAATACAACTAGAAAAATGAACAAGAAGACTCGAAGAGACATTTTGCTGAAAAGGATATACAGATATCACAAAAGCACACAAAATGATATTTAACATCATTACCCATTAGAGAAATGCAAGCTAAAATCACAATGAGATATTATTATACCTCTATCAGAATGGCTGAGAAATTTTTAAGTTTATTTATTTTAATTGGAAGATATTTGCGTTACAATATTGTGTTGTTTTCTGCCATACATCAACATGATTCAGCCATAGGCATACATGTGTCTGGAACCTCCCTCTTGAACCTTCCTCCTACCTGCCACTCTATCCCACCCCTCTAGGTTGTCACAGAGCAGCGGTTTGAGCTCCCAGCATCATACAGCAAATTCCCACTGGCTGTCTATTTTACTGAATGGCTAAAAATGTTTAAATGACTCTACCAAATGCTAGTGAGAAGGTGGAGAATGGGTCACTGCTACATTGCTAGTAAGAACGTACAGTCACTCAGGAAAACATTTTGGCAGTTAAAAAAAGGATCTTAATATGTAACTATTATACAGTGTAACACTTACAATCTTGTGCATTTATCCCTGAGAAATAAAACTTAAATGCACACAAAAACCTGTACATGAATTTGTATGGCAGCTTTTCCCATGATAGGCAGAAACTGGAAAGAACCAAGCAGTCCTTTAACTTGGGGATATTTAAATGAACTGTAGTATGCCTATACCATGGACTACTACTCAGCAATAAAAAGGAATGAACTGTTGATACATATAATAACCTGGAATAATCTTTAGGGAATTAAACTGAGGGGAAAAAAAGCCTAAAGATTATATATTGTATGATTCCATTTATATGGTTTTTCTTGAAATGACAATTACAGAAATGAATAACAGATGGTTGCCTGGGGTTAATGAAAGGGTGGGTGTAGGAGATGAGTGGGGGTGGCTATGAAAGGGCAGCATGAGTGATCATTGTGATATCATCTTGACAGTATGACTATCAATACTTTGGTTGTGATATCATACAAGGTGTTACCATTTGGGGAGACAGTATAAAGGTGCATAGTTTGTTCTTTAATTCTAATAATTGCATGTGAATCCATAGTTATCTCAAAATAAAAACTTTAATTTAGAAAAGTTATTTATGCATACACACTAAGGAAACCAGAAGGGAAAGAGACACGTGTACCCCAATGTTCATCGCAGCACTGTTTATAATAGCCAGGACATGGAAGCAACCTAGATGTCCATCAGCAGATGAATGGATAAGAAAGCTGTGGTACATATACACAATGGAGTATTACTCAGCCATTAAAAAGAATACATTTGAATCAGTTCTAATGAGGTGGATGAAACTGGAGCCTATTATACAGAGTGAAGTAAGCCAGAAAGAAAAACACCAATACAGTATACTAACGCATATATATGGAATTTAGAAAGATGGCAACGATAACCCTGTGTACGAGACAGCAAAAGAGACACTGATGTATGGAACAGTCTTATGGACTCTGTGAGAGAGGGAGAGGGTGGGAAGATTTGGGAGAATGGCATTGAAACATGTAAAATATCATGTATGAAACGAGTTGCCAGTCCAGGTTCGATGCACGATGCTGGATGCTTGGGGCTGGTGCACTGGGACGACCCAGAGGGATGGAATGGGGAGGGAGGAGGGAGGAGGGTTCGGGATGGGGAACACATGTATACCTGTGGCGGATTCATTTTGATATTTGGCAAAACTAATACAATTATGTAAAGTTTAAAAATAAAATAAAATTTAAAAAAAAAGAAAATAAATTTGGTTTGAAAATTAAAATATGATACATTTAAAAAAAAAGAAAATTATTTATGCATTTGAGTGTATAATAAATAGATATACACGGTACAACATTTAGAAGCCTATATTTACATTGAAATAGTGATTAAGGATCATAAGTACAGAGTTAGATACATTACATTAAATGTGACTTTTCTTCTCCCTTCCTCTCTTCTTTCAAAATAGAGGGAGTTCGCAATATTTCTAATCAGCTTTCTATAACGACCAAAATTGATCGGGAACACCCAGACATGAGAAACTATGCCAAACAGAGAGGTTGGTGGGATGGGAAAAAGGAATTCGATTTTGCTGCAACATACTCTTATCTTGACACAGCCAAGATGATGATTTCATCAGGCAGATACTGTGAAGGCTACAAACTTCTGAATAAGCATAAAGGTAATTTATCTTCTCCAACACCACAGTTCAAAAGCATAAATTCTTCAGCATTGTTTTACTTATAAAAATAAATACATTCACATGATTCAAAATTCAGAGGTACCCAAGTGAAGTGTCTCCCTTCTAAGGGTTGTTCACTAGTCATGTCCAGCTCTTTGCGACCCCATGGACTTTAGCCCACCAGGATTCTCTGTCTGTGGAATTCTTCAGGTAAGAACACTGGAGTCGGTTGCCATTTCCTACTCCAGTCTCCCTTCTAACAGGCCCCTATTAAGTTATTTTTCCTATAGGCAGTTCCTTGTGTATTCTTTCAGAGATGTTGTATGCTTAATGAAATTATATATAGGTATTCTTGATTCTCTGTTTTACAAAATGGTTGCATTCCACACATACTTGTCTGCACATAACTTTTCACCAGTTAGCAGTAATATATATCATTCTATTTTAATATGTACTGAACTTTTTCATTTTTTCAACAGGTACATGGTATTCTATTATTTTCGTATATTTGTATTTCCATATGGCTGTATTTTATCATTATAAAGATTGATTGTATGAATTATACTTTAGTTAACAAATTCCCTGTTACTTGGGTTGTTTTTAGTTTTTCACTACTGAAAATTATACAACATGCTTATAGCTTATTTATTTTCACATCCATGACTGTTTTCCTAGAATAATCTCCTTGAAGTAGAATGTGGGGACAAAGAACGGGCATGTGTTGCGCTACTTTTATGTTGTCTGAAAGTGAAAGTGAAGTCTCTCAGTCGTGTCTGACTCTTTGCGACCCTTGGACTGTAGCCTGCCAGGCTCCTCTGTCCAAGGGATTCTCCAGGCAAGAGCACTGGAGTGGGTTGCCATTTTCTTCTCCAGGGGATCTTCCCAACCCAGGGATTGAACCTGCGTCTCTTGCATTGCAGGCATACTCTTTACTGTCTGAGTCACAAGGGCTCTTTGTCTTGTCTATTTGCCTCCAAATAATTCCAGAAAAATTCTTTATCTGCCATGCAAAGATTATTTATCTGCCACCCAATAATTATGAAGATTATTTAGAAGATTATTGGGTGGCAGATAAATGCTAAAAGGCTCTTTGCACTAATAAAAATATGTGACTGATGTATACTCTTTCACTTGAAAGATAAAGTGGTTCTATAAATCAGTCAGAAAGCAGCTTCTCAGAGGTAAAATCAGTCAGTGATTGATACTTGCTTCTCAGGTATTCATTAAACAAATTAAATATACATATAGCAGAAAAACACGGCTTCCCAGGTGGCTCAGTGTAAAAGAATCTGCCTGCCAGTGCAGGAGATGAAGGAGACCCACGTTTGATCCCTGGGTCAGAAAGATCCCCTGGAGGAGGAAATGGCAACCTACTCCAGTATTCTTGCCTAGAGAATCCCATGGACAGGGGAGCCTAGCTGACTATAGTCCCTAGGGTCGCAAAGAGTCGGACACAGTGGAGTGACTAAGCACACAAATATGCACACACATACAGCAGAAAAAAGTTTGTGACAGAATGTTTTTAGAATGCCTTAATGTCATTATTTTCCAAGTATTTAATACCTTACTTTTAATTTCCAGAACGTCTTATTATTTGAAAAATTTCCTCTAAGTTTCTTAATGTTAGTTTGTTATTTTATAAGTAGGTTATTTGAAGTGTCTTTTTTTCCATGTGGATCGAGATGTAGAAAACACTAAACCTTGTTACTCTAAGGGTTTTGATTTTATGGTGACCATTATTGTAAAAGTAGAGATGGAGTAATGGTTGCAACAGTACCTACTCCTATTTATTTAAAAAGTGTATCAGAGGCTAGACACTGTGCTAAGTGCTTACACTATTTTCTTCAAGCAACCATGGTAAGTAGGTATTATCTTCATTTTACAAATGAGGAAACTGTGTTTGTGCTCTTCACTTATCTCCTGTATGAAACTTTAAAAAAAAAAAAAAAAGACTCTTATTTGTCCTCACATTTTTCTCAGCAGCTAGTTCAGTGTCTGCACTAGTGTATATGTATGCTTAGTAAGTTTTTTTATTGTTGTTAACAAAGGCTTGTAAATTGAATTGAACTATCTAACTTGCAGATAGTTTAACGATGATCATTATTGTGCCTTTTTTTTTTTTTGTGGCAATAAACCTAAAGGGTTAGGATATAAAATTAGCAGGTATTCTGAAAAAATTAAGAATATCAACACATAACTAAGCCAGACAGAAAAATGTCAAGAATTGTAAGGTTTAGGGTGATTGGATAAAAGGAATAAAAAATAGTAGAAAAAATTATAAATCAATTAGCTACCGCAGTGTAATAATTTATTATATTTAACTACAAAATGACTGAATTATAGATTTGAAATGCATACATGATTATAGTAATAGATGTGTCTGACATGAAACTTCTTTTTCCTCCAAGTATGAAGTACAATTCATCCAGCTTTCTGTGCTTTGCCAAAGGAATAAATGTCTTTCCAGTACTTTTATAGAAAATTGTCTACTAGAATATTATAGCTAATTTTTCCTATGATTTTTCTAGATGGAAGAGCCTATTTGTCTTCCTACCTGATAGCTATTAACTGTGCTGCATGTATGTCCAAATTGTATCTACATTCACTCATGTATTTTAAATGACTAGTTTAAATCGCAATAAGATTGTACCCTGTGTTTTGCATTCATTTTCGTGAACCCTGCCATGGCAGTCTCAGTACTTATTCAATGCTTGCTAGTGGATTACTTATAGCTATCCTACTCAAGTGATCATGTAAATCCTTCTTTCATTTTGAGAATTGTAGGTTTTGAACACAGAAAACATTTTCATAATACCTGTCTTATCTCAGTGTTATGGTTCTGACACTGTTTTCATCAAAACTTGCTACTTATACGAATTTATGTTTGAATCATTCTACGATCTCACTGGGTGCAGAAGCTATGTGTCTGATAGGTGTGGATGGCTTTTGCTTTATTGTCTAGTTTTATTATTAAGGATTGTTTTCAGATATATACTTTTTTTGTTTCTCCCTGCATTTCCCTAAATTAACAGAAAGGTATTGCTCCTGTAACAGATTATCTACACATTATTTTTCTTGAATTCGAAGTCATAGCTATGTTATGGAGGAAGTGAAAATTTGCTATTAACACAAAGCAGTTGGTAGTTTGAGTGATTAAATGAGGATGGAACACTAGATTGTTTTATATGGAAATCAATTTTATTTTAATTTGAAATGTCACAGAATCACAATTTGGGTACTGACTTGATGTAAACTTATTTCTTTTAATTATTCCCATATATCATGGGAATGAGGGGAATTTCTTGCTTTTCATGCTTTATTTGTCTGTGTAAGTAATTTCATTTTTTTATTCCTTTGCTGTCATTGTAGTAGGATTTGGAAAGAGAAGAAACAAATACCTGTGGTCAACCAACTGTGTTAATTGAAAGTTATTTTTTTCTTTAGGACTAATTTTAATGCAGTAACTAAACATTTACATATAAGTGTCTGAAAATATTTTATGTGATGGCAGGAACTTTATGTTTTGTGTTTTTTTAAATATACTTGTTACAATATGGATCTACCATATTCATTACTGTTATTAAGAAATTGATACTGCTTGAGGGCGAAAAGAGACATATTTAATAAATGAAAGGCACAAAATCTGAGTTGGTTAAAAGCACAAAGCTGAACATCTGCTTCTGGTTAACAAGGGGTAGCTAGGACTGGACTAGCCTCTTCCCAAGAATAACTGTAAAAGCTGGAAGAATAAAACCACTGTTTGAAGGCCTGGAAACAGTTAGAACATGAGGGGCCTAGATCCAGGAAATTGGAAAAAGACCATCTGCACTCTGAGAAGAGTCTGACCCTCTATGTCACTATTTCTCCTCATAGCACTTGCTGACTTCTATGCAGTGTGTATGTAGGATGAGTAGTCGCTAAGACCTTACAAAGTTAAGTAGAGATTTTGGCAGTCTTACAAGGTCTTAGGGACAAAAATTGGATTTGATGAACAACCAAGAAGGGGCCTGAGAAATACCCTAGGCTTTCAGTTGAAACCCCAGAAAGGCTGTACCTTAGAAATAAGAATGGACAGAGAATAGACCAGCCTCAGCTGGATCAATAGGTAATCTATGTATATTCCATCTGTTTGCCAGAATCTTCTGTGGAGGAAAATATCATGCAGAGCCTCTACAAATTTTCATCTATAGTGTCCAACATTTAATTAAAAAGTTATCAGATATGCCAAAAAATGGACCAAATGACTGAAAATCAAGAGAAAGACAGTAGAAACTGACCCACTGGTTATCTGCAATTAGTTTTATTGGATACAGACTTTTAAATTAATATGTTTTATATGTTTAAAAAAACTAGATGAGAAGATGGAGAATTTCATCAGAGAACTGAAATCTAGAAAAGAGAACCAAGTGGAAATAAAAGAACTGTTGTTGTTCAGTCGCTAAGTCGCATCTGACTGTGACTTCATGGACTGTAGCACGCTGGGTTTCCCTGTTTTCCACTATCTCCTGGAGTTTGCTCAAATTCATGTCCATGAGTTGGTGATGCTATCTAACCATCTCATCCTCTGCCTCCCCCTTCTCCTTTTACCTTCAGTCTTTCCCAGCATCAGGATCTTTTCCCGTGAGAGGTGCATCAGGTGGCCAGAGTATTGGAGCTTCAGCTTCAGCATCAGTCCTTTCAATGAATATTCAGGGCTGATTTCCTTTAGGATTGACTGGTTTCATCTCCTTGCTGTCCAAGGGACTGTCAAGTGTCTGCTCCAACACCAAATTCAAAGGCACCAATTCTTCAGCACTCAGCCTTCTTTATGGTTCATCTCTCATATCCATACATGACTACTGCAAAAACCATAGCTTTTACTAGATGAACCTTTGTTGGCAAGGTAATGTCTTGGCTTTTTAATATGCTGTCTAGGTTTGTCGTGGCTTTCCTTCCAAGGAGTGTCTTAATTTCTTGGCTGCAGTCACCATCTGCAGTGATTTTGGAGCCCAAGAAAATAAAATCTGTCACTGCTTCCATTTTTTTCCCCTTCAATTTGCCATGAAGTGATGGGACTGGATGTCTTGATCTTAGTTTTTAGAACTGTAAATTTATAATTACTGAGAATTCAGTATAATAACTTATGAGACATAGCAGAAGAAAAAAATTAGTGAATTGGAATATCAGTAGAAAATTTCTGCTTGAAACAGAGATAAGGCTTTGGAAAATACAGGCAGGAGTGGGAAAGCCATATAGGACCTATTGAAAAGGTCTAACATGTATGTAGTTGGAGCCCCAATAGGAAAGGTGAGAGAGAATATGGATGGGCAAAAGGCAAGATTTGAAGAGATACTGGCCAAGAATTTTCCCAAATTAATAAAAGTCGGCAAGTCACAGTTTAATGAAGCTCTACAAATCCCAAGGATAAATAAAAGGATAACACACCTGGGCCTATCGTAATAAGATTGTTGAAGAAGGAAATAAACAGAAAATCCTAAAAGCAGTCAGAGAGAAAATATATATTACCTTCAAAGCATCAAATATGACTGGCAGAAAACCTTTGCCTTCAACAGAAGGGAAAGAATCTAGAAGACTGTAAAATGACACCTTTAAAGTGATAAAGAAAAATAATTATTACCAATTTAGAATTCCATATCCAGTGCAAATGTACTACAGAAATGAAGTTGGACTAAAATTTGAGAGAATTCATCACTAACCAATTGGCTGGAATCAAGATTGCCAGGAGAAGTATCAACAACCTCAGATATGCAGATGATAGCACTCTAATGGCAGAAAGCAAAGAGAAACTATAGAGCTTCTTGATGAAGGTGAAAGAAGAGAAGAGTCAAAAAGCTGACTTAAAACTCAACAAAAACTAAGATCATGGCATCCAGTCTCATCACTTCATGGCAAATAGATGGGGAAGAGTGGAAACGGTGACAGATTTTATTTTCTTGAGCTCCTAAATCGTTGCAGACGGAGACTGTAACCATGAAATGAAAAGACATTTGCTCTTTGGAAGAAAAGCTATGACAAACCTAGACAGTGTGTTAAAAAGCAAAGACATCACTTTGCTGACAAAGGTCCATATAGTCAAAGCTATGGTTTTTTTCAGTAATCATGCATGGATGTTAGAGTTGGACCATAAAGAAGGCTGAGTGCTGAAGAACTGATGTCTTCTAATTGTGATGCTGGTGAAGACTCTTGAGAGTCCCCTAGACAGAAAGGAGATCAAACCACTCAATCCTCAAGGAAATCAGTCCTGAATATTCATTGGAAGGACTGATGCTGAGGCTGAAGCTCCAATGTTTTGGCCATCTGATGTGAAGAGCTGACTCATTGGAAAAGACCTTGATGCTGGGAAAGATTGAGGGCAGAGGGGAAAGGGACTCCAGAGGATGAGATGATTAAACGGCATCACCAACTCAATGGACATGAGTCTGAGCAAACTCCAGGAGATAGTGAAGGACAGGGAAGCCTGGTGTGCTGCAGTCTGTGGGGTTGCAAAGAGTTGGACACAAGTTAGCAACTGAATAACAATGACAACAACAAATCAATTGGTACTAAAAGAAATACTGAGTTATTCTTCAGGAAAAATGATCTTAGAAGCAAGGTGGGCGAGAGTGAATAAAGAGTAAAAGAAACAGTAAATGTGTGGGTAAAACTAAATAAAGAGTAAAAGAAACAGTAAATGTGTGGGTAAAACTAAATAAATAGAGTGAAAAAGTTGGCTTAAAGCTCAACATTCAGAAAACTAAGATCGTGGCATCCAGTCCCATCACTTCATTTCAACTAGATGGGGAAACAGTGGAAACAGTGGCTGACTTTATTTTTCTGGGCTTCAAAATCACTGTGGATGATGATTGCAGCCATGAAATTAAAAGATGCTTGCTCCTTGGAAGGAAAGTTATCACCAACCTAGACAGCATATTAAAAAGCAGAGACATTATTTTGCCAACAAAGGTCTGTCTAGTCAAGGCTATGGTTTTTCCAGTAGTCATGTATAGATGTGAGAGCCAGACTATAAAGAAAGCTGAGCGCCAGAGAATTTATGCTTTTGAACTGTGGTGTTGGAGAAGACTCTTAAGAGTCCCTTGGACTGGAAGGAGATCCAACCAGTGCATCCTAAAGGAGATCAGTCCTGGATGTTCATTGGAGGGACTGATATTGAAGCTGAAACTCCAATACTTTGGCCACCTGATGCGGAGAGCTGACTCATTTGGAAAGACCCTGATGCTGGGCAAGATTGAAGGCAGGAGGAGAAGGGGATGACAGAGGATGAGATGGCTGGATGGCATCACCAACACAATGGACATGGGTTTGGGTGGACTCCGGGAGTTGGTGATGGACAGGGAGGCATGGCGTGCTGCAGTTCATGGGGTCGCAAAGAGTCGGACACGACTGAGTGACTGAACTGAACTGAACTGATAATAATTTTATGACCAATGACCATAGCTGCTGTGCTCAAGTTCTGTTGTGTGTTGACTTTGTATAGTACTAAGCCTTCGCTTCCTGAAGGCTGCTCCTGGTCAATGACTGAAAGCATCAGGGAGACTAAGGCAGCCCCATGCCTGGGGTCATTGAACTCTTCTGATGTCTGACTTTGGGTCAAGGACTTCCTGAGAGCCTTGCAAACTTTCCTTAGATGGCATGTTAGTCTAGGTCACTTTCACTCAATCTTTCTTCCTTCCCTATTAAACCCAGGTTCAGACTTCAGTTGCAGTCTGGATTGCTTGTCATTTTCTCTCATAGGCATTTTCCCTCATAAAATCTTTATACATTTACACACTGCTATATTTAAAATGGATAATCAATGAGGACCTACTGTATTGAAAGGGAACTCTGTGCAGTTATGTGGCATCCTGAATAGGAGGGGAGTTTGGAGGAGAATGAATACATGTATATGTATGGCTGAGTTCTTTTGCTGTCTGTTTGAAACTATCACAACATTATTAATCAGCTGTCAGTTCAGTCAGTTCATCACTCAGTCGTGTCTGACTCTTTGCAACTGCAGCATGCCAGGCTTCCCTGTCCATCACCAACTCCCGGAGCTCGCTCAAACTCATGTCCATAGAGTTGGTGATGCCATCCAACCATCTCATTTTCTGTCATCCCCTTCTCCTTCTGCCTTCAATCTTTTCCACCATCAGCATCTTTCCCAGTCAGTTCTTCACATCAGGTAGCATCAGTCCTTCCAATGAATATTCAGGACTGATATCCTTTAGGATTGACTGGTTTGATCTTCTTGTTGTTCAAGGGACTCTCAAGAGTCTTCAACACTACAGTTCAAAAGCATCAATTCTTTAGTGTTCAGCTTTCTTTATAGTCCAATTCTCACATCCCTACATGACTGCTGGAAAAACCATAGCTTTGACTAGACGGACCTTTGTCAGCAAAGTAATGTCTCTGGTTTTTAATATGCTATCTAGGTTTGTCATAGCTTTTTTTTCAAGGAGCAAGCATCTTTTAATTTCATGGCTGCAGTCACCATCTGCAGTGATTTTGGAGGCCCCCAAAATAAAGTCTACCACTGTTTCCATTGTTTCCCCTTCTATTTGCCATGAAGTGATGGGACTGGATGCCATTATCTTTGTTTTTTGTTGAGTTTTAAGCCAGCTTTTCCACTCTCCTCTTTCACTTTCATCAAGAGACTGTTTAGTTCCTCTTTGCTTTCTGCCATAAGGGTGGTGTAATCTGCATATCTGAGGTTATTGATATTTCTCGTGGCAATCTTGATTTCAGTTTGTGCTTCATCCAGCCCGACATTTCACATGATGTACTCTGCATATAAGTTAAATAAGCAGCTATAGTCCAATATGAAATAAAGTTTAAAAAAAGCCTTTGTGTATTTCAAAAAATATAAATCATCAAGCCAAGTTTATTGAAGCCAGACTGAAATTCGGTTCTCTCTCTCAAAAGCTTTGTACATAGAATTGGCATCTGCTTTTCAAAGACCCAGATGAATACAGTAGAATTAAATATATGAGAAATAGCACAAAAGACAGGAAGCAGTAATTGGAGTAAAAGTGTTACAAGGTCCTTGTATTAACTAAGTGGTGAAGAACTAATTTAAGACAGACTGTAATATATAAAGTCAAGAGAAAATAAGAATAAATGTACAAATAAGCTAACTGGTAGAAATAGAATAATAAATACTTGAAAAAATTAAAGAAGGCAAGAAAGGATAAAAGGGGAAAAAGAATAGTAATGGAAAGCTAGTAATAAAATGTCCCATGCAGAATTGTTCTTATATGGTTTTTATCTTTGATGTCATGCTTTTAGAAAGGCCATTTCCACTGTACCAGAAATAGTTATCTACATCTTATAGTTTTATTTTTAAAATTTATATTATAATTCTTCTGGAATTATTCTAAAATAATGTATGAATTAGGATTGCAGCTTCTTTTTTTTTTTAATCACTTCTCAAATGATTACCCAATGATCTTAGCACCACTTGTTTTAAAAATTTTTTAATGGAGTATAGTTATAATGTGTTAGTTTCAGTTGTACAGCAAAGTGAATCAGTTATATGTATGTATGTGTGTATATACACACATACTTTTTTTTAAGATTCTTTTCCCATATTGGCCATTATACAGTATTGAGTAAAGTTTTCTGTCAGTACCATTTTTTAAATGAATTATATTTTGTCTACTGATTTGAAGTGCCAACCAATCTTATCAAATATTAAATTCTTAAGTAAACCCAAGTGTAAATTAGATTACTGTATTTATCCATAGCCTAGGAAAATGCCTGACATTTAATAGGTGTTCAATAAATTTGTTGAATGAATGAGAACTAAAGAGAGAAAGTCCCATTTTTGTCTTTAGAGAATTTGTAATCTAATTGCAGAGGTAGGAACAATACCTACCTCTGACAAATACCTGACAAAAGATCAGAAATTTATAGTCTAATGGCAGAGATAGACAAAAGGTAGGACCGATGCAGATGAAAGATAGGAAAATGTTATTTCACTTAAGTTTGGTAGAAGTTTTAATTTGAAGGAGTTTTAATGTGATTCAGGGAGAATAGAGAGTCATAAATTTTGGAGACCAGAATCATTATCATGTGAGAAGAAGATATTTTGGCTACTCTTGGAGGACTGCATTGTGGAGGGGTAAGGTTATCCATCCTGTCATGAGAGATCCTAAGCCACATAAACATTTGTAGAATGGAGCAGAGCTGTCTGAAGGCATGCTGGGCTTTTTAAATTTTTTGGCAGAAGTGCCTTCCAAATACGGAATTCTGAGGCTCTCTGTAACCATGGACATGTTGTGTTTGGTAAAAAGATAAAATATATTTTATTTCTGTTTTTCTCAAAAAAAATCTTAAAATACCAAACTTTACCTTTGAAAGCAGAAAACAAAATATAATGCATTTATATTTATCATGCACAATGGACATTTAGATTTTTGAAGTAGTCTGACAGAACTGTGTACATACAAGTTCCACTAGCCAATAATGTCTTTCATCTCCTTGATTCCCACTCAGGTTTTCATAAAAGAGTATTAATGTCAGACATAGAAATTATTACAGGAAAAATAATTTGTTATTTTGTAAAGAACATCTTTTGTAATATTGGAAACTAAACACAATATTTTCTTAATATTTGGTTCCTAGAATGGATAGACTCAGATAATACTTACTGACATTGTTAGCTAATTGCTAACTACATACCCCTTAAAAAATTTTGGAAGGGCAATGAGATTGAGTGTATTTTGTATTATTGATTTCTTCTTCTTAAGAAATAACAGATTTATCCTGTTATGATGTTTTGAGATTTTGTTTATTTTATATTAAAAAAAAATCTTCCTTGTGACAGCCCAGTGAGTCTAACAGTTACGATACAAAATTTGCTTATAGTCAGTCTTACTTAATACCTAAACCAGTATCTCATGTTATATATTATCAATAGAGAAAGCAGTACATAATTGCAGGATACCAGTTTACAAATGCATATGTATTTGATGGTCTTAAAATTTATTTCCCTAGGAAACATAACTTATGAAACAATGGTGGAGATTCTCCGAGATAAACCAAGTGGCATTAATATGGAGGGAGAATTCCTGACCACTGCAAGCATGGTTTCTATTTTACCTCAAGATTCCAACCTTCCTTGCATTCACTTCTTTACAGGGACTCCTGATCCTGAGAGGTAAAGTCACAAATAGTATAAACCAGGCAGGGACCGGGGTAGAGTCATTAGTCTGGTCATGATTTTGTCAGGCTAAATTTTTGTTGCACCAATATGACAAAAATTTTCTACTGAATGTTTTATTCAGGTTTTAGTCTGCCATTGCATATGTGTTATATAACTGTTCTCATTCTTATGGGATGAAAATGTTTATTGTTTCTGGTACACAGTTATTCCTATCCCCTCTTTCCCCAAATGTATTTAAAATTGTCAAGAAAAGAAAGTAGATAAGTTTTCTTATGCAGATTTCCATATTAAATATTAGATGATTAGTAAGAGTAAAGCTGAAGAAGCTGAAGTTGAACGGTTCTATGAAGACCTACAAGACCTTTTAGAACTAACACCCAAAAAGGATGTCCTTTTCATTATAGGCAACTGGAATGCAAAAGTAGGAAGTCAAGAAACACCTGGGGTAACAGGCAAATTTGGCCTTGGAATACAGAATGAAGCAGGGCAAAGACTAATAGAGTTTTGCCAAGAAAATGTACTGGTCATAGCAAACACCCTCTTCCAACAACACAAGAGAAGACTCGACACGTGGACATCACCAGATGGTCAACACCGAAATCAGATTGATTATGTTCTTTGCAGCCAAAGATGGAGAAGCTCTACACAGTCAGCAAAAACAAGACCAGGAGCTGACTGTGGCTCAGATCATGAACTCCTTATTACCAAATTCAGACTTAAATTGAAGAAAGTAGGGAAAACCACTAGACCATTCAGGTATGACCTAAATCAAATCCCTTATGATTATACAGTGGAAGTGACAAATAGATTTAAGGGACTAGATCTGATAGATAGAGTGCCTGATGAACTATGGAATGAGGTTCATGACATTGTACAGGAGACAGGGATCAAGACCATCCCCATGGAAAAGAAATGCAAAAAAGCAAAATGGCTGTCTGGGGAGGCCTTACAAATAGCTGTGAAAAGAAGAGAAGCAAAAAGCAAAGGAGAAAAGGAAAGATATAAGCATCTGAATGCAGAGTTCCAAAGAAGAGCAAGAAGAGATAAGAAAGCCTTTCTCAGCGATCAATGCAAAGAAATAGAGGAAAACAACAGAATGGGAAAGATTAGAGATCTCTTCAAGAAAATTAGAGATACCAAGGGAACATTTCATGCAAAGATGGGCTCGATAAAGGACAGAAATGGTATGGACATAACAGAAGCAGAAGATATTAAGAAGAGGTGGCAAGAATACACAGAAGAACTGTACAAAAAAGATCTTCACGACCAAGATAATCACGATGGTGTGATCACTGACCTAGAGCCAGACATCATGGAATGTGAAGTCAAGTGGGCCTTAGAAAGCATCACTACAAACAAAGCTAGTGGAGGTGATGGAATTCCAGTTGAGCTATTTCAAATCCTGAAAGATGATGCTGTGAAAGTGCTGCACTCAATATGCCAGCAAATTTGGAAAACTCAGCAGTGGCCACAGGACTGGAAAAGGTCAGTTTTCATTCCAATCCCAAAGAAAGGCAATGCCAAAGAATGCTCAAACTACCGCACAATTGCACTCATCTCACATGCTAGTAAAGTAATGCTCAAAATTCTCCAAGCCAGGCTTCAGCAATACGTGAACCATGAACTTCCTGATGTTCAAGCTGGTTTTAGAAAAGGCAGAGGAACCAGAGATCAAATTGCCAACATCCACTGGATCACAAAAAAGCAAGAGAGTTCCAGCAAAACATCTATTTCTGGTTTATTGACTATGCCAAAGCCTTTGACTGTGTGGATCACAATAAACTGTGGAAAATTCTGAAAGAGATGGGAATACCAGACCACCTGACCTGCCTCTTGAGAAATCTGTATGCAGGTCCGGAAGCAACAGTTAGAACTGGACATGGAACAAGAGACTGGTTTCAAATAGGAAAAGGAGTACATCAAGGCTGTATATAGTCACCCTGCTTATTTAACTTATATGCAGAGTACATCATGAGAAACGCTGGGCTGGAAGAAGCACAAGCTGGAATCAAGATTGCCGGGAGAAATATCAATAACCTCAGATATGCAGATGACATCACCCTTATGGCAGAAAGTGAAGAGGAACTAAAAAGCCTCTTGATGAAAGTGAAAGTGGAGAGTGAAAAAGTTGGCTTAAAGCTTAACATTCAGAAAACGAAGATCATGGCATCCGTTCCCATCACTTCATGGGAAATAGATGGGGAAACAGTGGAAACAGTGTCAGACTTTATTTTGGGGGGGCTCCAAAATCACTGCAGATGGTGACTGCAGCCATGAAATTAAAAGACGCTTACTCTGTGGAAGGAAAGTTATGACCAACCTAGATAGCATATTCAAAAGCAGAGACATTACTTTGCCAACAAAGGTCCATCTAGTTAAGGCTATGGTTTTCCTGTGGTCATGTATGGATGTGAGAGTTGGACTGTGAAGAAGGCTGAGCGCCGAAGAATTGATGCTTTTGAACTGTGGTGTTGGAGAAGACTCTTGAGAATCCCTTGGACTGCAAGGAGATCCAACCAGTCCATTCTGAAGGAGATCAGCCCTGGGATTTCTTTGGAAGGAATGATGCTAAAGCTGAAACTCTAGTACTTTGGCCACCTCATGTGAAGAGTTGACTCATTGGAATAGACTCTCATGCTGGGAGGGATTGGGGGCAGGAGGAGAAGGGGACGACAGAGGATGAGATGGCTGGATGGCATCACTGACTCGATGGACGTGAGTCTGAGTGAACTCCGGGAGTTGGTGATGGACAGGGAGGCCTGGCGTGCTGCGATTCATGGGATCGCAAAGAGTCGGACACAACTGAGCGACTCAACTGACTGAACTGAACTGAAGAGTAAAAAGGTTTAATAATCTATAAAATACATGTCAAACTTAAAATATCAATAGTTCAAGCTTTATCAAGGAGGATTATACAGGCTATCTTGATTTATATCTTGATTAAAATTGTTGGTATCTCTCATAAAACATAATGCACATTACATTTAGAAATGATCTTATGTTTGCTATCTCTTATCTTTCATCTTACTAAAGATACCTTCAAGCAAATGGAATGAAACTTGTGGACCCTTTATTAATACTTCTGTTTATTTTCATCGCATATCCTAATCCTCAATATATTGCACTAGGGATTGTTCTTACCCTCCAACTGTGGAGTCTGCAGTAAAAAATGAATCATAATTTAACTTGACACTGTTTATATGCCAGGCCCTTTGTTAGGTTCATGGGAATTCAAGGCTAAATAAAGCATGTCCCTTGCCCCAAAAGAAGATCCTAGCATACCAAGGAAGATAGGCACAGGTAAAACTAGTATGACAGGAACGATCAGTATGTTATAAATGAGTAAAAATTGGAGGGAATCATAGAAGATTTAGAATAATGCTGAATATTTTTATATCACACATACCAACTTAATACCTTTTCTTCTAGATCTGTTTTTAAGCCTTTCATATTTGTGCCGAATATTTCACAACTATTGAACACCAGTTCACCTACATTTGAACTTGAAGATTCAGTTGGAAAGAAGCTACAATTTAACATTAAGCCTGACAGAAGACATCCACTCTACCAAAAACATCAACAGGCCTTGGAAATACTGGACAATAAGACGGTATGGTTAGATTATCTTTTCTGTTTATCATAAAGAATAACTTAAAGTATGATTCAGTTCATATTTTGAGCTTTGGAATGTCAGCCTTCTTTCCTTTATATAAAAATAGGTCTAAAAATAGTTTAGATGGTTAGACTATAATAGAACTATATTACTTTTGTATGTGTGCTCAGTCGCTCAGTCATGACCAGGTCTTTTTGACCTCATGGACAGTAGCCCATCAGGCTCCTCTCTCCATGGAATTTTCCAGGCAAGGATACTGGAGAGGGTTGCCATTTCCCCCTCCATGGGATCTTTCGAACCAAGGATCGAACTCACATCTTCTGTGTCTCCTGCACTGGCAGGTCAATTCTCTACCACTGAGCCACCTGGGAAGCCTTTATATTATTTTTGACCTTTGGTTAAAAATAATGGTTAAGAATGTAGTTTGAATTTTTTACAGCAATTTATTATATTAAGCATATTAACAATAGCTAAGATTTATTGAACAACTATAACACCATGGAACTGTTACATGGGATGTTTCATTTAATCGTCACAACCACTTTATCAGGTAGGTAGTATTAATACCCCCATTGTTGTTGTTGTTGTTGTTGTTGAGTTGCCATGTCTTGTCCGACTCTTCGTGACCCCATGGACTGCAGCACACCAGGCTTCCCTGTCCCTCACCAACTCCTGCAGTTTGCCCAAGTTTATGTCCATTGCATCGGTGATGCCATCCAACCATCTCATCCTCTGTCGCCCTCTTCTTCTGCCTTCAGTCTTTCCCAGCATCAGGGTCTTTTCCCATCAGTTGGCTGTGTGCATCAAGTGCCCAAAGTATTGGCGCTTCAGCTTCAGCATTAGTCCTTCCAATGAGTATTCAGGGTTGATTTCCTTTAAGATTGACTGGTTTAATTTTTTGTTGTCTAAGGGATTCTCAAAAGTCTTCTACAGGACCACAGTTCGATAGCATCAGTTCTTCAGCACTCAGCCTTCTTTATGGTCCAGCTTTCACAACCACACATGACTACTGGAAAGACCATAGCCTTGACTATACAGACCTTTGTTGACAAAGTGATGTCTTTGCTTTTTAATACACTGTCTAGGTTGTCATAGCTTTCCTTCCAAGAAGCAATCATCTTCTAGTTTCCTGGCTGCACTCACCATCTGCAGTGATTTTAAAGCCCAGGAAGAGGCAATCTCTCCCTGCTTCCCCTTTTTCCCCATCTATGAAGTGATGGGGCCGGATACCATGATCATAGTTTCTTTAATATTTAGTTTTAAGTCAGGATTTTCACTCTTCTCCTTCACCCTTATTCTCTTCACTTTCTGCCATGAGTGTGGTATCATCTGCATATCTGAGGTTGTTGGTATTTCTCCCAGCAATCTTGATTCCAGCTTGTAACTCATGCAGAATGGCATTTCTCATGATGTGCTCTTCGTGTAAGTTAAATGAACAGGGTGACAATGAACAGTCTTGTACTCCTTTCTCAATCCTGAACCAGTTAGTTGTTCCATACAAGGTTCTAACTGTTGCTTCTTGACCGGCATACAGGTTTCTCAGTAGACAGGTAAGATGGTCTGTTATTCCTATCTCTTTAAGAGTTTTCCACAATTTGTTATGATCCACACAGTCAAAGACTTTAACATAGTCAATGAAACAGAGGTAGATGTTTTTCTGGAATTCCCTTGCTTTCTCTATGATCCAGCTGTTTGACAATTTGATCTCTGATTCCTCTGCCTTTTCTAAACCCAGCTTGCACATCTGGAAGCTCTTGGTTCACGTAATGCTGAAGCCTAGCATGCAGGATTTTGAACATAACCTTAGTAGCATAGGAGATGGTGGTTTGAACATTCTTTAGTACTGCCCTTCCTTGGGACTTGGATGAGGATTGACCTTTTCCAGTCCTGTGGCCATGGCTGGGTTTTCCAAATTTGCTGACATGCTGAGTGAGAGTTGGACTATAAAGAAAGCTGAGCACCAAAGAATTGATGCTTTTGAACTGTGGTGTTGGAGAAGACTCTTCAGAGTCCCTTTGACAGCAAGGAGATCCAACCAGTCCATCCTAAAGGAAATCAATCCTGAATATTCATTGGAAGGACGATGCTGAAGCTGAGACTCCAATACTTTGGCCACCTGATGTGAAGAACTGACTCATTTGAAAAGACCCTGATGCTGAGAAAGATTGAAGGCAGGAGGAGAACGGGATGACAGAGGATGAGATGGTTGGATGGTATCACCGAGTCAATGAACATGAGTTTGAGTAAACTCTGAGAGTTGGTTTTGGACAGGGAGGCCTGGCGTGCTGCAGTCCATGGGGTTGCAAAGAGTTGGACATGACTGAGCAACTGAACTGACTGACTGATTAAGTGTAGCATTTTGATAGCATTATATTTTAGGATTTTAGATAGCTCTGCTGGAATCCCATCACCTCCACTAGCTTTACTGACAGCAGTGCTTCCTCAGGCCCACTTGACTTCACACTCCAGGATGTCTGGCTCTGGGTGAGTGACCACTCCATCATGGTTATCCGGGTCATTAAGATCTTTTTTTGTACAGTTCCTCTGTGTGTTCTTTCCATCTCTTCTTGGTCTCTTCTGCTTGTATTAGGTCTTTACTGTTTGTGTCCTTTATTGTGCCCATCTTTGGATGAAATGTTCCTTTGATATTCCAATTTTCTTGAAGAGATAGCTAGTCTTTCCCCTTCTGTTGTTTTCCTCTGTTTCTTTGCACTGTTCATTCAAGAAGGCCTTCTTGTCTCTCCTTGCTGTTCTCTGGTATTCTGCATTCAGTTGGCTGTATCTTTCCCTTTCTCCCTTTCCTTTCACTTCTCTTCTTTCCTCGGCTATTTGTAAAACCTCCTCAGATAACCATTTTGCCTTCTTGCTTTTCTTTTTATTTGGGATGGTTTTGTTTCCTGTTTCCTGTACAATATTATGGACCTCTGTCCATAGTTCTTCAGGCACGTTATTTACTAGATCTAATCCCTTGAATCTATTTTTCATCTCCACTGTATATTCATAGGGGATTTGATTTAAGTCATACATGGCTGGCCTAGTGGTTTTCCCCACTTTCTTTAGTTTAAGCCTGAATTTTGCCAAGAGAAGCTGATGATCTGAGCCACAGTCAGCTCCAGGTCTTGTTTTTGCTGACTATACAGCTTCTCCATCTTTGGCTACAAAGAATGTAGTCAGTCTGATTTTGTTATTGACATTTGGTGATGTCCATGTGTAAAGTTGTTATCTTAGGTTGTTGAAAAAGGGTATTTGCTATGACCAGTGTATACTCTTGGCAGAATTCTGTTAGGCTTTGCCTTTGTTTTGTACACCAAGGCCAAACTTGTCTGTTACTCCAGGTATCTCTTGACTTCCCACGTTTGAATTCCAATCCCGTATGATGAATAGGACATCTTTTTTTGGTGTTAGTTCTAGGAGGTCTTCTAGGTCTTTATAGAACTGATCAACTTCAGCTTCTTCAGCATCAGTGGCTGGGTCATAGACTTGAATTATGTTGAATAGTTTGCCTTGGAAATGAACAGAGATCTTTCTGCTTCTTTCAAGGTTTCAGCTAAGTACTGCATTTCAGACTCTTGTTGATTATGAGGGCTACTCCATTTCTTCTATGGGATTCTTGCCCCAGCAGTAGATATAATGGTCATGTGAATTAAGTTCACCCATTTCTGTCCATTTTTATTCTCTGATTCCTAATAAATCTGAAACTTGGAGAGTTTAAGTAGCTTGCTTAGTGTATCTCACACCAAAAATTATAAGACTACTGGAGGGGAGTTAACCTGGTCTCTAAAATAATGTTCTTGATCATGTACCCTCAGATTAATTTTAACTGAAAGTGACTTGACACTCCATAGACTTAAAATAATAATTATAATGAGTTGATTTTTTTACAAAATGATAATGCTTATATAATACTTTTAAACATAAGTATTATAAAAGATTAAATATATCACACAAAATCTCATCTCCAAAAATAAGTAGATATATATATTTTGAGGGGGAGATAGATAGATGGGGAGACAATTCTATAATATCCATACATCTTCAGCCTTCCTGCCCTCTTCCCTCTCTGCCCCAGAAATAAAAAAAATAGATTAGAAGGAAACGGAAGGGTTACCTAAAGGCTTTTCATAAAACTATCAACTGAATCCTTGCAATGAAGGAAAAAATTGGCCCTCTTATACCTTTTCTCACCTGCTTCTACTAGCTTCTGATTTTTATTGTCTATAATTACTTTTACTTTGTCAAGGTATATATATTTACATTCTTTCTACATTAAATGCATTAAATGCATTTTCCTCCCAGGTAATTATTTTTTTTCCTTTTTCTGTAGTATGTTTATATAGTGGTCATGCTTTTCTGTCTGCTCTCCCCTCCCCCCAACTTATGCTTAGAGCAGAGAGCTTTGTCCAGACCCTCTATTTGTTATATGTTCTTGACACTACCCTGGAGGAGGACATGGCAACCCACTCCAGTGTTCTTGCCTGGAGAACCTCATGGACAGAGAAGCCTGGCGGGCTACCATCCATAGGGTTACAAAGAGTCGTACGTGATTGAAGCGACTTAGCATGCACGCACACTTGACACTACTGCTTTTTCTGAGACCAATTTGTTTGACCTCTGACCTACAGTGTAAACACTTTCTCTGTAGCCAAGGGGTATGGAGTGAGAGGCAAGTGTTTTGTTCTAGGAGCCTATTAAGTGCACTGACTCAGGCCCAGTTCCCTGGGTCAGAAGTGTCATTCCCTCCATGGGCTTGGCTCATCCTGACTGAGCACAGCACTGTGAAAAATGATGAACCCTCTGGTTCTTCTTGCCTTTGCTCAAGTTTCTCAGTGATATGTTTCATGAACGTCTGTTCTGGAGGGAGTACCCTTCACTCCTCCCTGAGCAGCCTCTGCACTGCTCTCATTTCTCACGATAGTTCTCAAGAGCCATCAGCACCCTTTTCCCCTTAAATACTGCTTGTGAGCGTAACATTTTTTTTCTTTTTCTGTTCTGGGTGTGAGTTTTGTAGAATTACTACTAAATGCCCATTAAACTAAATAAAATTGCTTTTTGACATTTCTGCAAGTAACATTGAAATAAAATTTTTAAAAAGTTACTATTTTAGAGTTTACTTCAGTTCAGTTCAGCTCAGTCACTCAGTCGTGTCCGACTCGTTGCAACCCCATGAATCGCAGCACGCCAGGTCTCCTTGTCTGTCCATTACCAACTCCCGGAGTTCACCCAAACTCATGTGCATCAAGTCAGTGATGCAACTCATCATCTGTCGTCCCCTTCTCCTCCTGCCCCCAATCCCTCCCAGCGTCAGGGTCTTTTCCAATGAGTCAACTCTTCACATGAGGTGGCCAAAGTACTGGAGTTTCAGCTTCAGCATCAGTCCTTCCATTGAACACCCAGGACTGATCTCCTTTAGGATGGACTGGTTAGATCTCCTTGCAGTCCAAGGGACTCGCAAGAGTCTTCTCCAGCACCACAGTTCAAAAGCATCAATTCTTCGGCGCTCAGCTTTCTTCACAGTCCAACTCTCGCATCCATACATGACCACTGGAAAAACCATAGCCTTGACTAGACAGACCTTTGTTGGCAAAGTAATGTCTGCTTTTGAATATGCTATCTAGGTTGGTCATAACTTTCCTTCCAAGGAGTAAGCGTCTTTTAATTTCATGGCTGCAATCACCATCTGCAGTGATTTTGGAGCCCCAAAAATAAAATCTGACACTGTTTCCACTGTTTCCCTATCTATTTCGCATGAAGGGATGGGACCAGATGCCATTATCTTACTTTTATGAATGTTGAGCTTTAAGCCAACTTTTTCACTCTCTTTCACTTTCATCAAGAGACTTTTTAGTTCCTCTTCACTTTCTGCCATAAGGCTGGTGTCAACTGCATGTCTGAGGTTATTGATATTTCTCCCTGCAATCTTGATTCCAGCTTGTGCTTCTTCCAGCCCAGCATTTCTCATGATGTACTCTGCATATAAGTTAAATAAGCAGGGTGACAATATACAACCTTGACGTATTCCTTTTCCTATTTGGAACCAGTCTCTTGTTCCATGTCCAGTTCTAACTGTTGCTTCCGGACCTGCTCATAGGTTTCTCAAGAGGCAGGTCAGGTGGTCTGGTATTCCCATCTCTTTCAGAGTTTTCCACAGTTTATTGTGATCCACACAGTCAAAGGCTTTGGCATAGTCAATAAAGCAGAAATAGATGTTTTTCTGGAACTCTCTTGCTTTTTTGATGATCCAGCGGATGTTGGTAATTTGACCTCTGATTCCTCTGCCTTTTCTAAAACCAGCTGGTATTAAATATTGATTGACAACAAAGTAGTGGAAAGACAGTAGAATTTGAGGGAAGAACTGTCAAAGAGTTTGGTTTTAGTCCTGGCTGTGTAAATAACTACTTTTGTGTTTTAGGGAGAATCAGTTCTACTGGTAGTTTGTTACCATTTCTTGATTACTAATGAAGTTGAAAATCTCATATGTTTATTGGCCTTTGGTATTTCTTCTTAAATGATTTGCCTGTTATATTCCTTATCCTGTTTTTCAAGTGATTCTTGATTGTTTAGCCCTTTGCCCCAAAGAGGCAAAAAATATGTGAATAACTTTGTTAGGTAGAAAATTTTTAATCTCAGTTTATTTAACTTTTTTGTCAGACAAAAGTTTAAAATTTAGTCAAGTATATTTGTTGCTGTAAGGCATTTTGATTTCATGCTTCAAAAGGCCTGCCTCACCTTAAAATAAATATAACCTCTGCATTTTGTTCTAGTATGTATGTGTATATTTGGAAAAAAATAGTTCTTTATATGGAATTTATTTTTGCAGGTGTTATGAAGTAGGGCTCTAACTTTTTCAAAGAGGTGACCAAATTATTCTAATACCATTTATAAACAAAATACATTTTTTGTTCAGATATGGAATGCAGAGTTTCTTGAGGGGAAAAAATTGCATACAATTTCATATTGAAGTACAGCTCAAAGTTAAGAATCATGATGGAGTTCTGCTCTATAATGGTTCAAATTTTTAAAATTATACTCACTTTTTATAATTCTCTACCAGTACCTACCCTTTAACTGATGATGGTAATTCATTAATAACTTCAAATTGCTCCTTTCAATAAGAATCATGACCTTTTTAACCCCCTGTTGAAACAAGGAATCATAGAGAAAATCTCTTTTCTTTTAGTTGTTCTTTCCCTTGAATGTTACTATTCTATTCCCCTGTTTAATCTGATAATGCTGGTCTTAAAAATAGAAGATCCAAATTCACAAAAATAGCTCAGCCAGTTTTCATCAGTCTTCCCTATTCACAATTAATATAAAAATTTCAATTGACCTGTTATTTGTCTTTTATATTTCTTGCTTATGGACAAATATGTAATACTACATATTTGTTATTGTCTTTTCTACTAAGAATAACTAATAGGTTGTGGTTAATAGATTAACTCAAACTAGAACAATGATTTTTCCCAAAGAATTTCATTCCTTCTTTGTCTAAAGAATAGAAGGGGAACTGACCCAGAAATTGAAACCAGAATGAACAAACCTTGTCTGTAGAGGTGATTTGGAATTTGGTTAGACTCGTGTGTGTGTGTGTGCATTCACATGTACATATGTGTCTGTGTATTTACTAATTTTTATTTTTCAATTGTTCAGGAAAAAGCCAAAACAATGTTGGACAACATGAGAAAACTGGAGAAAGAACTGTTCAAAGAGATGGAATCAATCCTTCAAAACAAGCATCTTCAAGTGGATAAAATTGTTAATCTTTTTCATCAGTGTACAGAAGATGAAATTAGAATTTATAAGTCAAATGTTAGTTCTTAGTGATCACATAAATGGTCAGCAATCATCCTCAAAGTTAGAATCCATTACTTTGGTAAATAATATAAACTTAGTTTGAGCAGATCTGACTATTCTTTAATAGCATTCAAGTGATAGCATGGCTATTAAAACTATATATAGCTTTGATGAAATACTGAGAAAGGAAATAAGATTGGAATTGAACATATAGATCATGGATAGTCAGGTGTTGCTTCAGGTATTGATGTATACATTTTGTTAGCCATGATATCTTAAAAAAATCACAATAATGAAATGTCCAATTCTGCATAAAGCATGAAACATTAAAATAATGTATGCATTTATTAGTTACAGTAAGAAAGCAAATTTTTCTTTTTAATGGAACATATTGTCTCAACTAATAAATTTTTTGTGCTTTAGGCAAGTATTAGCCAGCTCTAGCAAAATTTTCTAGATTTACACATTGTTTTATTAGTGTTTTAATTATGCAAATTTTTTATTAAACTCAAACATGCTCTTTTTCAAGACTTAGCTGACCAGTGAGCTTTTTAGCTCTAATTATCTAGCATTCTTTCACCCATGCTCCTTACTTAGAGCTTTTCTGGGAGATCAGGACATGAAATAATCCAAGACCCTAGGAGATACTGTTTTGGTGTCTCAAATCTCTCATCTTTTACTTCTGTTCATTCAAGGAAAACAGGAACAGGAATGAGATCAGTTCAGTTCAATTCAGTTGCTGTCGTGTCCAACTCTTTGCAACCCCATGAACCACAGTACACCAGGCCTCCCTGTCTATCACCAACTCCCGGAGTTTACCCAAACCATGTCCATTGAGTCAGTGATGCCATCTAACAATCTCATCCTCTGTTGTCCCCTTCTCCTCCTGCCTTCAATCTTTCCCAACATCAGGGTCTTTGCAAGTGAGTCAGCTCTTTGCATCAGGTGGCCAAAATAGTGGAGTTTCAGCTTTAACATCAGTTCTTCCAATGAACAGCCAGGACCAATTTCCCTTAGGATGGACTGGTTGGATCTCCTTGCAGTCCAAGGGACTCTCAAGAGTCTTCTCTAACACCACAGTTCAAAAGCATCAATTCTTCTGCATTCAGCCCTCCTTATAGTCCAACTCTCACATCCATACATGACCACTGGAAAAACCATAGCCTTGACTAGATGGACCTTTGTTGACAAAGTAATGTCTCTGCTTTTGAATATGCTGTCTAGGTTGGTCATAACTTTCCTTCCAAAGAGTGGGATAGTGGTGATGAAATAGAAATATTAACATATTATAAACATTAAAATGCTATAATGTATAATGTGTTATGAGCATTATATATGAGTAATAGTATCTGTCCCCAAATTATAAAACTTTGTTAAAGTTACACAGAGATTACCAGGAAACACTCAAAGTTGCAAATATAAACAAAAGAAAAATCCAACTCAAAATGACATGGTATTTATTGGTTTCTAGAAATTTCTATTTTAGGTATTTGATTACACTGTCATATTTATTGATCACTAGCTCAGATGTAAAGAATCTGCCTGCAATGTGGGAGACCTGGGTTCAATCCCTGGGTTGGGAGGATCCCCTGGAGAAGGGAGCGAATGGCTACCCACTCCAGTATTCTTGCCTTGAGTATTCCATGAACAGATGAGCCTGGGGGTCTACAGTCCATAGGGTTGCAAAGAGTCGGATATGAATGAAGCAACTTAGCATGCACACACATCATTGCAATTAGGATTGTTAGTAAAATACTGGGTTACTATTATTGCTAAAGAGTGCTCAGAAATTTTTTAAAATTTTCTCTTAAAAATCATCATCTGACAGCTTTTGTCTAACGTAGGACTTCCATTACAAAAGAAAACTTTATCAAGTACTCAGTTAATTCTGGTTTGTCTTACATATAATTCAGGGATAGGTTCTTAAGTCATGAAGCACCTTAGCCAACCTCATGTGCCCCCCTCTCTTTTTTAATATGTGAGGAAACGAAGGGTAAGTAGTTCAGTGGTTTATTGAGGCACAGAAATGTGAGTCTTATTTCTCTCTCTAGGGCCTGCATGTTTTCACTTTCTCCTTTGATACCATGCTAGACCAAACTAGCACCAGGCTCTTACCTGGACCACTGCAGTTAAGTTCTTCTACACCCATTTGTGCTCTTTATCTTCAGCCATGTGGGTCACTGCAGCCAAAATGACCTATTAAAATTTTAAATCTGGTCATGAATTTCCCTCTGAATTAAAAAAAAATAGATTATTTTTAGAGCAGTTTTAGGTTTAAAGCAAAATTGAGCAGAAGGTACAGAGTTGTCACGTACCCCTGTTCCTCTACCCTCCCCTCCACCATCAACATGTCACACCAGAGTGCCACGTTTGTTATGCCTTATGAACCTACACTGACACGTCATTATCACCCCAAATCCAGAGTTTACATTAGGGTTCACTCATTGTACATCCTATGGGTTTGGACACATGTATAGTGACATGTATCTACAATTACAGTATCATACAGAACAGTTTCATCACTCTATCCTGTGCGCTTCACCTATTCATCCCTCCCTTCCCCTATTCATCCCTCCCTTCCCCTAACCCCGGGCAGCCACTCATTTTTTATTGTCTCCACAGTTTTGGCTTTTCCAGAGTATTATATAAGTGAAATTCTACAGTATATAGCCTTTGCAGATTGTCCCTATATCTTGGTAATATAAGTTTCCTCTATGTCTTTTCATGGCTTGATAGCTCATTTCTTTTTAGTGAGGAATAATATTCCATTGTCTGGTTATCCTGGTTGCTGACATCCACTACTGAAGGGCATCTTGGTTGCTTCTATGTTTTGGCAATTATAAATAGAGCTGCTGTAAACATCTGTGTGCAGGTTTTTGTGTAGACATATTTTCAACTCATTTGAGTATATACTCAGGAACATGAGTGTTGGATATCATGCTAAGAGTATGTTTAATTTTATAAGAAACTGCCAAACTGTCTTCTAAAGTGACTACTATATCACTTTGCTTTCCTACCGGCAATGAATAAAAGTTCCTGTTGTTCCACATCCTTGCCAACATTTGATGCTGTCAGGTTCTGGATTTGGGCCATTCTAATAGGTATGTCAGTTCACTTTAGTTGCTCAGTTGTGTCCGACTCTTTGCGACCCCATGAATCACAGCACGCCAGGCCTCCCTGTCCATCACCAACTCCCGGAGTTCACTCAGACTCATGTCCATTGAGTCGGTGATGCCATCCAGCCATCTCATCCTCTGTCGTCCCCTTCTCCTCCTGCCCCCAATCCCTCCCAGCATCAGAGTCTTTTCCAGTGAGTCAACTCTTCACATGAGGTGGCCAAAGTACTAGAGTTTCAGCTTTAGCATCATTCCTTCCAAAGAAATCCCAGGGCTGATCTCCTTCAGAATGGACTGGTTGGATCTCCTTGCAGTCCAAGGGGCTCTCAAGAGTCTTCTCCAACACCACGGTTCAAAAGCATCAATTCTTCGGCGCTCAGCCTTCTTCACAGTCCAACTCTCACATCTATACATGACCACAGGAAAAACCACAGCCTTGACTAGATAGACCTTTGTTGGCAAAGTAATGTCTCTGCTTTTGAATATGCTATCTAGGTTGGTCATAACTTTCCTTCCAAGGAGTAAGTGTCTTTTAATTTCATGGCTGCAGTCACCATCTGCATAGTAGTATCTCATTGTTTTAATTTGTATTTCCCTAATGACATATGATGCAAAGCACCTTTTAATATGCTTATTTGCCATTTTTGTACCTTCTTTGGTGAGATATCTGTTCAGATCTTCTGCTCATTTTTAGAAATCAAGTTGTTAATTTTCATACTGAATCTAAAACTCTTTTAAAACAGTCACTGAGACAAGTCCCAATCCTTACCAACTATCAACAAGATTCTGCTCCCGTCTATCTTATTTATGCTTTTGTCATGGGTTTTTTTTTTTAAGTTTCTATTCTGCTCTTTCAGTTCCTTGAATGTGCCCAGTCCCCTCATCATGACTACACCCTCTGCCTGTATCATTCATTTCATGTGCTCTTTAATAGAGAGTTCTGCTGAAGCGTGACTTCCTTAGGGAAGTTTCCCCACACAAGGTTGGGTCTCTTGAGACACACTTTCAGAGCCACATGAGAGCCTGATCACAAGTATAATTAAATGTTTAACACCTCTCTCTCTCACAGCAGAATAGAAGCTTTATGAGGATAGGAACCACATTTTCCCCCACTGCTGTGTACTTAGTATTCAACATTATGGCTGGCACAAGGTAGATGCTCAATAAACATCTGTTAAATTAACATTTGAGGACTGATGGAAAAAATTTACACAGTCCTCTTTTCTGCTTGTAAAGTTGAGAATGTTAGCTAGACAATCTATCTGTATAACTTGGAAGATAAGATAGCCTTTTATTAAGGTTGGGGTCAGTCTGTTCCCTTTTTCCATAATCAAAATGGGAATAATAACTCCCCAAATAAAGACAAGAATTATTACATTAATGTTTATAAAATAGCCAATTAATTTATAAAACATTTTGGGAGACTTTGTAAATCTGAAATGGTATTTGGGCTTTGGTCCTTGAGTGGGTAATTAATGCCTTGTGGTATATTTTAGAAAATTTAAGGTTTTCTTAAATTTCATGGGTTTCTTAAGAGTAAAAAATATAATAGCTCAAATTAAGTGCTTTTTTGGTCAGTCCTTAAATGATGTGGTTTATTATTTGCCATTACCTAATAAACCAAGGGAATAATCTAATAAACTGAGTATTTTAGAGAAAGCGAGTTTGATCTTTGATGAAAACATCAATTATGTATTAATTTTTAATGAAAATGTTTACCCTAGAAATAATTATGCCACCTAGAATTTTGGAAATCTAGTTCCTATGTGTAATTTTGCTCTAAAACAGGTTTTGCAGAGTGAATGTTTTCTCTTTTTGATTGATTTTAGGCTTTTATCATAATAATTGGAGAAATTTATCATCCTGTCTTTTCCTGAAAAACGGTGATATTTCTGATCTTGTTTCCAAGCATAACTCAATCACCTGACCATCTAGTTTAGTGATCTAAAGTAATTTAATATTATACATGATATGAGGTATGATGGGGCAAAACTAAGCTGTATTCTGCTGCATAGCAAATGTGACATAATACTTTTACATTATTTTTGTGTTTTTAGAAGTTTACTGATCATTAATTATTATTCTTAAAATGCCAAGCGCATTTAACCTTATTCTAAAAAATACTGAAATTTAAACACAAGTTAGGCATGGAATTATGCATTGATAACAAAGAAAAGAACAACTGATCATGCTGAAGATTAGTATAAAAGTGGCAGCTTTTAATCAAAATTGTATTGGACAATTTTTCCAGCTGTGACCCTACATATTAAAAATTATGAAAAAAATAATGAAATATGTGAAGACTTTAATGTCATACTGACTCCTGAATAAAAGGTGCTTACCGAGTGCATACTTGGGCAAGGTCCTGTGCACAGGTCCCATAGAGTCATGAAGGATAGTCAGCCTCAAGAGAGCCACTTAAGGAAACATTGAGAATCTATAGAAAAGACCTCTCTGATGGCTTCTGCATTATTTGGATAACTCAAAGAAAAGACACTGGCAAAGCAAGTTAAAATAGGTATTTTATTGAGAAACTTGCTCTGTCAGTGAGCAAGTAAAAGTTACAAATATTTTTATTTAATAAAACTAGCATATCCTTAATTCTAAAAACATCTCTTAAAAACTTCCATTATCTGAAACTGCAGATCTTTCTGAGTCAGGGTTTTCTTTTAGTGCTTCCATGGAAAAAGATGCTTCCAATTCCCTTCATGCAAATAATATGTGTAATATGACTTGTTCACAAGCAAAACAAATTCCCCACTTGAGTTTGTGTTGCTTGCATGCATATGAATTAGTATCTTTATTGCTATAAGTCTCCTTGTACAGCAGTGAGGCTTTATGCTTACTCCTGAGCATTCTGAGAGTTATTATGTGGTCATTAAAAAAAAAAGTTATGTAGCAAGACAGTTCTGCTGAAAACCCCATTCCCTTATTAAACTTAAAATTGGTATAGATTAATACTACACATTAATGTGTAATTTACTCGTTAAATACCCTAGGCTTCCATGCAGGGTTTGTTTTTTTTTTTTGCTTTTTTTTTTTTTGTTACATTTTGTTGCATTAAAAGGGCAGTGATTTAACCCTATAAATTATTTTCTAAATGGCCTTTACATATGACACTAAAAAGTATGAGACAAATAAATATTTGAAACAGTTTTCAATAAGTTAAACCAGTACTGACACCTAACAGTTAAGTAGAGGTTCAAAGGTCATGCGAATAGATGTCTCTTTAATTGACTGAAGGTAAAGCTTATCTGAGGGCAACATTTAATAATTTTCAAATGTATAAATTTTTATACATGGATATTTAAAACTAAATTGTACATGTAACAGTAGGATGTTAGTAAAGAATTTTAAAATCTTGACTTGAATTACATAGTTTCTCTTGTTTTTAACTGCAGGGAAAAGGTATAGGGTTATCCTTCTGCTCTGAGATGCTTTGTGCAAACACCGGAAATGACATATCACATGGCAATAATTTTGTTGGCAAATTTAAATGCATCTGCTCAAATTATTATTTTTAGTACAAAAGTTAAAGATTAGACTACACTTCTGTTGATGCATTTTAGAGATAATAATATTTATGGAGGTTTTTATTCCCCTCCTAATGGCACAGATTACTATTTTGGATAGCAAAGCAAGAGAAGATGAACCTTAAAAAAAAAGTGCTTCTAGTTTTTAATGAGTACTATTTGTCGAGGAAAGGGGAAAAATAGAATAAGAAGGCCTCTCATTACAATCATTAAACTTTTTTTAGGAAATGCTATCAATAAGTGCAAAATGGTCATAATTTAAGGACCATATCCCCCCAGCAGCACACCTGCCAAATTTGGCAATTTAAAAGAATAGTAAATTGGATGTTGATTTTGAAATTACAGCACACAGTTGGAGGAAGCAATGTTTTAAAATGTTGACATAGTAATTACTGTATTCATTATCAGAACTTTAAATTTTGATTTGGTTCTCTTTTTTCTAAGTCAGTTTTCTGTGTGTTACACATACACGTAAAATCACAGAATATTAGCATGGAGTGGGAACATGTCAAATTTTACAGAAGAGGCAACTGAGGGTCAGAAACGTGGTGATTTGCCAAAGGTCCCACAGCTAATAAGTAACAGATCTGAGACTAAAGTATGACTCCATGTGGGCTTGTCTCCTTCATAACTTAAGTCTCAGGGGATGGGGATGAATGCTCAATTTCTTTGTATCTTTCCTGCTGGGGAATGTCTGCATTAATAGTGGGAGGACTCTGTTTAGGGCTCTTTTGAAGAAATCTATAAAACAAGTACTCATCCCGAAATTCATATTCATTGGTGATATGCTGGATGACTCCCCCTTGCACCAGTCTATCTCCATATATCACAGCTTCACCACGGTCAGAGGCGAGGCCGACTTCAATGAGCCAGTTCACCAAGTCACAGCCACAGAAGGTCCCGGCAGAAGTCCTTGCACCACACCTGTATGTCAAAGGAATGATTCACCCATGTGTTCTGTAAATCTGGTATCAGAACTGCATGATGGAAGACAAGCCAGGAAAAACAGGAGACAGGGAAAGACAGCATGATAGTTAAGAGGTGACAGGGATGAAACTATTCTGAATATAAAGGGTTTGTTAAATCGCCTAACCCTAGAAAGATCTACCAGAGGAAAACAAAACATGCCAATAATGCTTGTGAAAACAGAAACACTTAAAATAATGACTTAGATAATGTAACTGCATCAACAGAGAAATATTCTTTTTATAGTAGATGGTCTTTTATGATCAGATGAGTTCTGTAGATACCTATTACATATTTTATAAGTTATACTCTTAGTTAAAATACATAATTGTTTCAGGACATTAAATAATATTTTTGAAAGTTCTCCCATGAATGGAGGAGCCTGGTAGGCTACAGTCCATGGGGTCGCTAAGAGTCGGACACGACTGAGTGACTTCACTTTCACTTTTCACTTTTCATGCATTGGAGAAGGAAATGGCAACACACTCCAGTGTTCTTGCCTGGTGAATCCCAGGGACGGGGCGGGGGGGAGCCTGGTGGGCTGCCCCCTATCTATGGGGTCACACAGAGTCAGACACGACTGAAGCGACTTAGCAGCAGCAGCAGCAAGAAGTGACAATTTTTACTAAGTTACTCAAATCAAACCTTAATATTTTCTGCTTATCACAGTGCCCACAAATAGCCTTTCTTCATATCCTGAGCAAAATAATCTTATTGATATGATAGGAATTTGTTGCCTTATGAAGCAGGGAAAGGATAAGTGAGATCTGTCTTGCTATAAATATAAGATTTTTTTTCATAGTTGTTGACTCTATTCCCCACACTGTACATTTCATCCCTGTGATTCATTTATTTTGCAACTGGGAGTTTGTACTTCTTAATCTCCCTCACCTACTTCTTTCTTCCCCTCACCCTTCTCCCCTCTGGCAACCACTTGTTTGTTGTCTGTATCTATGACTCTGTTGTTTTGTAATGCTTGCTCATTTGTTTTTTTAGTTTCCACATATAAGTGAAATCAAACAGTATTTATCTTTCTCTGTCTGACTTATTTCACTTTGCATAATGCCCTCCATGTTGTCACAATGGCAAGATTTCATTCTTCTTTTGTGGCTGGGTTATATTCTATTGTGTATATATGTATACACTATATATATTCACACACACACACACAATATCTTCTTTATCAATTCTACTGAAGGACACAGGTTTGTTTGTTGTTTTTTAATATCTTAGCTATTGTAAATAATACAGCAGTGGACAAAGGAGTGCACATTCCTTTTCTAATTAGTGTTTTTAATTTTTGGAGGGTAAATACATAGAAGTGGAATTGCTGGATCATATGGCAGTTTTATTTTTAATTTTTGGAGGAATTTCCATAAGATTTCTCAGATATTTTTAATTTTTAAATTATAAACCTACTTATTAATTATTTAAATTTTGTCTTCCTAATGCAAATACAGGGGTGTCTCAGGTATGAAAAAATAAACAAGGGAAAAAGAAATGTATGTAAACCAATTAAGTGAATTCTGTTCATTTTTATACAAATATGTGATAGACAACATGAATCTGTCCACAAGCATTAGTCAAGCTGTAAAACCTAAAGTGCTTGACAATAGGAAAACAGTGGCTGAAAATCAAGATGAAATGAGAAACAGGTGACAAAAAATTTTAAAACATTTAATCATGAATATAAATTAGCATTTCATATAAAAATTAAAAAGTTAATACACATGAAAAAATTTCTCAAGTACATAAATATTATTGTAACATCAGTATTTTACTTAGTAATAGGATATCTTAATTTATGCTTTGCAATGACAAACATCACTTTGAACAAAAGCCTGAATATTACATCCCAAGTCTGAGCCTTCTTCCTGCTTGTTGATTTTAAATGTATAGCCCTACACCTTCTAATCCGGACACCAGCTGCTTCATATTTGCTTCTGATGACTGATGATCAGGCAGTACAACTACAGTCTAGGAAGTTGTGCAGAGTGACAGAGGATTGGAGCCAGCCTGTGCCCGTTCACCATCTGGGACGGAGGCAGCCTGGCAGCCCTGCAAATGGCAAGAGCTATGCTTCCTAAGAGTCAGCAGTCAGAGTGGGCCTGGTGGAGCTAGCACAGAGTTCCCTCTCTTAATTTGAAAAAGCAATTTTAAATTGTTGAAACTATTCATAGATCGTACTTTGAAATCATTGTGTTTGGCCCTTTAGGGGTGGGAAACTCATTTTTCTTCATAGCTTACCATTCCCAGAAACTAGGCTAGGCCCATTACATAGATTTTGTTATCTAATGCAAACAACCCCCAAGAGCTAGATATTTTAAAGAGGAGGAGAATTATTTAAAGAGGAGGAGAATTAAGGTTTGGAGAATTGAACTTGCCCAATGTCACACAGCTAGGAATCTCCCACAAAGTGATAGATCCAGGGATTGAGTTTTAGTGTTGGTCTCCACCCAGTGAATCCCCTTTCTACTAGCTGAATCAGGATACCTTCTGGTTATAATGAAATATAGTGGCATAATATATGTAAATAAATTATCCTGAATGGTAATTTTCATAGATTTTCAACTTTTCAGTTACAGAAAATAAAAGTATTTGCTTCTTTATATCATGTTCTGTTCTTTTCCTGTTTTTCGACAACCAAATATATTGGCACTAGAACATTTGTTTATTCTTTCCTGCTGTATACTCCATGCCTGAGGATTAGAAGAATAAATATGATGTCAAAGACTAAAGATTAGGACTTGAGGTGAAAAAATAAGCAGCAGAATTAATTAAAAGAAATTTCACTTTACTTTCTTGATAATATCATCCGTAATATGAAATAGCATATTACTAGCATATCCTTAGGAGATAGGGAATATAAAATCACTTCTAAATACAAATCTCAAAGTTTTGTGAGCGATATTAATGGCCAGCATGAACTGAATGTTAATATTCTGCTATATTTTGGTTCATTCTAAAGTTTCTATATTTTATATGGAAATCATAAGTTAAATGGCATTTAAAAATGTAAAAATTAAAGTTATATGGCTTTTATATATGCTGTTTCTTAAACTATAAACTGACCTATAGCTATTTTAACTTTTATGTGTATATGTGTTATTGAAAATAACAAAGTTAGTTACAAGCATGTTAGCCTATCACAAACAAAAATTAATCATCTAAAATATAATTATCTAGAACCTGTACTTACCTTCTTTCCTTCACAATGTTTTGGATACAGAGGTCACGGTGATAATGGATAAATTGTTGACAGGTCATTTTTATTTCCTCAGGAACAGAAGAATCCTTGTTTTCTGCTGTTTCTTTACTGTTCCATAGGAATTCAAGTCTGAAAACCAAAAATTTTAGGATGAAATTTTTTAGGAAAGAAAAGCCCTGAGAGAGCTCCTTCTTGCTTATCACCCCGTCAATATGGCTGTTCCAAAGCTATCATCCACCACAGCTGTCATTTACAACACCCAGACATCCTTAGTCTCTGAAGCAGAAATATATTTAACCTACATTTAGTTTCCTGTTCAGAGCAGGCTTGGGCAGAAGACTTGAACATTTTATAAACCCTCTAGACATGTTTGAACTATTTCAGGATCTACCAAAAAATGAAGTTCCTTATTTTACATTCTGTAGTTTTAAAATGCAAAAATAATATACAGCGATCAAGCACTTTAATTTCCCAGTATCAGTACCAGAGAGACAAATAATGGGATATAGAGTAAAGAACCTCTTTTGCCAACCCAGACAGCAGATCCGTTGACTCTTAAATGATCAACATTATGAAGCTAATAACTAAGTGCAGTGACTTTCCTATTACGCCTTTCTTCTTTCTTCAAAGGATTGTGACCAACCCTAGCAACTACATTTCAATAATGATGATGGAAAAAAGGAGAAGAAAGAACAGGAACCATTTACTGGGCACTTTTATATAGCCTGTAAGATAAATTCCACTAGCACTTCTAGTTTCTATTAATTTTGACTTTGAAAACAAACAAGGAAGTACAAAAATTCTCCCCCATCCCCACTTCTTCCTCCTACCACGAAGGTGAAGTGTTCCCACTTCATTATTTTTCACAAAGAAATTCCTGACCTGAATTCAAAGAAACTCTTCATCAAGCCAGTTTTAAAAAATGAAATTTAAAAAGAAGAAAACTTGAGTTTTCTATAAATTGTCAATGTGATAGAAAAATCCTGTTGTCAAAGGAGAAAGACAACCAAACATAGACCTTTGGGGGCATACCGCCTCTTATTTCCATTTGCAAATACATTTTCAAGTTTCATTTTATTTTATATAGTTAATGGCATAGACAGAAGTCAGTTTTCATCAATTCCTATTCAAATGCAAATTACAATGTTGGATTATTGACAGCTCTTCTGACATTTTCCCTGCAGTTATATATAACAAATATGTGAATCAACAGAAAACCTTTCTATGGTGCTTAGGTTAACCATTCTGTAGTCTCCTAGCAGTTTCTAAAGGCTTAAAAATATAAGTATCTTAATAATATGGCTTTGTCATTACCTTTACAGTTATAGCTTTATTTCAAAACTAAAATTACCTTCTTTTGAAAGGTAGGATGATTAAATGTTTGTCCAATCCAAAGATGCCAAAGGAAATAAACCCCTATGGAGGAAAAAAAAGGTTATTATTTTATGAGCTCTACAATAAAAGTTTGAGACAGAAATGAAAAAATTTAGTGCTTGGGGATGTAAACCTCTGGTGATTAGTGCAACATTTTAAATAGAACACACAGGCAGACTCTATAAAGTTCAGTGCCTCATGGCAGGTAAAGTTGACCCTCTGTAGCCACAGGTTCTGCATCTATGGGTTCAACCTACTGTGGGTCAAAAATATTTGGGAAAAAAGTTCCACAAATTTCCAGAGAGCAAAAGTTGAATTTGCTGTGTACTGACAACTATTTACATAGCACTACATTGTATTAGGTGTTATAAGTAACTTAGAGATGATTTAAAGTAAATGGGAGGATGTACATAGGTTATATGTGAATACTATGCCATTTTATATGAGGGACTTGAGCATCCATGGATTTTGGTACCTAAGGGTGTGTCCTGGTGCCAGTCCCCCTTGGATACTGAGGGATGGTTTTATGGTATTTGGCTGCCTCTTCCCAATCATCTTTCCTGCTAATTATGATGGGTGATATGAGTGCTGGGCAACCACACTAGCAAGCTAGCTTACTGGAGAAAAATGTAAACATTTAAGGGCTATGAATCTTTTTGCCCCTTTCTGAAAAGAAAATAAAATATCTCCCATTACGCTTAAGTACTTCTTTATTATTTTTCTGTTAAAACTTCAGAGACAATAGAATTAACAAGTGCTATAGTGTCTGATTAAAATGAAGTAACTGAACAAAATTTATGTGAAATGAAATTGGCTACTGCTTAGGGAAAGAGTTTGAAGAATTTGGGCATGATGAGGCAAACTAGCACCAGCTATTAGCCACACAGCAAGACGATCAGGACTGCCTGGGAAGATGAGAGGCTGGGAACTGCCATCTGTCAGGCACAGCAGGGTAAGGATCTTCGTGCAGGTTGGCGTGGGCGAGATGAAGAATGCAGTGACATGAAGAATCTGTCTGTCTGCACTTCACATTATACACTACCAGAAAGGAATGATCCTACTACCACACCTCCCCAGGAGGAAAATGGAATGGGAGCAGGTTTTGTATCTCTCTCCCTTCTTTGAAGCACTTCAGCCATAAGCTGTGGGGGCCGTATTTCAAACGCAACATTCCTGGCAGTAGCTTCTGTTTGTGAAGCTCTGTGAGTCCCACTCCTGGAATGGCTCAGCCTGGAGTGGGCTTTCTGAATGCAAGATACTGAGTAAGACTATGATTTTTCAACCTGGTATTTTATAGTTCAGATCGTAAACAGTATCACAAAGTGAGGTGGACATCAAGGAGTCCTTGGCATGCTCATGTCTGACTGTAATAAATGGATAGGTCACTCGTCTGTCTAAATATACATGTTATATACTAATACATGTTAACTAAGTCATATGGCCAATTATTTCAGGTTTAATAAGCAAACCCAGTGATTTCAAGTACTGTATTTTTTCAACCTGATACTTAATCTGGGGACTAATATTCTCTAATTAAAAAGCAAGGGATTGAAGTGGAATAAAAATTTCTAATTCTCACATAAAAATATTTTCCCAGTATGCAAAATATCATTTATTCTTTTTTAAATATTTACTTATTTATTTATATTTGGCTGCTCTGGGTGTTCTTTGCTACGCAGAGGCTTTCTCTATTTGTGGTGAGCAGGGGCTACTCTGTGGTTCTAGGGCTGTAGTTCTACTCTGCGGTTCTAGGGCTTCTCATTGCAGTGGTTTTTCTTCTTGCAGAGCCCAAGCTCTAGGGCATGTGGGCTTAGCTGCCCTGATGTATGTGGGATCTTCCCGGACCAGGAATCAAACCTGTGTCCCCTGCATTGGCAGGCATATTCTCAACAACTGCACCACCAAGGACACCTTCATTTATTCTTAAATCTTCAATGGAATTTTAATTTCTAATTTTTAAACTGGGGGGTAAGAGTCTACTTTGCAGATATTGTGATGTTTAAATGAAATAATGTAAAATGCTTAAAATGTTGAGAGACTTCCCTCGTGGCTCAGACAGTAAAGCATCTGCTTGCAATGCAAGAGACCCAGGTTCGATCCCTGGGTTGGAAAGATCCCCTGGAGAAGGAAATGGCAACCCACTCCAGTACTCTTGCCTGGAAAATCCCATGGACAGAGGAGCCTGGTAGGCTACAGTCCATGGGGTTGCAAAGAGTCGGACACGACTGAGTGACTTCACTTTCACTTTTCACACTCTGAGGGAATGGTATCTACTATCCTTGGTCAAACTTTATTTATATGCCACATGATTTTTTAAAAGAGATATAAGTACCTATAGTTCAAGAAACAACAAAATGTAAATGAAATGTTGTGCATTTAAATAAGTCACTAAACTAAAGGCTCAGAGAAGTTAAGTCATTTTCCCAAAGTAACTTCTTAAGGCCACAACGAAGTTTAAAAAGAACTTGGAACATCTTGTCCCTGCTTAAATTACCATCCTTTATCTCAAAACCAAAGCAAAAAACTATTTGGTATTTCTGACTGAAACACTCAGTGTGCATTCTGATGACTTTAACCAATATAATAATTCATCTCTACTAGGAGATAGGCAGCAGCTGCCAGCTGTCACGCATACCAGCAGCTGGCAAACAAACTAAACCCTTTTGATTTAGAAGAAAACAACAACATCCGTACCACCACCTCCTAATCAAACCATCCAGGAAAACAGAAACTCCTCAACGTTCTCAGTAAATAAATACCTGGCCAAAGTTAAACACAGCGCAGAAAAACTGTAACTCAACATATAGTCTCCCAGGCTCTTGGTTGAATAGCCACCATAAACAACTGGAAAGATTCTGTAAAGGAAGGAGAAAACAGGACTTTAAAATGAAGCAAGCTGATCATTTCTCTCTATCCAGAACATAGTACAATAATTTATCTACTTAATAATTAGGAAGAAAAGGACTAAAGGGAAAAACACCAAGAGAATACAGAGGCTTTGTCTTTCAAACAAGAGGTTTAAACCTCTCTTCTTGACAGGTGTCATTCAAACAGCATCTATTCTGATCAGATTTGAAGAAAGAAGACATGAGCCATAATACAGAAGCTTACATAATACATCAGGACTTCAACTAGCCTAAGACAGGTCTGATTTTAAAATTAGTTTTACACAGTGAAAACAATCACATCACCGAGCAGCAATTCTTGGCACCATTTCTTAATTTTTGATTTTTGTTCTTAAACAGCAGCTAAAATGGTGCTGGCTGATATGATTCTATGTAACGAGCATTGCAGTGTGGAAAGTGTAAGAGAGTTTCTTCATAGGTTATATGGTCCATTGCCTATCACTAGGCTAGTCATACTTGAACTATCACAAAGAATTATATAATAACTAGTAATTCACAAAGGAAGACTTAGAACTAATTTCTAAAAATGCTTTGATAAAGAAATGCATTTTAAAATGAAGTGCTATATGTCACTTATAAAATTATCAAGTAAAAAATTTATAATAGTCAATGTTGGTGAGAGTACTTTACAAACCTATACTACTCCTTTGGAAAACAACTTAGTCCAATGCATCCAAAGACACAAAAATATTTATGCTATTTAATCCAGGTTTTCCAACTTTTGAGAATCTACAATAAGGAAATATACTGCATGGAGATGTTTATTAGCAAATTCTAAAAAACTAGGAACAATCCATAAGAAAATGATTGAGTGAATTGTAATGCATATCCTCTATAGTTTATTGAGGAGCTATTTAAAGTAACAATTAGAACACTTTTGCAGCAACATGAAAATGCTTGATATAAGTCACAAAGCAGGACATAAATCTGTATGTATTATTAGAACCATGAAAACTATATTAAAAAAGAGAAGGTAATAGTATGATGGATATTTTTCCTCTTTTCTCTATGGTATCCATTGTATGAAGTCCTTGTATTATTTTCATAATGTAAAATTATTTTTAAAAGTTTATTTGTCTGAGGACTGTCTTCTGAGAGACCATGTAGACATTTATCTACTGAAGTCAGTCAAGGAATAACTTAGGACTAAGTAGCCCTGTATGCATCACAGACATAACTGGTTTTACCCCAAATTCTAGGTTCAGAGCATAGATGAGTAAGTATTCAAAGCAAAATGAGTTACTGAAGCACTTAAGCAACAGAGTAATGTGAATTACTCATTCTTCTTCCTCCCAAAACATTAGCTCGTGATTAGGAGATGCTAGTGCTGCGACTCCCCTGGGAAGGAGCAACCAAGTTTCTCCCAGATGCCTGGAAAAAACCTTTGTCAAACATTTAAAGAAACGGCTCCCAAACAAAATCAGAAGAAACATTTACAGCAAACAGGCCAATAATGAGAAGTAAACACAGCAACACATGTCGAGTCAGTTGCTGGTCTCCACTGTGTAGATACTGCTCCTCTTCCTGGGCTAATATGCAGCTCTGGGAGTTACAGCGACTCACACAATGTTCATCTATAAAACAGTAAGCACAACAATTTGTAATCAGAGCTTTTTATTTGAATGCATTTTAAATTCATAATGACTTCCTAAGCAAACCACTACATATGCACATTCTCAGCTCAGAATCAGTATATTATTTTAGATGAACTCTAAAGAAGGCTCCTTAGTGTTGTTTTAGGAGAGTTCTACTTGTAGAGTGTTTTTATCCAAAAAATAAAAATATATGGAATAGTTCCCTTCTACATTATTCAACAGTGTAACACACACACATGCGCACACAAATTTTTAAGGCTAATTTAATAACAAGTTTCTCCTGTTATATAAATCTACCTCTTGGTATGAATATCCTATATTGGCTAACAGCAAAGCAAATTTACCACTTGCCTTTCATCAAGAGTTTAGAATTTGCTTAGAAAAGACCTTTAAGGAACCAAATAAAAAATATTATATACTTTGTTCTGTTTGCATAATGGAAGCAAGTCCAAATCATAAGCATGACTTTTCTTTGGCCAAAAAGAGAAGTGAGAAGCCTTTCACAAGAAACCTTTATTCTCTTACCTCAGCTCCCCTATATCAATGGCATCAAAAGTAGGAGAAAACATTTTTACAAAACAGATGCTAGTCTAACATACAGTCTATTACAAAAAGTCAGGGCTGAAAAAACACCATTTTACAGCTCTTACCTTCAAGCTTACAAAAACTGTATTTCCTAAAGCCTCTTTTTAGAAAAGAAAATACACAAGCATTATACACAGGATGACATAATAGCTAACGGCATGGATAAAAGTTCACACACAAAAAAGGTTAATCGCAAAAAGAAAGTAGGCTGCCGAACTGTTTATATAGTATGATCCTGTTTTATAACAGTTATTTGTGTATATCTTGTGGTTAAAAAATTCTAGCCATGTATATAATAAACTTGGTCTAAAAATATTATGTACAAATATTATAAAAATGCATAAAATCCATTTTACTAACTTTTATCTGCATTTTTACATATTGCAATATTTGTTTTCATAAAATATGATCATAAAATCTAGGAAGCTCCTATATTAAAAAGGTTTTTTCAGGAATCAGCATATTAATGGAGAAATGACATAAGCAGATTGTAACGGGATTCTGGGGGGAAAAAACCACCCCACCTGGGGTTGATGAGTCAAATCACATGTTAAATGTAAAATATCATGTATGAAATGAGTTGCCAGTCCAGGTTCGATGCACGATACTGGATGCTTGGGGCTGGTGCACTGGGACGACCCAGAGGGATGGAATGGGGAGGGAGGAGGGAGGAGGGCTCAGGATGGGGAACACATGTATACCTGTGGCGGATTCATTTTGATATTTGGCAAATCTAATACAGTTATGTAAAGTTTAAAAATAAAATAAAATTAAAAAAAAAAAAAATCACATGTTAAATTTGTCAATGGACCTTACTATTAGGTATATTGTGTAGGAAGGAAAAAGAAAGGAGTAAAGCCTTGGGAATTCTGATGTAAAGAAATATTAGCTTTAGAAAGGGGTACACAAGTAACTTGAAACACCTGTAACTGGATACCAAGAGAGGTTTCCTGCTGAATGTAAGTGAAGGCTCAATATCTGCCCGAACAATAATACAACAACTGCTGCTGCTACTATGCTTATCTTTAAGTTTTTATTTATTTATTTTTGGCCACACTGCACAGCTTGTGGGATCTTCCCCGACCAGGGATTGAACCTGGGCCACCATAGGGAATGGCCAGAATTCTAACCCCTAGGTCACCAGGGAAGTCCCTGCTTCCATGTTTAATAAGCATTTCGTTTGTACATTACTCACTGTGCTAAGTGATTAGCATGCATCATCTTTTATAATATTCACAACATTTTTAAAATATAAAAACATTTGGCAGCAAAACAGCTGACATGCTCCATCATAAAGAGGACTTTTTGGGGTTTCTCTCTCTACTTTGATTTTTAAAAACAGGCATAATTGACATGACAATTGACATAATTGAGGTACACTGCAATTTACATATATTCTGTTGTTTAAGATAATTTGAAATTCAGACCATAAATGTGATTCAGTCTGTTAGTCTATACGTCAAAAGGTTATTACTTTTAAAGATTTTTATTATTTTATAAGAAAGGGCATATTTTAAAGCATATGGATTCAAAATGTAATTAAGCACTAACTAATTAGTCCTGGCCCTGGGGGAATGGAGTGGGGAAAAGTCTCAGCTTCTAAAATGAGATGCCAAAGAGAAAATAATGATCCTTAGGGCAAACTTCTTGGAATTACTACTCAGGTTAAATTTACTAGGGAATTTCCATGCAAATAAAAAAAAAAATAAATAAATACCCTATCTGTGCACAATTATTGTATTATTTGCACTTTCTTCCATCTTATGAGAATATTCTCAAACAGTGTAGCTTCTATAGAAATTCTATGTAGAGTTCTTTTAAAGCATAAGATTAAAAAATCTTTTGTTCCTTAGGCTCATCCTCATAGCCTAAAGGCACTTACTTTTCTCAAATGAAGGAGTCACAGACCCACTGGTGGTTATGTCTGCTACTGGCTCCGTAGATGGGCAGCGTAATTCACCATTTCCCATAGAGCAGGAGCAGCAACCTATATAGATAAAATATAGGTTGTGATGGGAGAGTCCAATCACACAAAAAAAGGACAATGTAAAGAGATGCCAAATGAAACAAAACACTCCCCCCCCCAAAAAAACCAACAAATCCCCGAATTCATTTATATACACACACAGATTTTCCATACAGCCTCAATGTATGGGTAACTATCAAAAAGTATTTAAATGTGCTTATGTATAAATTAACATTTAAGGAGTGTCAGACAAAGGATCAGCCCCTTTACATACTGCCTCTTTTTTGTATAAGACAAAGAAAATGTTTTTGTTTGTTTTCCAGCTGGTATCTTTTTTGGAACACCAGGGAATTCCCGTAATTTATTAAATTTTTTTTAAGGAAGATGTTTTTATCCATGCTATGTTATTAGTTTCCAGTGTGTTTTGGGAAATAAGAATTTGACCACTTTCCTAAAATACAGCTTTGATTTCACTACTCCTTGGATGAATTCTAGTTTGACACAGAATTCATCCAAACCCTCTTCTCTTCTAAGTTTAGCTCAAAACTCACTTCTTTCAAGAACAGGTCTTCTACCAGTTTAGAAGATGCAGTAAAAGCAATTGTATTCTTTTTTATTTTTAGATATATACTGCTGAAACTCTCTTGCTGGTTTTTAGGTAGATTGGTTTATAGAAGTCACACTGAGACACCTACTATAGAGCTGTAATTTTACTCTGTATATTCAGAGAACTGCATAGTGTCCTTTAAAACATCACGCTCATACATGGACACGGTGCTCCTTGATATGGATTGTAATAGAATAACTTCAGTGATAAACTGTATTAGAGCTTAATGTACTAAAAAGCATAATTCATAGGCTGAAACGTTCACTGATAATACGCTCTAATTTTTCATTAGTGTCATTAAAAATAAAAAAAAGATTTCAAAGTATGAAAACAATCATCTATAATAAAACTATTACAAATGTCTTTCTAAATTTAAGATAATGATGCCACAGAATAATTGAAAAGAAAACACAGAAATCATCTGGCTCTGCCCCTTATCTTCAGAACTTGAAGGCTTAAATCCACTAAGATAAATTGTTAACAAAACAGATATAAAGCCAGCCCATTCCAAGGACATATGTGTAGGGAACATACACATATAGCAGTTTTCCCCTTCAAACATGTGCCTTCTTATTTATGTGTGTGTGTGTTTGTTGCTCAGTAATACACCACACTTATTTATTATCTTTTCATTCTACCCTTTGACCTCCTTCATAAAGCATTTCTCCTATGCTCTACTCCCTACCTCTGGCAACTATCAATCCTGTTCTCAGTATCTATGAGCTTTTCCCCCCCTCCAAATATTCCACATATAAGAGAGATGATATTGCCTTCTCTTTTATTAACTGAACCTTTGATCTCATATTAAAGTAGGTTAATTTTCCTTTCAATTATAATTCCATACTTTATAAGCAAGTCATGTGTCTCTGACAAATGTGTAGCAAGGGGCAGAGGGGAGTGAACTATTTTGGATTCTGAGATTTGGGGAGGCCAGGCTGGACATCTAATGTGCTATGTATTAATACTATTAGCAAAGCAGAAAAGAACAGACTGTAGGGAAGGAAAATAACCAGACAGGTTTAAAAACCTTTTTCCTAGGAACATGGGTGAATAGGCAAATAAACAAGAACTTTGCCTTAGCAGTTTTCAGGTGGCTTCAGAAAATCACATCATATCTTATCAACCCATCCATCTATCCATTCATCTAACAAATATTACGAAACATATATAGGAAACCTGACACCATGCTAGGTGCTGAGGCTACAATGGTGGGCAAGTCAGTCACAGCACTTACAGTCTAGTGGGTTATACTGATAATTTAACAAGCAATTATAAAGCAGTGAGGTAAGAGGAGAGAGAGGTATAAACATCACAGAAGGTTTTCTATTGAGATAAGCCATAACTGTCTTCTGATTCTCTACTTATTTATACAAAAGGTGCCAGCTAGTTATCCTGCTGGAGATGATGATGACAGGGTTTAAAGAATATCTATGATGCTGTTTATTTGCTATTTTTAAAGGACAGTAAAGACAGCAGCAAAAGTCTCTGGGCTTAAGACACTTAGTTTAGGACTCTCTGCACACGTTCGCAGGGCTTTGGTGGACAGTTCTAAAACACTTGCAGGAAAAGAAGACTTAGAGAGTGGTGAATGGTCTTTACAACCTATCTGAAAACACAGTAGACTGATTTATAGGATAAATGTTAAGAGTCCACAAAGAAGGCAAGAAAGGAAAGGATGCTGGGCATGATCAGAAAAGTACTCTAGATGTCAGAGAAGTGGCTTTTAAAATTTTAGTGAACACATATACATAATCCTTAAATTTCCATTTTCAAAGGGAAAATAGTCAAGAGGACTCAAAAGAATGGAATTCTGATGCTATAATCACAAAGGATCTAATAAAGAAATTAGTGAACACCACCAATAAAATGAACTAAAGGAGGCCTGATTGAAGCAGGGTTGATGTAAATCACTAGTTGGCCAAATACAGCCCTATGTAGTGGGACCCCATAGTCCTGTGTAGGTGTTATCAGCATCAGATATAGAAACCAAGGCACGGGAAACTTGCCTACGACCAAATAATAAAGTTCTAGAGTCAGACTTGAACCTAGGCAGACTGGTTCCATATCCCTGTTTCTAGCCCTGGTCCTATCTCCTTCCAGTTTGGGATGATGAAAGATGGGAGCGAGGGAGGCAGGCAATATAAGCAGTGAGATGTGTGGGATCCTCTTCCTTTTAAGACAGTTAAAATGAATTTTAAACCTTTTCTTTTTTCTCTTTCTTTTCTACTTATCGCTATTTACAACTAATAGTTTTAAGATCAGGTATTGTTCTACTCTACAAACTCTCTAAACAAAATAGAGGCCATCGTTTACACTTCCCAGCACAACGGTCGATGTCTATGAAATCTCTGCATGCGCCAGTGAATCCAAAATGCAAACTCTATTGCTGAATTCCCTTCATGAATTGAGGCAAACCCCATAACAACTGTTAACACATTAAAAATGTCACTGGTTAGGGTCATATTTTCACACAGGGACATATGTTCACTATAAATAAACATTTTAGGCTTTGCAGTCCACTGGGTGTCTGTTGAATGACTCAACTCTGCCAATACAGCATGAAAGCATCCACAGACAATACAGAAGTAAATGAGCATGTGTGTGTTTCATGTGATGGACACAAATTTGAATTTCATATAACTTTAAAGTGTCATAAAATATCTGTCTTTTAAAATTTTTTCTTCAACCCTTTAAAAACATAAAAGCTATTCTTAGGTTTGGGGCCATAAACAGGTGGCAGACTGCAGTTTGCCAACTCCTAACTTTTACCATTATCCCTGCTTCAATTAAACCTCTTTAGTTCATTTTATTGATGGTGCTTACTTGATGCATTGTTGTTAAGTTAACAAACATAGATGTTTAGTTTCCTAGAAAGAGCCTTCCCTCAGTTGTTAACTCTTCTCTAAACTCTCAGGCCCAAAGAAGTCTGAGGATTAGACTTATTCTCACAAAAGATTATCCTCATAAAAGATTTATAAACAAGAATCTAATAAATGAACTTGTAAGCTCTTTCTATTATTGACTATGATTCAAGTTCCCCATTTTACAAATACCTGTGATATTGAAGATAATTCAAGGAAGTTCCTTTACACAAAACATTTAGAGTACATGCTATATAGGCATATAAAAGTTTCTTTATATTTAAGGATCATACTTGTTTCTGGGACAGAACTTGTAAAAGATTCAGGTTCATTTACTGGCGCTGGACTGTCCTCGAAAGCAGTGTTTGCCGGCTCTGCTGCTTTGCGGTCCTGAGACTGGTCGAAACCTTCATAGCGTCCTGCTTGGGAGGTGCGGTTCATACACATGAGTGATATGCCAGCTATCACAATGCTGCAGAACAGGGTAACTGCTGTGATGATCATCTGTCAACGTTGCAGAGAGACGTTAGGCCACTTTTCACAATCCCAGCTTGATAATCTTAGTAGATGACTTAAGGGCGCTTTTTTGGTGGAAAATGCATGATCTCAATAGCTATAGATGCTCTATAACAGTGGTTCTTAAAAAAGAGGAAGAGTATGGAAGGAATGTAAAGTACGTACAGAGAAATTAGGGTTTGTCTCTAATCAAATGCGATGTCTAGCTGTTCTTTTCATTATGTATCATGTCCTTGTTTACTAGTAATCTAAAGTAAGTGAAAGTGATAGTTGCTCAGTTGTGTTCAACTCTTTATGATCCCACGAACTGCAGCCTGCCAGGCTCCTCTGTCCGTGAAATTCTTCCAGCAAGAATACTAGAGTGGGTAGCCATTCTCTTCTCCAGGGGATCTTCCTGACCTAGGGATCAAACCTGGGTCTGCCGCACTGCAGGGAGATTCTTTACTGTCTGAGCACTTACAGACTTTTTCTTCACATCAGAGTTTTTGTTTGATTTAATACATAGCTCAAGTGTACTTTAACTAGAGACCTTATATAGTGATAATACTAAAGATAAGTAATTGCAGCTAACACTTATAATCTTCAGCTAAAAAAGACATACGTGTTAGTTTCTCAGTCGTGTCTGATTCTTTGTGAGTCTGACTGTAGCCCACCAGGTTCCAATGTCCATGGAATTCTCTAGGAAAGAATACTGGAGTGGGTTGCCGTTCCCTACTCCAGGGGACTCTTTCTGACCCAGGGCTCGAGCCTGGGTCTCCTGCATTGCAGGGAGATTCTTTACTATCTGAGCCACCAGTGAAGCCCCAAAACAGGCTTAGATATGTAAAATCATTTTTGTTTTTTTAATTTCATTTTCTTTTTTATAGACATGTAAAAACATTTATCACATTTTGAGGTGTAAGTTAACAAAGTGACATAGGATCACTAGTGTGATAAGCAATAAGTTGGAATACATTTTCAAAATTAATTTCAATGTAAGTATAGCAAAACACATTAAGCAGCTAAAAAGAGACATTCTCAAGAACAGAACTGTCAATAAACTCTTCTCACCTGCTCTTTTCCATAAAAGAAGGCTGAGTCAATGCTTTCTCCATTATGTTTTCCAGTTACCAAAAGAACACCAACAAGGAGAGCAGGAATCCTATTAATCAGAGTTTAGAGAGAAAGACAGAGAGAGAGAGATGAATAGTAACTGTGTATGTGAGAACAGGTAAGCAAACAGAAAGCTACCAACTTACCCCCAGCCAGATATTATGATGATTCCAACAGGAATTTGTACCCTTTCTCTCTTTTTCAAAAGAAATAAAGAAATTGCTAGAAGGCCTAAGAATAAGAAATAGAGATTAAAAGATAGGTGATTACTCTCGATGTTGATCAGACTTCATGGAACTTTAACCAAGCTTATTTCAATAGTAGTCTGTAGTTCTTGCCCTAGAATTTACTCCTTCTAAATAAATGCTTTTCCCAATATTTTGAAGCAAGTTTTCTTAATTCAAAATCATTTGTTTTCCCTCCTATATTGCTTCTTTACTAAAATCTTCTTGTTTTATACATGAGGACTTTTTCAAAAAGCCCAAATCATTTTGTTCTTTTGATTCATGTGTTTGGAATCTAAGTATATTTGCGGGAAAAAAAATTTTTTTTTAACTGGATACAGAACAATTCTAAAAATAAAAACACCCCTGTTCTGCTGTTGCTAAGAAAGTATAGGTAATTCTCACAAAGGTTTGTTTTTGGAAAACTCACCAAGTCTAAATGATGGACCTTAATATAAACTTAATACAGAAACAAATGTTTTAAACGTTTGGACAGATGTTTTAAAACAAATATTTCATGAGCTTTCCTTATACTTTATACCCAATTATTTATAGAAGTAACATCTTATTTTATAAATTTTACACAGCTATAGAAGCTTAGAACTTCAGGGCTGGAAGGGACCGCTGTCTTAAATTAATTCCTTCATTTTATAGCTGTGTAAACAAGGGTTTGCCCAAGCCACACAGCCAGCAGAGGGCAGAGCAAGACTAGAAACCCAGTCTTCTGACAGAAGGTTAAGTCCTTCAGCTCTGTTCAGTGTTCCTAAAACTCGTCTGTTAACCCATTCAGTTCAGTTCAGTTCAGTTCAGTTGCTCAGTTGTGTCCGACTCTTTGCGACCCCATGAATCGACCCCATGAATCGCAGCACACCAGGCCTCCCTGTCCATCACCAACTCCCAGAGTTCACTCAGACCCACGTCCATCAAGTCAGTGATGCCATCCAGCCATCTCATCCTCTGTCGTCCCCTTCTCCTCCTGCCCCCAATCCCTCCCAGCATCAGTCTTTTCCAATGAGTCAACTCTCTGCATGAGGTAGCCAAAGTACTGGAGTTTCAGCTTTAGCATCATTCCTTCCAAAGAAATCCCAGGGCTGATCTCCTTCACAATGGACTGGTTGGATCTCCTAGGGATCTGGAAATTTCTATGAGAAATGTTAACTCTTTTTGCTTTATTTGCAGTGGTGACCATCTTATAACCAAAGCACACTCTCATTATTTCAGGGTTTATATCTGGTTTTATATTAAGTTTGAGGCAAATGATACCACAACACAGTTCAAATTAACGTTCTGTGGTAGTTTGAAGAGGGAAAAGCGGTGAGATAACCAGCTCATAAACCCACACATCAAAGTAAAGGTAGGTCAAAAAAAAAAAAACAACCACCAAAAAACCCTATCAGAGAAGTGAGTTCAAGCTATGATTCAGATTAGCAAAATAAGATCCTTTGTCATGTCAATTAATGTTGCTAACTACTTACTGAGCTTGTATTTTTGTTTAAATCTAATGAATTTGCTTTGGTTTTAAAATTGTATATTAGCTGTATATAACGTCCAACCAGCTGATGCAAAGAGCTGACTCACTGGAAAAGACCCTGATGTTGGGAAACATTGAGGGCAGGAGGAGAAGGGGGTGACAGAGGATAAAATGGTTGGATGGCATCACTGACTCAATGGACATGAGTTTGAGCAAACTCTGGGAGATGGTGAAGGACAGGGAAGTCTGGAGTGCTGGGGTTCATGGGGTAACAAAGAGTCGGACACGACTTAGCAACTGAACAACAAGGAATTTATACCTAGATTTAAGATTATACAGATTAAGTAACACTGTGCTATCAATAATACGAATCAACACTGAGCTCCCTGAGAATTGATTTTCTTTATACGGAACCCACTCAGTTCTCAAGTTCAAGAGACTATCATACCAGTGCTCCTCCCAAGGCATTTATAGCCTCTATTGTTTCAGGTTTAAGGTACCAGGGAAACAAGCAACCAATCACAAAGGAGTGCCAACTGTGTTACAATAGTGAGGGGACTCTTGAAAATTCTAATGTTTGTCATTTTATTCCTGCCTTGTGAAAACACTGACAAATGAACAAAAGGCTCAGTCTAGGCCTGGATGTCTCACTGATGAAGCTGTGAGAGCTCTTGCCTCAATCAGCTAAACTCTTCAGGTCTTATTTTCCTCATTTGCAAAATGAAAGATTTAAACTAGACCGGTGTTCCCAAAAGCAAGAAGACTGTAGGTGCCACAAAGATGAACATTTTTTTTTTTTTTTACTAATTATGTGTCTAACACGTGCTTGAAAAAATTTTAACTAACACATAAAACCCAGTGGGATTTTACCGAGATAAGGCTAAATTTGTAATATTAAAGTTAAAAAAAATAAGTTAATTTTAAGGGGGAAAGAAAGGACACGTGGTATGCAGATATGGCAAAATTCATGAGGGTGGCTTGCAAATGAGTAAAACTGAAAAATGGCTGAACAAAATGATTTAAAATGACCTTTTAGATCCAAAATTCTGTTATAATAATCTTAAGGTTAAAGGGCCCCTTCACTGACCCCTTCATTGGGGTCAGGAAATTCAGAACAGCTTCTTTGGAGATTTTGGTATTCAAGCTTGAAGAGAATCTCAGAGAAACCTGGGGCTTTTTGATAAACTGAGCTCTTTACTGCTCTCTTATTCTCATTATAAATTTAACCTTAATAAACCTAAGTATTAGAGATCAAGTTGTTTCCTCTGTATTTGGAAATAATCTCTAGGCTCTTTTAACTTGACACCTCATGAAAACCCTCACACCATGCAAGGTGTACTTGCCTTTAAAAAACTACAAACCTCCTGTGTGCACTGAATTCATTTTGTAATTTCTCACCACATTGTCGCTTCACTTCACAAAGCCGTTGACTTAGATGGGTCCTGCTTTTGATCCTGAAGGCATGAAATCAAAGGCCTATTCCCTCCAGCCACTTCGCTGCCTCCTAACAGTGGCTGTAACTAGCGCAACAATTCTACAATTCCCTTTTATGTGCCATTTTACAGGTTTGCATTTGTGGTATGACTACAAATCAGCCAGACTGATTGATTCATAAACATACCAGAATGCATGCACCCAAATTAATGTTTTCCTTCAAATGAGCAATGTGCTAAAACATTCTGAATATCCTTTTTGGAGCCAGTTGAAATGAAAAATAGTTTTTTCTTATGACTATTCTTCTATTTCCATACCCTTTTAATCACTTGTTTTTCTTGTTCTTATACTACTGCTCTTCCCTCTACTCAATAATACAGTTAAATTTGTTGAGCGCCTACCATGTACCAGGCCTAAACATCCATATTTAATTTAGTTCTCAAAATAACCCTGTAAGGTGCTTACTTAAGCACCTTAAGGTTCCCTGTAAGGAAACAGACCGCAAGTTAAGGCATTTGCTTAGGGCAGAATGATAATTATTGCTCATTCAGTTCAGCTGGGTTCTAAGCGTGCTCTGGTACACAGCTCACATCCTCATCCCCCTCTGCCCATTCCTTCTCTCCCTGCCTGCTTCCAGTGCTCGCACCCTCGATGGCTCAAAGGGGAGCTCTGCTGACTGTGGCCTAGAACCAAGGCCCTGAGGACAAGGACATGTGACTGGAAACCATCTGAGCCCAGGTAGAAAAAGAGTGATCAGGAAACAGAACTCAGCTTTGCAGACTGCCTAGTTAATGAGTACAACTGCCTGAGCAGGTTCCTTCATCCTGTACTGCTAGACTTAAAATAGATCACTAGAAGCTGGAACCTCAAGTGATGGAGGGGAGGGAGACCCTAAATTTCTCTTCATGATCCAACTTACCTGTCCACAGGTAGGTGCTATAGAGGGAGCTGTACAATAAGACAAACACCAGAATTTGTCCAACAAAATTTTTTTCTTTAACAAAATTCCATATCATCATTCCAGCACAGACAACAGACTGAAGAAAAAAATGATAAAAAAAACACCCCAAATCAGTCATACTCACATGACTCATACTCATGTGTTTTATTCACAGCAACTATAATTATTCATTTAAAATTTTTGCTGAGCAATTAACTATTGCATCTTAGTTATACTAAAACAGTAAGTTTTATGATTAAAAACCTTTTTATACAGCACCTTTAACAATGTACATATTTAATTGAAACAGATAATGACAAGATTCTAAATCCTAAGCTTATATTTAGTAAAGGTTTACATAGAAAATGCTAAACTTCTTTCCAGTATAATTTGAGACATGCCAAGATTTAGCTAGAAAAGTAATGACAGGTAAATTTTTAATAATTCAATTACTTCTATTAAAAAATGCAAAGTTATCACCAACTGTCATTACAGTTGTCTTTTAGTATCCACAGAGGATTGGTTCTAGGACCCGTCCTTATCCCCTGACAGATAGATACCAGAATCCAAGTATACTCAAGTTCTTATACAAAATTCTATAGTATTTGCATACAACCTATGTACATCTTCCTGTATACTTAAAAAAATATTTTTTTAAATTGAAGGATAATTGATTTACAGAATTTTGTTGTTTTCTGCCAAATATCAACATGAATCAGCCATAGGTATACATATGTCCCCTCTCTCTTGAACCTCCCTCCCAACTCCCTCCCCATCCCACCTCAGAGAGGGTTGTTATATAGCCCCTGTTTGAGTTCCATGAGTTTCTGTATACTTTAAATCATCTACAGATTACTTATAATACTGAATACAATGTTAACGCTATGTAAATAGTTGTCGGCATATGGTAAATTCAAGTTTTGCTTTTTTGGAACTTTCTGGAAATTTTTTTTCTGAATATTTTCAATCTGTGGTTGGTTGATTCTGAGCATGTGAAACCTATGGATATGGAGGGCCAACTGTATTAGCCTCAACTTTATATAGTGCAAGAGCCAATGCAATATTTAATAAATTAGGAATAAATTAATTATGATCAAATTGCAACAACTGATTGCATTTGGTAAAAAACACTTTGATTTTATAACTGGAAAAACCTAACAAAGAAATTTTCTCCTCTATAGAAATATCAGTTCAGTCGCTCAGTTGTATCCGACTCTTTGTGACCCCATGAACCGCAGCACACCAGGCCTCCCTGTCCATCACCAACTCCCAGAATCCACCCAAACCCACATCCATTGAGTCGGTGATGCCATCCAGCCATCTCACCCTCTGTCGTCCCCTTCTCCTCCTGCCCTCAATCCTTCCCAGCATCAGGGTCTTTTCCAATGAGTCAGCTGTTTGCATATAATCAATGAGAAAAACATAGCTTTAATTATCTGTAGGTTTACTAACCTGAGCGATGAGTAAATTAGTTGTAAGCATATGAGGAAGCTGTTTATATTTCTTGCTCAAAAGAAGAATAGCCAAAGACCAGATCTTAAAGAGAGAGTTTCAAAAGTTATTCAGGTTTCTTAATCTTTGTAACTACTTATTAATTACTAATTTTTATTTTTAATGACTAATTACTTATTAGACTCTTTAAAGAATTCTTTTATCCTGGTTCAAAAAGGAACAGCAATATTTTATTATTTTAACCTTAGTTCCCAAAAGGGTATTAAGGTAAACTAATATCCAAAGTAAAATAAAGAGCATGGGGAGAACACCTTGACCAGGGCCATGTCAACTTTCCCTACCTTTGGTGGCTGGGGTGGGACATAGGTTCGCAGCCAACTATTCAGAAAAAGAGATGAGTGGGAGACGCAGTTATAATGCACTACCGTAAGTCTTCCCGTTTTGATTCCACCATATTGGCTCATGAGGTATCTAAATTCCAGGCTATCTTACTTCCAACAATACACGTCACCCTCCTTAAGATGAATTTTCCTGCATTCTTTACATTTAGAAGGATACATAATAGTTACCTAAATATGTTATTTGATTTCCTTCTTTCTTCTCACCTCGTTGTCAATCAAAAGTTATGTTGTCTCTCCCCCCTCCACCAAACTGCCTTCTTATCAGTGGGCATAGATTTTAAGAATATGTAACAGAAGCAAAATTTCTTAAAAACTATATTAATCACACATGTATTTGTTGCCAATGTATATATTCATCCTTATCTCCTTTGACAGCAAATATTCTCTTTTTTTAAGCCAGAATACTATTTGAATTCAATAGGCACTCAATCTATAAGATACTCTAGTTGCCAAGTGTATAAGTATTTAATATGGGCTAGATATATTCAAAAGTTTCATTAACATTAAATGGGTGTTTGGTCTTAATCCCAAAGGTCCCTGACAAAAACACAGTTCTACAATAGCTAGTATCTGCATAGTGATTCACCATTTGCAGAATGCTTTTTATATATATTGTCTCATGTAATCCTTAAAACAAACCATGGAAATAGGTGAAGTTATTATCTCTATTTTATAGATGAGAAAACTGAACCTTAGAGCAGTTAAGGTTACTCCACAGAGAAATACAGCTAGTTTGTGATAGGTGCATGCATGCATGCTAAGTTGCTTCAATAGTCTCTGACTCTTTGTGACCCTATGGACTGTAGCCCACCAGGCTCCTCTGTCCATGGGCATTCTCCAGGCAGGAATACTGGAGTGGGTTGCCATGCCCTCCTCCAGGGGATCTTCCCGACCCAGGGATGGAACTCATGTCTCTTATGTCTCCTGCACTGGCAGGTGGGTTCTTTACCATTGAGCCACCCAGGAAACCCCAGTTTGTGACAGCACGAGGAGTCAAGTCCAAGTCTGACTAAATCTCATGCCTTGTCTGTTATACAATTCTACCTCCCAAATGGAAAGGCAAAACTCAGAAGGCTGATACTACATTTTATGGGCAGGCTTCGGTTTTCTCTATTGTACAAGAAATTAGGTTTTTATTCCATAACTTTCTATTACCAAGCTATTTTCAGATTCACTCTGTGATTTTCGTTCATTTTTATACTGAATCATACTTACCAAGGAGACCAGGCTGATAATACTTATATCAAAACTAACATTCTGGATGGCATATGCCAGTGGCTTAGGGTCCATGGTGGGAAAAGTCAGTAACCAGGCAGAAACGTACATGATCGGTGCAGACACAAACGTGCTTATTACCATCCCTGAGGTTATCTGCCAAAATGAAATCAAACTGAGGAAGAGTCGCAGACTCAAACAATTCACATAAACTTTAGCCATAGCACACCAAGGCATTCTAAAATAAAAGTGAGAGTCCGTAAAAAGACATCACAGAATCCAACATGTTATCTAATAGCATATTCCCCTCTCTGAGCATTCTTAAACATAGTTAAGTTCCTTTGGCTCCTCTTTTAATCCATGCTCAATTTATATCTGCATATAACAAATACTAGAAATCCCACAGCTGATGGTTATTTTCTAGGTTCCGGAAAGTAAACCATATGAATCATCTACTTAAACTGATGACCAGTTTCTTTCCATACTATTTGATAAACTATAGGGCAATAAAAGCAATTTCAAAAAGAGAAAAATTACCATGCAAATATTCTACCGATTAAATAATGGAACTAATGGAACTTAAGTGAACAATTTAGTTCCTTCATGTTGTTTTCAAAAACATCCACTCTAATGCCGTGGCTAACGCATCCAGCGTGCTTGGACACTAGTTGGTGTGAACCAACTTAACTATTTATTGCAGTTGATTATGTGGTATTTTGCATCTGGTGGCTGGATTATCAATGAATAAAACAGATTTTCTCTCTCACATTTCAAAATTTACCCTTCTATAAATAGCCTTCAGGCTTAACTATAATTATAGCATTAAAATACTTGAAACTAAAAAGATGAATGAAAAAATTCAGGGCTGAATAAAGATCCCAGATTAAATAACTCTATTGTTACATGATGCCTCTTTATTTACAATGAGGCAGTTTCCAGATATCAAATTCTCATATAAGAATGTAGATTTCTGTGTTTCAAAAATTCATTTTTCTACTAACCAAACAATCAAACTTAGCAAGTAATATATACATACAATCTCTACTTCCATGTTGAACTGTGTTGCAAAGATAGCCACTCCTGGTGCTACAGGAAAGACACCATACAAAAACGCGTAATTTGACAAACTTGTGTGGTTTACTACACTGTCGTCCTTGTCCAAGAGTTCCACCATTTCTCTGCATAGAAGTGGCAGCACCAGGCTGAAGAAACAAGAAATACATCATTGCTTGATATCGAAGCATGCTGGTCCCCAAGTAATAAATTGCTCTAGTGAATTTGGCATTAGGTTCTTCTTCTGCCCAGAAGGTATCATTTTATTGAAAGAATCAAATATTCAACTTGGAGCTACTTAAAGTAAAACAATATTCTTTAAACATCAGGAATTAGGAAAAGAAACTCAGATTTTTTTGTGTTCTATGAATAATTTTCTTGCAAAAAATTTGTAAAATGTTGCAATTATACTGCTGTTACTTGCTTTCCATATTAGTTCATCACAATGTTAAAAAAAAAAAAAGACTCACAAGCTGAGTAAACTTGTTTAAAAGAAAATTACTAAACATTTTTTTGGGGGAAAAACCCCAGCTGACCCTTATTATGATCAGGGTTTTAAATGCTTCAGGTAATAACAGTGCTACTAAGTAGATTCTAAAAGGCAGTAGAGAAATAGGTATCTTACAATTAGTTTTTTATCTTTGTAAAGAAAAAAGGTTTAGCAAAGGGAACTATAATAACTGAGGTAGAGCAGAAGCTAGTTAAATCCAAATCTGGTGAAGAGTCAATTATGAAACAAATCCTCCAGGATTCCATAGAAACAGCATATCAAAAGTAGTGAATTAAAGGAGCTTTCCTTTAAAAAGAACAAAACCAAGGTTAATATTGTCACCACAGTACATACAGAGATGCTCTCAGATGGAGTCAAGAACCACTTTTATGTATTTTTATAATTAAAAGACAAAATTATGTAATAGGAATCATAGAACCAGAAAAAAAAATTTTAATGAGAATATTTAAATATTTTTAAGTAATGGTTGGTAATCACTGTCATTGTCAGAACTGTATTTACTATTGTGGCAAAACTAAATATTACTTTATTTCCAAGAGCATAAAACCACTATAAATAATCTTCAGAATTTATATTCATTTTTATTATTTTGAAAATATAGATACTATTTCCTATTGCACAGTTCTCATGAATTGTCTACAGAGGAGCTAAATTCAATAGTTAAATATGCCCTAAGTGCCTTGGGATCATCTCATAGTAAAATTATGTCACCTACACCAGGAAGTATAACTCCATGGCTAAAGAGCTAAAGAGGCTGAAGAACTATTAACTAAGGAGCTAAGAACTTTTCATTTGCAGGTTAGGATCAGATGGTTGATAATAATCAATACTACTGACATATCCATATTTAGAAAATTTAACCACCTTCAGAATTTTAGAATATTTCCCCTAAATTGATGGAATAAAGTTGTATGTTCAAAATTATTGCTTTCCTCATAGCCAAATCCCTGTGTTCAGATCCTCATGTTCAGCTACTTGGTCTTTTATCATCTGCTCTGGAGAAAGAAATGGCAACCCACTCCAGTATTCTTGCCTGGAAAATCCTGTGGACACAGGAACCCGGTAGGCTACAGTCCATAGGCTCACAAAGAGTCAGGTATGACTGAGTGACTTCACTTTCATAGCCAATAGGATTTTAATAGATTTAGAATACTCAGAAATCCTGAAAAATTCCCTTAAAACTATGATCAAACTAGGACCTTGGAAGGTATTAGGGAACATTACATAAAAGCTGAAGGGAAACCATAGTCTTTATTCTTTAACAGTAAAATAGAAAAAACAACCTGCACAGAAATGACTTTCCACAATCACCAATATCACATTTTCCTTTAAAACCATTCAATTAGGAGGGATTACTACTATCGAACTATTTAAAGGAGAAAATCCCAACAAATTGGCTAAATAAAGTAAGGCTTTCACAAAGTATAATTCCCAAGTAAATAAGTGAAACTTACAGTTTAGCTGTGATGAGAAGAATTAGTACAACAAATGCTGACTTCTTTAGTTTCTTTATTTTTCCTACCATTGTAAGACCAAGATAAAATAGAGCTGATCCAGAAAAAGAATTTGCAAGTCCATCAAGAAAATTTTCCATATATTCAGGCACCTTTTGATCAAGAATAAAATTGAAGGCAATGCCAATGAAGACCATAAATACTATTGGGTTCTGTAACACACGCAAAAGTCCAAGTCCCAAAATTTTCACTTTGTTTTGAGAAGCATTCTGAGTGTCTTTCCATTTCTGAATTTCACAGAAGATAAATCCTATAGGGTTTAACATCATTAGAGATATTGGTGCCACTAAGTAAATGTACTGGAGATATTCTGGGTATGTTGTTTGATATAAAGCTTCAACTGCAAAATACAAATTAAAATTGATTAAAAAATGACCACCACAGAAATATATTAATAAATTATGTATATAATATGTTCCTTGCTTAATTATAATATATTGTACATTAACCTAAATAGTGTAGAATGACTTCATTAGCTTAGTTTTGGAAAAATATATTTTAGTAAAGCTGAAAAGGAAGAAAAACACACTATATTAAATGACATAGTTTATAAGGCAATAATCAACTTTCAAAAATTTTTAGTTAAACTAATTTTTACTGTGTAGAGGCTAAGACTAGTCTCAAGAAAGGGGCAGAATTGTACAGGTCTTAAAACAATTTAAAGTTAAAATCTACTAACCAAATGTTTAAGTAGTCATAGCACCAAGGTGGTTGTTGGTTCTCTTGAGAGGAAGTTTCACTGACGTGATGAGGCAGAAATCAGAGGGCAGAGGAGAGAAATGGAGGAGAGAGGAGGAGACAACAGACTGAAAAATGAGGACTGATGTGATGGAGTCCAAGCTATACAGGAAAAGCAGTGAAGACAGGACATGGCTAACAGATAAAAAGCAGAGGGGCCAGAGACTGAAGGTTCCTGTGAAATCCAAGTAGGTGTAGTTGGAAATTTAGGAGATCACAGCAGGTCGGATAGTGAGCTACTGAATTTAGTGTTTCCCAGATGGCTAGGTCCAGGATGTGGCTATGGGAGTTGGCAGCTAAAATGCAGTAGAGGAAAACATCATTGAAGGTGAGGAGGTCAAGGAACTGAGAGAGCAGAGAGCTTGGTGGGTAGCTCACATGGATACTAATGTCAAACAAGATAATGGCAAAACTTGGGAGTAGAGGTGACGACAGAGAGCCAGCTATTAGTCTTCAGTGAATGAGGAACAACAATGAGGATGGGTGGTCTAGCAGGCAGCAGGGACCTCAAAGAAGCAGTGTGTACCGAAGAGCAGAGAATACTGTATGCACAGTGGTTGAGGATGCCAGTCCTGCCCACCCACTGCGCACGTGGTATGAAAGTGATGAAGAAATGAACAGCCTACACTGGAGAGGAAGGAACACCTTCAGGAAGGAAGCCCCATGAAGCTGCTGAAGAATTATAGATGGTAAAGTGGACCCAAGAAACGTTTCGAAGGGGGAGACAGTAAAGTCATGTCAATGTACATTTAACTAATGCAAATTCAACTACGCTTTCTTAGGAAAACAAAAGCTTCAATTTTCTTCTTCATACAGCATGTCCTCAACCACAAACTAAATACGTATTCACTGAAGAACAACGCTTGAGAAAGAATCTGGCTTTTAGACTTAAGAAAAATGTTACAATATACATGGAATATGTGTGCTGTATTTTGTGGGTGATTTGAAGGATTTCTCAGGGGTTCAATTGTACATGATGACTTTAGAATCTAACCACCGTATAAGATGAGTCTCCTTGATTCACGTGAGGGTTGGTGGCCTGGTCTTGGCTTGATCAGCACAACTTAAAGCCTTGCAGCTAGCAAACTGATCTCTAGGCACAGTTTTTGGCAATGAGTTATGAAATTATTCAACCTAATATATAAAAAGGTTGACTCATAAATGATTTTCAAGATGAGAGAGATAAAAAAGAGAACAGCCACAATCACTCACAATCACTTGCTTCATAAGAGAGGCAATCATGTGAAAAAATGTAAAAGATTAGGCTTCTCAATTTACATTAAGATAAAGTGACAAGGTAGGAAAATATATTTGTTTACATACTCAGGATACATGAGTTCAGTTAATGTCAAGTACATGTCCCATTAGTTATGTAATTGGATTATATAACCTTTAGAAGATCCTGTTCTCGTTAGCTAAAACCTACTTTTTATAAGATTCAATTCCCCTTTTCTCAGCGAAGCACATACAGAGGTCTCTAATATCTCTGAAATGCAGTAGTTAAACAAAACACATTTGATTACCTAAAATTTCACAAATTCTTTCCACTGATTTCCAAATTAGATATACTAGCTCTATAACTCAGTGGTTTTCTTTCATGTTTCTAAAGTTTCACCTTTTAAGTTTAAAAAAAAAATAAAAGCAGTACTTTTGATAACTATTTCTAGTTAGCTATAGTTTTGATTAGATAGTCTAACTCAAAGAGAAACCTTCCCACCCCACCCCCCAATTTTTAAAATAGAGTATATTTTAGAAAAGGCTTGTGTTTTCAATCTGAGCTTAAGAATTTCCCCAAGTAGCCAAAATAAAATTCATAAGGTTTTTCCTTTGAGAATGTAAAAGCACACAAAGTCCCTTAAGTTAATGTTTTTTAAAAAAAAAACAAACCCAGAAATGTATTTTCCTGGTACAGTAGCACTTAATCACCATCATATAATGGACTTCAGGTTGTTTTAAAAGTTCAAAGCGAATATGAGCAACAGTCTATTATCAAGGTCTAGCGCATTGGAGAAGGAAATGGCAACCCACTCCAGTGTTCTTGCTTGGAGAATCCCAGGGACAGGGGAGCCTGGTGGGCTGCTGTCTATGGGGTTGCACAGAGTCGGACATGACTCAAGTGACTTAGCAGCAGCAGCAGCAGCAGCCAATCACCAAATACTTTCTTCTTTTGCATTATCTTTTGTATTTGATTCCTACATGGAATCTTGATTCCTACTACTCCCACTAGTTAAAAATCTCAAAACTGGAAGTCCAGTGGTTAAGAATTCACCTTCCAATGCAGGGAGTGTGGGTTCAACTCCTGGTCAGGGAGCTAAGATCCCACATGCCTCCTGGCTAAAAAACAAAACATAAAGCTGAAGCAATACTGTAACAAATTGAACAAAGACTTTAAAAATGATCCACATCAAAAAGAAAATCTCAAAATTGGGCTACCTACTGTTTACCATCCTATATTCCTCTGGTTTTTCTTGACCATCCCCTCCATCCATTTTATTTGCTATTGACAATGTAACCTAAATCTTAAATTTCAAAAATTAAGATTTCCCCACAGCTCTCCCCACCCACAAGACCATATATAACATCTTTCTTTTGACATTCATCGTCCAGTCGCCACAGCTGGTTCCTTATTCATCCAGCTCATCTTTCACTATACCTTACTGCAAATCCTCCATCAGCCAATTTATATCACTGTTACACTGGATAAACACCAGGTTCATAATTACTAGTTCTATATGCTGAAATCACTGCAGATGGTGACTGCAGCCATGAAATTAAAAGACGCTTACTCCTTGGAAGGAAAGTTATGACCAACCTAGATAATATATTCAAAAACAGAGACATTACTTTGCCAACAAAGGTTCGTCTAGTCAAGACTATGGTTTTTCCTGTGGTCATGTATGGATGTGAGAGTTGGACTGTGAAGAAGGCTGAGCGCCGAAGAATTGCGGTGTTGGAGAAGACTCTTGAGAGTCCCTTGGACTGCAAGGAGATCCAACCAGTCCATTCTGAAGGAGATCACCCCTGGGATTTCTTTAGAAGGAATGATGCTAAAGCTGAAACTCCAGTACTTTGGCCACCTCATGCGAAGAGTTGACTCACTGGAAAAGACTCTGATGCTGGGAGGGATTGGGGGCAAGAGGAGAAGGGGATGACAGAGGATGAGATGGCTGGATGGCATCACTGACTCGATGGACGTGAGTTGAGTGAACTCTGGGAGTTGGTGATGGACAGGGAGACCTGGCGTGCTGTGATTCATGGGATTGCAAAGAGTCAGACACGACTGAGCGACTGATCTGATCTGATCTGATATGCTGATCATTATCCCCCAACATCTTGAAGTCTCTTCTTTCTTACCCAAATCTTGCCTACTATTTAAGGCCTGTCTCAGGTAACATTTCTTCCACCAAGTCTTCAGTCTATATCATGGATATCTCCTTCCCTGGATGGCTCTGGTACCTTGTTTCATATCAGTGCCACCTCAACAAATTCTGAGTTCCTTGAAGGCATCATTTTATAACCCCCAGTCCCAGCAGAGCACTAAGCAAATCTGAAAATACTTGCTGAATGGAATTAACATATCAGTGAATGTCAAAGGTTTCAGACAGACTATAAATGTATTCTGTAACCTAGCAATTTATACCTAATTGTTATCCATGAACCCGTTTCTTTTTATATCCAATGTTTTTCTTTTTTCATATTCTGAATATTTATAAAGCAGGTTACTATTGGGATATTTTAAGTCAGTTGAACAGGTATATGAAGGCAAAAGAAATACAGTCTAGTGCGAAAGCAAAAACTGGGAATAAATCCCTGTTAAATTACTAAAATAGGGTTCAATATGGGAATTTCAGTCCATTCTGCCATTCCTTTGCATAATGATTTAACATTTCATCTTCATCTATAAATAGATAGCTCTATTCATTACCAATCTGAATACAGTTTTTCAAATCTGAAAAAAAATGATTTTCAGTGACCCACATTAACAAATTAGATTTATAATCATTATATCAACTATTAAGTGCTAATTAATACTTAAAAATAAGGCTCTTGGGGGAGGGGAGAATCCCACTATGAGGAATTACTATATAGCCTTGAAGAACTAAGAGACAAAATTAGCCACCCACTGTGCCTCCCATTTTGATTCCTGCAGGTTTTCAGTCCCTAGCAAATAACACAAAGACCCAGACAAGATCATTCTATTATTTAATGGCTTATAGTTAAATGCTTCATTTCCTTTCTGTTTACAGCTCAAGCACTAGAGCATAATTATGATTAGTCGGGGTGCTTATGCTATCAGCATTGTTTGAAGAATAAATTATAGGACTTAACTATGCCCCATTAGTATCTTTTAATGACAGAGGCAGGGAACCATTCTGATTTGCTGAGATCAACATTTCACCTCAGTAGATTCCTGGCTTCTTCTCATACTCAGATTTCTTAAAGTACCTTTGAAAAGAATTTTTTCTTAAAATAGGAAGCTTCCTTTTTTAGTCTGCAATAATGAAATGTAGTATTCTGTCACTTGAGTACAGATAAATCATTTTGATGCCGTTTTACAGACCTTTATAATTGTCATAGAGAAAAAGGAAACATGACTCTCCTTTGTCTTTAATCATTAACTTATCCCTCTTCTTCTGAGTAACCTGTAAATTGGACCAATGTTGCAGATCAAATGCAGTCTTAAAAAGGACATTTCCTTTAAGCTGTGATGCTTATCTGTGAACAAGAGAGTGGGAATTCTTGGGAGCTGTCCAGTAACAAACAAAAGAATGGTCTTCTCTCTAGAGACAGTCTTCTCTGTTCACCCTAAGCATGGCCACAAGGCAGATGGGCATGAACAGAGATAATAAATCATCTCATCAGAGCAAATACATGGCCCTACAGTTCTGTACCACATCTTCCAATCTGCAGATATATGAGAAAACATTTATTGTCTATACTGTTGATTTCTAGTAAAGTTATTGTCTACAACCTAATGTTATAAGAGCTCTTATATTGTGATTTAAAAACAACAACAACAAAATAAAAACAAAAATTACAACTCAAAGTATGCAAGTATAATCATCAGGGAAAGTGGGCTAGCACCCTGATGGAAACATGATTATTTCTGGATTCACTGATTTAGTATGGGACATGAGAGAAGCAGCAATGAAAATGGTTGACTATATTTTTTACTTGGAGATTCTGCCTTAATATGAAAATGAATAAACTCATCTAATAGGTCTTTTGCTACTGCTCCTCATTTTATGAATTATTTTGAACAATGTAAAGATAAAGAAAAACTTTGATTCGATCTGAAAATAATATATCACAAGGGCTAGTTGGGCCTCCTAATGATTCGATGGGCATGTTATATAACTGTGTGGCATAAAAGCACACCCAGGATTTAAATCTAGTCACCTGTTAGCTGTGTGACCTGGGGCAAGACAATTAAATCTCTAAGTCTGCCTCCTTATTTGAAAATGAGGATAATAACATCTGCCCTACCTCAAATGAGATAAGTATATAAGTACTCTTGGAAAGTCACAAATATTACTTCTATTTAATTATGGGCTTACTCCTCTATGACGGCATGAAACTTATGGTTCATGTCTAAATTAAGATATAGCACTATTTATTATTTAACACTATGATACTTAGCCATTTCTAAAGTCCTTCCTTATATCATAAATACCTTGACAAACATACATTATTAATGCTCCTGAAGAGATGGACAACACATTAACTTTTTGCTCTTTTATTTCCAAAGTCTTTATTTAAATGCTTGGTTCAGCCTTAATTTTAAAATTCATTAACCTTCAAGGAACACCTATCTCGTTTCTGACTATTTACAGCTCAGTTATCTAACAGCCTAGTTTTTTCTCTTTCATAATCTCCGGCTTTACTCAGAGTGATTTAATTTCTAAGGTAAATCTCTATTTCTGGTGAATGTGAGATGGAGGAAAATGATAAACCGTATAGTCCTCCAGAATCCTTTCAGTGCCAGAGGTGAAATAACTTTTCTGGAGGGGGGATAGTTAAAAAGTAAGAAATTTGAAAGTTAATGGCAGATTTCAATTGTTCATTTCATTAAGTTTCATTTAGTTTCTGCCCAAAAGATATATCACCAGAGAGGCCTTCACTGAGCCTACCTCCCACCTCAAATAGCACCTCCTTATAAAATAACACTACTTTATTTTTATGGCCCTTGTAATTACCTGATATTATTTTTATTTTCCCATTAAAATGTAAATTCAATATGTACAAGAACTTTGTTCACAAGGATATTCCCAGCAGCTAGCATAGTCATTGGTGCTAACAGGCTCCTATCAATAAATGAAGGAAAAAAATGAATGACTATATTCATAATATTCAGATCCCTACATTATGATAAATGATCAAAGCACAACATAAACTTTAACATAAAGAATATTAAAGACTAGTTATTAAAGTACACTACACACATTGGTGGCAGTTTGGAAAACAGAATATGTTTCTAAGATATCTAAACAGTCTCAGTTGGTATGTTTACTATTTCATTAGGAAACATACACATGGAAACATAAAATTAGGCTGTTTAAAGAGTTGGAAATTTAAAGAAGGGAAAGTTGGAAAGGTTAAAAAAAAAACACATCATTTTGTTCTTAAACAAGAAATTAACTTCAACAAAAGTACACTGATATTTTGAATAACAAATTCAATAACAGGCATTAATGTAAAGTAATATATACTCTAAATGGTAAGAAAAATAGGGAAGGGAAAAAGTCCTTCATAAATTTCCACTGCTAACACCTAATAATGACTGTTTTTAAACAGGTGTATGCCTATGCTTTTTACGTAATTTAAATCAGAATCTGATCTCTTCTGGAAATTAAACTTCTTTCATATGTGACTGTGGAGAAGAAAAAGAATACTATTAGAGGGCTCAAAGTTTATTTGGATATGACCATTTATTTTAAGTAGATGTTTGAAGGTGCCTCAAACTCTGAAAAAATATATAATCCAATTAACTTAAGACATATTTAAGAAAAAACACAAAAGATTTCTTAGATACCAGAATGAGGTATAAACCGCTAACACAGTCAAAAGATTCAAGGTAAAGGCTTACATTTTATTACCTCCTAAAACACCTGAAATTTATTAAAACTTAAAAAATAAAAAATAACTTACCTATAGGATATCCCAATGCAAAGTCATTACTTTGTGTAGCAAAAATAGGAAATAGTCCGGCTTTGCTAAATCGACTATCGGGACTGGCAACCAATAACGTTAATATACATACAACGAAAAATACAGAAGCTTTGGCAATTAAGATACTGTATAGAAAAGACCAATCCACATTAGAAAAATTAAGTACGACCATGTTTTTGAATAGTAAAGCTGGAAGTGCAAATCTGGAGACAAAATTTCCCAGTCCTTTTGCTTGTGTTGATGTTATAACATTGGCCCTTCCTGCTATGTAGCCACAAAGGACTATGCCAAAGCATTCTAGTAAGGCTGGAAAAAGCCTTGTTATTGACATTGAAGGTGGGTCATTAGTGGAATTAAATCCATGTGTAACTGGTGAGGACAAAGTCTTGGTCATATTGACTGCAAGGGTTAAGTTCTTGGCAGGTATATCGGAAAAAGAATTCATTTTCTTTCACCTTCCAACTCCAACCAGAGCTCTGAAAAGAAAGGAAGAAAGATTCTGTGTGAAATCAACAAGAAGAATTCTAGTTGCAAGGATACACTGGCAAACCTAAATTTATTAAATGGCCAAATAAATACACAAAATTTTTTTCAACTACCATCATAGAAAAATACAATGAAGAGAAAAAAAAGGGTGGGAATGTCTGCTAACAACAACCTCTTGACTCTCAAAGGTGAGTCAGCTCAAAATATTTATGTCTTATATTCAGTAAAAGATACGAGTAAAATAACATCCACAAATATCACAGCTGCAATGATGCCCTGTGGTTCTCTCCAGTGATCCAGACTCAAGCTCCGCCTGGTGGATAAGAGCATGGGGCCCACAGAGTCTCTGCTGAATGTCCACTGCAGCCAAATTGTCCAGAAATTTCAGAAGTTCTCAGGGCTACATCAAGGAGTCACAATGGACAGGAAGGTCCTTTCCAGCCTGCAGAAGATCTTGAATATAGGATAGGAAAAAGAATATAATAAAATATCACTAATTAACTTTGAACCAGTAACTTCTGTGCCTCACTTTCCTCATGTGTGAAATGGCGATAATAGGACCTACCTCATAGGAACTCGATATTATTCAATATCAAGTCCTTATAACCACATTTGCTACAAATAAATCACTTAACAAAAGTTAAATATAACTTGGTGGCATATAAGAGAGAGAATGAAGGAAAAAATGATGGCCTCCCACCTACCTAGTCTTCGTTCCTTTTACACCAGAAACACACATTGGCTGTCCTGAATGCTCCATAGCGGCACTGAATGTGCCCTTGAGCACCACAGGGACTTTGCACATCAAGTTCACTCTAAAATATTCTCTTCCCTAACCACCTACCATTCTCCACACAACAACTACCCATCCTTTGAATTGTATGCAAATCAATTCAGGAGTTGTTGTAGGTAAGGCTCCTCTAACACTATACCCAGGCAAGAAGCCTTTCTCAAGTAGAATCATATTCCTTAACTTTAGGCCACTTTTCTCAGTTTATTAGACTGTGCATTTGAGTGACTATGTGATTTATGTCTGTCTCCTTCACCGGACATTAAGTGCCATAGAAGCAAGGACTGTGCATGCTTTTGTTTCTTCCTAATGCTGAGCACAGTGCCTGAAGATTAAGGCACATAGGAGATTAAGAGACGAAAACAATTACCTGCTCTTGTATAAACCCTTCACTCTTAGGTGGATCAATGGTCTCTCTTAGGAACTGTCTACTTCATGGACAGAATCTTGTTTTTCTCTGAATGCTAAGTATTCTAAGTTTTTTACTATATATAGCAACAGGCCCAAGACCACAAAATGTGCTCTAAAATGTTCTAAAAGCTGTTCATACAATGTTAAAGAACACAAAATGTCTTGCAAAATGTTCTAAAGATGTTCAGAAAATGCTAAAGCAAGGAAAACTTTATGTTAACATGACAATACTTAGCAGACTTTCTTCTTGTAGCCAGGGACACATTAGATTTGAACAACTCTGTAACTAATCAGCTTTTATTAGTAACTAGAAGTTAATATAGAGACCATTGCCAATTCCTAAGGGATTATTATGGGTAAACCATCCAAAGTAACCTTATATAACATAAAAAGTAAAACAGCTTATGCTTCCTGAAATGTACAATGCCCAGGGTTAAATTCTTAAACACCCATCTAACATTAAGGACTCAGATGGCAGGCCAGAAACCAACAACAACTGATCCAAGGGGGTGTGGATGAGATAATTTTCTCTGAGCTACCCTAGTATAAGCTGAATTCATTTAAAAACATGTTTAAATCTGGATCAGGACAAGTTATTTTCCTACTAGGATTAGATAGGAGTGGTCAATATACACAAAACCTGTAATACTCACACATACTTGAAGTCTACCAAATAAGCATCAGATTATATCCTGGGAAAGCTACTGATTGATACAGGTAGTCATAACGGAAGTAAGGAGCTGGTAAATGAGTGAACTAAAGTGTTAAACATTCAGAGCCCCTGAGAGATGTGGATTTGAAAAACTAGTGCTAAGATTAAAGTGATAAACTACTCCAGTCTTCTGTTATTTTTTAAAAGTTCCCTATATTTCTTTGCCTGGACTAACTTACACTTCTCACTGCCCCTTATTTGTACCAACCACACTTGCATGTCAATTTATTCCAATAATTTTTAAACCAACAGTTTTAAGTAAATTTGCAGTTGTTCAGTGAAGAGTCAAATGGCCCGAACCCAATTTGGGGCCTATCGCTTATCAACTCCTTGGGCAACTAAGCCTGTCTGCACTTCAGCTTCTTCAACTGTAAAATGAGAGTAAAAATCTCCTTAGACAGATATTGTGAGGACTGGAGATTTTATACACAGCTTATTATAGTAGCTTTTCACAAAGTAGACCTTCAAGAAATGATAATAACAGCTATTGGGAGTTGTGTGTCCTAATAATAACAAGAATGGTAGTAAATTAAATACAATTAATTGTTCTATGCCAATTCTTCAAACATACTTGGTATTAAAGAGCCTTCAACTAAAACAGAGGGATGGGATAGATTATAAGGTCATCAGTTTTTGTTTTATACCAAACAACTAAGGGGAGTTTAAAAATTTAGTTTGATCTTAGTTGTTAACAGGGAAGGGAAAGTTCTTTAGTTCCCTCTAGGTGATGGTCATATAGTTGTAGCCATGTCCAGGTTTAACTTTCAGTTAGTCAAAAATTAAGAGAAAAACTTTGAAAAGTAATCTTCCCTTTCCCATGAAGCTTCTTTTAATGTTCCTTGATATTATAAAAGCAATATCTGCTAATTGAGGGGCAATCAAAATAACCAAAAAGGACTTAGAAAGTTTTATGTCATCTTAATTTTTTTTCCTCCAACAGGAAGAAAATAAACTTCCTAAAGCATTCTTTTAAAATAAACAGGAGCCACAGGAATGGAAGTATTTTTTAAAAATCGCATCCAGTCTTTTCATCTCCTTAAAAACCAATGCTTGTTAAAGAACAAAAAGTTGGCTTGTCACAGAAAAAGACCACTCACTGGGACGGGAGCAGACAAAACCTATACACTAGCCACTTCTGGTCACTCATGATTTAGATAACAAGGAGGAACCACTGACACTGTAAACTGCTATTAAGTGAAAATCGGGAGGAGGGTTCTGACTGGTTTCAAAGAGAAAGCTTTAAAACCTTAGGCTGTCTATTTCTCAAACACCCAATATCCTTTATCGGGTGGGAAAAACGTAATACAGTGTTGCACCATTCAAGCACTTTCCAACATCAACACTCACACCAACCACCCACTCCCACCTACTTGCAGGGGACCAAATGTCCTCCCTAGAGACCCAGGGTGGGGAGGGCTGAGCGCTGCATCTTGCCTTGTCGGCGGTGACAGACTTTGGCCCTCTAAGATAAGGATGTAGAGAATCCCTAATCAAACAGGCCGCCCAAAGAACAGCTGCCACCCAATGCCTGGGAAGGCAGCAGTGGAAGTGTTCGGGATAAAAAGTTGGACGGTCAGCTTTCCCGGGGCATGGTAGTCACATCGCAAGGTAAGTGAAATGCTCCTAAAAGGGGTAAGGGAGACAATTTGGTGCAACGCTCCAGGTACCTGGGCACAAACTCCCAGGATGGCATTCGCTGAGGCCACCCCCCAGAATAATGGGAAGAGTCAGAACGATATGGTGGATGCACGTACAGTGAGGCGCTCCTCAAACTGGGGGATGGCAGATCTGTCACCAAAGGGGACAGGCCGCCCCTTCCCCTGCCTAAGTCTTCCCGGGTGGACCGCACGTCCTAAAGGCAGGCGCTGCGGGGCAGAGGCGGGCAGGCGCAGGCAGCGGACTGCGGGCCTAGGCGCTGCTCACCGGCTCAGACTGGAGGAGCGAGAGCGGGGGCACCAGGGGTCCGCAAAGGAATGGGACCGCGCAGGTCGGCGCCCCAGGGGCCCATCTCACCTGCTACGTCTGCAGCCCTGGGGCCGCGGGAGAAGGGAGTCGATGCTCGAGGTGGACCAAGCAGGGAGGAAATCACCGTCATTTCCCACCCACAGCCCGCCTAACAGAGAGCTGCCGGCTGCCGGGGTCAGGCTACAGCAGCTCAGTCACGTTCCGAGAAAGTGAGGGGCTTAGTAAGCTGGGACCAGGTCAACTCCTCCCCGTGCCGCCCCGCCCCGCCCCTCCTTTAAGCCCCGCCCCGGCCAAGGGAACCCCGGAGCTGTGCGGGCCCCGGCCCCGCCCTTTCGCTCCGCCCCCGACCGCCGAGAGGCGGAGGCCCCTGGTTCTCACCCACGTCCCCTCCCCCCTCCCGCTCCTCTCCCCACGCCTACTGCGAGCCGCTAGAAGCCGGCGGCAGGACTTCCGGCCGCTCGGCTCCCGCAAAATGGCGGCAGCTGTGGGGGCTTTGTGGTTTTTCTTTCCCCTAAATTCAGGTGCAGAAGCCTCTCGTCTTTCCGCCTGACCCCAGCCTCGTGTGGTCTGCCTAGCCCTCTCTCGATTAGCCTAGTCATTTATATAGTTCAGTTTAAAAACAAGGTCTTAAAGAGTCAGAATCGTGGGTCAAACTCCTGCCTTTCACCTTTCCCAAGGCAGTGTGACTTTGACCTTCCTAGATCAGAGACTAAAATGTAAAGCTTTTTATTCTGTTTGGTGGTGGTGGTTTAGTCTACAAGTCCTGACTTTTGCGATCCCATGGCCTGTAGCCTGCCGGGCTTCTCTGTCCATGGGAGTCTCCAGGCGAGAACACGGGAATGGGTTGCTATTTCCTTCTCCAGAGGATTTTCCCGACCCAGGAATCGAACTCGGGTCTCCTGTATTGCAGGCAGATTCTTTGCCGACTGAGCCATGTTGTGTTTGGTTTAGTAAATAAGCACCCAGTCGCTGACTTCTTGTGTTTCTATTGTGGGTTGAACCATGCCTACCCCCTCAGTGTACTGAGAGAAAACTGATGTATTTGTGGAAAACTTAACAGAGCAGGAACTGAAGATACAGGAAAATAATGCGTTCTGCCCTGTTCTCCTCATTTCACCCCTTGTTCTCTATCTTAACTTTTAACAGCCATCCTGTTTTGCCTAGAACCTGGCTACTTTTTTTTTTTTTTTTAATCTGACTATATCTCAAAGCTGAAAGGATTTATTTAGAAAGTTTGGAGATGAATTCAATGGAATATTTATTGAGCTTTGACTTATAGCGAAAAACTGGAAGATAGCCCTGGACATGAAAGGTAGGGTGAAACTCTAGGAAGTTTCTTAGGTTGGCCTTGGACTTTGGACCATGTCCTCTGACCACAATAAAACCATTAATTTTTTTTTTTTTCCATGAGAACATGTCTTAGTGATTACACTAATTTTGGATATGCAATCTGGAAGCTTTCCCAGGGTAAGTTAAAAGACTGAAAGCAAGAAAAACAGATGACTTTGGGGAAAAAAACAAGCCAAGAGGAAATAAAAACTCCGGGGGGGGGGGGGGGGGGTAATGAAAAGAATGAAAAAGACCTGAGAGACATTACAAAAGAACTGTTAGGACTGGATTATTGATACGGCTGAGAAAAGGAAGGAGATAATGAACCTAGGTATTTGCTCATCCATTACAATAAAGAAAGTGAAGAAGAACTAAAGTTCCTCTTGATTAAAGTGAAAGAGGAAAATGAAAAAGTTGGCTTAAAACTCAACATGCAGAAAACAAAGATCATGGCATCTTTGCCCATCACTTCATGGCAAATAGATGGAGAAACAGTGGCAGACTTTATTTTGGGGGGCTCCAAAATCACTGCAGATGGTGACTTCAGCCATGAAATTAAAAGACGCTTACTCCTTGGAAGAAAAATTATGACCAACCTAGACAGTATATTAAAAAGCAAAGACATTTTAGCCAACAAAGGTCCATCTAGTCAAAGCTATGGTTTTTGCAGTGGTCATGTATGGATGTGAGAGTTGGACTGTGAAGAAAGCTGAGCACTGAAGAATTGATGCTTTTGAACTGTGGTGTTGGAGAGGACTCTTGAGAGTCCCTTGGACTGCAAGGAGATCCAACCAGTCCATCCTAAAGGAGATCAGCCCTGGGTATTCATTGGAAGGACTGATGTTGAAGCTGAAACTCCAATACTTTGGCCACCTGATGCGAAGAGCTGACTTATTTGAAAACACCCTGATGCTGGGAAAGATTGAAGGTGAGAGAAGGGGACGACAGAGGATGAGATGGTTGGATAACATCACCGACTCAATGGACATGAGTTTAAGTAAACTCCAGGAATTGGTGATGGACAGGGAAGCCCATCATGCTGCAATCCATGGGGCTGCAAAGAGTCGGACACGACTGAGCGACTGAACTGTACTGAACTACAATAAAGTAAAGGAATAAAACTAGGGAAACTCTTAATACCCTTACTAGTTGTAAGTCTCCACCCTTTCCTATCATTCTATTACCTGAAGATGAAGAAATGTTTCAAGTGAGGGAAGTGGTTACAGAAGATAATGAATTTGGTTTTAGGCCTAAAATCTAAAATCTTAAGAAAGTTAGTCTCCTCTCTTGAAGAAGTTATCACCTTCATTTGAGGTCCTGGAGATTAAGTAAGTCATTGGTCTAAGAACAGCCAGCAAGAGAATGGAAATCTAGTGCTCACTGTTCAGAACTAATTGCTCATGAAAGTGTCAGCACCTGTAAGATTGCTAGGAGACACCGGAAGAGAAAACAGAAACTGAAGACAGAGAAAAAACACAGCAAAGATGTGGTTTGGAGCCAGCTGCACAGAGTGGACAAGTTTTCCGGTACTAGCAGCTGGCCGGGGGACAATGGCTAGGAAAAAAGTGTTTACAGAGAGGAAGGACTTCATCAAAAATCATTCTTAGATAAGCATTTACTGATGAATGCCATAAGGTAAACTTTTAATTCTATTATCATGTCTTCTAGTCATTCTGTGAGATGCTGACCTATATGTAATATTAACTGAAAATAGGAAGTGAAAAGCACAACACCTCAGATAACTTGTTTAACACTTTACTGTAAATGTATCACTTTTTCCTATGCATATAAAAATCAGTAAAGAAAAGTAAGGTTATACAATACACATTATTTTTCATACACATGATTTTTAGTAATCTTTTTCATTTAATAATATTTAACATTTTTATGCATAAATATAGATCTCTATCATAACTTTCAACACCTACTGAATATTCCCTATTGAAAAGTTGAGGATTATCTCCCTTAAAATTCTTTGAACTTTCTCTCTTTGGACTCTGGACCATCCATAGTGTCTAATCAAAGATAAGTAAAGAAGAGGAAGATAAAACAGTAGAAGTGTTCAGACTGACTTACAATGTGTTGTTTGAAGTCACTACTGTGGGCGAGAATCCCTTAGAAGAAATGGATAAACCCGCAGAATCAACAAAAGGGTGCAATTTCAAAAACGACAAATCTCAAAAACAACAAAAGGGTGCAATCTCAAAAATGACAGAAAGATTTCTATTCATTTCTTAGGCAGACCATTCAATATCACAGTAATCAAGTCTAGGCCCCAACCAGTAATTCTGAAGAAGCTGAAGTTGAACTGTTCTATGAAGACCTACAAGACCTTCTAGAATTAACACCACAAAATGATGACCTTTTCATCATAGGGGACTGGAATCCAAAAGTAGGAAGTCAAGAGATACCTGGACTAACAGGCAAGTTTGGCCTCGAGGTACAAAATTAAGCAAGGCAAAGGCTAATAGTTTTGCCAAGAGAATGCACTGGTCATAGCAAACACCCTCTTCCAACAACACAAGAGAAGACTCTATACATGGACATCACCAGATGGTCAACACCGAAATCAGATTGATTATTTTCTTTGCTACCACAGATGGAGAAGCTTTATGCAGTCAGCAAAAACAAGACTGGAAGCTGACTGTGCCTCAGATCGTGAACTCCTTATTGCCAAATTCAGACTTAAATTGAAGAAAGTAGGGAAAACCACTAGGCCATTCAGGTATAACCTAAATGAAATCCCTTATGATTATACAATAGAAGTGACAAATAGATTCAAGGGATTACATCTGATAGAGTGCCTGAAGAACTACGGACTGAGGTTTGTGACACTGCACAGGAGGTGGTGATCAAAGCCATTCCCCCCAAAAGATATGCAAAAAGGCAAAATGGTTGTCTGAGGAGGCCTTACAAAGAGCTGAAAAAAAGAAGAGAGGCTAAAGGCAAGGGAGAAAAGGAAAGGTATACCTTCCCAAAAGGAAATATATTTGAATGCAGAGTTCCAAAGATAGCAAGGAGAGATAAGAAAGCCTTCGTAAGTGAGCAATACAAAGAAATAGAGAAAAACAATAGAATAGGAAAGACTAGAGATCTCTTCAAGAAACTCAGAGATACTAAGGGAACATTTCATGTAAAGATGGAGAAAATAAAGAACAGAAATGGTATGGACTTAACAGAAGCAGAAGAAATTAAGAAGAGGTGGCAAGAAAACACAGAAGAACTATACAAAAAAGAACTTCATGACCCAGATAACCACAATGGTGTGATTACTCACTTAGAGCCAGACATCCGGGAGTGTGAAGTCAAGTGAGCCTTAGGAAGCATCACTGTGAACAAAGCTAGTGGAGGTGATGGAATTCCAGCTGAGCTATTTCACATCCTAAGAGATGCTGCTGCTAAAGTGCTGCACTCAGTGTGCTAGCAAGTTTGGAAAACTCAGCAGTGGCCACAGGACTGGAAAATGTCCTGGAATGTTTTCATTCCAATCCCAAAGAAGGACAATGCCAAAGAATGTTCAAACTACCACACAATTGCATTCATTTTACATGCTAGGAAAGTAATGCTTAAAACTCTTAATGCCAGGCTCAGCAGCATATGAATTGAGAACTTCCAGAAGTTCAAACTGGATTTAGAAAAAGCAGAGGAACCCAGAGATCAAATTGCCAACATCTGTTGGATCATAGAAAAACCAAGAGAATTCCAGAAAAATATCTAGTTCTGCTTCATTGACTACACTAAAGCCTTTGACTGTGTGGATCACAACAAACTGGAAAATTCTGAAAGCGATGGGAATACCAGACCACCTTACCTGCCCCCTGAGAAACTGGTATGCAGGTCAAGAAGCAAGAGTTAGAACCAGTCATGGAACAACAGACTGGTTCCAAATAGGGAAAGGAGTACGTCAAGGCTGTATATTGTCACCCAGCTTATTTAACTTATATGCAGAGTACATCATGAGAAATGCCAGACTGGATGAAGCACAGGTGGAATCATGTTTGCTGGGAGAAACATCAATATCCTCATATACGCACATGACACCGCCCTCATGGCAGAAACTGATGAGAAACTAAAGAGCCTCTTGATGAAGGTGAAAGAAGAGAGTGAAAAAGCTAGCTTAAAACTCAACATTCAGAAAACTGAAATAATGACATCTGGTCCCATCACTTAATGGCAAAGAGATGAGAAACAATGGAAACAGTGAGAGACTTTACTTTCTTGGGCTCCAAAATCATTGCAGATGGTGACTGCAGGCATGAAATTAAAAGACACTTGCTCCTTGGGAGAAAAGCTGTGACAAACCTAGATAGTGTATTAAACATCAGTGAACTGTGGTGTTGGAGAAGACTCTCAGAGTCCCTTGAACTGCAAGGAGATCAAACCAGTCAATCCTAAGCTGAAGCTCCAATACTTTGGCCGCCTGATGTGAAGAGTTGACTTATTTGAAAAGACCCTGATGCTGGGAAAGATTGAAGGCAGGAGGATAAGGGGACGACAAAGGATAAGATGGTTAGATGCCATCACTGACTCAATGGACATGAGTCTGAGCAAGCTCTGGGAGACGGTGAAGGCAGGGAAGCCTGGCATACTGCAGTACATGGGGTCACAAAGAATTGGATATGACTGAGCAACTGAACAAACAACAGCAATATAATTTCAATTTCTTTTAAAAATATTTAGTTTCTTTGACACTCCCTGTCCCCTTCCTGACAGCACCAATTTCTCCTTCAGTCAGTTCAGTTCAGTCACTCAATTGTGTCTGACTCTTTGCAACCCCGTGGACTGCAGCACTCCAGGCTTCCCTGTCCATCACTAACTCCTGGAGCTTACTCAAACTCATGTCCATTGAGTCCGTGAAACTATCCAACCATCTCATCCTCTGTCGTCCCCTTCTCCTCTCACCTTGAATCTTTCCAAGCATCAGGGTCGTTTCCAATGAGTCAGTTATTCGCACTCCAAAGTATTGGAGTTTTAGCTTCAACATCAGCCCTTCCAATGAATATTCAGGACTGATTTCATTTGGGATTGACTGGTTGGATCTCCTTGCAGTCCAAGGGACTCTCAAGAGTCTTCTCCAACACCACAGTTCAAAAGCATCAATTCTTCGGCACTCAGCTTTATTTCTAGTCCAACTCTCACATCCATACGTGACCACTGGAAAAACCATAGCTTTGACTAGATGGACCTTTGTTGTCAGAGTAATGTCTCTGCTTTTTAGTATGCTGTCTAGTTTGGTCATAGGTTTTCTTCCAATGAGCACAGTCTTTTAATTTCATGACTGAAGTCACCATCTGCAGTGATTTTGGAGCCCCCAAAAATAAAGTCTCTCACTTTTTCCATTGTTTCCCCATCTCTTTGGCATGAAGTGATGGGACCAGATGCCATGATCTTCATTTTCTGAATGTTGAGCTTTAAGCCAACCTTTTCACTCTCCTCTTTCACTTTCATCAAGAGGCTCTTTAGCTCCTCTTCACTTTCTGCCATAAGGGTGGTGTCATCTGCACATCTGAGGTTACTGATCACTTTTCACTTTCATGCACTGGAGAAGGTGATGGCACCCCACTCCAGTATTCTTGCCTAGAAAATCCCATGGACAGAGGAGCCTGGTAGGTTGCAGTCCATGGGGTCATGAAGAGTCGGACATGACTGAGCGACTTCACTTTCACTTTTCACTTTCATGCACTGGAGAAGGAAATGGCAACCCACTCCAGTGTTCTTGCCTGGAGAATCCCAGGGACGGGGGAGCCTGGTGGGCTGCCGTCTATGGGGTCACACAGACTGAAGTGACTTAGCAGCAGCAGCAGCCCAGCAATCTTGATTCCAGCTTGTGCTTCTTCCAGCCCAGTTTCTCATTATGTACTCTGCATATAAGTTAAATAAGCAGGGTGAAACTATACAGCCTTGACGTACTCCTTTTCCTATTTGGAACCAGTCTGTTGTTCCATGTCCAGTTCTAACTGTTGCTTCCTGACTGGCTTCAGGTGAGGTTTAATCCTATGACTCGAACTGTCATCAAGGACCCATTTATTTTCTTCTCTCTGCAGTGTCAGACTTTACTTTTGGGGGCTCCAAAATCACTGCAGATGGTGATTGCAGCCATGAAATTAAAAGACTTACTCCTTGGAAGGAAAGTTATGACCAACCTAGATAGCATATTCAAAAGCAGACACATTACTTTCCAACAAAGGTCCGTCAAGGCTATGGTTTTTCCAGTGGTCATGTATGGATGTGAGAGTTGGACTGTGAAGAAAGCTGAGCACCGAAGAATTGATGCTTTTGAACTGTGGTGTTGGAGAAGACTCTTGAGAGTCCCTTGGACTGTGAGGAGATCCAACCAGACCATTCTGAAGGAGATCAGTCCTGGGTGTTCTTTGGAAGGACTGATGCTGAGGCTGAAACTCCAATACTTTGGCTACCTCATGTGAAGAGTTGACTCATTGGAAAGGACCCTGATGCTGGGAGGGATTGGGGGCAGGAGGAAAAGGGGACGACAGAGGATGAGATGGCTGGATGGCATCACCGACTCAATGGACGTGAGTTTGAGTGAACTCCAGGAGTTGGTGATGGACAGAGAGCTTTTCACTTAGCCAGGTTTATGGCTTTATATAAACATCCTCTGAAATTATGGCTTCTTTTTGTTGTTTTACATGATGTGTGCTTAGTCACTCAGTTGTGTCCGACTCTTTGCGACCCCATGGACTGTAGCCTACCAGGCTCCTCCACCCATGGGATTCTCCAGGCAGGAATACTGGAGTGGGTTACCATGCCCCCCACTCCTTCAGGGAATCTTCCCAATCCAGGGATCGAACCCAGGTCTCCTGCGTTGCACACAGATTCTTTACCATCTCAGCCACAATTTCTGACTTGTCAAGGTAAAACCCTGAAAACTATTTTTTTTAAATTCAACGTTGTATTTTTGTAAATACATAGTGGCTTTTTCCCCTTTTCAATTTGCTATTAAAATATTCTTACAAGGCTGAGTTGGTGGACACATGGATGTACCTGGAGAAGGATTCCTCCCGAGAGAGCATGGAAGCTCCATGCTCTATTCTCACATACTGTGCCCTATGCATCTCGTCCATCTGGGTGTTCATTTGTATCTTTTAGCATATCCTTTTATAATAAACTAGTGAAAATAAATCGCATTTGTTATTGTTATGGCTGGAGAAAGTAAGAAGTCCAGCCACTATAAAAGAGTTATACCATAGTTGTTGGTATATATACAGATTATATATTATATGTATATTATGTATATATGTTTTTTTCCTTAGGGAAAATATAATCTAAACATTTCACCTTGTTACTGATTTTATTGATGTCAGGTGAGACTCAAATGTATTAAATAGACAAGGGCTTTTGTCTGGGTCAGCACTTCAGAAGTTTTAAGGAGAAAAACAGTGAAACCAGAATTAGATTATGAAACTAAAAGTTAAATCAATGATTTAGGTAAGATAGAGTGCAGAAAGTATGCAATAGCAACACGATGACTTTGGAGCCCATCTGATTTGCCTCAAGATTTAGCGTCTTGATACGGTACTTGTGGTTTTGTTTTGACCTTTTCTTTTTTTTTTGTAAAAGGGTTAGAGATCAGGAAAATGAAAATGAAGAACAACAAAAAATACTCCTGTTTTTACTACTAGTTTGTTCAGTAAAAAAGTTGCTCACAGACAAACTTATGTAATAGGCAGTCATTCAATAAAGAATCTTATAAATGTGTAGAACGTTTTGTAATTTGAATAATCTCTAAGATGAAACACTGTAAAACTAACCAACTTTGTATGATATAAAGAGGAAGTGGCAAAACCTCAGACTTAGTTTTGACTTTGGAGTAAGGTCTTTAGCTGATTCTTGTTAAACCTGGATGGAACTTTTGAGTTTAATAGCTAGTTCAAAAAACAAGTTATCTATCATATCTTCAGTATATCAGTTAAGCATAGATAGACCTCAGATGCATTCTTCTGGTAGATTTTGGGTTTCAGGAGTTCTACATTCCTTCCTTCCTCAAAAGGGTAGGCAATTTATCTGTGTTGATTTCTGTGGTATCCTTAGTACCTGGAACAGTACTTGGCACATAGTAGGCACAAGGTAAATATTTGTTACCCTGCCAACTCTTGGAATGCCAGCTAAACACTTTCATGAAGTTTCTGTATTTAGAGAACTTAGGACAGAAACACCTGCTCTTTCTTGTGTTGATTCTTTCAAATATCAACAAAAGTAACTGAAGAAGAAGTAACAGAACTCAAGTCTCTGAGTGGCAGTAGAGGAACCAGATTGTGTTGTGACTATCAATGGCTGAAAAAGCCAAATCATGAGGAATTGTTATTCCCCAATGGCTCAGCAGTAAAGAATCTGTCTGCAATGCAGGAGACACAGGAAATGTGGGTTTGATCCCTGGGTTGGGAAAATCCCCTGGAGGAGGAAATGGGAACCCACTCTAATATTCTTGCCTGGAAATTCCCATAGACAGAGGAACCTAGTGGGTTATAGTCTATGGGTCACAAAGGGTCAGACATGACTGAGCAGCTGAGCACTGGACATAGACTAAATGTGATAATGTCCCAAGAATCAATTCTACAAATATTTAAATGTCCCTACAATTCCAAAAGTTAGACTTTCCTTTTACCTTAACTTCTATGCAAGCTTTCCCTAAGCCATTCCAAAAAGTGGAAACAGGACACAGAACTCAAGACTTCTGAGCTATAAAAGCACTACCCAGACTGAGTCAGAAAGATGCCTGGGCACTAGGTTTGGAGTAAGTTGTTCTTGGAGAATAAAACTGATAAAAGTGAGTTTCTCAGTGCAGCGTTAATTGGCATCTAGGCTTCTATAGCCTACAGCTAAAAGGACTATTAACTATGTCCTCAAGCCTGGCTTATGATTCGTTCTAATAGCCTAACTCAAGCCCTCTCCCATGGGTATACATTTTGGAGACAAGATGTTTATATAATGCTAACTCAGATATGCAGATGACACCACCCTTATGGCAGAAAGTGAAGAGGAACTAAAAAGCCTGTTGATGAGAGTGAAAGAGGAGAATGAAAAAGTTGGCTTAAAGCTCAGCATTCAGAAAACTAAGATCATGGCATCCAGTCCCATCACTTCATGAGAAATAGATGGGAAAACAGTGGAAACAGTGTCAGACTTCATTTTTTGGGGCTCCAAAATCACTGCAGATGGTGATTGCAGCCATGAAATTAAAAGATGCTTACTCCTTGGAAGGAAAGTTATGACCAACCTAGATAGCATATTGAAAAGCAGAGACATTACTTTGCCAACAAAGGTCCATCTAGTCAAGGCTATGGTTTTTCCAGTGGTCATGTTTGGATGTGGGAGTTGGACTATGAAGAAAGCTGAGTGCCGAAGAATTGATGCTTTTGAACTGCGGTGTTGGAGAAGACTCCTGAGAGTCCCTTGGACTGCAAGGAGATCCAACCAGTCCATCCTAAAGGATATCAGTCCTGGGTGTTCATTGGAAGGACTGATGTTGAAGCTGAAACTCCAATACTTTGGCCACCTCATGCAAATAGTTGACTCATTGGAAAAGACCCTGATGCTGGGAGGGATTGGGGGCAGGAGGAGAAGGGGACGACAGAGGATGAGATGGCTGGATGGCATCACCGACTCGATGGACGTGAGTTGGAGTGAACTCTGGGAGTTGGTGATGGACAGGGAGGCCTGGTGTGCTGCGATTCATGGGGTCGCAAAGAGTCAGACACGACTGAGCGACTGAACTGAACATGATAAGATTCCTAGAAAAGCCTTAGAAATTTCATTTCATATGTTGCCTCAGTAATTGGTTAAGGATCTTCTTTTTACATAATAGCCTTTGTCAAATGAAAAACTGCTATTAAAAAAGCTTAAGCCCAATATTTGCCATAGTGAATGTAATTGTTTTAGAGGCGAAAGGAGATTGTCCCTGAGGGCAGTTGAAACCGTATTTAGAAATCTTCAAACCCAGGCAGTGATCTCAGAGAGATTCAGAAGCATCTTCCTGAATCTTTCTTCTCAACCACTTTAATTTCACTTGTCCAACCATGTTGTGTCAAAAACTAGAGTATGAAGGAAATGATCACTTTTCTTGTTTGTCCAAAATTCCTCTGCTAACTTTGGAAGGTGGTAAGCAGGAAAAGTGGTAAACTCCCTCTGTCATAGGGAGTTTAGCCTATGTGAATGTAGAGGGTTCCTGAAAGTAATTATGGAATAATCTGAAAAAGAGCAGTTTGTCTCTTCCACTCTTGGAAAGGGAAATAAGAGAGCGTAGTATCAGTCCCTCTGAGGGAAGGTGACCAATGGGAGGCTGTGGCTAAGGAGCCAGCTGGTGCCCGGATATTGCTCTAGGTGATGTTCTATAAAGGATAGAGCATGGAGGGCTGGAGTTCAGACACTTCCTCCATTTTGACAAGAGCTGTTCCATTGTTTCCTCTTTTAGGCCTTACTCCTGATGTGCTTTCAGGCACTCTATCATTCTTTCTCTTTCTCAGCGTGTTCTCATCTTCTCATTTCACTGTTGTTACAGGCATACTTTGGAGATATTGTGGGTTTGGTTCCAGGCTGCCGCAATAAAATGAACACTGCAATAACATGAGTCACATGAACTTTGGGGTTTCCTATTGCCTATAAAAGTGATATTTACAGTATAGTCTGTTAAATGTGCAATGTGTACAAATGTACATTATGTCTGTAAAACAATTTACATGTCTTAATTAAAAAATACTTTATTGCTAAAAAGTGCTAACCATCATGTGGCAATGCAGGGTTTCCACAGACCTTCAATTTGTAAAAAGCACAGTTATCTGTGGAGCACAATAAAACCAAGTGCAGTAAAACTAGGTATTTTTGTGCATGCTAGCAATTTGGTGCTGGCAAGCTACCTGCTTGCTCCACACATTATTTGTTCAGTATGAGTTTAATGTGTAGGTTACTGATCATGACCTAGGAGCGTCATGTGAGCGAAAGATGGAATAACAGGGGGCGGGGATCAACCATGACTGAGGTACAGAAGGGTAAAGAGCAGAGCGTTTAATCACAGTCAGGAGTCCACAGGTCTGTCACATTGCTCAATCAGCTTCACACCAGAATCATCTGGGGAATAAAACTTTTTTAAATTGAAGCATAATTTACATACAATATTATGTTAATTTCAGGTGTATAACAAAATGATTTGACATTTCTATGCATTGCAAAATGACCACTTGGGGAATGTAATTTTTAAAAATATAGATGCCAGGGCCCCTGTTAGACTTACTAAATCAACATCACTGGGATTGTGTCCATTCTTTTCCCCCCAGATTCTGCAGATGATTCTAATGCAAATTTCTGAAAGTGACACATTTAGGGAACAAACTCAAAATTATAAATCTGTTTCAAGGGCAGGCAGGAGTATTTGTCTTAGAGGAAGGCAGAAAAAATTTCCAGAGTCTCAGTCCTCTATGGAGAGAAATGTGTTCTTATTATGGGAAAAAGAGTACACTGAGTCTGGGAACTTCCTTTGGAAATCCATCTCAATAGAATTTTTACTATCAGGACATATTTCTCACGTGAAATCCATTTCTTTTTGGTTTGTGGACAAAAGCAAAACAAAATAAAACTGACCCCTGTCTTCATTTCTCATATATTTACACTATTTCCTCACTATAGGGCCATTATCAGATTCCAGTCAAAAAATTCATGTTATGGGTAAAACTGGATGAAGTAATTTTCTGATATATTCAGTAACTCAGCCAATACATTTACTGTATTGTGGATAATGTAGCAAAACCTCAGTGCTTTCATTTCATCATCTCTTAAAGCTTCAATTTCCTCTTATATTTCTTCAGGGATGTTATTTTCCAAAATATGGCTTTTTACTAATCTTTTATAGTTTGTGCATTTGGTGTCTTATTTAAGGAATCCTAACCTGTATCAAGGTCATCATGATATTCACCTACATTTTCTTTTAAAAGTTAAATGTCTTTGAAAATTGTTCTTCTTTGCACCATTTTCCAAATTCTTATATGTTATTGGAGCCCCACTCTAGACTCCAAGTGTAGAAAGTTCCTGCCCAGCACAGAGAAGAATGTTTCTGTAGTTCTTGCTACAGAATCAAGATCCAAAAATCCTCAATGCAGAATAAGATAAACTAGGAATGTACAGAGATAAAAATCTATCAAATATGGTAAAAGAAGATAGCAGAGTAGTATGAGCTAATGGAAATATTAATTATCTTAGAGTTAATGTGTATTTCCCCTAGAGAAATGCCTCTCCTACTTTGGCTCAGACGGTAAAGTGTCTGTCTATAATGCGGGAGACCCGGGTTCAAGCCCTGGGTTGGGAAGATCCCCTGGAGAAGGAAATGGCAATCCACCCCAGTACTATTGCCTGGAAAATCCCATGGACAGAGGAGCCTGGTAGGCTACAGTCCATGGGGTCGCAAAGAGTCAGACATGACTGAGCGACTTCACTTTCACTTTCCCCTAAAGATACCTAAGAGATGAGATCTTAAGCCTTAAGAAGGCTGAGCAAATGAAGGGCGTGTGGACTAATGACTGGTAATCATGCTGTGGTTATGCTTACTGCATGTTTGTCAGACGTCTAGCCGAGGTATACTTATCATGTGTTTGCCAATATGTCTAGCAGGGCCTTTAAGATGTCCTTGAGTAAAAGTCATTGTACAGCTCCATGTCAGCTCTAGTAAAAAACCAACTACCTCGAAGAAAGTAATTTTTTGATGACATTCCTGGAAGATATCTCATATCTGAACCCCCAGTACATATGCAACTACTCCCTCAGGTTCTTGGCTCAACTTTGGAGCTGGCTGCTGGATTTGGGGCTCCAGCTCTTGCACTGCTTTGTTGTTGTTGAGCTCAGTCCTGTCCGACTCTTTTCAACCCTACAGACTGTAGCCCGCCAGGCTCCTCTGTCCATGGGATTCTCTAGGCAAGAATACTGGAGTGGGTTGCCATTTCCTCCTCCAGGGAATCTTCCTGACTCAGGGATCAAACCCACATCTCCTGCATCTCCTGCATTGCAGGCTGATTTTTTTGTCACTGAGCTGCCAGGGAAGCCCACACTGCTTTATGAATGTCTATCATCTAGTGTCTTCCGCCTGCCTCCAGGATTGTGTCAGCCAGTTTTGTCTACTGTGATTGACTTGGCTCACTTGTATCCTTTGCCCTAGCTGATCAGAATCATTCGGCCTCCATGTAGGATACTTAAATCCATCTCAAGCTGATGAGTATAAGCTTCTGGCCCAAATTTCCCAACTGTTACCAGGTGGGAACCAGGACTTACATTAAGAAAGCCAAACCTTTAGGATACTCTCCACATACTCACAGAGAAGGCAATGGCAACCAACTCCAGTACTCTTGCCTGGAAAATCCCATGGATGGAGGAGCCTGGTAGGCTGCAGTCCATGAGGTTGCTAAGAGTCGGACACGACTGAGCGACTTCACTTTCACTTTTCACTTTCATGCATTGGAGAAGGAAATGGCAACCCACTCCAGTGTTCTTGACTGGAGAATCCCAGGGACGGGGGAGCCTGGTGGGCTGCTGTCTATGGGGTCACACAGAGTCGGACACAACTGAAGTGACTTAGCAGCAGCAGCCACATACTCAAATGATCTAATTGACAATTGTCCCAACAAAGAGGCATCTCTACTGATAAAAATAGTCCCTTTTCAAAGGTGTGACTTGTGTTAGGCCACCTTGTGCAGAATAGCAGCACTCTTTGTGGGAGGCACCCTCTCATCAAGTGAATCTGATAGTTCGGTGGCCCCAGAGGGTGATTCTGCTTCTCGCCAGGAGCAGCTTTCCCTACCGTCCACTGTAAGAAATGTTACTGCTGTCCTCATGACCTTGCCTAGAGGAATGGCCAGACAGAGCAAAACATGACATTTTCTTTTTCCTCCCAATCACAATCTTTTTCTTTTCTGATTATAATAACAGACAGTATGTGTGCACATTAAAAAAAAAATGCAGTCAATACCAAAATGTATATAGTAGAAAACAAAAAGTATTCAGTAATACAATGCAAGAGATGTAGGTTCTATCCCTGGGTCAGGAAGATTCCCCTGGAGTAGGAAGTGGCAACCCACTCCAGGATTCTTGCCTAGAAAATCTCATGGAGAGAGGAGCCTGGTGGGTTACAGTTCATGGGGTTGCAAAGAGTCAGACATGACTGAGCGACAAAGCATACAATATTATAATTGTTAGTTTCCTATAGTAGGTTCTTTCCACGAAGGGTCTTTTAGTTCCATACCTACCTTTACCATTATATTATAACTAAGAAATAATCTTAGTTAATATATGCAGAAAATGTATACATATGTATATATGCACTCAAAAGCACATATATATTTATTAAAATGCAGAATTTTATAACCTCTTTTTTTAACTCAAAATATTGAGAATAAATACTTTTTCATTTCAATTGAATCCTTTTTTTTTTTTTTTTAACTGCACTATAGTATTCTATATATGTGTATCATCGTTCATTTACTTAATTCTCTAATGGGAATTTCAGTAACTTTCATGAATATTTTCTTTGTTTTTTTAGTAGTTACCATTAAATTATTAACATATGAATTTAAGTAAGCTTAACAAACAACGAAGAAAACGACCAAAAACCCAGAGTCTGAAATTAATCTCTGGACCTTTCCTGGACAAGAAAAGAAATTTTAAACACTTTACTATTGAACACAGTTCACCTGTCACTCTACCGTTTTCCTTGTAAATATTGCTTAGAATTTTAATTTTGCCTCTTTGAAAAACAGAATAATTCAATTCTTTGAAGTTTAGAAAATATATTACCCATACATTACTACTTTCTACACTCTCTAGTCTTTCTGAATCTGACTCCCACGCACTCCCTCCCCCACACCTTCTGGACTGTGGAAGTGGCAGGTACATGCAGAGGCTCCAGAGTCAGACTGCCTGGATCAGGCCCTTGGTTCTGCCACTTGAAAGCTGAAAGGTGTGTGGCTTTGGATAAGTGACTTAACTTTCCCGTGCTTCAGTTTTCTTGTCCAAAAAATCAGGGTAATTATAGTAACTAGCTTATCAAATTGCTGTGAGAATTAAATTGATGCCTTTGAATAGCACCTTTGCACTAGTAAGTGGCCAATAATTATTTGCTAATATTATAATTGTGGGCTTTCTAGGTGGCTCACTGGTAAAGAATCTGCCTGCCAATGCAAGAGATGTAGGTTCTATCCCCGGGTCAGGAAGATTCCCCTGGAGTAGGAAGTGGCAACCCACTCCAGGATTCTTGCCTAGAAAATCCCATGGAGAGAGGAGCCTGGTGGGTTACAGTTCATGGGGTTGCAAAGAGTCAGACACGACTGAGTGACAAAGCATACAATATTATAATTGTTAGTTTCCTATAGTAGGCTCTTTCCACGAAGGGTCTTTTAGTTCCATACCTACCTTTACCATTATATTTTATATTTTCATACGTTTTCATGTTTCATTCTTTCATTTCAGCTTGAACTCCTTTCAGCATATCTTATAGTACAAGTCTAACGGTGATGAACTCCCTCAGCTTCTGTTTGGGAAAGTCCATCTCTCCATTCCTGAAAGACAACCTTGCTAGGTAAAGTATTCTTGGTAGATTTTTTTTAGTTCTTGTACTCTTGAATATATTATCTTACTTTCCTCTGGCCTGCAAGTTTTCTGCTGAGAAATCTTGGTCATCGCCTTCTGTTGGTTCCCTTTATGTGTGAGATTTTTTACCTTTTGCTGCTTTTAAAATACTCTCTTCATCTTTGGCTTTAGATAGTTATATCATACCTTGGATAAAATCATTTGGGGTTGAAATTTTGGGATTTATTAGCTTCACTGGGCTTCCAAGTTGGCTCTAATGGTAAAGAACCCACCTGCCAATGCAGGAGATAAAAGAGACATGGATGATCCCTGGGTCGGCAGGATCCCCTGGAGAAGGGCATAGCAACCCACTCCAGTATTCTTGCCTGGAGAATCCCATGGACAGAGGAGCCTGGTGGGCTACAGTCCACAGGGTTGCAGAGTCGGACATGACTGAAGTGACTTAGCACACGTGCCTTAGCTTCATTGAACTTGAACATCCAAACGTATCCTCAGATTTGGGAAGTTCTCAGTTACTGTTTCTTTAAATAAACTTTCTGCTCCTTTCTCTCTTTCTTTTCCTTCTGGACTCCAGTTATGTGTAGATTGTTTCTTTTGATGGTATCTCATAATTCACATAGACTGTCTTCATTCTTTTCATTCTTTTTTTCTTTTGCTTCTCTGATCAGATAATTTCAAACGACTTGTTTCTTGATTGACTGAGTCTATTTCAGCTCAGTTGAAACTATTGAATTCTTCAAGCACTGTATTCTTCAATGCTAATGTTTCTGTTTTTCTTTGTGACTTCTATTTCTTTGTTTAACTTCTCATTTTCTTCATGCATTATATTCCTAATTTCATTTAATTGTCTGTCTTTTCTTTTAGTTCACTAAATTTCCAATATTTTTATTTTTTAAATTATGAAAGTATGATAACACATTTACAGGAAACTTGGAAAATACAGAACAAGTTTACATATAGTTCCACTATATATTACAATTATTTTTAAAAGTAGCTAAATTAAGATTTTTAGTTGGAGTTTCAATATCAAATTCACAAAAATTACTAGAATGTATATACAGAGAAGTAGAAGAATATAGTAAGCCTGAAAAGCACTATGAACCAATTCAACATAATTAAGATCTAAATTTCTTTAAGAGGATTATTATGAATTATTTGTCAGTTCATAGATCTCCGTGTCTTTAAGGTCAGTCATTGGACTTTTAATAGCTTTCTTTGATGGAGTCATGTTTCTTTGATTATAGATCCCTCGGGCCTTGTATCGGTGCCTATGAATTTGAGAAAGTAGTCATCTCTTCCAGTCTTTACAAACTGTCTTTGCCAGGCAGAAATCTTTCACCAGTCAGCCTATCCAGAGATTCTAGGTAGATTGTGTGGTGTGTCTAAGGACAGGCTTGCTACTGTATTCCTTGGGCAGGAAGGTCTGCTGCCTGTGTCAGCGTGTAAGAAGGCTTGGTATTTGGGTAAATAGGAGTCAGCTTGGTGCCTGGGTCCACAGTGGCTCACTGGGCAGGCCTGGTGCTTGAGTCTGCACTGATGAACCTGAGACTGGGTCATTATGGGCAGACCTGGATCTTGGGTCCACAGGAGCCAACCAGGTGCAAAGGGCCAGTGGGGTAGGCCCATCATCTTAATCTGTGTGGGTCTATCTGGTACTAGGGTAGACTGGAAGCCTGACTGCATAGGAGCTGGCCTGAAGGCTGGGACCACAGGGCTACCCTGGCACGAGGACAAACCTGGAGCATGGGGATGCAGGAGTCATCCTGTCACCTGGGGCCTTAGGGGCCAGCCAGAAAGTTGTGTCTGTGGGTCCCGACTGGTGTGGTATGGAGTGCAAGCATGAACCCATGGGAACCAGCCTTGAGGGTAGGGCCTCAGGGGCTGGCCTAGTGATGGAGAAGGCTAGGATCCTGGGTCTGTAGCAGCCTATCTGGAGTCTGCACCTACAGGGGCCAGTGTGGCATGAGGTGGCATGGGATCCTGGGATTATGGGAGCTGGCCTGGTGGTGGGTTGGATCAAAAACCTGGTCCTTGGTAGTTGGCCTGGTGCTGAGCCCAGCCGGGAGCCAGGGTTTGTGGAAACACTTGGGAAGCCAGAGGCCACTGGAACCACCCAGGGCCATAGGAGGTGGCTGGTGCTGGTATGTGCCAAGAGGCTGGATTAGCAGGATCCTGCCAGGAGCCTGGGCCGTGGAAGCCCTCTGGGACTTCTGGAGCTGGCTGGCACCCAGGTGGTCTAGGGCCCTGGGTTTGCAGTTCCTCTGGGAACCTGGAACCATGAGAGTCCCCTGGTGCCACTGGAGCCTGCAGACCCTGGAGTGAGCTGGGGCCTATGTTCAAGGGAGCCTACAGAAAGCCGCCTAAAGGCTGAAGGAGTTAGCTGGGTTCTGGGGAGGGTGGCTCTGGGGTCCACAGTGAAATTGCCTGCTCACTACTTCACTCTCTTTCTCCCTTGGAGAGGTTGTCTGTCTTGACCCAGGCAGTCTAGATTTGGAGAAGGTGTGACGGGAATAATGTGAAACTATCATTCCTACCCTCCTCAATGCATTTTTTTCTTATTTCTGTGTTTTGCTCAGATTCTCTAATTCATCACCCAGACTCTTGTGAAGGTATTTTTATATGTGGATAGTTGTTCAAATCGATATTTCCAGGAGGAAATCAGTGGTAGAAATTCCTATGCTGCCATTTTGCTGATGTCATTCCCCTCCTGGATCAGGTTTTTTGATCCACTCTGACAATCTCTGTCTTTTAGTTGACGCATTCAAACTGCTGACATTCAAAGTGATTATTGATGTAGTTGGATTAATAGCTACCACTTTTATTACTACGATTGACCCTGGACAATGCTGGCTTCAACTGCATGGGTCCACTTATACATGGGTATTTTTCAATAGTAAATACTGCAGTATTACATGGTCTGTTGAATCCACAGATGCTGAGGGCCTACAAGTCACGCTCAGATCAACCCCCATTGTTGTTCAAGGGTCAATTGTATTTTCTGTTTGCTGCCCTTCTTTCCCACCATTTATAGCTTTAATTGACCATTTTGTATTATTCCTTTTTATCTGCTCTCAGCATATTAGTTATATTTGTTTTATTTTTTTCAGTGTTTGTCCTAAAAATTTCAATATATGGATACATTTGGATTTACTAACCCAAATCCACTTTCAGATAACACTATATACTTCTTCATGAGTAGTGAAAGTACCCTATAATAACAAAATAATCCTAATTTCTCTCTTCTGTCCCTTACATCCTTGCTGTCATTCATTTTATTTATACATAAGCATACACACACACATATATATATAGCTATATGTAGTTGAGTAGTGTGTTGCTATTATCTGTTAAATCTGTAAGAATACAAAAATAAAAATTTTAATTTTCCTTCACTTATTCCTTCTCCAATGCTCTTCCTTTATATAGATAAGAGTTTCTGACATGTATCATTTTTGTTCTCTCAAAAGAACCTCTTTAAACCTCTCTTGCAAGGCAGGTATACTGACAACAGATTCCCTTAATTTTTGCTTGAGAAAGTCTATTTATGCCTCACTTTTGATGAAAGTGAAAGAGGAGAGTTAAAAAGTTGACTAAAACTCAACATTCAGAAAACTAAGATCATGGCATCCGGTCCCATCACTTCATGGCAGATATATGGGGAAACGGTGGAAACAGTGGCTGACTTTATTTTTCTGGGCTCCAAAATCACTGCAGATGGTGATTGCAGCCATGAAATTAAAAGATGCTTACTCCTTGGAAGGAAAGTTATGACCAATCTAGATAGCATATTGAAAAGCAGAGATATTACTTTGCCAACAAAGGTCTGTCTAGTCAAGGCTACGGTTTTTCCAGTGGTCATGTATGGATGTGAGAGTTGGACTGTGAAGAAAGCTGAGAGCCAAAGAATTGATGCTTTTGAACTGTGGTGTTGGAGAAGACTGTTGAGAGTCCCTTGGACTGCAAGGAGATCCAACCAGTCCATCCTAAAGGAGATCAGTCCTGGGTGTTCATTGGAAGGACTGATGTTGAAGCTGAAACTTCAATACTTTGGCCACCTGATGCGAAAAACTGACTCATTGGAAAAGACCCTGATGCTGGGAGGGATTGAGGGCAGAAGGAGAAGGGGACAACAGAGGATGAGATGGTTGGAGGCATCACTGACTCAATGGACCTGGGTTTGGGTGGACTCTGGGAGATGGTGATGGACAGGGAGGCCTGGCATGCTGCAGTTTATGGGATCGCAAAGAGTCGGACACAACTGAGCGACTGAACTGAACTGAACTTTGAAGGATAATTTTGCAGAATGTGGAATTCTAAGTTGGTGAGGGTTTTTTTTCTCTCAGCACTTTTCACTCCATGGTGAAATGTTTTCTTACTTAAATGGCTTCTGAGAATAAGTTAGTTGTAATTCTTATCTTTGCTTCTCTATAGATGAGATTCCCCCAGCCTCATCCCTCTAGCTTCGTTCAGGAGTTTTTCTGTATTTTTAATTTTCTGTACTTTGAAAATGCTATGCCTAGGTGTAGTTTTTTTTGGAAGCTTTAATTCTGCTTGGTGTTCTTTGAGCTTCCTGGATCTGTAGTTTGGTGTCTCACATTAATTTGAGGGAAATTCTTAGTCATTATTGCTTTGAATATTTCTCTTTTTTGTTTGTTTGCTGTTGTTGTTCTCCTTTGGTATTCCCTTATGCATAGGTACACCTTTTGTAGTTGTCTCACAATTCTTGGATATTCTGGGGGTTTTTTCTTCAGACTTTTTCTCTTTGTTTTTCAGTTTTGAAGATTTCTGTTAAGATATCCTCAAGCTCAGAGGTTCTTTCTTCAGCTGTCTAGTCTACTAATAAGTCCATCAAAGGCATTATTCTTTTATCTTTCAGTGTTTTTTTTTCATCTCTAGGATTTCTTTTCAGTTCTTTCTTAAAATTTCCATTTCTTTGCTTATATGCTGTCTACTTTATTCACTAGACCCTTAGCATATTAATAATAGTTGTTTAAATCATAAGTCTGATAATTCCAACATCCCTGCCATGTCTAAGACATGTTTTTAAGGCTTGCTCTGTTTCTTATGCCTTTTTCTTTTCTTTTCTTTTCTTTTTTTTGCTTTTTGTATGTCTTGTTATATACATATAGGGCTTCCCTGGTGACTCAAATGGTAAACAATCTATCTACAATGCGGGAGACCCAGGTTTGATCCCTGGGTTGGGAAGATCCCCTGGAGGAGGGAATGGCAACCCACTTCAGTATTCTTGCCTAGAGAATTCCATGGAAGAGGAGCCTGGCAGGCTACAGTCTGTGGGGTCACAAAGAGTCAGACATGACTGAGAGAATCTCAGTAACCAAGCATGATGCACTGGATAAAAGGAACTGCTATAAATAGGCCTTTAGTGATGTAGTGGAAAAATGGGGGGGAGTGGGGGAGGAAGGGAAGTGCCCTATAGTCCTAAGATTAGGTCTCAGTCTTTTAATGAGCCTGTGCCTCTGGATTGTGAACTTCACATGTGCTTCTCAGTCCCCTCACCCCTGAAATGGAACAGGATGGCTGCGGGGGCAGGGGTGGGGGTGGGCTGGAGGGCGGACCCTGAACTGGTTATTTCTGTTTCCCAGGCCAGTTAGGCTCTGATGAAACCCCAGCTGGTTCCACTCTGGTTAAACAGTCTCTCCTGAAGGCAGACCTTGTTAAGAAGAACTGAATGTTCTGATTTATTTCAAAATCGTTCCTGCAGAATAGTTCCAGTAGAAGCATGGTGGGGAAACAGGTTGTGGTGGGATTTTTCTTCAGTATTCACTGTGAGAGCCTGGAGGAGATCCAGAAGGTAAAACTCATGACTGTGTGGAAGCCCTCAATGACCGGATTCCTCTTGCGTTTTCAGAGTTCTCCACACTGAGCCTCCAGCAATTTGTAAATCACAGTTCAGGTTTCCCTACTTCAACACTGGTTCCCGCAGAGGTTGCTGCTCCAGTAAGTTCTGATTCTCTGTGTTTGCCTGTTGGTTTCTCCAATTTGGGTAGCAGCATTTTGCCCTGTGGCTTCATTTCTCTTTGGATCTAAGAAGATTTGTTGATTTTTGTTTTACTTATTGTTAGGTTGGAGTGGCAACTTCCAAGCTGGACTGGAAACTGACATCTCTTTTTACCTGTTCATCTCAGAAGTATGAAAAGTCTCAGTGATTCTTTGTGAATCTTTGCTAGGCCTCTTTCTTCTAGCAGTTTCTCATCTGTTTCCCTTGTTTGCCCTATTATTTTACTGGGACTTCCAGAAATTATATGTCAGTAGACTTCATATTCTATTGACAGAATGTCCCTTGGACAAAAATATGGAAAACTTAAGAACTGGAATGGCTTGATAGGTTCTACCCTTTCTAATAAGATTTTCCCAATCTGTCATCCAGTCACCCTATCCACTTCCTTTTGGTTCTTTATGACCCCTCTTCCATTCCAAAAAATAACCCCAAAGTCCTCACTAGTTTATCTTATTTTAACAGGTGTTTATTTTTTCTTTTTACCATACTCATGGTTTTGCACAGTTTTATGGACACTAGTTGTACATTTTGTGATAAGTACTTTGTTTTAAATACTTCTGGCTTTATCTCTGGCTTTACATCTTTTGTTGCTAGAGTGATAATATCTGCTGAATTGTGTCTTCAAATAAATGTCTCTTTGTATGTGGCTTAGGTGTGGTTTTTATGAACCAATCATTGTAGAAAGAGGAAGGGTTGACCTGATGAATTTAAATCAGTCTGAGACCATTTCTCTCAGTGAAAGGAGTTCAGTTTCTTTCAGTGCTAGGAGTTCAATCAGCTTCTAGACAAACATGATAGAAAAGTTAACATCTGACTGAAAGACTGAAAATTCTGAGGAAGGAGGAATAGGGAAATAGATATTGAGTAATTAAGAAATACCCAGAACCCTTACATGGTCATTTCAAAAATGGTTAAGATGCCACTTTTATGTCATTGTTCTGATACCCTAGTCCAACAAAATCTGTCCCACCACCTGTTTTTATAAGATTTTACTGAAACACAGCCATACTTATTTTAAAAGTATTGTATATGGCTGCTTTCACACCACATTGAAGAACTGAGTAGTTGTGGCAAAGACCCTATGGCCTGCAAACCCTAAAGCCTTTATGATTTGATCGTTTCAGAAAGCTTGCTGACCCTTGCCCTGAAAGATTAAATCTAAACTCATCCTGGATTTCAAAGCGTTCTATCATTTTTCATCACTCTACTGATCTTATTTAATCGGCATTATTCAATATATACAACCTCTAATCCAATCAGATTAATTTATTTACCTACCCCCCAAAGTGTGTGTTCATTCCCCACTTTTCTCTTTTGTCTCTGGCCTTTCCAGTTTGGAATGTTCTCCTTCAATCTTACATATCTTTGAAGGCCCGTCTCAAGTTCCTGAAGTTTTCTTTGTTAACTCTGCCCACGCTAGAACCTTGTTTGCTGCATTTATTGCCTCTATCACACTATGAGGCATTTTGAGTCTGTATATGTTTTATAAATATATAAACACATATCTGTCCAATTGAATGCAAAACTCCTGGATATTAAAGTCTTGGTAATATAATATTTTTGGTGTGTCTTTTTATAGAAATCCAAGCAATGCTGAACAAAGAGAAGGCACTTAACTGATATTGTCAGACTCTGCCTCCCACATATCCAGGATTAGTTTGTTTCTCTACACCCCTCTCCCACTCTAATTTGAGCTTCACCTCTTCTCATCTGGCTTAATGCTACAGTCTCCCAAGTGTCCCCTGCTCCTTCTGGCCCCTACAGTCATCTCCCCACATGGCAAACAGACTGTGGTGGTTGAGTCACTAAGTCGTGTTCGACTCTTTGTGACCCTATGGACTGTAGCCTGCTGGACTCCTCTGTCCATGCAATTTCCCAGGCAAGAATACTGGAGTGGGTTGCCATTTCCTTCTCCGGGAGATCTTCCTAACCCAGAGATTGAACCCGCATTTCCTGCAGTGCAGGTAGTCTCTTGCATTGCAGGCAGATTCTCTACCAACTGAGCCGTCTGCCTGGAATATTTCCCTTCCAGGTCAAGAATGTCTGTCTTTTCATAATTTGGGTCTCTCTCCTCCTTGCCTGACTGCCCAATCTGTACTGACTTCCCCTCACTTCCAGAATGTCACTTTAGCACCCAGTTTCACTTTCTTCATTGTCCTGATCTTGACAAAAATTGTCTTGTTTTCTTGTTTAGTCATTTCCCCTATAAATACAGCTCAAGGAGCTTACCTGATTTGTTCATAGCTGTATCTTCAGCCCCTAGAACAATGCCTGGTGTATGAGGTGTTCAGTAGCTCTTTATGGAAAAAATAAAACCATTCATAGATTTATTTTCTTTTAAAATAGTAAAAAAGAACTTTTGTTCACTCTCATTAACATGCATTTACTAAGCACCTACTTTTATGGTATTATCATTTAGGGTTTTGCACAAACTGTTCTTAGGGGTGGTGTTAGTTTCCTAGAGATCATAACAAATTACCACAGACTGCATGGCTTATATAACCTTATTCTCTCACCGTTCAGGAGGCCAGAAACGTTGGCAGGACTGAATCCTTCTGGAGGCTCGGAGGGAAAATTCATCCCATGCCTCTTTCCTTGTCTGGTAGTTGCTGGCAACCCTTGGCATCCTGTGAGTCATAGGTGCATCACTCCAGTCTCTCCTTTCATCTTTACATGGCCTTTCCTCATGTGCTTCTCTGTATCCTCCTCTGTCTCTTACAAGAACTCTCTCATTGGATTTAGGGTTCACTCTAATACGGTAAAATCTAATCTTGATCTTTTATTATATCTCCCGTTACCTTCTTCCCAAGATCACATTCTGAGGTTCCCCATGAACATGAATTTTGAGAGGACACTATTTAACCTGTTCATTTGATACAGAGACTAACAATCTACTCTTCCTGTAATTTAGTGCACTTAGGTTGTTATTTGGCCAGCAATCACCTCCCTTCCCCAGAAAACCCCAATTTCTATTAGGAATTACTTCTTCCATTTTGTGAACAATCTTGGTAAAGATGTAAATCAATATTTCTTGTCCCAGCATAACCAAGGAGCCACATTTGACTCAAAGGAAGACAAATGGACTCCTAGGATTTTTATTTTTACAAATGGATCTTTCTTTATATTTTGGCAACCTTTCAAGATAGAGTTTTTACTAAATTTCCTATGATAGTAGCACTGGAAATCTGAATTGACAGAACACATTACACAATCTGGACTCCTAGAGCTTTTCACCTGGAGGAGGGACACACAGGATGGGAAATAAAGGGTGAGTATACCCGGGAGCAGCAGCGCCTTGACAAGATCTGTAAGTTGTTGTTGCTGCCTAGACTCCAGCAGCCTGTCTCCATTCCTGTCTTGTGTCCAGGTCTGGCCCTCTAGCCCCCTGCCCATCCCATGAGTTCCTGGCTAGTACTCTGTGGAAGTCCCTGTTTGCTTGTTAGCCAAAATCCATTCCTATCATTTACAACTAAAGAAACTCAGCTGTTACTCTGAGATCCAGGTTTGTTCAGTATTGGTGCAGTTTTCCATATTTAGCTCTGAATTCTGACATGCTGAGTTTACTACTACAGGAGATACTACCTTCAAAATGTCAGTTTCAGCTCAAACCTACAAATTAGTGAAATTACAAGACAGGATATATTAGCATTATTATTAATTTATTTATAACCCATCTTGTTACAAAAGGATTGCATTGTGTTAAATTATCCTACAAAGGTACACCAAAAAAAAGTACATTTAAAATAAGAAACAAAAAATGAGATGAGGGAAAAATAAGGATAGAAAAGTGAGATGGGCCCACATGTGAGCCTAATCCATAAAATGGTTACCATGAACGCCTAGACAATAGAGAAAAGAAATAATAACCTGAGAGGGTCTACAAGCTACTGTTGTTGCTATGGTATTTGGCAACAATATTTTACACTTGAAATAATACCTGTTCAACCCACATTTCTGTTAAAAGAACTTGAAATCTCTTTATAGTAAAATGGGGCCATGAAATAGTCAACTTGCCAAATAGGAACTGCCAAATCCCAGAAAAGACAATGAATTTGCTTAAAGTCATTATGCTATCACTTTAAAGATGGTTAAAAAAAGTCCTAAAACATGAATTTTAATTAATTAATTAATTAATATATGTTAATAATACTCAAAAAACCCCTTAGGCTATAGTGCCTTATTTTATTTTACTGTTTATTTTTAAATTTTTTAAATTAAAAAAGTTGTTATTGGGGTATGCTGCTGCTGCTGCTAAGTCGCTTCAGTCGTGTCCGACTCCGTGCGACCCCATAGACGGCAACCCACCAGGCTCCGCAGTCCCTGGGATTCTCCAGGCAAGAACACTGGAGTGGGTTGCCATTTCCTTCTCTAATGCATGAAAGTGAAAAGTGAAAGTGAAGTCGCTCAGTTGTGTCCGACTCTTAGCAACCCCATGGACTGCAGCCCACCAGGCTCCTCCGTCCATGGGATTTTTCCAGGCAAGAGTACTGGAGTGGGGTGCCATTGTATAGTTGCTTTCTAATGTTGTACTGGTTTCTGCTTTACAGTGAAATGAATTAACTGTATGTGTATATATGTATCCTCTCTTGGACCTCTCTCCTGCCCGCCCCCGCCATCCCACCCGTCTAGGTCACCGCAGAGCACGGAGCTGAGCTGTAGTGCCTTATTTTAAATTGTTGATAATTTATTTTGCTTTACTAGATGGATCTTGGCAAACTTAGTTTTATAACCTTTTGTTGCAAATTAATCTATTTTAAATTCAATAGAGAAATGCTGTTTGAAAGAACACCTGTAGTCAATCTTTTTGCAAACTAAATATCAGTCCCTTATGTATTATTTTAGTGATGTAGCATTTTCACATACTATAGAAATGCTGGTTCTCCTCTTGCAGTTTTTATAAAAGAGGCAAAGCCCAGATTTTAAATGCAAACACTGCATAAAGATATTGCTCATACATAGTAACATAGTAAACATAATCATAAGATACTGATCTTCATTATTATAATGAAGATTTTCCCATTTTAATATTTATTGCATTTTTTTTTCTACCAAACCTTTTCTACCAAAATGGATCTGAGGCAACTATTGAATACATCACAAGTGCCACCTAGTGCTTTCTTTGAAAATAACATTTTTGTATCTTCAGAAACTAGACCGAAAAACAAGATGTGAAAGGCCCATAATTCCAGGGCAGAACCTGTTTAAATAGCTCTGCTTCCTAAAAAAAGAATGTTTTCAGCCAAAAAGCAATTTGAAAGAAGAATTTGGTAGTAAGTTTGACTGTAGTCAGATCTTCCAATGCTGATTGGTTTTATTTCTACATAGGTACTGTGGTGTTGGAAAAGACTCTTGAGAGTCCCTTGGACTGCAAGGAGATCCAACCAGTCCATTCTGAAGGAGATCAGCCCTGGGATTTCTTTGGAAGGAATGATGCTGAAGCAAAACTCCAGTACTTTGGCCACCTCGTGTGAAGAGTTGACTCATTGGAAAAGACTCTGATGCTGGGAGGGATTGGGGGCAGGAGGAGAAGGTGACGACAGAGGATGAGATGGCTGGATGGCGTCACTGACTGGATGGACGTGAGTCTGAGTGAAGTCCGGGAGTTGGTGATGGACGGGGAGGCCTGGCGTGCTGCAATTCATGGGGTCGCAAAGAGTCAAACACGACTGAGCGACTGAACTGAACTGAACTGAGGTACAGATTTCCCCTCTGTCTGAAAGCAGAGTGTTCCTGTGAAACCTTTTGTGTGCAGAAATGAAACCTTTTTATGCAGAAATGACGTAAAGCAAAGAAGCAATTGCCTGAGGGCACATCTTGCTAAAGGATGCACGGAGTAAATTGAGGTATCTGATGCCGAATCGCTGAGTGTATGTAGCTCCCTGGCAGGGAGGCTGGTGGTGCCACTCCACTTGCGTGTGCTACTTCTATAGTGGCTTGTCGCAAACCACGCGCTGAACGCTATTTTCACTTTTTTGCCTTGTTTTGGAAAAGTGAAAATCTTTTTTCAGATTTCTTTTAATTAGTGAAAACAAGTACTCATGTAGGTCTTTCGTAAAGATGTAGCATAAGGCAAACTTTGGAAAAGCAGGGGACACCTGTATAGATGGAGTTAAGTAAAGGATACTAAAGAAAGGGAAAATGAAGACATTTCCATACAGAAGTACCAGCAACGTTTTCAAAAGTACTTCTTCCCAACTCCCAATAGGAACTGCTAATCTCTTGGAAGCTCTACTTCTACCATCATTTATGCCCCAAGTCTCTCCTCTTCCCCACTTTCTCCTCTTTAAAGGCACTGAACTGTTGTTACCATCATCGTCTCGCCACCACCGCCACCACCGCCACCGCCCATAGTCATAATCACAAGCACCATCTGAGTAACTCCTGTCGTAGGACCCAGTGCTGCTAGCAAGGAAACAAACACAGGTTTTAGCTGCTACAATCAAGGCACTTAATGTCACCTGGGAGAGAGGACTAGACGAAAGAGACAGACAGGGAGGAGAAATATACATGTAACAGTAAAACAGCAATACTTTTAAAAGCCATCACCGTTTGCCCAGTTCACAGAACGGAAATCACTGGAACCATCCCCGCCCTTTACACTCCTGGTGCCAGAGTTTTGTAGCCCTCATCGGAAATGCCTTTCCTCCTCTATTGTCTGTTATTCCTCTGCCTCATGCCTGGAAAATTGCAACAGACTTATCCTTTGGCTTTCTGTCTCTGCTCCTGCCGGGCTAACATCACAGTAGTGCTGCCTTTAGCTTTTCATTCTCTTCCCCAATAACTAGAATGGCTTTCTGTGCTTATCAGACTATGGACACAAATCTCTAAGCCCAGAGTAGAAGAAGGCTTCCATAATTTACACGAACTTTATCCATTCAATCTGATAGGCCACCATATCCCCAACACTAAAATTTTTATCCTCAAAGGGGAGTTCTCTTTTTACTTTGAAACCCAGTGCCACACCATGCTTTCATTTCCTTTTTTAAATTGTGTGGGTTCCCTCCTGCCCCCACCAGTATTTCTACTTTTTTTTTCTTTTGTCTTTTGGGCTCTTTGCCTAGCTTCAGCTTTTTCCAGTTTTTTCAGTTCAGTTCAGTTGCTCAGTTGTGTCCGACTCTTTGCGACCCAATGGACTGCAGCATGCCAGGCCTCCCTGTCCATCACCAACTCCTGGAGTTTACTCAAACTCATGTCCATCGAGTTGGTGATGCCAACCAGCCATCTCATCCTTTGTCGTCGTCCCCTTCTCCTCCTGCCTTCAATCTTGCCCAGCATCAGGGTCTTTTCAAATAAGTCAGTTCTTTGCATCAGATGGCCAAAGTATTGGAGTTTCAGCTTCAACATCAGTCCTTCCAAAGAACATTCAGGACTGATTTCCTTTAAGATGGACTGGTTGGATCTCCTTGCAGTCCAAGAGACTCTTAAGAGTCTTCTCTAACACCACAGTTCAAAAGCATCAATTCTTCAGCACTCAGCTTTCTTTATAGTCCAACTCTCACATCCATTTATGACTACTGGAAAAACCATAGCTTTGACTAGATGGACCTTTGTTGGCAAAGTAATGTCTCTGCTTTTTAATATACTGTCTAGATTGGTCATCACTTTTCTTCCAAGGAGTAAGTGTCTTTAATTTCATGGCTGCAGTCACCATCTGCAGTGATTTTGGAGCCCCCCAAAATAAAGTCTCTCACTGTTTCCATTGTTTGCCCATCTATTTGCCATGAAGTAATGGGACTGGATGCCATGATCTTCATTTTCTGAATGTTGAGTTTTAAGCCAACTTTTTCACTCTCCTCTTTCACCTTCAACAAGAGGCTCTTCAGTTCTTCTTTGTTTTCTGCCATAAGGGTGGTGTCATCTGCATATCTGAGGTTATTGAGATTTCTCCTGGCAATCTTGATTCCAGCTTGTGCTTCATCCAGCCCAGTGTTTCTCACAATATACTCTGCATGTATGTTAAATAAGCAGGGTGACAATATATGGCCTTGATGTACTCCTTTACCTATTTGGAACCAGTCTGTTGTTCCATGTCCAGTTCTAACAGTTGCTTCTTCTCCTGCATACAGATTTCTCAAGAGGCAGGTCAGGTGGTCTGGTATTCCCATCTCTTTCAGAATTTTCCACAGTTTGTTGTGGTCCACACAGTCAAAGGCTCTGGAGAAGTCAATAAAGCAGAAATAGATGTTTTTCTGGAACTCTCTTGCTTTTTCAATGATGTTGGCAATTTGATCTCTGGTTCCTCTGCCTTTTCTAAAACCAGCTTGAACATCTGGAAGTTTACAGTTCATGTACTGTTGAAGCCTGGCTTGGAGAATTTTGAGCATTACTTTACTAGCATGTGAGATGAGTGCTATTGTTCAGTAGTTTGAGCATTCTTTGGCATTGCCTTTCTTTGGGATTGGAATGAAAACTGACCTTTTCCAGTCCTGTGGCCATTGCTGAGTTTTCCAAATATGCTGGCATACTGAGTGTAGCACTCTCACAGCATCATCTTTTAGGATTTGAAATAGAATTCAGCTGGAATTCTATCACTTCCACTAGCTTTGTCCGTAGTGATGCTTACTAAGGCCCACTTGACTTTGCATTCCAGGATGTCTGGCTCTGGGTTGGTGATCACACCATCGTGATTATCTGGGCCATGAAGATCTTTTTTGTATAGTTCTTATTGTGCCCATCTTTGCATGAAATGTTCCCTTGGTATCTCTAATTTTCTTGAAGAGATCTCTAGTCTTTCCTATTCTATTGTCTTCCTCTATTTGTTTGCATTGATCACTGAGGAAGGCTTTCTTATCTTTCTTTGCTATTCTTTGGAACTCTGCATTCAATTGGGTATTTCTTTCCTTTCCTACTTTCCTTTTGCTTCTCTTCTTTTTTCAGCTATTTGTAAGGCCTCCTCAGGACAACCATTTTGCCTTTTTGCATTTCTTTTCCTGGGGATGGTCTTGATCCCTGCCTCCTGTACAATGTCATGAACCTCTGTCCATAGTCTTCAGACACTCTGTCTATCAGATCTAATCCCTTGAATCTATTTGTCACTTCCACTGTATAATTGTAAGGGATTTTATTCAGGTCATATCTGAATGGTCTAGTGGTTTTCCCTACTTTCTTCAATTTAAGTCTGAATTTGGCAATAAGGAGTTCATGATCTGAGCCACAGTCAGCTCCCAGTCTTGTTTTTGCTGACTGTATAGAGCTTCTCCATCTTTGGCTGCAAAGAATTTAATCAATCTGATTTTGGTATTGACCATCTGGTGATGTCCATGTGTAGAGTCTTCTCTTGTGTTGTTGGAAGAGGGTGTTTGCTATGACCAGTGCATTCTCTTGGCAAAACTCTATTAGCCTTTGCCCTGCTTCATTCATTCTTTCATTATATTATTATTCTGTCACTTATTACCATTTCCCTCCTCCACCCCTCTCTTTTTCCCCCTACTGCCCTCCTCCTGGGCATCACATTCTCCTCCTGTCTCTCCTGGTTGCTCTTTCATCTTGCTCGACAGCAAATCATATGAGAACTTCCCTTTCCTGCTCTTTGGATTTATTTTGCTGTTTCCTAGGTCTCTGATATTCCTATTTTTTTCTTCCTTCTTTTGCTGCAAAATATTTTCAAGCAATTTCCCCAAAATGAGCATGTTAAGACATAAATATTCCAAATCCTTGCAGCTTGAAAGTATCTTCTACTTTCATACTTAATTGTGTTTGTCTGGATACAATATTCTAGCTTATAATTATGTCGCCAAAGAACTTGGCAGCTTTTCCTCATTGTGCATTAGTACCTTGTTTCTGATAAGAAGTGAAATGTCAGTCTGACTCTTGTTCTTCTGTAATATGGAAGATGAATTGCTTCTGTTTCACTATTTTCAAGTCAAATCCTAACAATCAATTTTCCCATTTTAAACCTGAGCCCCAACAGGTCTGTGTTCTTTTAATGCTAATTTATGATATTTCAGAGATTGACTTTGAAAATATAGAACTTCATCATTCAACAAAAAAAATCTAGTAAAGAGATGAAAAAGATGTTTCTTTTCTACTGCAGCTACAAAGGGAGAGACATTCTTGCTCATCTTAAAATTTGGTCAAAGGATCTGATGAAGTAAGGTGTTACATGTGAACTCTTATAAGGACACCAGTCTTGTTTCCTACGTGAAGTCTTGCACATCTATTTGTAACTGCTACCAGTTCATCATGTTCTCTCTAATATAAATCTGTCACTGGAATTATTATTTGAACAAAGGGCTCTTGTAGATGCTAGAGATTTTAGAAATTATTGCCATATCACGTGAACATAACCTTCAGTGACCTCTGTCTTGTTAAGGCTTGTTAGGATAGTTTTATCTGTTGTCCTGGTGATAATGCTGTAGTTAACAACTATGTTCCCAAGTGGTCTAAACAGTATCAGAGGAGGTTCCTGGGCTCTCTCTTCTTCCTGTTCACATAATGGACACTAAGTCAGCTTTGCTAGAGCCCTTCACGTGACAGAGAGTTTAAGTCTTGTCTATGTTTCCACATGGTTGTATATTCAGTTGCTTCAGCGCCATAGAACACAGCAACAGTTTCTCAAACCAAGAACTGGTTTAATAAGATATTTTACTCTTTAGTCTAATACCAAAACGTATTATTCAATGTGCCATTCAAAACATATCTCTTTTTCAGTGTTATTTGCAACATATTTGTATCATTTCAGTGTCTCTTGGGAATTTTGGGAGGGTAGAGGAAATTGAACAAGAATATTAAAAAGCAAAGTGGCAGTTCCTTTAATTTAAAAAAATGTTACTCCCTGACCTCAGATACACATCAAGGTGCAGGAAAACAATGTCCTATAATATTATTCCAAATACTGTAAAAATCTTCCTAGCAAAACCAAAAGTATTCTCTATATTACTGTAATATTAAATCTTTAATACATCTATTATTCTATAAAGTAATCAATTCTAGGACATAGAACAATAGAAAAAAAATTACATTGTGGAAAAGAAACTTTCCTCAGATCCATGTGAATCTCCAATCATCACTGAAATTGATCAGATAGATAACAGATGAGCAGAACAGAATAGGGTGCAAAAATAGGCTCACATATAGAGGATTATTTGATTTATCACAGAAGTGCCAATCAAATTCATGGGGAAAGGAACGACTTTTTAATATATGGTACTAGTTCAAAGGATGAGCTTCCCAGGTGGTGCAGTAATAAAGAATCTGCCTGCCAATGCAGGAGACACAAGAGATGTGGGTTCATTCCCTGGATCAGGAAGATCCCCTGGAGTGGGAAATGTCAACCTCTTGCCTGGAAAATTCCATGGAAACACGCTGCAGTCCATGGGGTAACAAAGAGTCGGACATGTCTGAGCAATTGAGCAGGCACGCACTGGTTCAAAGGATATTTGCATTTTAAAATTGGGTGAACAGTAGCAAATTATTCACCAGAAAGCTAACAGTAATTTATGCTCTCACCAACATGCTTAAGAGTGCTTCATGACCTACTCAATGTTCAAGGATATTTCAAAGGATGGATATTCTGTTTATTGAGCACAAAGTACTCTTTCTGTGTGTGTATATAATGCAATTCATTCATTATTCAAGCAGCAAGTATTTACTGGATGCCTCATATATGCTAGGTACTGCTCTAGGCCCTGGGGATTTGGCTGAAGGCAAAATACTTACTGTCTTAGAATTTACATTCTTGTAGGGGAAGACATAACAAACAGATATAAATATACAATTTTATAGCGTTCTATCTAAGTTGTATGAGAGGAAAACCCAACAGATAAGAGCTTAGAGAGATGAGGGGTAAGAGCTCTAGATCATAAAGGAGAATCAGGGAAGGACTCTCTGCAGAGGTGAGGAGGAGAAGGCCAAGCAAAGTTTAAGGGGAACGTGTGTGTGTTCAGGCAGAAGTTCTGAGAGTAGAAAGGCCCTAAATCAGGAAAGTGCTTGGTGTGGGAGAGACTCCAAGAGAGACTAATGTGGCTGGAGAATGTATGCGAGATACAGAGGTAGGCAGGGGCTGGTTCATACTGACCTTGTTGGCTATAGCAAGACATTTAGATTTTATTCCAGGGTAATGGGAAGCCACTGAAGGGTCTTCAGCACTGCTGTGGCATAAACTGATTAATATTTACAGAAGATAATTTTGATTGTTGTCAGGAAATGAATGGGAGGGGAAGGAAAGGGAGCAAAATGATCTTTAGTTGTGGCCAGAGGGAGAGTAACTTGGACTAGGTGGGAGCCAGGAAAGTGTGGAAATGTGACCCAAATTGGGACATAGCTGGATGTTGTAGCAGTTAGGGCTAGCTGATGGTTTGGATATTGGGGTGGAGTGGGACCAGGGGCAGAGAGAAGTCAAGGATGACTCCTTGCTTTGGGATCTAAACAACTGGGTCAGTGGTAGCGTCACCGACTGAGAGAGAGATGATTGATGAGGGAGACAGTAGGGGGCACTGGAAGAACTTTGGTGTGCACGAGTGGAATAGCCCAACATGCATCGACAGATGAAAAGATAAACAAAGTGTAATAATCTGTACAGTGAACTATTATTCAGCTATGAAAAGAAATGACATACCGATACACGCTACAACATGGCTGAAACTAGAAAACATTATGCTAAGTGAAAAGAAGCCAGACACAAAAGGCTACATATTGTATGTTTCCATGTGTGTGAAATATCCAGAATAAGCAAATCTATAGAGTCAGAACATAGATTGGTATTTGGCAGGGGCTCGCTAAGAGTCGGGCACGACTGAGCGACTTCACTTTCACTTTTCACTTTCATGCATTGGAGAAGGAAATGGCAACCCACTCCAGTGTTCTTGCCTGGAGAATCCCAGGGACAGGGGAGCCTTGTGGGCTGCCGTCTATGGGGTCGCACAGAGTTGGACACAACTGAAGCGACTTAGCAGCAGCAGCAGCAGGGTGGGAGAAAGAACTCGAGAGTGACAGCTTAATGGACGTTTCCATTTGGGGCGATGAAAACATTCTGGAGCTAGACAATAGAGGTAGTTGTACAACATTGTTAATAAACCGCTGCTGCTGCTGCTAAGTTGCTACAGTCTTATCCGACTCTGTGCGACCCCATAGACGGCAGCCCACCAGGCTCCCCTGTCCCTGGGATTCTCCAGGCAAGAACACTGGAGTGGGTTGCCATTTCCTTCACCAATGCATGAAGGTGAAAAGGGAAAGTGAAGTCGCTCAGTTGTGTCCGACTCTTAGCGACCCCATGGACTGCAGCCCACCAGGCCCCTCCGTCCATGGGATTTTCCAGGCAAGAGTACTAGTGTGGGGTGCCCCTGCCTTCTCCAGTCAATATACTAAATGTCATGAAATTTTATACTTTAAAATGGTTACAGCAGTAAATGATATGTTGTTTGTATTTTAGCACAATAAAAAAATATCTGAGACAACACAAATTTTAGGGGAGTTTTTGTATGTAGGGAAAATTTTTGTATGTAGGGAAACTCAAGCATTCAGTTTGGGACATGTTAAATTTGAGATGCCTGTTACATATTCAAATAAAGCTGGATTCAGAAATCCAGAGCTCAGGGGAAAGTTTAGGACTGGAGAAGTAAATCTGGGAGTCATTAGCATAGACATTTAAAGACTGAGAACTGGGTGAGACTGCCTAGGAAAGTTGTGTAAGAAGAAACTGGGCCTGGACTACCTTGGTAATGGTCGGGAATAGGAGGAGGACCAGCCAAGCAGCTGTGGACATGCTGGCTCCACAAAGCAGTAGGAGAGTTAGGACAACATGGCATCTCTGGAGCTCGGGTAGAAAGCACTTTGGGGAGAGGGGGCATCAAGTGTCGATTACTGTTGAGAGATGGAGTAAGATGAAGACAGCTGGCTTTTGTGTGATGGAAGTCTCTGGGATCTTTACAAGGTTGTAGTTTGTGAGGAAATGAACTGACAACACAGAGTCAGTCAGGCTCTCCTGTCCCACTCTCTCTTGGCCTCATACCTTGTGCTCTGTAAACAATAATATTGCCAACCTTGGTAGCCCTGCGCCTGCGTGCCCACTTGGCCATGGACCACTCTGGTCTGTCTTAGTGTATCAGTAGTCTTTGAAGACTCCCTGTTGCTGCTGCTCCTGCCCAGAGAGAATAAATATGTCTGCAGTCCCCACAGCTTCTCAAGTCTTTTTCCAGCTTCCCTGGTCACGCCTTGTCTACCCAGGGTTTAGTGAACAGTGTGAGCAGCAAGACATAGTTCCAAGTGGTTATATGCATTACTCAAATGCACTAGCTTAAAATATTTTTTTTGTTTGGTTTATGAATTTCTCAAAGAGATGTATTCAAGTTTTCTAACATCAATATAGATTGATCAATTTGTATTTCTTTTTCAAAAAAATATTTAGTGTTTATTTATTTGGCTGCACTGGGTCTTCATTGCTGCATGAGGGCGTTCTCTAGTTGTGGAGTGAGGGGGCTGCTCTTCGGTTGTGGTGCGCAGGCTTCTCGTTGTAGGGGCCTCCCTTGCTGCAGGCGAGGGCTCTCCCAGGCTCCAGTAGTGGTCGCACACGAGCTTAGTTGCCCCGTGGAATGTAGAATCCTCCCAGACCAGGGGTGGAACCAGTGTCCCCTGCATTGCAAGGCAGATTCTTAACCGCTGGACCACCAGGGAAGGAAGCCCTAATCTTATATTTCTAAGGCCTTCTGCTTGTTGAATTTAAAAATTCTGTATTAAGAGAATAAGTGTTTTGACTCTCATGTCTTGTTAGTGAATTGTGATTTTTATCATCTGGAAATAGCCATCTTTCTTTTTAATTGTAATGGCATATAGCTGGATTTTTAAAACTCCAGATCAAAACTTGGTTTTTTAATATGGGAACTTAACTCATTCACATTTTGTATTACTAATATATTTAAATATACTCATATTATCTTGGCTTATGTTTTCTATTCAGTTTTTTTTTCTGTTTCTTCTTGCTGTCTTTTATTAGACTGATCAAGTTTTCTCATGGTTATACATGTTCTAGTCAAGTTTTACTGTTGGTTTGACTCAGTTTTTTTTCTCTTTTGTCTCACAGCGTCTGTTTCTTTGGACTATCTTTTGTCATTGTTTTTTTTTTTTTTTTTTTTTTTTTTTGAGTGCATTTTTGAGTACTGTAATTATTTTAGAGATAGTATGATTGTGGCAAAACTTCTGAATCCTTGTATGTTAAAAATGTCACCAATTTTGCCCTCATATTTGATTGTAAGTTTGCCTTTATAGATTTCTAGGTATGAAATCATTTTCTTTCAGAATTTAGCACCCAAGATTGCTGATGAGAAGTCTGATGCTAATTTGCCTCTTCTCTGATTATAAGTAACAGATACTGGCTCTGGCTAATTTGTGTAAAAAACATTTTATTGGCAGGTTATTGGGCAGCTCACAGAATTACCTTGAAGGCTGAAAATCAGGTTCGGAAAACCAGCAGGACCCAAGGGGGCCACAAACAAGGATACTCTGTAGGAACAGTCTGGCTAGGTCATTGCTGCCAGTCTTTGTGGTCACTCCAAATTCAGGTCCTGGATGGCACAGTTAACACTCAAATTGCCAAACCAGAAAGCAGAGTTATCTGCCAGGCACCCAGTAAACACATGGGAGAGGCAGAAAAATGGCTGGAAAGATGTCCATAGCTTAATGCTTGGAACTTATAAACATGTTCCTTTAAATGGCAAAGAGACTTTGCAAATATGATTAAGTTAGACAATTTGAGACAGGGTGATTAGCCTGTATTATCCAGGTGGGCCCAATTACAGGATTCCTTAAAAGCAGAGAAGCTCTCCCAGCTGTGATCAGAGGGAGACGTGACTAACACAGAGGGGTCAGAGAGACGCAGTGTTACTGTCTTTGGGATGGGGGACGGGGGCCATGAGCTAAGGTATGTGGTGGCTGTTGGTAGCTGGAAAACGCAAAAACCAAAGTCTCCCCTAATCTCCAGAAAGGAATGCTGGCACCTTGAGTTTAGCCCTGGACTTTTGATCTACAGAACAGTAAAGTGATAAATTTGTGCTGTTTGAAGCCACGGTGGAAAATTGTTATGGCCACAATAGAAAACCGGTACACCACACACTTGCAGTGTTTCTCTGTTGTGAAGCTAGAGCAATGGAAGGCCTCACTCTGGTGGCAGGCTGTGAACACTGTGAGCCTTGAGGAGCTACTTTGTCATCTAACACTTCCTCCTGTCTTCTTGCATCCCATCACTCTCTGATGTCCCTCTGATGTTTTCTTTCTGCTAGTTTAGGGGCAGGGGAAGGCCAATGGACCCCATGTTCTGAATACAGTTCTTTAATAAGGTACCCTGTTGGTTGATTCAGAGCTGCCTTCTGTATTATTGTAAATGTCCCTCCGAGTGTGGAACTCGACTTGCTCTTTCCATTGTTTTAATCATTTATTTGGTTTTTCAGCAGCCAGTTTGGGGATGTGATTTTTCTTTGCTCTTTCAATGTTGTTAAATTTTATCTTTCAAATATTTCAAAATTTTCTGATAATAGTGCCCTTTCCTGTTTAACAGTGCTATGTGAATTTCTTCTTTAAAAACGCTTTGCACCTGTCATTGTAAGAAAACTGGGGTGGAAGGGAACATGATCTTATGTGTTCAATTCACCATCTTGATCCAATTGATGCCTATTACTTAGGCTGATTACTCTGAACCTGGGGCTCAGGCAGAATCTGAAGGACTAGAAAGTTCCCTGAAGGGTGGGCCATGTGGTCAAGTCTCAGCAGGGAGGCACAGGAGGAAGCCAGTGGAACCCAGGGTTTAGGAGGACCCAGGTGATGTTCAGGTAAGCCCCCTAACAGGAAAAGACAGAACAGACCTGAGTTCAAACCCCAATTTTGCCCCTTTCCAACCAGGTAGACTTAGTCAAGTTTCACCTCTAAGAGCTTCCGTTTTTTCGTTTTAAAATGGGGTTAACACCATCTATCAGACAAGGTTGCTCTAAGAATTAAATGAGAAAATATTGGCAATGTGCTTATCATAGGCTTGGCAATATTGGGTATTTACTGAATGCCTTTACATGGATTAATCTTGTTTAATCCCAACTTTTAAACCTATTACACAGATCAGGAAACTGAGGAATAGGGAATTTAAGTAAGCCGCTTAAGGCTGTAATCATAAAGTGGCAGAGGAGGGATTTTGAACCTGGGCAGTCTGGCTGTCACGTCTGCACACCCACATCATGCTACAGATTACCCTATTAGGCTGAGGGCTCTCCTTTGCCTTTCAAAATTTCCTGTGTGGTTTTGGTGGAGGGAGCCAGATTGATTTTAGGAACTAGAAAAGGATTGAGTCAGCAAGAGAGGATTAAGTGGCCCCAGTAGCAGGCAAGCTGAAGCTGGTGGATCTTGTAGGTTATTGTTTAGTATCCAAGTTTGTTGGCTAATTTGCTTTTATCATGCACTTATTTTGTGGAGTTAACGCTTGAATAACAGTAACGTGTACATATCTTAAAGGCACAGCTCAATGAATTTTCACATGCGTTTACACCTGAGTATTTACTATCTGGATCAAGCCAAAGAATGTTTCTAGCCCCCTTGAAGGCTCCCTTGGGCCCCCTCCCAATTGGTACCTGGCCAAAGGTAACTATTGTACTAACCGCTATCATTTTGGGTCCGTTTTAGTCCATTTTTGAACTTTGTATAATCAAATATAGGGTTTGTGTTCTGTCATGTCTTTTACTCATCTCATTTATTTATTTTGATGAATCAGATACTATGAATCTGTGAGCAGATGAGCACATTCCGTGAGCAGGTAGTTAAGGTCTCTGAGTGTGACCCCAAGGGCTCTGTATACAGTATAGCCTTTTGTGCATCTCAGTAGCTAGCTCTGGGGGATGGGAAAGAAAAGGAAACTTGCCCAGGCAGGGCCACCATTCGCTCCTGAAGGCTCTCAAGGTGCCCTGAGCTCAAGGGCGGACGTTCTAGGTATACTGTGTGCGTGAAGTGAATGTTGGTTCCGTTTTTCTTTCTGGGATTCCCCTTTGAGGTGGGACAGCTGCCTGAGCTTGGTTGAGGGTGGAGCGTCCTTTGCCTTTTTGCAGCTGTGGGAAACTCGGACTTGCTCTACACACTTGGGTGCAAGTCATGTCCATGCCTGACTCCAGCCTCCGAGAACCCATTTTCTCAGGGTAGGGGCACAGCTGTCTTCCCTGAGAAACACTGCCTTCCATGTCCTCCCTCTTGAGGATAATTCCAGCTTCTTTTCTGGAAGAGCCAAGAATTCTCAACCATAAAGAAGCTCTTAAAGTTCTTACACCTAAAGCATGAGAGAGTCCTGAGCTTCGGAATAAAAAGCTAGGTTTCCTTCCAGAGAGGAAAGGAAGGGGGAAATCGCATTTCCCTTCTATCCAGTAAGTCTCCAACAGAGGTGGGAACAGGGTATAAGTGACTACGTCAGTAACCTCTCCTGTCCCACAGTGCTGGGTTCCAGATCTGCTCTCCGTGAACCATGAGGGAAACCAGGCAAAATCGCACTTGAATCATCTCTGCCCCAGGTTTTTCAGATACAAAATGACAGTGATACCAACCTTGCAAAAATGTTTTCATTGGTAAATGAAACTAGCTATTTGGAAAGCTCCATATTTAGAGTCCTAGTAAATGTATTATTATTTTTTTTCTACAGGAGGAATCACTTGCTTGCATGGAAGTAAGAATAGCTGAATTGGGTGGCCTGGACTGCAGAGAAGCGAAGCACTTTGTCAGGCAGGTGGGAAGCAGGCTGGGCTTCTCTGTCTCCTTTATGTTTCTGAGCAGGTAAGCATGACTCAGCAGGTACTGGGAGGTACTATGTGCTCTCAACATAGTACCCAAACCTGACCAATAATAGAATTTCATGGAGAGTTTAAAAACATTCCTACCTCAGTCACTTACTTTCTTTAGCCACTACTCTGGTTAAGGATCTGACTCAGTAGGGCTTCAGGACATGGGGGGAAAAAATCCTAGGTGATTCTGATGACCAGTAAGGTTTAGAGACTTGTTCTAGAATATATTCCTGCCCCAAAGTCCAATGGTTTGAAACATTTCCATATTATCTGAGAGGGGGGGTATAAAATTAGAACTGGGGGTGTCCTAAGTCATCTTAACCACCGTGAAGGAATAACTTTTATGGAACTGTCTAGATTACATGAACCTTATATCATATACATTGTAAAGCCTGTGTCTTGATTTCTGTGACAAAATTTTCATCAAGGTAGCGGAGAAGGCAGTGGCACCCTACTCCAGTACTCTTGCCTGGAAAATCCCATGGATGGAGGAGCCTAGTAGGCTGTAGTCCATGGGGTCGCTAAGAGTTGGATATGACTGAGCGACTTCCCTTTCACTTTTCACTTTCATGCATTGGAGAAGGAAATGGCAACCCACTTCAGTGTTCTTGCCTGGAGAATCCCAGGGACGGGGGAGCCTGGTGGGCTGCCGTCTATGGGGTTGCACAGAGTCGGACACGACTGAAGTGACTTAGCAGCAGCAGAGGAGCAAAGCTCACCAGTACCTTGTTCAAGTAATTGTACGATGCTTGGTCCCAAGCACTGACCAAACTATTCCTTTAACTGGGAATCATTATTATATTAAAGTAAATCAGAATGATCAGGCATGCCTTTCTCTTCTTCGTAGCCCCTCCTTAGCTTCTGTTATTAAAGGCATATTAATAATTACCTCTCTAGGATGCAACCTCTGAGCATTCTGATGAGAAAGAACATGAGATGATGGGCCCTTAGGACTGTGAGCTGAGAATGTCCATTAGAATCCTAACAGATTAAGTCAGCACGTGGAGAGAATGGAAATTAGAATTCTGATGGGAGATGGCTTGAGGGGATCAACCAAATCTAAAATTCTAGTAGTGCTTTATTACATGTTACTGTAATTGAAACCTTAATTTTGCAATTTATAATTGAGTTTAGGAGTATTGAAAATTTAGAGAGAGGGAAGAGATGAGAAAGGCTTGGGGAAGCCAGAGGATGTGAGCACAATACAAGCCCAGGTAGGAGATGAAGAGGGATGGAGTCAGAGAGTAAAAAGGTTGTTAAGGTAGAACAATACCCAGGTAACAATTGTCTCCTTCAGCCCTTTATGGTCCTTGCTGGACAATTCCCACCCCAACTTTTCCCTGCCTCTGGCTACTATTTCACCCTGGTAAAAGGGAGAACTAAACTAGTTTCTTGAGGTAGTCTCAAGATGACTTAAGTAGAAGTCTAGGAGATGGCTTAGATTATAGCCGAGAAAATACCTAAATGTATCAGATCACAGCTTTGTCCTGTATTACTTAGATGCTTTACTGGGGGCCGAGCTCATGGAACTTTTGCAAACAATCTGGAGCTTAGCGGGTGTCTTCATCACTCGTTCTTGAGAATTTGAATCCTGTCTGTGCTGTTTATTGTGTGCGTGTTGCTTTTGTTTTTTGTTTTGTTTTTTTTTTTTTTTTTTGAATTGAATTCCTGTTGGAGCAAAACTGGCTGATTGCTGTGAAGAGGTTTGATTTTTGGTTTTGCTACACTTAGAGAAAGCAAATGAAACCTAAGAATTAAGTTTCTTAGTTCTATGTGCACTAGATTTATATTATACCTTCTCAGAATGAAGAGGCTTTACTGCTAGGGAATAAGTGACTATAAATCCTCCTAGCTTGTCATTTCCCCAACTTTAACCTCCACCCTTACTCCCACTGGGTTATTTTGAGGCATTTGAAGTAAATCTCAGATGTCATTTCATTTCTGCGATAAGTATTTTAGCATGTGTCTCTAAAAGATATGGATTCTTTTTAAAAACATAGCTTCAGTTTGGATTAAGTGACTAGCAAAGTAAAGAGGTGTACTTGCAAAACAAAACATAGCCACAATACTTTAATAGTACTCAAAAATATTGATAAAAATTCCTTAATATGATCAAATATCTAATCAGGTTTAAATTCCCTCCATTTTTGGATTTTGCTGATTAGTTCACTGAGATGTTGCTTAACAAATTCCTTTATTCCCTGTACATCCTGTAAGCTGAATATTAGCTCTAGAAGTTTAATCTGACTTGGCTTGGCTTTTTTGGCAAGACACTTTGTAGGTTATATAATATAATTCCAAGCTTACATAATTTCATTGGAAAGCATATGATTGTAGCAGGCATTGACTAGAAAATTGTTCATTTTTGACTGCCCCTCAACTATCAAGCTATATGCACCTTAGACATACTTCATATACATACCCTCTCCTTTGTACTATTTTAACTGATTAGGATGGTTACTTGGTTGTAAGCTCATCTCACAGAAGGTTCCATTAACCTCAATATATGTAAGTAAGCATTTTCTCAATTCCCGCCTGTGGTGATATTGCTGGTTGTCTGTTCAACTACCATCCGTCTCACCTGTCTAATGCACTGACAGGGCCTGCTTCCTGTTAAAAAGTCTGGCCACTTTTTCCAAAGTGCCTGGTTTCTGGGAAACTCTTTCCTTCTTTATGAGGATTCTTGTCATCTTTGGTTTTTTACATGAAGTGTGAGGTTGTTATTTGGTGTTCAGTGGCCATCTTCTGACCATAGGGAGTAAGCTTAAGGATTAACACCAATGTGTCCAGGATGATGGGATGGAAATGTGGGATGAGTCCAGATGCTCAGTAAGTCATGGAGCCACTGGATTAGGCGACCTTGCAAATGCCATGCCTCCAGACTTCTTATGTGAGATTATTAAAAAAGGTGTATTTAAACCACTTTCAGTCGATCATTTGCAGCTATAAATAACACCCCAGGTATATTCAAATAAATTTCTTTTGTGTTTCTGTTCACTATTTAAAGCCCTGATATAGGGGGGGAAACCCCTATAAACTTTTATCTTGAGTCAAAATCTTTGTTAAGCACACTACTAGAGCTAACATGATGATACAGATAGCACAGATCATTGAATCATCAAAATTAACTTGTTTTGATGTCATATTTTAAATCAAATCAGTTTTTGATTAGATACAAATTGAAAAAGCACACAGCAACTTAAACGTAGAGATAGAGGCCTAAACCATCTGTGTTGGGGATAAGAATTGGAGTTGAAATATTTTCCTGTCTCGTCCTCAAAGCACGTAACCAAGAGTTGACTTTGAGTGTTGGCAACAAAGGGAAACTTCTCCTGTTACATTATGCTGGACATAATATCCGTATTAAGTAGGAGAATTGGAATGTCTGAATCTCCTCCTTTGCAAGAAGACAATTCCCAGCATTCAAATTGAACGCACAAAGTTAGCAGGCAGTGATGAGGATTTAATTTTTTTAAAAGGTATGATGTTTGAAATCTAAGAAGCAGCTATAGAACTGAAAAAAGCAAAGGATAGCTGATGATCTGTCCTGTGCTTGTTCCTAGTTCTATTTTTTTTTTTAATTGATAAATAACATGATGCTCCTGCTTGTGTTTTGCATTCCCAGACTGTTGGAAGCAAAGTTTTATTGTTTTTCGGTCAGTTGTAGATTGCACCTTTGTCCTTGCAAAAAGGTGATGACAGTGAGTGGTTCCATGAAACCCTTGGTAACAAACCTCCTTTGTGCTGTGCGAAGAAGCCCTGGCTCATAAGGGATGACATCAGCAGGCTTCCCACCCATTCCTATGGATCCCTCAAAGTACAGAGACTCATTGTTGATGACTTTCACCCTGAACAGCTGCTGGTCTCACTGGCTTCATTCACTGTGAAGATGGTGATCATACCTCCCAGAATTCAAATAATCATGTTTTCAGACCATGTGTCAGGCCATCTGCCCTTGGGTCTGTTTAGGAAAATATGATCACCTTTAATTATGGCACAACCCCTTCCAACTTCTCTGCCTACTTGGAGGTTTTCCTCGCACGTCTCATTGTTTTGGACACATCTCAGGTGGTGTCCCTTCTCCTTTGCTAAATAAGCAGAATTACCTATGTTTTCAGTGGAAACGTCTTCCCATAGGGATCCTGCCTAGAAGGCATTTCAACATGGTCAATACTTATATACAGTAAGGCAGAGCCTACCTCCCTAGGAAAAAACTACCTGATCAGAATTCTGAGTAATTTAAATGTCCATTAGCACAATAAAATTCAAAGCCTTTAAAATTGCATAACGTGATGCATTTAATCAGTTGAACATAGCTTATCTTGGAAAAGTCACTGAAAGGAAGAAGGCAGGGTCAGTGTTCAGCTTTGAAGATAGGTAAGAGCGAAGAGCAACATTTGAGCCCACTGGGGGCAGGCTCGCTGTGTACAAGTGGTGGATCAGGCAGTAGGCTTGCTGTTTGTCTGACACTGTGGCTTGGAGACGGAGAAGGCAATGGCACCCCACTCCAGTACTCTTGCCTGGAAAATCCCATGGGCAGAGGAACCTGGTAGGCTGCAGTCCATGGGGTCGCTAAGAGTCAGACACGACAGAGCGACTTCACTTTCACTTTTCACTTTCATGCATTGGCGAAGGCAATGGCAACCCACTCCAGTGTTCTTGCCTGGAGAATCCCAGGGACGGGGGAGCCTGGTGGGCTGCCGTCTATGGGGTCGCACAGAGTCGGACACGACTGAAGCGACTTAGCAGCAGAAGCAGTGGCTTGGAGAACGTACCAGAATCTCTGCTATCTTTTGTGTCCTTAGTGCAGTGAGCCAAGCACATGAAAGGTGCTCAGGAGATACTTGCCAAACTGCATTGACATGTAACTTTTACTTGAATCTACTGTTTGCTACCCCAGATAAATGCACTTGCAACCATCTTTCTGGTTCAGAGTCTCAAAGCTGGTCTGAAATGTCATAAAGAATGTTTGTGCTTAAGGATAGTTTTTCATGGAGGTAGGACTTTGATCTTCTGAAAAATTTTTAATCTGATTATGTAGCCAGAATATTAGAAATAAAGTTGAGAAGAGGGCAGACAGTTCTTGGGTATCAGGAGATTGTTAATGGCTTGGGACAGGTGAATAGATATATTTTTCTGGTTCTGTGAGCCTTACCCCTTTTTATAACTACCAGGTATTTTATAGACACATTTTTCTATTCAGCAGTCAAGCTGTAAATGGACTGAATCTTGATAGTTGTGTCTTTAAAAAGGAGGGGAAAGAGAAAAGAGAAGCACTGCCATGATTACCCTAATGGAAATGTCTTTTGTCTTTGGAAGCACAGGCCCAAAGCTGTGGGCCATCACTGGGCCTTCACTCCACTTTCAACCCATCCCGTCTATGGGCTTCCTGTAGGTCTGGCCCTCATATGTAACTCTGGTGCTCTGAGAGGAAACTCTGCCTATTGTTTCCTTAACCGAATTCCATGGTTTTTTTTTTTTTTTTTTTTATCGTAGAATTGTAGGTGCTCAGTAACTTTGGGTAACTTGTTGGGTAAGTAAAACAACAAGTGGTGTTTAGCAATATTGGTGAGTGGTGTAGCTTTTCCTTCATACTCACAAGTTCCCTGGGCCCAGGATCGAATCTCCCCCACCTAGATGTCTCAGCATACATATGGACACACCAAGTGTTTATGTCTGAGTAAGCAGAGCGTGGACGCGTTCACGAACACCACGGGAGACTGCGGTGTTAACCTTCCCCCCCTCACCAGTGTTGCCTGCTGAGCAACAGAAATGTTCTCCCAGGTCCTTTCAAGATCTCACAGGTTCATGGTAATAGGTGGGAAAGGACCAGAGAGATTTTTAAGCCAAACTCTTCCTTTTATTGGAAAAGCCCCTGATGCTGGAAAAGATTGAAGGCAAAAGAAGGGGATGGCAGAGATTGAGAGGGTTGGGTGGCCTCACCGACTCAGCAGACATCAGTCTGAGCAAACTGGGGGGGATAGTGGAGGACAGAGGAACCGGGCGTGCTGTGGTCCACAGGGCCGCAAAGAGCCGGACACGACTTAGGGACCGAACAACAACTTCATTGTATAAGTGGAAAAAAACTGGGTCTGGAGAGGTGGAACAACTTATGCAAGAATCATATATAGCTAGTCTTTGGCAAAACCAGGAAGAATCTGAGTCTCCTTGAAAGTCATTTTTCTTCCAGAAATATTTTAAAGCTTTATGTTAAAGATCCTCATTTTATGGCTATATATATGCCATCAAATAGTTATAATCAATTACTCCTCAAGGAAACTCTAAAAGCTTTTAGCTAATTATTTCCCATTTGACACATTTCAGGATGTCAAATAGTTCTTACATCAAGATAAAATACATGACAAGTTGAAAAGAAGAGCCATAAAAAGATAGAAAACTTTAAAGGAGTTATCCAAAAAACTGGTAACATGACTCCAATCCTTTGGGTACATTCAAGGTAAAAGGATGGGCCTCTGAGGAGGGCTTAATAAATAGTCCCATCTTCCTCACCCGGATTCTGAACAAATTGAGAAACAGGAAAGTAGCGGATAGAGGTCAAAATATCACCTTTGTTACTGAAAGCTGAGTGGAAAGCTGAACTTAGCGTAGCAGCCAAGTGGGCTGTTAACCCGATTCAGGACCACCTTCTGGGCAGAACCAGTAATGCCTGAGGGCAGGACCACTGCTAAGAGGAAGAAGGGCCAGGCTAAGCTTTCCCAGTGAGTGAATAGTGTTGGAAAGTGGTGCCAGGAAGATTCCAGGATGTTACAGCTGGTGCTGGACTCAGCTATTCCCCATAACAAAAAGGGGGTTGCAGATGGGGAGGGAAAATATGTGATGAGGTTTCTCTGGAGGAAGATAATCTGAAAGCCCCTCCCACTCCAAAGTTGCTTTTTCCTGGAAAAGGCTTCTTTCAGAGAGCTTTACATACGCCTCGTGCAGCTTGGAGGGTGCTGGTGGCTGGGGTTTGGCTCCTGCTTGTAAACCAAAAAGGAAAGACTTCTCACAGTGGGAACAAAGGAGAAGTGGCTGGACTGGGTGGGCCAGTGTTGGCAGAGAGAAAGAGAGAAGTAGGAGAAGCGAGGGGGGCGGTGTGGGTGAAGAGAGGGAGGGAGAGAGACAGGAAACTTTGTTACTGTCCAATAGGGCCACCTAGAGGGGCTCTCAGGCTTTTGAAGGGATAAGCTGGAGTTTTGACCCAGAGCTAAGGAAGTTATAGCTGATCTAGGAGAGGGCAATGGCATGCCACTCCAGTACTCTTGCCCGGAAACTCCCATGGACGGAGGAGCCTGGAAGGCTGCAGTCCATGGGGGCACTAAGGGTCGGACACAACTGAGCGACTTCACTTTCACTTTTCACTTTCCTGCATTGGAGAAGGCAATTGGCAACCCACTCCAGTGTTCTTGCCTGGAGAATCCCAGGGACGGGGGAGCCTGGTGGGCTGCCGTCTATGGGGTTGCACAGAGTCAGACACGACTGAAGCGACTTAGCAGCAGGGAAGCTCAGGTGAGAAAAGGATGGTGGGTATCTGAAGCTCCCCTTGAGAGCTTCCCACACCAAAAAGAGGCAACTTTCAATACACTAGCTTAGCCCCAAAATAGAAAAGCCAGTCAATTAAGAACCTTCATCCCACCCTCCTTTACTTCTTCCTTTTCCCACTTTGACCTTAGAACAACCATATTTAGTGAAATGGGGCAGATAATTGGAAACAGTAGGTAGAATAAAGGAAAAGATGGGCCTTGCCCCTGTCCCTGGCTTCTTGACTGCACGATGACCCAGAAAATAAAGGGAAAAGTTTCGCTTTTAAATCTGATTCTAGGATTTGATTATTACACAGGATTGGTTCTTCTCACTTATTAATTGAGACTGTCAGAGACTTAAAGTGGCTGTGGGACTTGTTACCTGGGAGTGATTTAAAACCAGTCCTAGCATAGGGTTATGGAGGTTTTCATCCAGGGGCAGGGAAAGAATATTTCTTCACTGGAAAATTTTAAAAGTGACAATGGAAATAAAAAAGTTGCTTTCTCATTTGAGATGATTAGTTTCTACTTCAAATTGAACAGCCTGTTGACTTTATTTTGTTGGTTTTTATTTCTCTTGCCCACCAGCATGGGATTGTTTGTGGTGTCTCTACATTTATTAAGGCTTCCCTGGTGGCTCAGACGGTAAAGCGTCTGAATGCAATGCTGGAAACCTGGGTTCGATCCTTGGGTCAAGGCAATGGCAACCCACTCTAGTACTCTTGCCTGGAAAATCCCATGGACGGAGGAGCCTGGTGGGCTACAGTCCATGGGGTTGCAAAGAGTCAGAAACAGCTGAGCGACTTCACTTTCCTTTCCTTTCCTACATTTATTAAACATGCTGCCTAAGCCAGGATTTGGGACACTGAGCACACTGGGAACTCCAGCCAACCAAGGGCCCCATCCTACTGATGGCACGTGCTGCGTCTTCCCCAGGTGGCAGGGCACATGCACAGCAACGTGGGGCTACTTCTCTAACGAGTTATGAACTCAAGCAGGAAAATGATCAATGCATTTTAGTCAGGAACAGTGGTCCTTCCATGCTCTCTTCTCTTCAAAGCACTCTGCCAGCAAATAGCACTGCTAATTAAATCTGTTGGTGAGTAAACTTAAGGAAATATATTAAATGGCTCCCTCTAGTCCTGCCCAAAGCCTGGAAGAGGAGGCCAGCTTGAGTTTTTACCACCATCTCCCAACACCCTTTGTTATTTGATCAGAATAGTTTCCCTCTAAGATATTAATGATTCCTAGGCTTTTGGAGAAGGCAATGGTACCCCACTCCAGTACTCTTGCCTGGAAAATCCCATGGACAGAGGAGCCTGGTAGGCTGTAGTCCATGGGGTCGCTAAGAGTCGGACATGACTGAGCGACTTCACTTGCACTTTTCACGTTCATGCATTGGAGAAGGAAATGGCAACCCACTCCAGTGTTCTTGCCTGGAGAATCCCAGGGATGGGGGAGCCTGTTGGGCTGCCGTCTATGGGGTCGCATAGAGTCGGACACGACTGAAGCGACTTAGCTTAGCAAGGGTTGCTTTAAAAAGTTTCTTTATTATACATGAAGTGATTGAAAACTGCCAATCATGAATCTGGCAATCCCCTCTCATGAGCTTAAAGACTGTTCTGATTACGATAATTACATTTTTATGAATATCCTACCTAGACAGTAACAATTTTACTGTGTCAGACTACACCACACAAAGATACATCAATTTCATCTGCAATGAAAAATAGATCCTAATAGCTCAGTTATATTTATATGATAGTCAAACATCAAGATGCAGTGTAAGTACTTCAACTGAAAGAATTCTGATCATTATTTAACCTTGAGATGGTGATTAAGGGTGAAGCCTTGTCAGCTTTCACGAATTATTTTTTTCATGATTTTTGCTGTTTTGATTTGATTTTTAAAACTCTGTAATTTAACACTTATTAACATTTGGATTCTACCCCCACCCTCCATGATATGTGGACAAGGCAACAGCAATAAAAGATTAATAGATGTGACTGATGGTCAGAGGATTAGGTAACTGTAAGACATAATTATGTTTCAGAAACAACAGTGCCATGCCAACTGGTTTTCTTCTTGCCTAAGTTTCTTCAACCATGATGCAAATAATGGACACAGTGTTCAGGTTTGATGCTATGAATACATATTATTTTAATGTACAGAAAAAACTGTTCCATTACTACAGATAGTCAACGGTGCTGGTCGAAGTGTACTCTGAGAACCAGTAGCATCAAGGCTCACCTAGAAGCCAGTTAGAAATGTAAATTCTCCTGCCCCAGATTTGTTGAGTCAGAATCTTTGGCAGTGGGGCGCAGGACTCGGTCCTAACGAGCTCTCCAGGTGATTCTCTGAGGTTTAAGAACTGCTTTAGCATCTTGTAGCTGTTTCCTTTGACTACAGTGAAACACTGCCAGGTATGGACGGGTAATCCTAGCAGCACTGAAAGTGTTCCCTGTTAACTGTGGCCATGTCCGTTCCAGGGGAACTTAAGTGGACAAGCTCTTTTGGTCAAATCCCTCTTAAGTGGGTTTTTTCTTTTCTTCGAATCCTCAGACCTCACAAACCATAGGTTCTTCCCATTACCACTCGTTAGTTCATCCTCCCTGGTAGAGGTATGTTTGTGATCCCTTTCTAATGTCAAAAGCTTTCCGCCACCCTGAACCTCTGCTGATCCTTTCCCTTTGTTACAACCTTTTCCCTACGGTCATCTTGAGTTGCTTAAAAAATTTAACATCCAACATGATGCTCTTTATATTTCTTATGGCAGCAGCTGCACTATATATTTTGATAGCACTATTAGTCACAACTATTTACCAGAACGCACCAGAAAATGCTATGTGGAAAGGCCGCACATTGCAAGCACACTTAATTCAAGAAAACACAGAAGAACATACTTAGTATGAGTGCTGATGCAAACTCACCAGGACTGCGCAGGGATGTCAGTAACACTTTTTCTTTGACTGAGAGATTAAGGAAATGTATTGCAGAGTTTGGTAATAGATGACAAAAGGGGAGGGAGGAAGGGAAAGAGTTTGAGAGAGAGAGAGAATTTTGTAATAAAAAAGTATTTCCAAGCTAATAGTATTCTAATGAATCAACATGCATGGGGCAGTGTTAAATGGAGTAAATGAGTATGACGAGAGTGAATGGCATCTTATGATTTAATCTTCATATTATTTTATAAAAATACACTCTTATATATATGAGTATATGCTTTTAAAGACCCAAATCTAAATCCTGAATGTGCATCAGAATGACCTTGAAGCTTGTCAGAACTACAAATTTCCATGCTTGTTATGTCAGCACAGATACTAAAATTCAAGCCTACAGAGGAAATTAGCATAGCCCCTGTGCAAGGATGAGGTGAAGATTCATGAAGCATTCCATATTTTTAAGAAATTTTCTGGGTTCCAAGAGACTTTTATTTTGGTATCTTGGAGTCCAGGAGTTTTTATGTAAAAACCACTCTGCTGCTGCTAAGTCGCTTCAGTTGTGTCCGACTCTGTGCGACCCCATAGATGGCCTCCTACCAGGCTCCCCGTCCCTGGGTTTCTCCAGGCAAGAACACTGGAGTGGGATGCCATTTCCTTCTCCAGTGCATGAAAGCGAAAAGTGAAAGTGAAGTCGCTCTGTCGTGCCCGACTCTTAGTGACCCCATGGACTGCAGCCTACCAGGCTCCTCCGTCCATGGGATTTTCCAGGCAAGAGTGCTGGAGTGGGGTGCCATTGCCTTCTCTGAAAAACCACTCTAGGTGATTCTAGTGCAGGTGGTCCTTAACTTGCATTTTGAGCAACACTGCAAATCTCACTCAGAAAGAGGGAAACCTTTTGATTTGTGATCGTGAGGCAGTAAGGCTCAACCAGTGTCACGGTATCTTTGGATCCCCGTGATGCATTAAGTCACGCTCTTGACTAGCACATGCTTTCTGTCTAGTTCTGGAGTTATTTGTGCACTTGCCTCCACCCCCAAAAGACTATAAGCTCCCTGAGACACAGGACTTGTGTGATATACTGACGTTTGTGTGTTCAGCTAGACTCACACCCTGCCTTCTCCTTATTGAGAAGATGCTCAATAATATTTGTCAAATGAATGAAGACACTAAGGGTTAAAACGCAATTCAGTGAGCGTGATTGAAACAGATCCTTTCACCCCCAGCTTTTGAGACCTTAGAGTCAGGTTTCTGTCTGTGTCTCAGCCGTGCATTTGTTATGTGGGAGGTCAGTTTCTTCTTCCTTCATAGGGCTGCTTTGGGGTAAAATGATGTAATATATGTGAAAATTCTGTGAAATTGCAGAGCCACTTGTTTCAGGTTTTTAGAGTATGACTGTCTATTTTTCCCTCTAACTTCATTTTTCTTGTGAATGAGTGCAACTTACATGACTGAGGCAAAGAACACAGCATTCACTTCTGGCAATTATGGGAAAGTGAATCCTATTATTTGAAATTTGAAAGAACCACCTGGCTTTTCCAACTTCAATACTAAAAATTGTAATATAAATAAAATAACTACCTCACAAATAATGGGGAATACAAAGGAAGGGAACTCCACCGGGGAGCAAATGAGCTATTCACACTGATGTTTGATTCTGAGACGGGACTTTCAGATATCTGTGTGTAATGAAGTGATCTCTGAACTTTAGTGGCTCCCCTAAGATCACCTTAAAAGGTAACAGTTGTCCGATAAGATAAGCTGAAAAGTACAAGTATGTAACATCACTTTCAAAACCTTAAGGTAGAGATTATGATTACTCTTCAAGCTATAAAGAACCCAAGAGTTGAAAGAAACTAGGTCACTTACAAGAGGCGATGTGCCCTGGGTGGTAAATGCTGGTCCAGGTCTGAAGCAGTTCATAGCCCAAAGAGGAAAACAAGGACAAGGAGTTTTCCATGAGATTATATGTTTTCAGTTGAGCCTATGTTGTCTTTTATGTGTGTATATATTTATTATTTTACTTAAAAAAAATTGAAGCATGTTTGATTTACAATATTTAGTTTCAGGTGTACGGCAGAGTGATTCAGTATTTTTCTGACTGTAGTCCATTATAGGTTATTACTAGTTGGTGGCTGTAATTCCCTGTGTCATACAGTACGTTTGTATTAGCTATTTTATACATAGTAGTTTGTATCTGGTAACCCATACCCCTAATTTGTCCCTTTCCGCTTACCTCTCCCCTTTGGTAACCACAAGTTTGTTTTCTATATCTGTGAGTCTGTTTCTGATTTGTATATATATTCATTTGTATTAGTTTTTAGATTCCACATATAAGTCATAATCTTATATAATGTTTTATAATATGTTTTTGTATGTCTTTTTCCACTAAGTATAGTAGTTTCTAGGTCCATCCACATTGCTGCAAATGGCAAAATTTTCGTTCTTTTTTATGGCTGAGTAGTATTCCATTGGAGAAAGAAATGGCAACCCATTCTAGCGTTCTTGCCTGGAGAATCCCAGGGATGGGGGAGCCTGGTGGGCTGCCGTCTATGGGATCGCACAGAGTCAGACACGACTGAAGGGACTTAGCAGCAGCAGTATTCCATTGTATGTAGCACATCTTAATCCAGTCATCTGTTGATGGACTCTGGGGTTGCTCCTATGTCTGGGCTATTGTAAATAGTACTGCTTTGAACATTAGGGTGCATATATCTTTTTGAATTAGTGTTTTGTTTTTTTCTGGGTAAATGCTAGGGATAGAATTGCTAGATCATATGGTAGTTCTGTTATTAGTTTTTTGAGGAATCTCAAAGGTTTCCTTTTCTCCACATCCTCTCCAACATTTGTTTTTTGTAGACTTTTTGATGATGGCCATTCTGATAGGTGTGAGGTGATATCTCCTTGTGGTTTTGACTTGCATTTCTCTAAGATTTAGTGGTGGTGAACTTCTCTTCATGTGCCTGTTAACCATCCATGTTTTCTTTGGGAAAATATTCAGATCTTCTGCCCATTTTCTGATTGGGTTGTTTTTCTGATATCAAGTAGTATTAGCTGTTTACATATTTTGGATACTAATCCTTTGTTGGTCACATTATTTGCAAATATTTTCTCCCCCCATTCCACAGTTCGTCTTTTCTTTATGTCATTTGTTTCCTTCGCTATGCAAAAGCTTTTAAATTTAATCAGACCCCATTTTTTGGTTTTTGCTCTTCTTTCTTTTGCCTTAGGAAACTGATCCAAAAATATTGCTACAATTTATGTCAAAGAGTGCTCTGCCTATGTTCTCTTCTAGGAGTTTTTTGCTTTCCATTCTTACATTTAGGTCTTAAACCATTTTGAATTTATTGTTTTATTTGGTGTGAGGGCAGATTCTAATTTCATAGTTTTAATCGCATTGTTGGCTGCCCAGTTTTCCCGTCACCACTTCTTGAAGAGTTTGTCTTTTCTCCAATGTGTATTTCTGTTGTAGATTAATTGACCATAGGTGCATGGGTTTATTTCTGGGCTCTGTATTGCTCCATTGATCCCTGTGTCTGTTTTGTGCCAGTACCATACTTTTTAAGTTACTATAGCTATGTAGTATAGTCTGAAATCTGGGAGAGTTATATCTGCAGCTTTGTTCTTCTTCCTCAAGATTGTTTTTTGGGGTCTTTTGTGGTTTCATATGAATTTTAGGATTATTTGTTCTAATCTAATTATCTGTGGGCAGTACAAGGACTGAATTATTTTAGAAATAGCTATAGGCCACTCTGTAGTACAGAGGAAGCAAACACTTTTGCTCTCTACTCTTTATCTGGAATTCTCATTTTACTCTTATAGAAAGCCTGTGGTTTAAACTTTTTAAGACAATCACTTTGTTCAAGTTCTATATCAGAACCTGAGGAGGACCATAATGTGAGGACAGATCCAGGTTTTGTGAGGCTGGAAGCTTTAGATAATTTAGGGTGCCCTATTGTTTAAAAAAATACAATAATAAATTTAAACATTTGATACAAAAGTGAGGATTGAAAGGAGTCAATCCTTCCAAGTGGTGGTCACAAAGCTGGAGTTTCATTTGTTTCTTAGAAACGTGCCTCTGTAATACTGGAAGCAAAATTTCAAGATAAAGGGATTTGCAATAGAATGTTGATGGGTGGGACATTTCCAAACATTTACCAGTAAAAGAAATACATATATGCTAAATGTAGCTCCATAGATAGACACTCAGTGCCAAATGCTCAGAGTAGAGAGAAGTAGGGCTGTGATGAAGATAGCAGAGAAGGGCCATTCTAAATTATACATGAAGGAAGCCTTCAGTTACTTGGAATGCTTAGAGAACTGAGTAGACTTTTCAAATTAATCAAAAACAACAAACCCCCCTCATTTATTGGCCATCAAAACTTAAAAATAATACAATTTTTTTCTTTTTTTCAATTTCCATGTAGGTTTAAGAACTTAAAAAAAATCAATTCATGTAATTTACCAATTGAGTTTAAGGAAAAAAGAAACCAAATAATTACTTAGAGGGGAAAATAATAAAGTATTCATTCTCGCCTTCTCTGTTGCTTGGGTGCCTGAAGTAGTGCCCATTCCTGGTGGAAACATGGATGCTGGCCTCCTTAACTGCCTCTCAGAGATCATTCAACTGGTAGAGTTATGGTGGGAACATTAGTTTGATTGTGGTGAAGCTATAACTGCTCAATTAAAATTTATTGAATGAATTAATGAACCAAATGAATGGTTCCAGTTTGGACAAATCAGGACAGTTTCAGAAGCATTTTTATTCCTAAGAATTCCATAATCAAATTTTATCAAGCTCTTGAATGCATTGAAAACTCCTTCCTGAATATGGCCTACGTTTGACAGCAAAAGGATTAGGAAATTGAAGGAAACTTTTACTGAGCGCCTGACATATGCCAGGGGCTTCCCTGGTGGCTCAGATGGTAAAGCGTCTGCCTACCATGTGGGAGACCTGGGTCAGGGAGATCTCCTGGAGAAGGCAATGGCACCCCACTCCAGTACTCTTGCCTGGAAAATTCCATGGATGGAGGAGCCTGGTGGGCTACAGTCCATGGGGTCACAGAGAGTCGGACACGACTGAGCGACTTCACTGACATATGCCAGGTACTTTGCTGATGTCTGTGTATGTCTTTAACCACTGTAACCATTTTGCAGTGTTGGAAACTAGATCTCAGGGCTAAGTAACTTGTCGGTGGCCTTTCAGGGAGCCAGTGGCAGAGCTAGGATTCAGATCCAGGTTTGTGTCCAGGGTTCATTCTCTTGACGCTGTAACTCGTCCTTTGACCTTTTCTTCCCAGCAAATGTTGAAAGACACACGAAACAGAGACTTTCCAGGCCAGAATATTGAAGTGGGTAGCCTTTCCCTTCTCCAGGGGATCTTCCCAACCCAGGTCTCCTGCATTGCAGGCAGATTCTTTACCAGCTGAGCCACCAGGGAAGCCCTTAGCTAGAGGCAGAATTATCCAGAAGGGAGTGTGGTGTGGTGCAGTTATACTGCTTAGCCATCAGTAGTATGTGACTTGGGGTCTTAAACTGTACATGTGTAAGATCAGAGGACTAGAGTCGATGACCTCTGAGTGAGGTGACCACATGGCCCAGTGTGCCAAGTCTGCCCCAATTTATACCTGTTGTACAAATATGGGATTTGTACAAAAGCAACTATGATTAGCACTCCCGTCCGCTTTCAGTAGTGTTCCACTGTGGACCATAAAGTCTAAGGCTGCCCTATATATGAGGTCTTGATTCTATGATTTCACATTGAATCTAATAATTTTTTTGATTACTGAAGCAACAGGAATTTTCATTTCCCAGGCCTGTGAAGTATGACGGACTGACAGCACATGAAGTGACCCTTGTCTAGAGTTTGCTTTACATTTCTGATACAGAAATTCTGCTATTGCTTCTTTAAAAGTATAGTTGTTAATCCCCTTCTGGTCACTTTGGTTCCAGTTCATCTGGGATTATTATATAAATATTTACTTCTACTAATAGTGGCTACCACTTATTGAGTGCTTAGAATAAGTCAGGCTAAGTACATGGTCTCATTTAATGTATTTATTAATATTGTAAGATAGTTTCTCACTTTCTAGATAAGGAAACTGAACCTTAGAGCAATTAAGTGACTTGAAGGAAGAGATGAAAGCAGATTTTCCTAATCTCTTAACCATTATACTATATTAAGGTATGTATACAAACACGCAGCAGATAATTTAAAAAACTGTCAAAGCTGGAGACAAGATGGCAGGTAGAAGGACTTGAGTTCACCTTCTCTCATGATACCACCAAAATCACAACCGACTGCTGAACAACCACTGACAAAAAAAGATTCAAACCTACCAAAAAAGACATTCCACCCCAAAGAAGAAGCCACACAAGATGGTACGGGGGTACTTTTGTGATATAGTCAAATCCCATATTTGCCAAGTGGGTGATCTACAAACTGTAAAATGATTATATTGCTGAGGATCTCCCACAGGAGTGAGAGTTCTGAGCCCCATGTCAGGCTCCCCAGCCTAGAGGTCTGGCACTGGAAGGAGGAGCCCCAGGAGCACTTGGCTTTGAAATAGGCAAGGCTTGAGTGCAGAAGCTCCATAGGACTGAAGGAAACAGATTCTACTCTTCAAGGGCTCACACAAGCTTTCACTCTGGGACCTGGGGCAAAGCAATGACCCTATAGAAGCCTGAGCCAGACCTACCTGTGAGTCTTCTGAGGAGTCAGCAATCAGCAGTGCCGCAGGCAGGGACACTGGCGGCAGATGTGCCGGGGAATGCTCATCTGCATGAATTCTCGAGGTTGCCATTTTGGCACCGAGATCTGGTCCCACCCAACAGCCTGCAGGAAGGTTGGAACACAGCCCCACCCATCAGCAGACAGGCTGCCTGAAGTCATCCTGAGCCGACAGCTGCCAATAAACACACCCCTTAACATGGCCCTGCCCATCAGAGTGGCAAGACCCCGTTCCACCCACCAGTGGACAGGCACCAGTCCCTCCCACCAGGAAGCTCACACAAGCCCCTGGACCAAATTCACCCATAAGAGGGCAGACTCCAGAACTAAAAAGAATAACAATTCTGTAGCATGAGGAATGGAGACTACAAACATAGAAAGTTAGGCAAAATGAGACAGTAGAGAAATATGTTCTAGATGAAGGAACAAGATAAAACCCCAGACGAACAACTAAGTGAAGTGGAAACAGGCAATCTACCTGAAAAAGAATTCAGAGTCTTGACAGTAAAGATCACCCAAGATCTCAGAAAAAGAAGGGTGGCACAGACCAAGAGGATACAAGAAATGTTTAGTGAAGAGCTAGAAGATTCAAAGAACAGACAAACAGAGATGAACAATACAATAACTGAAAAGAAAATACACTGGAAGGAATCAATAACAGAATAAATGAGCAGAAGAATGAATAAGTCAGCTGGAAGATCGGTGAAAATCACGGCAGGGGAACAAAATAAGAAAAAGAGAATGAAAAAAAGTGAGGACAATCTAAGAGATGTCTGGGACAACATTAAATACAGCAATATTCACATTATGGGGGCCCCAGAAGGAGAAGAGAAAGAGAAAGGGCCTGAGAAAATATTTGAAAAAAGATAATAGTCAAAAACTTCCCTAACATGGGAAAGGAAATAGTCACTGAAGTCCAGGAAGCCCTGAGAGTTCCATACAGGATAAACCCAAGGAGGAATATACTGAGACGCATATTAATCAAATTGACCAAAGCTAAAGACAAAGATAAAACATTAAAAGCAAAAAATAATATACAAAGTAATCTCCATAAGGTTATCAGCAGATTTCCCAGCAGAAATTCTTCAGGCCAGAAGGGTGTGGCTAGATATATTTAAAGTGATGAAAGGGAAAAACCTACAGTCAAGAATACTCTACCTATCAAGACTCTTGTACAGATTTGACAGAGAAAATAAAAAACTTTACAAATAAGCAAAAGCTAAGAGAATTCAGCACCATCAAACCAGCTTCACAACAAATGCTAAAGAAACTTCTCTAAAAACCTTGTTGATATCAAGTGTTTAAAAGACATGGAGCAAGAGGATGTCACATGCAGTGCAGCACAGTAGAAATCAGTGCATCACCTATTAAAACTGACCAGTCAATTCTGTTCCTACACACTTATGGACACTAGCAAAATTCTTGCACATGTACACCAGGAGATGAGAATACAGTTTATAACAGTATTATTTGTAATAAACAAAAAGACAAAAACAAGCTGAAATTTCCAGTAACAGTGAAATAAACAAAATGTGATATAATCATAGCGTGGACTATCAAATAGCTGTGGACAGCAAGTAGCATGAACAAGTCTCAGTAATGCTGAAGGGGGGATAAAGTAAGTCCCTGAAAAATATATTCCAGCAGTCAGGAAAAGATGAGATTTTGAAAACTGAGGAGTAAGTTAGAGAAAGAGAAGAAAGGACATTGCAGTCATGGAGACAAGGAATAGCAAGACCCATTTAGGAACTGCAGATGCATGACACCTCCTCTGATGCATGTGTCCCTAACACGGAATTCTGATATACCTGAATTCACTTCTGGATACTTTTGAACCATGAGAAATTCTGTAAGTGAATTAACTGCTTATTAGGAATAGTTGTAGGAGAAGAGTGAGGTTGGAAAGTCAATAAAAGATAAAACAGTTAGTAAAGAAATAGAGATGATTACAATTAATTCCTCTCTAGGAAGCCAGGTGGGGGAAATTAAATCTTGTGGTTCTGCCTGCCCTCCAGTAGCATCGTAAAGAGGAATGGAACAAAGGTCAATGTCAGTCATGCTTCAGTGTCAAGATTACCAAGATTAAAGGAAGCTACACTAACCTTGGAGCTTCCCTAGAGGCTCAGATGGTAAAGAATCCACCTGCAATGCAGGAGACCCGGATTTGATCCCTGGGTTGGGAAGATCCTCTGGAGGAGGAAATGGCAACCCACTCCAGTATTCTTGCCTGGAGAATTCCACGGACAGAGGAGCCCGTACAGTACATGGGATCACAAAGAGTCGGATATGACTGCATGACTAACACACGCCCTAACCTGAAGACTCTAAGCTATACTCACCTGGAGTTGAAGAGAGATTTTAAGTCAAAGACATATAAAGCTTTTCTCTGTGCTTTTTCCACCTCAAGCACTTAAGTTATGGTGTCTGAGATCATAATGGGAATGATCAATGGTGTTTTTAAAAGAAAATATCTGTGTCCAGAAAGAAAGGTTACTATAGTAGAGCTTAGTACTCAATTTATTGAAGCTATAAACTCAGAAACTCAGTTTTTATGACTACTTAAATTCAGTTTGCAAATCTTGCTTCTTTTTTTCCCCTAAGAAATAGCGTAACTGTCCAAAAACAAACAAAAAACAGACAAACAACCACCCTATTGGGCCTCCTAAATTTCCACTGGCCTTTCTTTATTTATCAGTGTCAGTGATAATCTTTGTAATTACATCTTCCATTCCTTCCACCACCCATCATTTACCTCAGAGTAGAGGCGTTTGCCTCAGGTAAAGAGACAACAAATTTTGACTAAGAGGCAAGTTCTCAGGAAATACAAGGAGATTAAAAGTGGATTGCACTAAGTATTTACTTACTCTATGGACCTTCTTCTTTTTTTGTCTGTCTTTACCAGAGTATAAAGCAGAAATCAGACACTTGTTTTCTCACTTATATTTACATAGACAGTACTTAAAATAAAACCCACCAGATGACAGTCTGACCATTCTGCTTTTATTTATTGTCTGGCTAATTTACAAAGACGCAGATATCGAGGGTAGGTCCTACCCCCCCCATGTAAGCTGTCCTGATGACACAGGTATCAAAATGTGCATGTTTACATAGTGCAGTGGTATGAAAAACATTTTCTTGCTTTACAGTCCCTCATTATAAATAGGGAGACATTAATTTCATCATGCCAGAAAATTTTGGGCACTATTTAACAGTCATCACATTTCTGCTACTAAAATAACAAAATTGGTATTACAAGTTAAAATATAAAGGCCTAACAGTTTTTACAAATATGCAAATAATCTGCTACTTAGACATAAAAAGTCAATTTCTCTCAAATCACCAAGTAAGGCACCATTGGATTAAACATTTTTCTTGGTTTTTACTAAATAAAATGCATACTGAAATAAATACCAAACACTGAATTTTAATACTGTAATACATTTCCATATAAATGACATGTAAATGTTAAAATACTGTATTGCATCTTGAATACATTTATCTGGAAATTTTATGGGGAAAAACATATGTAAGCTCTGGTTTCAGGGAAAGATGTATTAATTTCTGTTATCTGCTATAGTTAAAGATTTTAGCATAGAATTTATTCAAAGTTTTGGACACAATTAGGTTTCTAAATTTCAAAGAAAGGGTGTACAAGAAAGGGTGTACATCTATGAATGGAATATTCACTTAAAAATACATTTTAAAACATCTCTATCCTGGATGAATAGCAACTCTGAGCTGTGACCCTGTTTCACACTTTAGGATGGTACCTGCAAAGTTGGAATATATAAAGAAATTAGCTATTCTTACTACCCCTTACAAAATTCAGACCCATTTCTTTGGAGTCAGACTTTTCTCTGCCATATTTGCTGGGAGAGTTCAACTCCATCTTTTCTGAAGTGGGTCAACATGCTTTTATCATAGGGATTTTTACCAACTATTGATATCCGATCAAAGAATTCAAAATAAAATGATGCCATATTATCAAAATATTAGAGATTAAAAGCTTTTTTCTGAAAATACTTTACCAAGTTTGTTACAGCTTGATTTTTGTTATTCCTTGATTTTCTTTGGGTAAAGGGCCCCAAGTGAATGTATGAAAGACAAACAGAATGGTAGAGAAGTGGGGAAAAACCCAAGTTTTCTAATGTATTAATAAGCCCAAGACTTTGGCAAGGAAAGTTGAAAAATACAATATACTCAAATGGGCAACTTCATAATTTATTAGACATCCCATTTATTAGAATTCTAAGTTCTTTTGATTTTATAAAAATGAAACAATTATTCTATAAATATGAATGCTTCTTTCAAATTTTTCTTTGGATTGATTTCTTGTTAGCATCTCCCAGGAATACATGAACAATACACTGAAACCATGATACAAAGTTTAGGTAGATATACATATACATATATAGCTGTGAACTTTTAAAAAATAAGTAATGGTAATTTTAAACATAATTAACTATATAAAACATCTAAATGGAAATAATTTTTTCCAAGTCTATAGCTAGATTTAAAAGTCCCAGTAAAGTTTTGTAAACAAAATCATACAAAAAAGGCAAGGCTGGCTCATCCCTATGGTCCTCTGGGGGAGCTTTATTTGCATAGATCCAAGGCAAATGATTCTCCCAGATAGATTCAAAACAAGTTCCCTCCAATTTCCAGCAGCAGTCTCTTTCTCTCAACCCCATAAGCATCAGATTTCGAATTTTAGAGTTTTGCCCATCAATTAAAATCTGTTCCCTTCTTCCACATTTCTGATTTGCTACCTTTCCCTGACTTTCCCCTACAACTATAGAGCCTATGAGCCTCCTGCCCTAAGGAACAGGCTGGGCTGGAGAGGCGTGAAGCCACTTGAAATGCATAAGGCAGGCGGCCAACCAACAGGTGAGCTCAAGGAAGCTGGTTCTCAGCTAGAGAGCCCCGGACTGGCTTTCAGTTTCTTTTCAATGGCTTTATTCCACATGACTGTAAACCCTAGTAGATCAATTTCTGACCTTGGTACTGTGATGCAACACTTGTATACAGATTTCAAGGGAAGAGGGAAAATAAGGGAGCAAAATCTAAGGAAAACTATTTGCCAAACAAGGGTCCTAACTTTATTTTTAGCTACCTCTTGAATTGCTATAGCTCATCTGGCCTTTTCTGTTTCTGAAACAAGAGGTGTCTGCACTAGGCTCTATCTTATAGATCTGCACTGTCCAACATGGTAGCCACCAACCATGTGTGGCTACTGAGCACTTGAAATGTGACACGTCCAAATGGAGATGTGTTTCAAGTGTAAAGTACACACTGGAATTTGAAGACTTAGTACCAAAAAAAAAAAAAAAATATATATATATATATATATATATATAAAATATCTCATTAAAATTGTTATACTGACTGCAAGTTGAAATGATATTTTGGATATTAGGGTTAAATAAAATATATTAAAATTAATTTCACCTATTTTCCTGTTTTATGTTGCTACTAGGAATTTTAAAATTGTATACCTGGTTCACATTATATTTCTATTGAACAGCTCTGTCCCAGGGCTTACCTCAGACCGCCCAAGATTGGACATCTTGTAACTGAAAATATTTTATGTAAGCAACTTGTTTAGGTGGTCTGTGGTTCATGGAAACAGACAGGAGGCCAAACATGAAAAAAAAAAAAAAAAAAAAAGGCATGGAAACAAACAATTCTCAGGGACCTTAATATTGTGGTTTGTAGCAAAAAAGCAGTGAATGTTTGAATTTGGTTGGTTGAAAGCTGGGACACAATTTCATTGCTGCCTACTTGTCACAAAAGCCTGTTGATCCCCAAAGCAGCCAACAGGCTGTAGCTGAAGCAAGCAATAGCTTTAAGGATATACACAATATAAAAAGCGAGGTGCATACCTTTACTGCATACGCACCCTACACACACATATTCCCACATCACCTCCCTTCTTCCCTATTGCCATTATGAAGGGAACGAGGGAGGACAGAGGAGGAGTGTGTGCGACTTGGACAGCAATGACAGAAGGAGCTCTGGGGCTTGAGTGGTAGACGAGCAGGCAAGGATCACCTCGGGATGGGAGGCAGGGGTGGAGCACCCCTCTCTCTTCGGTTAGATCCACCTTGATGAAAAATTAGACAAAATACAAACTTTGGTTAGAGAACTTATGTTCTCACTGTAAAACTCAAGAATGGCTGCAAAAGTACCCACGACCCCCCGCCTACCCATGATCAAGGGTGTAAACAACGAGTGCACATGCATGAGAAATGAAAGGGAGAAGCAGGTAAGGACCTGAACAAATTTTACTAGAGAAGGAGGACCTGCCACCGAACTTGTGGGAAGTTAAAGTTCTTTAAAAATTACTTTTTTTTCTCATCACAAACTTAGTATATGTGATTATACATATATATATTACAGATTGAGAAAATATGGATGAGAAAAACAAAACAAAAATTCATTAATGCTTGTACCACCTGGAGATAACCTATAACGTTATGTGTATATCTGTTCTTTTTCCTTTCAAAAGCAGGATCATTTGAACATTTTTAAGTCATTCTTTATAAATACAATTATTAATGACATATTGCATTTTATTATAGAAGTATCAGTTCAGTTCAGTCGCTCAGTCGTGTCCGACTTTTTGCGAACCCATGAATCGCAGCATGCCAGGCCTCCCTGTCCATCACCAACTCCCGGAGTTCAACCAAACTCACATCCATCCAGCCGGTGATGCCATCCAGCCATCTCATCCTCTGTCGTCCCCTTTTCCTCCTGCACCCAATCCCTCCCAGCATCAGAGTCTTTTCCAATGAGTCAACTCTTCTCATGAAGTGGCCAAAGTGTTGGAGTTGCATTTTTAGCATCATTCCTTCCAGAGAACACCCAGGGCTGATCTCCTTTACAATGGACTGGTTGGATATCCTAATACTACTATAGTTAATCTAATCAGTTCCCTTTTGTTGGACATTCAGTTATCTTCTCCATTTCTTAATACTGCTTTCCTGATAGCAGCCATCCTAATGAATGTAAAGTGTATTTCACTGTACTTTGATTTGTGTTTTCTTAACCGTTAGTGGTGGGATGACTCCAAGATGGCGGAGTAGACAGACGTGCGCTCATCTTCTCCTGCAAGAGCTCCAAAATTACAACTCGCTGCTGAACAACCATCGACAAGAGAATGTAGGATCCCACCAAAAAAAGTTACTTCAGTATTCTTGCCAGGATAACCCCATGAACAGTATGAAAAGGCAAAAAGATAGGACACTGAAAGATGAACTCCCCAGGTCGGTAGGTGCCCAATATGCTACTGGAGATCAGTGGAGAAATAACTCCAGAAAGAATGAAGGGATGGAGCCAAAGCAAAAGCAACACCCAGCTGTGGATGTGACTGGTGATGGAAATAAAGTCCGATGCTGTCAAGAGCAATATTGCATAGGAACCTGGAATGTTAGGTCCATGCTGCTGCTGCTGCTGCTGCTAAGTCGCTTCAGTCGTGTCCGACTCTGTGCGACCCCAGAGACGGCAGCCCACCAGGCTCCCCTGTCCCTGGGATTCTCCAGGCAAGAACACTGGAGTGGGTTGCCATTTCCTTCTCCAATGCATGAAAGTGAAAAGTGAAAGTGAAGTCGCTCAGTCGTGTCCGACTCCTAGCGAATCAAGGTAAATTGGAAGTGGTCAAACAAGAGATGGCAAGAGTGAACATCAACATTTCAGGAATCAGTGAACTAAAATGGACTGGAATGGGTGAATTTAACTCAGGTGACCATTATATCTACTACTGTGGGCAAGAATCCCTTAGAAGAAATGGAGTAGCCACCATAGTCAACAAAAGAGTCTGAAATGCAGTACTTGGATGCAATCTCAAAAATGACAATGATCTCTCTTCATTTCCAAGGCAAGCCATTCAATATCACAGTAATCCAAGTCTATACTCCAACCAGTAATGCTGAAGAAGCTGAAGTTGAACAGCTCTATGAAGACCTACAAGGCTTTCTAGAACTAATGCCCAAAAAAGATGTCCTTTTCATTATAAGGGACTAGAATGCAAAAGTAGGAAGTCAAAAGATACCTGGAGTAACAGGCAAATTTGGCCTTGGAGTATAAAACAAAGCAGGTCAAAGGCTAACAGTTTTGCCAAGAGAATGCACTGGTCATAGCAAACACCCTCTTTCAACAAGACAAGAGAAGACTCTACACATGGACATCACCAGATGGTCAATACTGAAAACAGATTGATTATATTCTTTGCAGCCAAAGATGGAGAAGCTCTATACAGTCAGCAAAAACAAGACCAGGAACTGACTGTGGCTCAGATCATGAACTCCTTATTGCCAAATTCAGACTTAAATTGAAGAAAGTAGGGAAAACCACTAGGCCATTCGGGTATGACCTAAATGAAATCCCTTACAATTATACAGTGGAAGTGACAAATAGATTCAAGGGATTAGATTTGATAGAGTGCCTGAAGAACTATGGATGGAGGTTCGTGGCACTGTACAGGAGGCAGTGATCAAGACCATCCCCAAGAAAAAGAAATGCAAAAAGGCAAAATGGTTGTCTGAGGAGGCCTTACAAATCACTGAGAAAAGAAGAAGAGCAAAAGGCAAAGGAGAAAAGGAATGATATACCCATTTGAATGCAGAGTTCCAAAGAATAGCAAGGAGAGATAGGAAAGTCTTCATAAGTGGGCAATGCAAAAAAATAGAGGAAAACAACAGAATGGGAAAGACTAGAGAGCTCTTCAAGAAAATTAGAGATACCAAGGGAACATTTCATGCAAAGGTGGGCACAATAAAGGACAGAAATGGTATGGACCAAACAGAAGCAGAAGAGATTAAGAAGAGGTGGCAAGAATACACAGAAGAACTATACAAAAAAGATCTTCATGACCCAGATAACCACAATAGTGTGATCACTCATCTACAGCCAGACATCCTGGTATGTAAAGTCAAGTGGGCCTTAGGAAGCATCACTATGAACAAAGCTAGTGGAGGTGATGGAATTCCAGTTGAGCTATTTCAAATCCTAAAAGATGATGCTGTGAAAGTGCTGCATTCAATATGCCAGCAAATTTGGAAAACTCAGCAGTAGCCACAGGACTGGAAAAGGTCAGTTTTTATTCCAATCCCAAAGAAAGGCAATGCCAAAAATGCTCAAATGTACCAATGCACTCATTTCACATGCTAGCAAAGTAATGGTCAAAATTCTCCAAGCCAGGCTTCAACAGTATGTAAACTGAACTTCCAGATGTTCAAGCTGGATTTAGAAAAGGCAGAGGAACCAGAGATCAAATTGTCAACATCCGTTGGATCATTAAATAAGCAAGAGAGTTCCAGAAAACATCTACTTCTGCTTAATTGACTATGCCAAAGCCTTTGACTATGTGGATCACAACAAACTCTGGAAAATTCTGAAAGAGATGGGAATAGCAGACTACCTGACCTGCCTCCTGGGAAATCTGTGTGCAGGTCAAGAAGCAACAGTTAGAACTGGACATGGAACAACAGACTAGTTCCAAATCGGTAAAGGGGTATGTCAAGGTTGTATATTGTTACCCTGCTTATTTAACTTATATGCAGAATACATCATGAGAAATGCTGGGTTGGATGAAGCACAAGCTGGAATCAAGATTGCTGGGAGAAATATCAATAACCTCAGATATGCAGATGACACCACCCTTATGGCAGAAAATGAAGAACTAAGACCCTCTTGATGAATGTGAAAGAGGAGAGTGAAAAAGTTGGCTTAAAGCTTAACATTCAGAAAACTAAGATCATGGCATCTGGTCCCATCACTTCATGGCAAATAGATGGGAAATCACGGAAACAGTGAGACACTTTATTTTTGGGGGCTCCAAAGTCACTGCAGATGGTGACTGCAGCCATAAAATTAAAAGATGTTTGCTCCTTGGAAGAAAAGCTATGACAAACCTAGACAGCATATTAAAAAGCAGAGATATTACTTTGCCAACAAAGGTCCATCTAGTCAAAGCTATGCTTTTTCCAGTAGTCATGTGACATTTGGACTATAAAGAAAGCTGACCACCAAAGAATTGATGCTTTGAACTGTGGTGTTGGAGAAGACTCTTGAGAGTCCCTTGGACTGCAAGGAGATCAAATCAGTCAATCCTAATGGAAATCAGTCCTGAATATTTATTGAAAGGACTGATGTTAAAGCTGAAACTCCAATACTTTGGCCACCTGATGCGAAGAACTGACTCACTGGAAAAGACCCTGATGCTAGGAAAGATTGAAGGCAGGAGAAGGGGACAACAGAGGATGAGATGGCTGGTTGGCATCACTGACTCTATGGACATGAGTTTGGGTAAGCTCCGGGAGTTGGTGATGGACAGGGAAGCCCGGCATCCTGCAGTCCATGGGGTCACAAAGAGTCAGACGCAACTGAGCGACTAACTGAACTGAATGATTAGTGATGTTGAGCATCTTTTCATGTGCTTATTAGCAATCTGTATATCTTCTTTCAAGAAATATCTATTCAAATATTCAACTCATTTTAAAAATTGGGTTTTGTTGTTGAGTTGAAGGAATTCTTTATATATTCTAGATATTAATCTTTTATCAGATATATGATTTGCAAATATTTTATCTCATTTCATGGGTTGTCTCTTCTCTGTCTTGATGGTGTTCTTTTAAAAACTATGCATATCTGTAGGCTATGAGCACACCATAACTTGGTTTAAAACCCATTCACAACTAAAAAGTTCATTTATCCCATACACATTTTTTTTGAGGATCTTACAGGTGTCAGGCATAAAGCCAGGTGCTCAGATGCTGTGAGCAGGTCAATCAGGGACTCATGTCAATTAGGTAGGTCTGCTATGGCCACTGTTTTTAGACTCAGGTGGGCTGGCACTGACAAGATTCCTCAGCAGGCAGCCACTTTTCTGACAGAAACCAAAATAGCCCACTTAGGGATTTCTGAGTTAGGACAAATCTCTGGCCAAGGGGAGGAGTTAGAGGAAAACACTGGCTGTCAATTACCTTACCTCTTCCTCTTTTTATCCCAACCAGGTCTTTTCTTGGGCAGGGACCTGACGAAAGACTGCCTAGATGTAAGCCAGCCATCTGTCACGAAGCCCTGACCATCAATTGATAACACCACAAATGGTTAGCACATCGAAGGCTGGCCTTGTGCAGAGCTGCAAGCAGGCTGTGCTATTCAGGGCTGTCTGGGTGCCCTACCAGGGCAGCTCTGCTTGGAGGCAGAGGCAGGTACAGGAGCAGGGTAAAACCACTCCACAGCACTTTGTGTTAGAGATATGATCAGTTATATTATAAAATATTAAACATGCTTAATGCTAGAAATATTAAAGGTACAAGAACATTTTTGGAGAGCTGTGGAAATTAATTCACCAGTTAAAGAAATATTTTTAAATGCCTACTGTATTTCAAGCTCTGTGCCACTTGCAGAAGACACAGTAGTGAGCAGGGACACAGTTCCAGTCCTCAAGTTGCAGACAGTCATGAAGACAGGAGGTAGGGGGAAGGAATGTGTTCAGCTATTAAATTAAAAATCTAAAGGGGCTGGGGAGGATGATTCTGTTACTGACTTACATATATAAATAGCACAGATAGGGTGGGATGAGGAGAGAGCAAACTCAAGAATATTTGTCACGTGTGAAGACTTTTTCGCCAAAAATTTCAACCACCAACTCCTGCATGATAATTTTATTACAGTTATGCCTCTTTTATTAGGCATTATCTAGAATTCAGTACTCCACATAACTTTTTCTAGGACTTAAACTGGTCTTTTCAGTAAAATATTCTGTTTACTTTTGGCATTTTTTTTTCAGGGAAAATTTTCTAAAATATTTTCTAACTCTTTGAGTTCTTCAACAGAGGCACAAGGCAAAATTTTTCCATTTTTAATAACCCACTAGACGTATCTGGTATTGTGTGGTGATACCTAGCATAGCTGTGTCCCTAGCTCCTCCTCTGACCCAAGACTGCCACCTATCATCTCCCCAAAGTCAGTGATTTTGCTTCTAACCAACCTTGACTTCAGCTGATACTAATCTGCTCTAAAGCTGGGAACCAACCAACCAAAAATTGAGAACTATGTATTAAGAAAGAGTCAGTAGGTTCAGAGTATGTGAAGGAGTTCTGCTGGACAGTGAGCACAAGGCTAGGGATATGTGACAGCTGTTTGACATGCTCATACACTTTTTCTCCACACATTTGTGGCTTGGGAGTTTGGTTCTGAAGCTAACATTGTTATAAGACAGAGCCCCATCAAAAATATATGTATATTTCACACTAATTCTTCCTTAGCTGTATAAATTTTTTGTTAAAAAAATCTAAATGTCCAATAATGGTAAACTAAATTATTATATGCTGACTTGATGGAATCCTGTAAAATAAGAACCAAGGGATAAAATAGGGAAGTATATACTTAGCAATGTTATATAAATCTCATCACCCAAAACCCATATTCTATAACTATATAATCAGAATTAGATAGATAAAAATTAAAGAGAACCTGGTAAAATGAAAATATCTGTTATGCAGAGAGATTATAGGCATACTTATTTTCATGTAATGCTCTGTAAATTTATATTTAAAAGATCAAAATAGTTACAGTGAGTTTTATAACTAATGAGACATTCTGCCAGTCTCAAAACTAGTAGGAATAGAAGAGACTCTAATTGTGCCATCTTTAGGAAGATCAAAATGGGGAAAGATTGTCCAAATAACCAAAATAATAAAATTTAACCTACTAGCAAACTAAAGGTATTTTGAACTTATAATGATACATTAAAATAATCGCTTCTCATATGCATTCGGGATGTCTCCATTTTCCTCAATGAATGTAGAAGGAGAGTTTACTAGAATTTAAATGGTTCCAAATCCAGGAGTAATTTCTCAGAAATCTCCCCACTCCAGACAAGAGACCTGAATTTCCTACACAACCCTCAGTTGTGTATGACCCAGGCTACTCAAGTATGAAGCCATCTAAAAGCCCTTGTAGAAATACTCACTCCGGCTTTCATTTCTCGCCAGTTTACTGGGATAACTTTTGGTTGTTGGTACATATGGCTCTGGAGGTGGCAAATCAGAAATCGGATGGAAGTAAAATCTGCTTTCCCACTCATCTGAGGAAGAGAAACAAACAGTATCTTCAGTAACAGACAATCTGCTCTGAAGACTAATATAATGAAAGACACAGAATGAAATAGAACAGCAGAGATCACATCTGGTTTTACATCTAGAAGTTTAGAGAAAAGCCCCAAATGCTACCAATGTCACTGATTACTGCAAATGAAATTACAGTGTCATTTATCACTATCAGTGATAAAATGTACTGGTCTGCAAATCAAACCAAAGACAGATCCAAGTGACTTTAGCTAGAGTGACTAGGACCCAGCCAGTTCCTCTCAGGAGATGGGGGTTGGGGTTTGGGATACTTTTCTTAATTATTCCTCCCCAGTGGAAAGAGTAACTGATAACAATGTCAGGGATAAGCTGCTCAATACCTGCAGGCCATTAGGTCTCAAACCCATAGCAAACTGTTCAGAAAGGTAGGTAATAAGAAAGCAAATTACAAAAATGGTTCTTTTCAGAATTCTAGAATCTTTGGAAAGTTAACCAAAATGAAACTCAAGGAACAGAGAATAATGATCTGCCTTTTTGCAAGGAAAAGGCAATTACTGTTTTTCATTTGAAATCATAGTGGCCCTAGAATGCTTAGATTAGTGCTGTGCAATGTGGTGACAATGGAGGTCACACAAACAAGAAATGTTCACGCAAACATACAAACACACCTCCCACTCAGTTGCTGCCCCATTATAGCTGGGACCACAGCTCACCTTCACATGAAGAATCTTGGAAGCCGTTTCTAATTGATGTTGATGGTGGAGGTGGGGGAGGTGCCCCAGTGCCAGGCCTTTCGGGAGGAAGGGGAGGCCGGGGCCCACTTCTGGGACTAGAATCTATTCCACTCCTGGACGGCAACTGAGGGGTGGCGGGCAGGGCCCGAGATGTGCTGCCATTTCTGTTCGTTGGAGGAGGTGGTGGGAGAGGGCCTGGAGCCAAAGAAAAATGACATTTAGTGCTATACCTGACATACCATGTTACTACTATCATCAACATGCAGTTACAGAGTGCCGCTGGATACATGCCCTTTTACTTGAGAAAACAGAGAAATGGTGGAGACTTCCTAGGAGCTTTAGCCAAGAAATGAGGCACATATAAACACAAAAATGCACAAATGTACACACATGTGGAACAAATGCACACTGATGGCTAACTGGCTATTTGGCTTTGAGTCAGTATTGATATTGGAGATGATGTAGTTGAGAACAGGTAATCATTTGTTTATACTGACAACTGTACTTTAAAAACATTTAAAATTCCTTATAAACAGCTGTTGAACTAGTTTCTGTGACATACTACTTATTAAGTAAATGTTTTAAAAATAAGATAGTTATGAACTTATTTTAGGTCTCCAGAGGAATTAACTTTTTAAATGCAGAGTATTATTGCTAATTATACAAGCATGTTTCTGTGATGCATATGATCTATTTCCAGACAGAAGTGGGATCAGGAAACCAAATATCAGTCATCCTGAGATGAGCAGGAGTTCCTTTTTGGTTCTTCCTCTTAATCTGGGGAGGCAGATTAACACAGGGAGTGACAGTCAGCTAATCAATGTGCATGGTTATAAATGCTCCTGCAGGACACCGACCCCACACAGGCTGATTATCCTATGGAATTTGATTTCCTGTCTACAAAAGAGCACCTTTCTCACTGCACTGTTGCCAGAAATAGTCAAAAAGCATATAAAAGGAACTCGAGCATTTCTCATGCAAGTCAAAATGGCCTTAGTAGTTATGCCTGATTTTCAGCACTGTGTTCCACTAGCAAGAGGCTGGCATTTTATGTAAACACAACATCTTATGGTGCTTTAAGTATAAATATCTTTTGTTAACTACAGATTCAAAATCCAACTAGAGGGCCTTATACTGAATGACCCACCCATGGAAGATATTCCTGCCTGGAAGTCTTGGCTCAGATCCCTAATGGAGGTGGGAGGCACACCCAGCCCTGGTTCATCTCAAGGAGTCTTCAGTGCCCCACCTGGCAGGGTTTATTTATTGCCCGATCTGCTTCTCAAAGCTGGAGTCCCAGTCAGTATAAGTAGATTCACTGGGGGAAGAAGGGGCTCATACGCTGTGGGCTTAAAGGCAGTGGTAGTACTACTCTTACTGTCCCTACGTGCGAACTAGACTTCCAATACTATGGGGCCTGGTACTGCGTAAGCTCATCAACCCCAACATCTCTCTTTAAAAGTAACTGTTCATGTTCCTAACTGCCCAACCTTATAGCCCCTAGCTACAAACCTAGGCAAGCATAACAGAAAAGAAAACATTTCTATTTCCTGTTGGCAGCATAATAATAAAAATGATCATTGACTTTTTCGAGTTCCTTGGACTGCAAGGAGATCCAACCAGTCCATCCTAAAGGAAATCAGTCCTGAATATTCATTGGAAGGACTGATGCTGAAACTCCAATACTTTGGCCACCTGAGGTGAAGAACTGACTCATTTGAAAAGACCCTGATGCTGGGAAAGACTGAAGGCAGGAGGAGAAGGGGACGTCAGAGGACGAGATGGTTGGATGGCATCACTGACTCAATGGACATGAGTTTGAGTAAACTCCAGGAGTTGGTGATGGACATGAAGGCCTGATGCAGTCCATGGGGTCACAAAGAGTCAGACAAGACTGAGCAACTGAACTGAACTACATGCAGGGAAATAAGACAACTACTCTACACACTTGTCTCATTTAATTCTGATGATAACCCTGAGGAGTGTCAGGATAGCAGGCAAGGCCTTAGAGATATTGGAAGATTAAAGACCTCAAGTCAGGAAGCTAGTGAATGGAAGAATAGGATATGACTCCATTCTGTCAAATTCTAAAGCACTCCCTTAACAATGAAGCCAAACCTCCTCTGAAAATATAGATGGCCCTTGACGACTTCTCATAGGTTCCCTGTGGAAACATAAATTGGTGGGAATTTTTAGAGGCCTATTTGGCAATACCTATGAAATCCATAGTTTACTAGGCATATCCATTGTCCTAGAAATTCCATTCCTAGAAATTTTTCCAAAAGAAATACACAGGGGTGTGAACAAATATTTAGCTCTAAGAATGTATCTCTGCAATATCTGCAACAGCAAAACTCTAGAGATGGCCTGTATGACCACATGACTAATAAATAAGCCAAGGTACTCATGTGGGATTTAATATTATGCAGCCATTAAAAGTCAGGTTGTAAAAGAACAGTTAATCATATCAAGAAAATGTTAGTGAGATACTGTTACATAAAAGCAAATTAGCCAACAATGTATGTATTGTGATACTGATTTTGCAAACTTTTATATACATGCCTTTAAAAAAGACAGGGTATCTAAAAAATGTTACATCTAAATGTTGGTGATGGCAGAATTATAGATGATTTTTATTTTCTTTTATTCTTTTATGCATTTCTATAATAGGTATGACTTATGTAATTGAAAGAAACAACAAATATGTATCACTGCCTATCCTACTTTGGGGAATATTTAATCTGTTGATTCAGTCATTTGGTAGAAGAAGATAGCTCCTCAACCACATTGGGGGTTTTGGATAATGAGAAAACAACACACTTCATTCATCTGACTGTTGTTCTTATTTGTTCACTGAAGCATCCTTAATGAGATGACACCATGTCTAGATTGAATAGACTAGCCACTTTTTGTATTTGTAGCTGACTCTCCCTGGCAAAGTGGTTTGAAGGAGTGGTTCTCAAACTTTGTGACACGTTACAGTCACTGGGGAGCTCTCTCATATCCTGGTGCCCAGTTTTCAACCCAGACAAATCAAACCAGAAACGCTGGGGTACAAACCCAGGCATCATCATTTTTAAAGCTCACCAGGTAATTCCAGTATGTGGTCAAGTTTGAGGATTACTGGTGAAAAAAATGGTGTTTATTAGGTTCTTGATGTCAGAGCATGAAAAGTCAGTTAGCTTCTCACAGAGAAAAAAATGCCCCATTTCCAAACATCTGTACAATTTAACATGTATGGTTAAATTAAAAAAAGGAGATAACTCTTTTTAATCTGTCAATAACCAACAGAAAACTAAAAAGCAACTATCACAAGTAGGAGAGAGATACAAACTCCTCACACTTCGTATACTGTGAAGGTTCTGCCCTTAGATCCAGGTTTCTCAGCCCTGGGTGTGGACACAGAAGGGCTTCAGTAGGTCCTCAACCATGAAACAGCAGGCAAATTGAGTTTTTGTTTATGAGCATTTTTATGGAGAGAAGGCCTTATAGGCCTTATACCTTTATCTAACTCTCCAAGGGATCTCTGTGCCCAAGACATGAACAGATAGCAAAATGGACTCTGCTGTGACTTTACTGAGCATGGAAGTGGCCTCAAAGCTTGACCAATGAAGAGAAGTAGTACAGAAGTTCACTTGCTCTTAAACAACTGCCCTTCTTGGAATAATGGGCCCTCCTGCTGGAGATGGGAATTTAGTTCCCATCACTTTCACTTTTCACTTTCATGCATTGGAGAAGGCAATGGCAACCCACTCCAGTGTTCTTGCCTGGAGAATCCCAGGGACGGGGGAGCCTGGTGGGCTGCCGTCTATGGGGTCGCACAGAGTCGGACACGACTGAAGCAACTTAGCAGCAGCAGCAGCAGCAGCAAGACAGCAGAAATTCCCTTCCAGGAGAGGAGGCAGAGCCTCAGATGGAAGGTGAGTTGCCTATTCTTAATTTAACTCACTTGGGATCATTTCACTTCATTAGTTACACAGTCACCTCACTTTTAAAACATGGACAGAAATATTGGCCTGCACTCTCCTCAGAGATTTAGGGGAGGTCAAGAGGAAGTCACATGGGCTATGTGTCTTCAAAGGTCAGAGCAGTCTGAGGGTTCACTGAAGCCCTTATCGGGCTCCCCTCTCCTGAGTTTGATGGTGACGTGTGGGCTGGCTGGGAGGCAGGGGAACAGTTCACCCCGGTCCGGTCTGGCCATACCTGATCTGCCCGGTGGGTCCCTCACGGGAGGAGGGGGTCTCTCACTGGGCGGGGGCGGAAGAGGGCCCGACCGTCCTGATGAAGGTAAGGGAGGCGCCGACGACGACAGGGACACGTTCCTCTGCGGGAGCCTCGGGATTTCGTCGCCACTGCTGCTGGACACGGGGGGCAGCGGAGGAGGGCCCGGCCGGCTGGGGGGCGGAGGCGGCGGGGCCTGCGAAGAGGAGGACGGCCGCGGGGTGGACGGCACCGGGGGCTTGCTGTTCTGAGGGGGAGGCAGCGGCACCGACTCCCTGTGGATGGAGGGCCTGTTGCCCACCGGAGGAGGCGGAGGAGGGGGCTTGTCATCCAAGGCCCTGCTCGGAGTAGGAGGCAGGGGAGGCCTAGTGGAGAAAGGCGTGGAGGAGCCTGAGGGGGTGTGACGGATGGAGCCTCCTCCGAAAGCAGCACCTCGGTTTCCGGGAAAAGGGGGAGGGGTCAGCCCAGGACTGGGCTGCCGGGGACCCCCCGGCACTAGGGGGGACCCCCGGTTGTGCAGACTTGACTGACTGGGTCTTGGAGTATTAGGCACTGGAGGGGGGATGTTATCAGGCTTTGCGCCCACTTCGGGTCTCGGGGGAGGCATTCGGTTCCTCTGAGGCTCTGGTGGTCCGCTTCTGTGGCCTGCAGGAGGCACAGGGAACCTCCCTGGGCCGCTTGGGGGTGTGAAAGGTTTGGCGGATGTGGCTCTTCCTCCTGGTGGCAAGATTGGAGGTCGGCTTCCTCCGGACTCTGAAGAACAGGAAAAAAGCCGTTAAGTTAGGACCCTGAAAGGAAATCAGAGAACTAGAGTATATTGCCAGCTACTGGAAGCCCTTTCCTAGATGCTGTAAACTACAGGAAACTATTATTTATATAAATGGGGCTTCAGTGTGTCTTCCTTGGAGGCAGAGGAATAGATCACAGGTCTCTGTTTTTCTTCTAGTCCCAGATTCTACAACCCATCAGCTTTCAAAGGGATTCTGGAGCACTCTCTGGGAATTTTGGATGGACAAAAACCAGGATGATGTTGGTAAGAGTTCTGGAGAGATCAATGTTCATTACAAGAGGTCAAGAACAGAATGGGACTGCTACTGGTGGTTTCTGCTAAGGATTTTCTTTACTCCCCATCACTATCCCAGTCCTCCCACCCTGTATCTCACATTTGAAAAATAATTTAGCCATCTTAGGTGAAGTTATCCCAATATAAGTTTCTATATGGGAGGGCTTACCTAGCCCCTTTGTAAAGAAATGTGCAAGAGAGGATGGGAAAAATATAATGGAAGAATTATGGCTCAAATAAGAAACTGAAAAGGAAAAAAGAAGCTGTTAAAGTTTAATTGAAAGAGCTGACACCAGGAAGTGGTCTTAATCTGGAAACAAGTAGGCAACTATACAGTTTTTTCCCTAGTAGGTCGTTCCACTTCAATAATACAGGACAGAACCACCCTACTACATAATTAATGTTCGACTGCTTTGGTTCAACAAAGGGCAGAACTAAAGAGGAACCAAAGTTATGGAAAAATTCAAATCACTACTGCAGAGTCTCTTACAACCCAAACTAATCTTTAAAAAATGCTTAGCCTGAAAACTCCTACTAGTTCAAACATGCACCAGTTATTTATTGAGTACCTGCTATACTATAAACCAACCATTATTCTAGATGCTAGAGGCAGAGGAGTAAACAAAATAGAAACAATCCAGTTCTCTTGTAGTTTATGTTCTTATGGGGGAGATGAACAAAAACCCGGTACACATAAATATTTTCAGATCATTACAAGTACTAAAAAGAAACTAAAATAGGCTGATGACATGAAGAGTGCTAGAGAGGCCAGGATAGGTGGAAATGGCTGGGGATGGCTCCTCTGGGGATGTGACATTTGGTGACATTTTCCAAGGCCAGGCATGGAAAGGAGGAAGAGAGGTGCTTCAAATGGAGTGTCAGCAGGTACAGAGGCCCTGAGGTAGAAGTAAGCTTAAGTTAAAAAACCAAGGCTCATATTCCAGGGACACAGTGAGCACAGAGGAGAACACTGTCAAATGCAGCCTGAGTGGTCAGCAGAAGCCGGGTGATAAAGAGCCTTGTAGGCCAAAAGGAGTTCAGATTTCACCCAAAAGTCCAATGAGAAACATTTGGCTGGATTTATACAGTGGAGAAATGTGAACTCTAGAGAGAATTTTTTGTTTTGACTTTAGCACTAGAAATTAGCTATATTTTCCTTGGCTGTGTGGTATGTTTCTATGTCACCAACTTGTGATAAGTTTTATCTTCAAAGTTTGGATTAAAGTGAAAGAAAGTGAAAGTGAAAGTCGCTCGGTTGTGTCCAACTCTTTGTAACCCATGGACTATACAGTCCAAGGAATTCTCCAGGCCAGAATACTGGAATGGGTAGCCTTTCCCTTCTCCGGGCGATATTCCCAACCCAGGGATTGAATCCAGGTCTCCCACATTGCAGGTGGATTCTTTACCAGCTGGGCAACAAGGGAAGCCCAAGAATACCAGAGTGGGTAGCCTATCCCTTCTTCAGTGGATCTTCCCGACCCAGAAATTGAACCAGGGTCTCCTGCACTGCAGGTGGATTCTTTACCAACTGAACTATCAGGGAAGCCCTAAAGGTACAGTTATTATCCAGATCTACATCTACATGTATGACCCAATATGCAAATTGTATACTCGGAAAGTATACACTTCTGGTACACCATTTTGTGCACTAACTTCAATTCCATCTTCATTTAATTATTTTACTTCCAGTTGTCTCTTGCCTAAATTTCCTCACTTACTATTAGAGTACTGAATGTATGCATATGTCTGCTGCCTCAAGACCTTTCAGCAGGTTTTAAATATACAAATTTTAAATGCAGGCCTAGTAAGAAGGCAATGGCACCCCACTCCAGTACTCTTGCCTAGAAAATCCCATGGATGGAGGGGCCTGGAAGGCTGCAGTCCATGGGGGCGCTAAGGGTTGGACACAACTGAGTGACTTCACTTTCACTTTTCACTTTCATGCACTGGAGAAGGCAATGGCAACCCACTCCAGTGTTCTTGCCTTGAGAATCCCAGGGACAGGGGAGCATGGTGGGCTGCCGTCTATGGGGTCGCACAGAGTCGGACACGACTGAAGCGACTTAGCAGCAGCAGCAGTAAGATAAAATGTCTTATATTAGTGAGTCTCCCTCTAGATTTTGACAATCCAAAACTAAAATAGTCAGCTAACTCTGAGGATTCAGTGCCTTTATCTTGATGTGAATGTGAGAATTTCCCAGTGACATTTTAAAAGACCATAGAATTAAAAATAAAATTCTTCTAGCACAGTAAACATTAAAAAATAAAATTTCATGGAAAAATTTCTTGAGTTTCTGTCACAATCAGGGGAGAGCCTCACACACTCTGTAAGGTTTTTAATTTAGGCATGACCAGGTTCAACTTTTCTTTCTGCCATTCCGTTTATGACATACCTGTAGGACCCATTTCCATGGCTTCCTGCAGAGAATACTAGAATCGCTGGCCCTGAAATGGCAAATGTCTGTCAGGCAAAATGCCTCTTTAGATTTTGTGAGATATGTAATTATATTCCATATGACATGCTCCACTGTGTGTTTGAAAAGAGACTCACAAGTATTTACTCCACTAGATAGCTAGGTCAGACTACCTCACAAAGAAAGCTGAATCTGCCATGTCACCAGACAGAGTTTCCAGGGGTGGCTCTCATTTGCTCCTTCCTTTTCTTTCCAATCTAGCTCACCCTTTAGAAAAGTACAAAAAAGTACAAGTTTCCCCAAGGATACTGGGCAAATATTTTACAGCTCGATGGAGCTGTCTGACCCTGATTTAAAAAGAAAAAACGATGCTAAATAGAGTCCCTCTTATAAAACAGTGTTAGCATTTCAAGCAATCTAAAATGTTTTAAAGGGCATAGTGCCTCAGAGGGGATGCCAAATCTCAAACCGCCAGATTGTGCCTTGTCTTCGGTTAACTAAGAAAAGGAAATGCTCTTTACCATTCTCCCTGTTGGCTGTGGATCTCAGCTTCGGCATTCCAGCCTGGAACAGTCCTCCCAAACCGGGTGGTCCACCTCCGCCAAAATTTCCACCACCTCCTCCGCCACCTCCACCATAGCTGCCGCCACCGCCACCACCACCACCACCAGCAGCAGCTCCTTTGGGTTCTGCAGAAGGAAGAAGACACATTCTTTTCACATGTATGAAGACACTGCCAGAGGACTTCACCAGTCCTGGCCCAAGTAAACAATGATACAGCAGGAAGCTGGCTGACCCTAAGCCCATGGTGGACAACTGGGATTTCATTAAATGGTAGGATTTTAAGGACTCACCCTATTTCCAGTCAGAAGAGCAGAGGTTCTTTCTACTCCAGGGCCATCTCAAGCCCTGTGGTGGAAGAATCAGCAATAGATAATGTCTTTCCTCTACCTGGCTCACTGCCATATGAATTAATAATATCTATTTGCTCTGTATCAGAAGATTTGGCAAATAAACGTATCTTCAAAGAAAGAATGTGTTAAGGGAGGAGAAGATGCAATAAAAGGTGAGAAGATAGGAACAGGTAAAAATAGAAGAAAGTAAAATATCCCATAATTTTGCTTCATGGAAATACCCACTGTTTTTGTATATTTTTTTCCCCTGCCAGTTTTTTCACTTATACCCTTTTTTTCTTAAAATTAAGACCAAATTCACTACATAGTTTTTAGTTTGCTTTTTTCACTCAATTTTGTTAGCATTTCCCATGTTATTAAATATTCTCTGAAAACATGAGTTTAAAGGATTGCATTGTGTTTTAGAACATGAATGTGCTGTAATTTATTTAACCATTTACTTATTTGATGGCCTTTCAGGTTGATTTTAATTTTTTAATATCATAAAACCCAACAGTAGACTTTAACATTTTAAAAATTCTTCGCAACTTGAGACAATGTAAAGATTGTTTCATTTTGCATCTGTTGCCAAAAAAAAATTGTGAAAGATTCTGAAATGGGCAGACCAACAAAAAAGGAAAAGAAGAAGAAAGGAAAGGATTACCAAGTATCCAGTTAGCCTTCTGGGTCATTTCCCATTGCCTTTGAGTTAGTCTATAAGTCTGTAAGTTGTAGAAAACTGAAAATAATGCGTATTTGTCCATAGAAATGCATATTGGCTGTGTTCAGTGTAATTCAACTGATTATTGACCTATTTTACACCTATTTGCAAATTCATTTCAACACTCACCTGCTTGCATATGTGTGGTACTTATAATTCTCCTTTGAATTGATAATATCATATTGGTTCCCTCATTAAACTAATGAGCTAAATAAAATATTTGATATATGTTTATTTTATATCCATATTACAGCCATGATTTTACCCTCTTAAAAAAACTATCTCTTAACAATTTATGTATGTATGTTTTATGAGGCCAGTGAGTGAGTGAAGTCACTCAGTCGTGTCCGACTCTTTGCGACTGCAGAGTTGCAGGCAGACGCTTTAACCTCTGAGCCACCAGGAGTACTCTTTAAAGTTCTACCCCTGGAAAACCTTGTTGAGTCTTTGATAAGTATTACATGATATCTACAAAATAATCTGAGAGAACTGACACTTTTATGATATTTAGACTTTACAGAAACATGCTATGTTTTCCCATGTGTTCTGATTCATTCAGTAAAATTTTATAATTTTCGTAATGAGAGTCACCCATATTTCTTTCAGGGTTACTTCATATACATTTTTGTTGAAATGATGAATGTTTTTGCTACTATAGTTTGGATATGGTTATTATTGGCATCAGGAAATTTCATTTGATATCTAATAAATCACTTTGCATTTTCAAAATTAAAATGTAATAATTTTTTACCTTGGATTTTCTGAGCTTCTCTGATGGCTCAGATGGTAAAGATTCTGCCTGCAATGCAGGAGGCCTGGGTTCAATCCCTGGATCAGGAAGACCTCCTGGAGATGGGCATGGCAACCCACTCCAGTATTCTTGCCTGGAGAATCCCCATGGACAGAGGAGTCTGGGGGGCACAGTGCATGGCTCACAAAGAGTTGGACACAACTGAGTGACTCACACTTTCACTTTGGATTTTCTAATAGACAAATGGTCTGCAAATCACAAAGGTTTTACCTCCTCTTTTCTAACAGTTGTATATCTTATTTCTGTTTTATATAAGAAATTACTTAGATGACTGAGTTCCCATAATAATGTTATTAATTTAAAGATGGTTTATTTTAAAACAATTATTAAGAATAAATATACATTATATATTTATCTTAAAAGTAAATTATTAATGTCACTAGTACTATAAAACTGAGTAAATAATATTTTGCTTTTAATGAAAATTACTCTAATGTTTCAAAGTTACATACTGACTGTTGGTTTGAAATAACTTTTTTCTTCTAAATATTCATAGTTAGCAAGGATCGTTCCACTCTGGGTTTTTAAGACTATTTTTATAGCATGGAATATTATTAAATGCCTATTTAGGATTTACTGAGATCATTATATAGTTTTCCTTATTTGGTATGATGGATATATAGACTTTCTAACATTAAAAATGAGATAAACCCTGGTCTTGGTAAATTATAAAATTATTATTTTTTAATACTGTATACTACTGAACTAGAGTCTTTGGGTTTTTTAGTATCTTTTCATCTATGATCATAAGTGGTCTATACGTAGTAGGGTTTCTTAACCTTGGAACTACTGACATTTTGGGTCAGATAATTCTTTGTTGTGAGTTCTCTGTTGTTATTCTCTGTAGAAAGTTTACAGCATCCCTGGCCTCTGCCCACTAGATGTCAGTAGGAACCCCTCCCTCAAGTTGTAGTAACTAAAAACGCCATTAGGCATTGCCCCATGTCCCGAGACATTGATACACAGCCTTTGTCATGTTTTGATATTAGGATCACGTTAGTCTCATTACACCTATCAGGTAGCTTTCCTGTCTGTGTTTAGGGATGATTTATATAGTGTTTGAATTAGCTATGTCTTAAAATCTGAATTTTCTGATAAAAATTATCTGGCTCTAAAGCTTTGTAGAGAAAAAGTAATTTGATAAAGTTTTCAACTTTTCCCTTGTTCATTGAGGCTTCATGAGTGATTTCTGGTAAATCTGTACTTTTCTTAAAAAATTAAGATTTCAAAATGTTTTAGCATATAACTTCATTATAGCATCCTTAATTTTAGAAAATCTGCTTTGAATCATTTATTTAATCTGCTTTCTGAGCTCTGTTTTATTCATTGATGTTTTCTTTTTTTCTGGATTAGATTTATTTTAAGTCTGTGTTGGCTCTGTACCTTTTCTAGGTGTTAAGACTTTCTGGGATAGTGATGGGAACTCTGCTAATAGAACAGACAATCTGATAATGAGCTCTCAAGAATTACTTCACACAATAAAATATATCAAATTAGAATAACAGTTTCTGGAAGTGTGTGTAAAATTGCTTCCATATAAAATTTAAAATTTTTACTAATTTTAATTATTGCCAGTAATATGAATAATGTCCTTGTCATTCAAATGTTATTCACTGATGAATGAAACATTTTGGAATACTACAGTTCATAGGACACCTTTACCTGGTGTTGAACATTCAAAAAGAATGATGTACTGTTCTAACAGACATCATACATTAGTGTTCTTAACTTGCAGCATTTGTGCTGCTTTCAGATAGGGAAACTAAACTAGCTGAGGTTAGCTAACTGGTCACTTTGTTAGCATTAAATTAAATTGCAGGACAAGGCTGACCTCAACATGCATAACCATGGTCAACATTTTAACATAGAGCCCAGGAAGGTTTTACCTGCAAACAATACAAAACCATGGATGAACTTTGCCACTTGTAAAGAGCTTGAGACAACAGTATTAATGTCCAATTAAGTTCACGGACAACGAGGGCATGCATTGGTTTGCATCTGGTGTCCACAAAGCCCAGTGCATTCTTAAACATCATTGAGCAGCTGAAAGGGAGAACTAACACTTATTTCCATTTTAATGAGAGAAGTGTATCTTGAAGAATATAATGAATTTACACTAGTGGATTCAGAACTAGGCCCCAGACAGTCCATTCTCCTTCAACATCTAGGGACTTCACATCTACCTCTCCAGAGTCTGAGCTCCCTCTTATAGTGAGAGAACCACTGGGCTCTGTTCTGGAGGTTGGCAGTTTGCAGATGGAGTTCCTCTAGCCCCATAGCAAGCACCACGATTCAATGGCATTGGATGTAGGTTCCCCAGACAGAAATGCCTGGGCTGGGCAACCCCCAGGGAGAACCTTGTGACAAAGATAAGGAAAACTAAGGGACTGATTATACAATAACCATACCATTTTGTGGGCATTTTACCCATTATAGATAAGACTTTGTTGAAAGTCAAAGACCCCCTAGTTCCACTGAAGTGGGGTGCATTCTGATCTGTACCACCCTGCCCAGTAACAGAGCACCCAGTATCAAAGGCCTTTGTCATGACATTCCTCTTTCTACCTTCTTCCCACACCAGTGTTCTCACCTAACTCTCATCTTTCTCATCTACCCATTAGGATTCCCTGGTAGCTCAGCTGGTAAAGAACCTGCCTGCAATGCAGGAAGACCCCGGTTCAATTCCCAGGTCAAGAAGATCTGCTGGAGAAGGGGTAGGCCACCCACTCCAGTGTTCTTGGGCTTCCCTGGTGGCTCAGCTGGTAAAGAATCCACCTGCAATGTGGGAGACCTGGGTTTGATCCCTGGGTTGGGAAGATCTCCCAGAGAAGGGAACGGCTACTCACTCCAGTATTCTGGCCTGGAGAATTCCCTGGACTAAAGTCCATGGGCCTGCAAAGAGTCAGATGCGACTGAGTGACTTTCACTTTCACATCTCCTAATTCTCATCTTTCTCTTCTACTCATTAGGCACTTTTCCTAGAAACTCTTCCTAAGCTCTTCTAATCCTCCAGTCGGCTAAAATCCTGCATCATTATTCCCTTGTCTACAAAGCTCCCTCTGGTGATTTTTGGGCAGTCTATTTTCTATTGAGTCCAAGTGGGATCCATAGTCTAGGACAAATTCTGGGCATTGCTGGCTGGCAGTGGAAATGTCTAGGAGTGCAAGGAGATAGTCTTGAGGCCTGATAATTAACTTCTGGTAGATTCTAGTCATCTGTAATGTTTCATTCTGTTGTAAAGGCTAATAAGTAGCCCTGTATGGTAGGTGCTTGTTTGTTTATACATACCCTATCTTGTTCCAGGAAGTAGCTCAGATTTATGATGGATATAAGCAAAGCTGTGACCTCATTTCCTCTCTCTCCAACCTCCTAATAATCATATCTGTACACGTGAATTATACATTCCGGGCAACATAACACTCTCATAAGCACTGTCTCATTTGATGCTCACAACAAACGTGTGAGGGCAGTGAAACAGCTATTATCTCCATTTTACAAATGGAGACCAAGGGTTGAAGATGGTCAGGGCTTAAATCTATATCCATTGATTCCAAGACTAGGGCTCTTTCCATATTTCATGCTGCCTTTTGCTCTGTGGCAAGACAAGGGGTTAATTTCCAGAAAGTGTTGTAAAGTGTTGTGAATAATTCAGAGAATCACTGCTGTGTGTGTCTTGGACAAAGAATTATTATACTGGCTTCCTGCAGCATTAGAGGGAACCCAGGCCAGAGCCATGGCCTACAATGAATGATACAGTCCCTTATTCTGCTAGCTTCACAGCTGTTGTTAACCAGAAAAAAAAAAAAACAAAAAACTTTTTTGGTGGGAAGGGTAGGGTTGATTGTTAGGTCATAAACCACTTATCTCCATGGAAAATAACTTTTTTTACTTACTGTCCAATATTGGTGCACTTCTGTCATTGGTGACTGTCTTCTTTAGTTTCTTCCCTTTGCTGATGTCAGAGAGCAGAGCATTTCTCCCAGCCTGCTCTGACTTACTCAAGGAAGGCTTTTCTGTATTGGCCTGAAAGGAAACCATGCAAACATGTATTCATCTTCTGAATTAACATCATGTACTACAGCACTCAGTGGGAACAGCTAGAGTATTGGAAGCTTGTTATTAAGGTTCTTGGCAATAGACTGTAAATTCTCCACAAGTTTTAGACCCGATGTCATTCTTTTTAAGATCCAGACATTTGGGAGCAGATGCAGCAATAAATTACATTCATTTTTCATGCAGGAAGAGTCAGTCCCTGATCAAAGTCTCTGAAAATTCAGACCACAATCTGGCGGTAACTGACAGAGCCAGGGTTGGGTGGCTAGAGACGAGAAGGGAATTTTAAGTCTGAGAGGAATCCGCAGGATTCTGTGAGGCTTCATCCTCTAGAATGTTCTCTGAAGAATATATTCTCTTGCCTGTCTTTTGGAACTAGCCTGGTGCAAGAGGAAAACTGCTTTTAGTAAAAAGGGTCAGCTGTATTTTTTTAATCCACCAAAATTTTAGAAAATTAATTCCCTCTGGTTACATTGCCAGATAATTTTTTCTTTTTAATTTAAGGCAGATTGGAGGTATAATACATATAATTTTTACATTTTACATATAGTAAAATCACCCTTTTAGTGTAAAGTCCTGTGAATTCTGACAAACTTATACAATCGTGTAGCCATCAAGATACACAACATTTCCTTTACTTTCCAAACTCCCTTCACATCCTTCTGGCCTTAGGGGTTCCTCATGTGTAATCCCTTTTTACAAATTATTTATTTTTTAATTCTTTTCCACTATGGTTTATTACAGGATATTAAATATAGTTCCCTAATCCTTTTGAAAGCTTACCTCCCAGAGGCTGCACAGTAGACAAAGGTGCTACTTTAAAACCTTTGAGTATTTTCTATGATTTCAGAATTTTTGGAAAAGTTCCTTACTGTGAAATTAGGATCTTGTTTTTCCAGAATTCTTTTGAGGAGCAGGGACAATAAGAGCCCAGCAAATGGACTCAAAAGTAGGCGTGTGCCTGTGTCTGTCACACTTGGAAACTGGCTTGGTCTGGCCTGGTCCCAGGCAGAGTCGTCTTCCCCAAACCCAGAGGTGCTTCTGGCAGGCCTGAGAGTCCTTCGAGGGACTCTGAAAGGCTCTGACTTCAGATGTGCCAGGAAAGGCCACAGGGAGTAAACCTGGGCAAGTGTAGCTTGATACCTGACCCAGCTGTTTATTATAGTTAGAGGAAGAGGGAGAGCGCAGAAAACCCTGAAGCAGGTTGAACAGAAATCTCTGTTTTAAGCTGAAAGGGTCTTAAAATAATTCAGGTATTACTTGCTCATGATAATAACAGCTAACGTTTATATAACTTTTACTATGGATCAGGAATCGTTTTTAGCATTTTATGTATATTAGTTCATTTGGTCCTCATCAACCCTGTGAGTTTATAGAGTCAAGGAAACTAAGGCACAGGGAAGTTAAATCATCGCTCGGGTCACCCAGCTCCTAAGAGAAAGAGCTCGGATTAAAAGCCTGGCAGCCTGGCTCCAGAGCCCAAGAGCCTGAGAGAAGGATGAACATGGGGTCCCGAATGCCTCTTCCCCAGATTGGGAAGATATTAAAGAGTACAAACTTGCAACTAAAAGATGACTAAGCTCTGGAGATCTAACTGCACAGCATAGTTATTAAAGTTAACAGTGCTGTATTATGCACTTCAAAGCTGTTAAGAGACCAGAACTTAAATGTTCTCACCACAAAAAAGACATAATAATTATGTGATGTAATAGAGGCATTAGCTAAAACAACAGTGGCAGTTATATTGGAATACATAACTGTATCGATTCAACATGCTGTACACCTTAAACTTACACAATGTTTTATGTCAGTTATATCTCAGTTGAAAAAAATAGATAAAACGCCCTTTGCCTACTGACCTCCAACCCTCCTCTGAAGCAAGCCTGTTAAGAGCATCTCGGCAGTCAGTTCCAGAAAGGTTCTTTGCATATTCAGTTCACTTTTGCTAATGGGACCATCCTCTACTGCTGAAACTTGTTTTTATAACTTAACCATGCCTTGGACATCTTGGAAAGAGCTTTCTGAATTACCTATTGTCTTCATCCTAAAGATAAAAAAAACTGAGGCCTAAAGAGGGTAAATAACATGTCCATGTTGGTTTTCTTCATGGTTTTGGGTAAACAACCCTCCTTGGCCTCCTGTTCTGCCTCAAAATTTATTGGTAACTCACTATTAAACCCTGGGTGTGCTAGTTATAATTTTTCAAATACACATTAAAATAAACACATGAGCATTTTTTTTTAAAAAAATCTAGGCGTGAACGACCCAGCAGTGGTACACAACTATAATTTTCGGGAAATAAAAACTAGTTCTTCTATGTTCGCCAGATCAGAGCTTTTCAAACTCATTTTAGGGACGGATGAATTTTTAAGAAAAAAATTTCCAATCCATCATGGACCAATATTTTGTAAAATAACAATGAATTATTAGAAAAACGAATTAGTTTTAAAAAGACAGACAAAATACAATCTTAGAAGCGATAGACACAACACCATTATCAGATTGCTCTAAACTACTCTAAATTTCCTGTTTATTTTGGGGGGACTCTAACCAGGAGTTGGAGGATCACACTTGGAATAGCAACAAGCTAATTAATGGTCTGTTCTCCCAACTAGGGTCCAGCCTGAGACAGGCTAGAAAGAAGCCTGGAAGCCTGGGCAAAAGACTCTCTCTGAGCTTCAGTTTCCCGGAGTGAAGAGTGAAGGCATCGCGTGCTAGGGGTGCGTCTGGGAGCCCTTCTGGATTACTACATGGAGGGCTGCTTGGAAGAGGCTTCCTTGAAGAGTCTGCAGTAACTTCTGGGACATGTCCATCATGGGACGGGATGGGCCCAGAGAATACATTCCTTTGGAAAGTACACATGGAAACGTGAGGATGGACTTAAAGGGCAAAGTAAGGGTGTGGGGGAGGATGGCATGGGAGATGGGGGTTATTTGTCCAAAACAGAGTGGGAAGAAAGACAGGGAGAGGCAGAGAAAAAGAAATGAGCGAGTCTGGAGGACACATTAATGGATGCATTTTCAGATAGATGGGCAGACCTGGGTTTCTGGACTATCCTGCCCAGATGGTAAAGGCTGGAAGCTGAGTCCATTTGAATGGAAAAAGGGCAAACTGGGCAGAATTGGTCCTGCGAACCTATCCTGGGCCAGCATGTTTGAATGAATAGGATATGTCTCCCTTGATAGACGAGGTGGAGCAGACCTAACTAATCCACATTCTGCATGTGTCCTGTGCATTGTATGAGACTTTAGACTGCAAAACATTTTTTCTGCTGTATCTCAGGGTCTGGCTTACTCCAGCACCTGGAGAGCGTACGGTATCATTCATATTTAAGCCAGAACGTAAACACACTGAAAACTAACACACGTGTGCCAGGTTTGAGTCTGTTTAGCTTGCTTCATGCATGGATCATAGATGGGGAGAGCCACTCACCAGAGCAAACGTGGGCGGCGGCGGGGGCGCTGGAGGGGGCGGGACGGGCATCTTGAACAGTTAGCTTTCAACAGTCTGGCTGACAAATCTGTAAAACAAAACAGAAACAAAGCACCGTCACATATTAGATGTCTCAATAATTCTCTGTCCTAATCTTCCTTCCCCTTTCACCTCAAAGGGACAGTCTGAGTTTCTATAAGAGGCGGGATTCCTTCACAACATGGCTAGGATGTTACTGTTCTGGAAGGATGCAGCCAGGGAAGATTCTCAGCCAGAGTGCCCGGAGATACTGCGAGCAAATCCCACCACCAGCAAAGCAGGTCGGGGAAGGCTCCTGGCCTGCAGCGCGAGGAAGCCGGGAGGTTATCAGGGAACTACCAGCGCTGCAGCCCAGCCAAGACTGGCGTTCAAGTGGCTCCTCTCCCTCACTTGTCTCTCTGGCGCAGTCCTCTCCCAGGCTTGCCCACTCGGTGCCCCACAGCGTTTCTTCTCTGTCAAGAGATTCCTGACATCTGTCTAGGTCTGAGTAGCCCCGCAGGAATGTAAAGATAAATCTGTTTCTGTTCTTGCCCTCGAAGTTCGTCCAGTCCTCCAGGGAAAGGAGATGGGGACAAGGTGAGATGGGGACAAGGTAAGATGGGCAAGGAGGCCAGGTTCCTACGTCTGTGCTACTTGGCACTTCCTTACAGGAGCCAGAGGAAAAAAGAGAGGAGGACTCCAACCTCTGATTTGGAGCTGTTTACTAGAAACAGGGTTCCTTAGAAAGGCTTTCTGCAGAGTGTGATGCTCAGGGAACAGAGGGAGGGGCAGACTCCAGGTTGTAGGACAGTACAGGGAAGCCATGGTGGGCAGCAGCAGTAAAAGGGGGCAGCCTGGTCAATGTCAGGAGCTAGGCATGGGAAGGATGTGCCCCAGGAGTGATGCTAACCACCGATCCTGGACTCTTTTCCCCCAGTCCGCAGAGTCCCGTCCCTGGGGTCTCAGCAGATGCCCCACCCCTCAGCCACTTTCACACCCTCAGCATCCCAGTTTCTCCCACCTAGACCTTGCTACTCCTAGATCATTAGGGCTTCTGGATCAGCCTCGGAGCATCACCATGAGAAACATCACGTCTCAGCCCTGCTGCCCACACTGAATTTGTTTCAGCATTTTAACAAGATCCCTGGGTGATTCACATGCATTAATGTTCGAGAAGCCTGGTCACGGAGCCTTAAACCAAGAGAGCAGCCTGGGACACTGACCACCTGAATAACACTGTTCCTATGTAACGTGTGTCCTGAATTTCAAATAGCGGAATTATCTTTCTTTTATTTTCAACAGTCTCTTAATTGCAGAAAACAATTTCTTAGAATTTAAAAGTATTAATTTAGCTCAATCACTAAAAGTTGAGGGAAACTTACACCTTGAATCAAATATAGATGGCCCTTGAACAATGAGTTGGAACTTCACGGATCCACTTAAATATGGATGTTTTTTCTTAGTAAACATTGCAGTGCTGCACCATCTATGGGTGACTGAATCGAGAGATGCAGAATCAGGGTACATGGGACCTGTGATTTGAGGAGCGACTGTGCATGGAGGATCGGTGCCTCTAACCTCCATATCGATAGTTCAAGGGTCAGCTGTACTTTCTATTGACGTTCTGCTGGATGGCTTGCTTTCTGTGACATTAACAGAATGGAAAAGCTAACAGGACATGACTAGACTTGTCAAAGCTTCTGGAAGATAGGAATCAAGACACTCTGTTCTGAGTGCCTTCTATAAAATGAAATTTAGAAACCTCTAGAGCAGCGACAGCTGCTCTCATTTATTGACAGTCAACTGGATAATAAAGGGCACTTTATTTCCATCATCTCAAACACATTTTACACGGAAGGATGCTGGGACTCAGAAATTAATAACTCATTGAAATATGTAAAAGTCGTTTACATCAAGTCCTTTTGATCTCTGCTCTTTTTAGATAAGCATTTTCAGGCAGGTGAAGGGCTCACTAGTATTACAGCTCACCTTAAACTCGGTCAGAATCTGGTTTTCAAAAAGAGCTTGTCTTAGACAGGGATCTGTCCCTTACTTTGGTAAGAAAAAATATCAGGGATCTGTCCCTTATTGTCCCTTACTTCTCTTGACAGAGAAGAAATACTGTGAGCACCGAGTGGGCAAGCCCAGGAGAGGACTGCGCCACGGAGACAAGTGAGGGAGAGGAGCCACTTGAATGTCAGTCTTGGCTGGGCTGCACTGTCCCTTACTTTGATCTTTCCTGGGTAACACCAGTCACCCACAGGGCTGCATGGGCAGTGTAAACAGAGTTGGGGGCCTGCATTTGGAGGCTATGAAGGGGGTGCTCCAACTGCAGGGGCACCTTCAGAGGCCTCAGAGTTGTGTTCCAGGACCAGGAGGAAGAACGAGGGTCTGAAACTGGATTCAGGCCCAACTAACTGTCAAAGATGCTGTGGCCAAAGCAATGGTATTAACAGAGCTGGAGGAGGCAGCTCATCAAGGAATAGGGTGGCTGGGTCCACCCAGAGGGCACGAGAGACGGGCTCCATGGGACAGACCATTCATGAGCTTGGTGGATGAAAGGCCCCTCAATGCTCCAATTCATCAGGTCAGATTCTGTGCTCCCTGATTAGTCTGCCATCCTGTTATCCTAAGACCGAGGAAGAAGTGAATAGTAATCACCACCAGGAACCTCTTCTGGGTTTGGTTCTCATAAGTCAGTCTCTGGTTGCAAAGATCAAATTGAACTTCTGTCCTGTACACCTTAGGGGCCAGGTGATGGAGCAGGGGCGTTCTCAGGAGACTGCCACCCTGCAAGGCCTCTTGAACTCTCTTACAGTTTTCTGTTGCTATTGTGGTTCTCTCTGTGCATTAACTGGCTTATAAATAAACCTCTGGACCACAGAGCTGGGCTTTCCCCTGCCCCCGACCACCTCACATAAACAACAGGGTGAGGATCTGCGGGTGAGCGCGCTTACCTTTCCCAGGCTCAGTTCTCCTTTCTCTCCACTGCTGCAGCTCCCACTGCCCCCCTGCCTCACTCTCCTCCAGATAAACTACTCCTACACCTGCCTCCATGCTGAAAGCTGATTCCAGAGGCTGCCATGGTCTCCTGGCTCTTTGCTAGCTGAATAGCTGCTGGTCTGGACTTGTCCAGGCTGGACCTTGAGGGAGGATTGTGAGAAACCCCAGACTCTGAACCTGCCACCCCAGCACACGGGTCAAAGAAGATCAGTCTCATGTCCCGCATGTCAGGCCCTTGCTGGATCCCCTTCTTGGCTGTCTTTCCACCCCACTGTGAACACCAGGTCTCCCTAATACATGGCACATAGTCTCATTGATTATGTGGGGGTGGAGTGAAAGAATCAGGTATCACACAAACAAGCCATATGCTGGCCACTGGAACAGCTCCCAGCATCAGCCCTGAGCACCCCGGGGCCTGGGTAAAGAACCAGTCCCACAGCAGAGGGGCAGGCGAGCTTTAAGTCTGGGCGCTTAGTTTCTTGACTTCACCAGAGAAGTAGAGTCCAAGGCCGCAGGAGAGCCATGTCAGAACCAAGACTGGGCCTGATGGAAGAGCCTCAACAGCAGCCTAAATCCTAATAGGCAGGCCTTCCTAGCCTGGATCTCCATACCCACAAGATCTGTGGACAGAATTCAGGGGTTCATGAATGTGGGTGAAAAAACGGACATACTTATTTCCCCTAAATTCTAACTACAATTTAGCATTTCCTTCAATTATAAATGTAGGCCACAAACCACACCTGAAACCTTTTCACCAACAGTTTTTCATGTGATATTTTCACATCATAGTATAATTGTTGCAGATCTCTTTGGAAGCTGGGGCAATGATCTGCTCCTAGGCCTTGTTGTACCCATTGCACTGTAACTGGTTTCCTTGGTAATCCTCTGTATTTTGTTTTACGCATTTAACAGCAGTCAGGGAAGGAGTTGGAGTTTGGGGGCTTTACCAGACACCAGAGTGGCCTATGGATGAAAACAGAATCTCTGTGAGAACATGAGTCCTGGGTCAGGAGAACATAATCGTGGATTTCTGCTCTGCTGCTAATAACCTGGGATAAGACTAAGCTCTCTGTTAAATGGGGGTGCGGGAAGGATGCAGTGAACCAGTACAGCAGGGCTGGGCAGAGTAAGCAGTCAGCAGGTAGGTCCAGCGCTGTGGTCCCTGAGGTGAGCACAGGTCCTGCTGGTGTGAGAGCCACTCAAGCACCTGGCAGAGGGTGGCCAGGCCTGGAGACAGAGCTGAGGCTCTGGCTCTGCCCGGAGTCCTGTGTGGATGTGGCTGCCCCCGTGGGAATGAGGCAGCCTGAGGGCTTGGCCTCCTGCATTTCGATCTTCCCTCAGGAGATGGAGTCCCACAGGAAAGGCAGCTCAGTTCCCTGGGTGGGAGGGGCTCTAGAAGGGAAAGGGTGAGTAGGACAAGGGCTCCCAAAGTGTGGGCTGTCAGCATGGGAACCAGGCTCCCTGGAGTTGGAGGACTGCTGCTGCTGCTGCTAAGTCGCTTCAGTCGTGTCCGACTCTGTGTGACCCCATAGACGGCAGCCCATCAGGCTCCCCTTTCCCTGGGATTCACCAGGCAAGAACACTGGAGTGGGGTGCCATTTCCTTCTCCAGTGCATGAAAGTGAAAAGTGAAAGTGAAGTCGCTCAGTCGTGCCTGACTCCTCGCGATCCCATGGACTGCAGCCCAACAGGCTCCTCCGTCCATGGGATTTTCCAGGCAAGAGTACTGCAGTGGGGTGCCATTGCCTTCTCCACAGCTCTACCCATTTAATGATTCTTGCTCTCCCACCCTCCCCAGGCACCGAACTTTAACAATAAACACTTTTGAGAATTAGTTGCTTTTAGAGAATAATTTCACTGCTTTTTTTGTGTGTGTGTTTTGGCTGCCTCGAGGCATATGGGATCTCAATTCCCTGACCAGGGATTGAACCTGTGTTCCCTGTAATGGAAGCACTGAGTCTTAACCACTGCACCTCCAAGGAAGTCCCTCATTTCACTGATTTTAGTTGTTGTTGTTTGTTTTAAAATTAAGACAGTATATTTAGTCCAGAAATGATAACTTTAAAGTTTAATATAAAAATAGTCCTTCTGTGTTGTAAACATTCAACTCAGCAAACAATACTCTTCACAGTAAAACAATCTATTAAAGAAAATACTTGAATAAGTTAATCCATATGTACATAATTAATTTTCAACAAAGTGATCAAAGCAACTTGATGGGGAGGTCTTTTGAAGGTCTTTTCAATTCAAGGTCTTTTCAGTAAATGGTACTGGAACAAACTGGATGCGCATATAAAGGTCTCAGGACTTCCCTGATGGCTCAAGTGGTAAAGAATCCGCCTGCAATGCAGGAGATGTAGGAGATGCGGGCTCGATTCCTGGGTCAGGAAGATCCCCTGGAGGAGGAAATGGCAACCCACTCCAGTGTTCTTGCCTGGGAAAATCCCATGGACAGGGGAGCCTGGTGGGCTACAGTCCATGGGATCACAAAGAGTCGGACATGACTGAGCATGTGATGGCTTATAAAGTCTCATTTCACTGTTTAAATAACATTCATCACAGGGAAAAAACCCAGACTTTTCTATAATGTTCACCTTGTGTGCTGAATTTTATGTGCACAAAGAAAACCACAAGGATGGAAATGGGTTTTTTGTTTTCACACACAGCGTTATGGGTTGAATTTATATGTTGAAGCTCTATCCCCTAGTACCTCAGAATATGACTATACTTGGAGAGAGGGCCTTTAAAGAGGTAACTAAGAGGGCCACCTCATGCGAAGAGTTGACTCACTGGAAAAGACTCTGATGCTGGGAGGGATTGGGGGCAGGAGGAGAAGGGGACGACAGAGGATGAGATGGCTGGATGGCATCACTGACTCGATGGATGTGAGTCTCAGTGAATTCCAGGAGTTGGTGATGGACAGGGAGGCCTGGCATGCTGCGATTCATGGGGTCGCAAGGAGTTGGACACGACTGAAGCGACTGAACTGAACTGAAGAGGGCCCCATTAGTCTGGGCCCTCATCTAATATGACTGGGGTCCTTGTGAGAAGAGGAAGAAACACTGGGGATGTGTGAGCACAGAGAAAAGGCTGTATAAGGACATGGGGAGAAGGTGGCCATCTACAAGCCAAGAAGAGAGGCCCTGGGAGAAACCAAACCTGCCGACACCTTGATATTTGACTTCCAACCTCCAGAAATGTGAGATAATAAAAGTCTGCTGTTCGAGACACCCAGTCTGAAGTACTTTGTTATGGCAGTCCTAGTAAATGAATAAACACAGTTTTAACAATACGTGTTACCTATCATGTCTATTATCCACTGTGGAAATTATAATAGTTTTTGAATAAAATCTATCAATTGATTTTTCACCCAAACCATCTCTGGATTGTCTGTCAAAAGTTAAAGAAATTAAAAATCAACCTGAACCCTAGGGTATGTGATTGATTACCAAAGTTTTATTTAATCACTGAATGAATCAGTGATTCAAATTTTGGAACTCCCCTGGTGGTCCAGTGGTTAAGAATCCACCTGCCAATGCAGGTGACACAGATTTGATCCCTGGTTTTGGAACTAAGATCCCACATGCCGCATGGTGTGGCCAAAAAAATTTTTTTTTAATTTTAAGTCTAAAAAACTGAAATTTTAGGTGAAAACTATTGAGGTGAAAGGAGGGATCTATCAATAAACCTTTTATAAAGGAATTGACTCTGAAGGTTGAGAGAACAGAGTAGAATATTTTACATAAATGATTTCAAAATCCACTAATTCGTTCTTCGTTGTCATCAACACAAATATACACAGTACACATCAATATTTAGAAATTCTGGAATTTTCTAGTTCTGTGAGAGAAATGGATGGTTTTGACAGTTTTACTACAATTCTACTAGGTCGGCATCATGGTTTAAACTCACAGCAAACAGCATCACACACTGACCTCAGATCAACCAGGGCAGCTTGTGGCCCCAAGCCATTTGCTGTGTAATATTGTTATGGGGGACACCTGTGAGAACGACTTGTTCCCCACCATACAGCCGCATATTCCCCCAACAGCATGGACAACTAGTCACTCACCCAGAGCCCAGAGGTCAGTCCAGAGCTGCCCCAGGAAACTGAGGCTTTCTTCTTCAATGTGTTCAACTAAGAAAGCAGAATCATCTCTGAATGTGAAATGATGAAGATAATTGACAAGTTACTTAAATAAACTGTTTCTTAGTTTCTTGCAACCAACGTCAAGTTCATTCTAGATGATGCCACAAGAGGCCCATACTACAGAACAAAAGGAAGAGGGGAGAGATTTCCAGCGCTATCCAACGAAATAACCCGAAGAAGGCCAGCCTCTAGTCCTGAGGATGTGTGTGTGTGTGAATCGGCCAAGTTCTAGCAAAGAAGATAAGAAGCGGGTTTATTCAGTTACGTTTGATCACCATTTGGGGCTATTCAAAATTATAAAGCATTTTGCTATGCAAATCTTGCCAAAAGTCACCCTTGAATACTATTCTATAAAATGAATGAGAAAAAAGTAAACTTTTTTTTTTTTTTTCAAAAAGGTTGAATTCATCATTGTGGAGGCGGGCAGGGACAGGGAGTAGACATGACAGAAATAATACAATTGAAAAGATCCTAAGGTCCAAATGTTCTCTTGCCTTCATTACTTTCTATTCTGTATCTTATTTTTATTTACATTCATTGACATTTTACTTTATATATAATGTTCTTAACTCTTCATGTATGTATTTCTTGTGTGTGCTTGACTTCTTCAGGTTAGAATTTGAGAATTTTTTTTCCTGCTTCCAAAATGATAATGCTACTTATCACTTATCTACTTATTAATTTAGAAAACAATAGATAGGGACTTCCCTGGTGGTGCAGTGGTAGGAATCTGCCTGCCAATGCAGGGAACACAGGTTTGATCCCGGGTCCAGGAAAATTCCACGTGCCTTGGAGCGACTAAGCTCATGTGCCACAGTGACAGAGCCCACGTGCCAGGGCCCATGAGCAGCAATTACTGAGCCTGTGTGCCACAACGACTGAGGCCCGTGTGCCCAGAGCCTGTGCTCTGGAACAAGAGAAACCACTGCAACTAGAGAGAGCCCAAGCAAAGCAATGAATACCCAGACCAGCCATAAAGAAAAAAAGAAAGCAGTAGGTAACACTAAAATACAAAGATGAAAATAAAACATGACACTTGTATTTAACCACTGAACAAAGCATTTGATAATAATTAAATTTTAGGTGGAAAGGGTTAGAGTTAATAATATCCAGAGATAATTCTTGTCATTTTGATGTATATTTTCCACCATTTATACACACACACACGTACACCTCTTTGTATCTATATAAATACACACATGCATAACTGTTTCACCAAATGGTAACAGAAGGAAATTTATAATACATATAACTCAGTAGTGTTTTAATAAGGAAAGGCCCTTAAATTCATAGAGTTACCACAGCCATAAAAAAAGAGTGCAAAGGCTCTCATTATAAAGGTAATAAATCCACTCCAAGTTATACTGTAAAAATAAAATCATTTAGCAAAAACCCAAATTGCTGCCAACATCGTTGTTTTATGATTCCTACTCAGGATTATTTTTGGTTCTATTCTTTGGAGACTCCTCCATGAGGCAAACGTGGTTGGATGTGTTGAAGATCTGAAAACCATCAGAACTAATTAAGATGAAGTCGGCTTTGTTCTTCAACTTCCTGTAAAAATGCTCAACAGGAAAATTGATGCTCACAGCAAACCACAGCCATCCTGTTTCTGTAGCACAGTCGTTCACAGCTGCAGTCGCCTGTAGTTTCTATTTTCTGACACCAGGCCCAGTGCAACAGCTCAGTGCCCCACCCCCAAGCATGGCATGTCCTTTTGGCCATTTTAGAAACTTTTAATATCTTTGCATAAAGTTTGTTTCTATTATTGTGACTCTTCCTCTCCTCAGTTCAAGCTCCGAGGGCTACAGGCAATGAGGCAATCAATAGAAGAGGAGAAACAAAAAAGGCTGCTCAACCCAAGAGGAAGCCAAAGGTACAGAAAAGAAACAAGCGTTCCTTTATAAGCAAAGCAACTGCCTCATCTAGTTCGTGATCATTGTTTTTCTCAATCTGAGCTGAATGTGGCACCCACGCTTACTGTACACGGGACCCTTCATTTCTTAAAACGTATTTGCTCTTTTCTCAGCTGGGCATCAATTAAGGCAATAGCTTAAGTGACTTTTGCTTACGGGTTGTGTTCTCAGTGGTAAGGGTTTGTGTCTCTGAGGGACTTGGAGGGTCCTTGGCTATTTCAGAAACACATCTTTTAGAGTTCTTTTAGATAAAGAATCGATAATTCGGGGAGTAGAGGGAAGGCATTTTTCAGAGAAGACATTCTGAAGCATCTACAATGTCATTATGATTAGTTGGGAGCTTGGACACAAACCCACAGTTTTACTATAAGAATAACTGCTGGGGAAATAAAGGTTTCTATGAGGTGAAATTATTTTTAGAATACACAGTCCTACATGTTTAATTACATGAAGAGTCAGCACAAATTCACAGATAGCTAAACCCTTTCAAAAATGAGAAAATGAAGGTAAGTTAAATGACCCACCTGTCCTTAACTGGGAGAATAGAAGGTAAATCTTTTCTACTTTATTCACTTAATTAAAAAGCACCGATTTTCCTCCCACAACTTCCCATCTCTAACAAGTACTTTTTTTGTGTCTTTTTTTTAGTACTCTCTTTAAGGGGCTCGAATCTCAAAGTTAAATCCTCAGCACCAAATTTAGTTTTACCAAATCTGCCCCTCCCTATTCTCCACTACACACACACACACACACACACACACACACACATTCACACATACACTCGCAAACACACACACACATGCACAATCAGCATATATGTCAGCATACTCAACATATTTTATTAACATAATCATTGAAAGTATAGCCTTGTAATATAAGCAGAAGCATCACCAAATGTACTTTTAAAAAGGTTGAAAGACTTTAGAAAGGAAATGGTCTCACTTGAGATTATTCACTTAAAGATATTTACTATCGCTGTGACATTTTAAAACAAAGCATTTGTACAATCCCAGACTCTCAGGATTAGAAAAGGACATCTTATAGCCTCTAAACTGTACTTATGAAAAAAAGCTCTTGAAATTACAGTTAATTGTTAGTGGCCTTGGGCAAACTGCTCAGCCTAAGTCCAGTTCCCACAATAAAATGGGGAGAAGGGTACCTACTCAATAGGACCATTGAGGAATTAAATGAGGCAATTGCTAACTGTTAGCCATTTTTTTAAAAAAATAAAATAACCAGAAGTCAAGAACCTAACATATAGTGAGTGCTCAATAAACATTATCTTTTCCTCTATTTAACCATGAGAAAGAGAAATCACGAGCTGATTTAAAGCCTAGCCCACATGTGCATACCCATGTAATTTCTGCATTACAAAAAAATGGCGAAGGGAGGTGTGTATAAAGTGCATTTAAAATTTCTCAGAAAAGCATACTAAGGCACTTCTTACTCTAGTATTCTTTTCTCCAGTCTTAATTCTCAGAACTGAGGGTTGCCAAATTACAGACAGAGGTATTTAGTACTTATGATAGTCCAAGGGAAATGTTCTTTTCAACAAGAGGTACATAAGTGACAATTTGGAAAAACAAAAATGAGTCAAACCTTAAACCAGAAGTGGATCAAGATTTAAATAGCCAGAAACTCCCAACAAAATGACGTGTTTACCAAATGCTAAGCAGACTTCAAAGAGTATAAACCTTGAAAGGTCCAGGAATTAGGTAGCTCACTTCCTCTTACATTTATATTAGCACAGGTCGGGGAACCTCTAGCCTATAGGGCATATCTAGAACTTGATTTCATCAATGATCAGAGTGAAATTGCTGCTGGACCCCAGGGAAAATTCTTCACCCTGGGGAATTCTCTGAATACTGTTCATCCAGAGTATGCATAATATTAAAGGTTCCGGTGTTCTTGCCTGGAGAATCCCAGGGACGCGGGAGCCTGGTGGGCTGCCGTCTATGGGGTCGCACAGAGTCGGACACGACTGAAGCGACTTAGCAGCAGCAGCAGTGCTAAATCGCTTCAGTCATGTCTCTTTGCGACCCCATGGACGGTAGCCCACCAGGCTCCCTTGTCCATGGAATCTTCCAGGCAAGAATACTGAAGCGGGTTGCCATTTCCTTCTCCAGGGGATCTTCCCAACCCAGGCATCGAACCCTTGTCTCTTACATCCCCTGCGTTGGCAGGCAGGTTCTTTACTGCTTCCTAGCGCCCCCTGGGCGGAGAAGGCAATGGCACCCCACTCCAGTGCTCTTGCCTGGAAAATCCCATGGACGGAGGAGCCTGGTAGGCTGTAGTCCATGGGATCGCTAAGAGTCGGACACGACTGAGCGACTTCACTTTCCCTTCACTTTCATGCACTGGAGGAGGCAATGGCACTCCACTCCAGTGCTCTTGCCTGGAGAATCCCAGGGACGGGGGAGCCTGGTGGGCTGCCGCCTATGGGGTCGCACAGAGTCGGACACGACTGAAGGGACTTAGCAGCAGCAGCGCCACCTGGGAAGTCCCTCAAAGTTCAGACATTAAGAGTAATTGAAGAGCTGTGAGCAATTAACCAATGGATGAAGTTCTCGAAAAGCATTAGAAAACCTGACTCTGATTTTAGATAGATGAGTTAAATGCTTTAGATTATACAAGGGAGAATTTTGACTAAATGTTATTCAAGTTCAGAAGCGACATAACTTTATGAAGTTAATACATAAGATTAGACCCACTATCCAAGTCACCAGAAAGGGTATGGTTTCCACACTAATGGTCCTCAAAGTCTTTTTCAAGCTTCTCATCTTCCTCTCTCACTATCCTGACTTACTCTTTATCCTGCTTCCTCACTTTCTCTCAACCAAGCTGTCCTACTTTTCTTAATAAGAATCTTCCTGCAGCCTTTTCTTCATTTTACCACTTGTCCATTTTCTACTGTACACACTAGTTATGCCATTGAATTATTTAAAAGAACTTAAACTTATTGACCAAAGTTTTATTTACCCTCTTAACTTTTTAAAGCTTTATTTTATACTTCTTCATAGGGTAAAAGGAATATAAATCAAGCTGCTTTCTCATATATGCTCCAAAGGAAAAAAAGCATTTTTTTTTATACAAAAGTTTCCTTAATCCTGCTCTGTAGATATTTGAGTACACTGCTTGGAATATGAAAATTACAATGCTTTGTGTCACGATATTAATCATATTAAATGTAACTGTTCATAGTGAATGCTGCAGGATTTGATCAGCAATAGTTCATTGTGCACTGCACTGTTTGGATGTTGAACAGAATGGTTCTAAAAGACAAACTGTCCTAAAAGACTGCTTAGAAATAGCTTGGGATTTGAACTTAAGGAACAGGTCTGTAGCAACAGACTGGCAAGAGCTGAGTTCCACGGTACTTTCCTTTGAAGTTTCCAGTGACTCCTTTTGCTGTAAAAGCATTTAATGTTGCTGGCCCAAGTGAGAGTTCAAAGGTAATCATGTGGACAAACTGTACCACCCACTGAAAGATACAGTTAGCGACATAAACCGCCATTTTAACTGGGAGAAAACAATTACTGTGGATCCAAACTTGTCCAGTGGTCAGGAAGATTCTGCTGAAAATCTTGCTTACATTTTAGTTCAAAGCATAAATTCCAGATTGCCCACAATCACCATAGTGGTGAAACTAGTCTCATGTGCAACAGGAGGACCACATGATGCTCTACTGAAAAATTACACAATTTTATCTCAGCATACAATGGTTCACTAAAAGCCGTTTAGTCCTCCCCACTAACTGAATAACGGAAATACGCGGAGTTTGAATATAATTTTCTTACCGTTAAAGGATACTGGAGGAAGGCATGATCAGGGACACAAGCAGGCAGGGAGCAAACGAGAAATGAGAGAGAAAACCGTCGCTGTGAAAGCCATCATCTTCTAACACAAACAAGGGGTCGTTTCTGGACCTCCATTTTGGACAAGCTCTGGCCTCTTGTTGAATGTGACACTGAGTCAGAGGCAGACGTCCTTCTGTGGTTATTCACTTCCTGTCTGATTAATTTGTTGCTTGTTCCTTCCTCCTTTTCTGCAGAAAAAGGAGCTAGATTGGTTTTACTTAAGAAGCAAGCAATAAAAAACCCCCTAAATTTGGAAAATTAAATGTTTCTCCTTCCCACCAGGCGTAACATACCTTTTGGTACAGGGACAAGAGGAGATAGCAACGCGAGCTGGTCAACACCTCAACTTTATTCTAGACACCTCCACAAAAAATATCTGCTCATGGAACGTGAGACTCTTTCAGGAAATTTCATTTTAAAGTATCACTCTTGATATTGATGATAACATTTAGGGTTAAGGAAAAGAGTCACTCAAGATCTAAAAGCTCCAAATGACACTGATAAATAAGGTAAGTGATTCTTCCTCATCTGCAGAGCAGTCAAGTGTGTAGGAAGTAAGTTACAAATGCCGGTGAAGAAAGCTAGTCAGGTGTATGAAGGCAAATGAGTTTTTGAAATGTGATTCTGGTGCCCAAGTCAGAATACATGCTATACAGGCTCACCTCATTTTATTGTGCTTTACAGATATTGCATTTTTTTTTTTTTTTAACAAATTGAAGGTCTGTGGCAACCCTGAAATGAGCAAGTCTATTGGTGCCATTTTTCCTTCAGCATTTGCTCACCTTGTGCCTCTGCTTCACATTTTGATAATTCAAGCAATATTTCAAACTTTTTCATTATTATTATATTTATTATGGTGATCTGTGATTACTGATCTTTGACATCACTGCCACAACACATTGACAGCTCAGATGAAGATTACCACTTGAATGAAGTTTTTCCAAACTGAGTTATAGTTGATTTACAAGAGCAATAAAGTAGTTATTAATTTAGGTATGTGTGTACATTAAAATTTTTTGCTTTTTAATTATTAGTTTTTGTTCTGCTTTGGGTTTTAAAATTTTTTGTGCACTTTTTTAGACATGAGGCTATTGCACACTTAATAAACTATAGCAGAGTATATGCACTGGGAAACCAAAAAAATTGGTGTGGTTTGCTTTACTGCAATATTTGCTTTATCTTGGTAGCTTGGAGTAGAATTTGCAGTGTCTCCACAGTATGCCTGTACAGGTCAAGTCAGCTGAAGATCAGAGTTTTCCACGCCAAAATATTTTGTTTCCATCCTCCACACTTAAATGGGGTGACGATACTCTCCCAGAAGATGCTTGACAGAAAAGCAGTGATGATGAGCAGAAGGAAGAAAGTCAGATTCCTCATTATTAAAGGACTCTGAGAGGTGGGTAGGCAATGGAATATGCATAGAAAATACTACACCAAAACTTGAGGAATGTATAAAAATCTGAAAACGCTCTCAATTTTTTCTCAATCTATCTGAATATATCTATTCAGACATATTTGTGACACCCGCCATGTAACTCTGAGAAAACAGTATCAGCTGAAAGAATGAAAAAGAGGCATATTTTGGAAACTAAAATCATTGTAAAATTTGACTCTGGGGTCCTGATTCTGCTGGGTTCAGAGGAAAAAGGTACGAAAAGATCATAAGCTGCCTAATATTCCATTATACGTAAAATGATGAGACTGGGTGGATCAGGGGGCTGTTGGAAACGTGTGGAGGCATTTTCCGCTGGGTGGGTTGGAAAGGGGTGAGGAAGGCTTGTAGGATTCATGGGTGGAGCCAGGAATATGAAGTTTCCTGTGATGCTTAGGACAGGCTCACTCCTAATACTGGAAGAACTCCTAGAGTGGAGTACTGGGATAGTTGACTAAGTACTAAGTACTGGGAGTTAACTAAGGTTCTTTTAACTCTCAATTCTTTAAGATAGGCTGCACAAGGAGTTTTGTGATGCCAAGTTATGGCAGAATTCTTATAAGTGATGCCAAGTTATGGCAGAATTCTTATAAGTTTAGTTGCTAAGTCGTGTCTGACTTCTGTGACCCCATGGACTGCAGCTTGCCAGGCTCCTCTGTCCATGGGATTTCCCAGGCAAGAGTACTGGAGTTGGTTTTACCACTGAGTCAGTGGGGATTCCCCCTCTTAGAAATGACTTCCTAGGATTAGTGATCTGGACTCTTCTATTTTGCCCAGCGCCACTGGAAGGCACAGACTTTATTCATCTCACCTAATGTAGGATCTGGAGCCCAGGGGACACTTAATACATGAAAAAATACACGCAGACCTGGGTCTGGACAAGGGGGGAGGCCTGCAGTGATTATCTCCTTCGCCCTCCACTAACCTTGGAAAAACAGAAAACTTGATCAACTACTAAGTAAATGCATGAATGACTCTTTGGGGAAGTCTAACTATAGTTGGGTCTTAAAAAGAGAACATAGGCAATATGGTGATTTTGCTATGTATTTACAGAATTACTTTTTAGTTCTCTAATATGTAATGCCCCCCAAACGCACACACACACACGCCCCCCAGAACATGATAGATCATGACTATCCCCATCCATCACTTAGAGGTCTGGAGCCCATGACACATTCAAGGGAGTAGTTGTCTACGGTTTGTGTCTATTCCAGCTTTAGTGAGAACTTGTAAGCACAGTCAACTTTGGACACATTTATGAGGTGGTACTATGCACCACAGGACATAAATCAGATAATGTTCCTCCCTGTTTAAAACCATCTCATAGTTTCTCATTTCACTTTAAAAATCCAAGCTCTGCCTAGCTCACAAGGACTCACAAAATCTGCCCACCCACCTGCCCCCAGCTCTCTGACTTCATTTCAAGTACACTCGTCTTGCTAATTACCTTCCAGCCCTTTCTGTTCCTTAAATGCACAGGCTCATTTGCTTCCTGGGTCTGACACTTGTAAGCCCTCTTACCTTACTCTTCCTTCCTGGTTCCTTTTCATTCTCTATTTGTCAGCAAAAATGCCCCCTCTCATGTCCCATCTCTGCTCCTGTCTTCCTTTATCCATCACACTTGTCACCATCTGGTATTTTTTTTTTTTCATTTATTTAATTGCTTATTTACTTGCGCATCTCACCACTAGAAATCAAGTTCCATAGGACCTTGTTTCCTGTTGTTGCCTTAGGATCTAGAACAGCACCTGGTGGGTGTCAATGAATGTTATTTGTTGCATGAAAGAGAAAATAATTAAAAATAGTACCATAACACAACATTCCTTTAAAAGCTTGAGACTGTTTCCCCTAAAGCAGTGACTGAGGAAAGTTAAGGACGGACTTGAACCCCTTTCTTGGGAAGGCTTAGGCTAAAGGGAAATCTTCCAGGGAAAGGATACCAGAGATCAGCAGGGAGCCCTTTAGCTCACTGAGGGGCTTGGCAATGCAAGCAGAGTCTCACGCAGTGCAAGTGGTTCCTGTCATTGAGCAGGGAGGAGAGAAAAATGGGCTAAGGAAGCCGAAGACTGAGACAAAGGAAAGATCACATGGTGGGCGGGGGAGGGTTCCGACAGCATTATTGACAAAGCAGACCTGGAGGCCACCCTCTGTAGTGAATGCCACTCAGGCAGATGTGAGACGTGAAAGCGCTTTCTGTCCCTTCCTCTGTGCCCAGGTGTTCCCAGATCAGCGTCAGTTTCTTATAAGGAAGTTTAAGGATGAATGAGACTGCAGAGATCAGAGTCCACACTTTCATTTACAAAAGAGAAAATGGGAGTCCAGAGAGATTAAGTGATGTGCCTCTATCACACAGCAGGCAGCAGCAGAGCTGGAGCCAGAAGCCCGGTCTCTCTCTCCACGGTCCAGTGTCATTGTGGCCTTAAGTTCAGGGGAGGATTTCACTTAGTTCCTTTGTATAAGCATAAGAAGAGGTGGAAGGAAGAGGGGTAGGGAGAAGGCTGTAACATGGCGGGGAGCAGTTGATGCAGTATTAGTACTGGTGTTAGGGATGTTTTTATTGATACTGGGGCTTCCCAGGTGGCTCAGACTATAAAGAATCAGCCTGCAATGCAGGAGACCTGGGTTTGATCCCTGGGTTGGGAAGATCTCTTGGAGAAGGGCATGGCAACCCACTTCAGCATTCTTGCCTGGAGAATTCCATGGAAAGAAGAGCCTGGTGGGCTACAGTCCATGGAGTCACAAAGAGTTGGACACGACTGAGCGACTAACACTTTCACTTTTTCACTTTTTTCACTGCGTATGTTAATATAATGAAAGGCTGAAGAAAAGTGGATTGAGAACCTGAGGCAAATAAAGACAATCATGAGTCTAGGCTTCAAAGGGAATTTTAAATGCATATATCACCTTATTCAACACATGGACCAGTCCCAGCCTAAAGACAGAGCAAAGCAATAATCAACAGTCTCCAGAACAATCAAGTGAAGAATCTTTCATATTAATCTACAGAAACAGAAAATGAAGAGCAGACAGAGATTATAGCACAACACTGTGGTTCTGACCTGGAAAAAGCAGTAAAGAATCACAGCCAACGACCCTCCTGTGATGACCCCAAATCAGCACAGACTGAGTAGGGCCAACAGCGCCATGAATAAAATATAAGGACAGTTGATTTCTTTTCATTCCAGTTTTGCAAACTGTTATGGTGCAGTATTTCCCTGGTAGTAGAAACATGTTTTGGAGAAGGAAATGGCAACCCACTCCAGTGTTCTTGCCTGGGGAATCCCAGGGACGGGGGAGCCTGGCAGGCTGCTGTCTCTGGGGTTGCACCGAGTCGGACACAACTGAAGCGACTTAGCAGCAGCAGCAGCAGAAACATGTTTTAGAATGCTATACTCCTTCCATTCTAAAACACCATTTTCTTCAATAGCAAAACACCCCCCTTATCTTATAGCTTTTTATGGGGAAGAAGAAACAGTACCAGACTAAATGTACGCATTTATTGTAAGAGGAATTCTACTTTCAAAGTATTAAAATATGGGAATCACATGATTTAAAAGAGCAGAAACAAAGGAATTAGCTTCTTGCCCATAAACCTATCAGTAGTTATATAGAAGGCTGATCATTTAAAAATAATCTCAGAAACAGAGAAATTGAAAACTAACATCACACTATTCGATGTCCTGCTAATATAAATTGGTATAACCTTACTTGGGGAAACATTTGCAACATATTTCCTTGTGTTTTGGCAGCTCAGCATCCACTGACCCTACTTACAATGATGTCCTTCAGTTTTTGTTTGGAGACACATCTCTCCCTCCCTCCCTCCCAGACCCTGTGGGTCCAGAGGAATTTACTCCGATTCCAGATACATGAATTGCTGGCTCATGGGAGCCTTGCATTCACGCAGCCCCAGAGACTTTTCTTGGCGATATAGCCTGTGGCCTCAACAGAACCAAGGGAATTTGTGTCTGGAAGACAGAATTCTTCCGGAGGGATGGAGCTGGGTCTGTGAGGATGGAGGGGATGAAGCTGACTCACTCATCCTCTGACCACATGGGGTCTGAAAATGAGACCAACAACGTGAGAAACGAGAGATGGAGAAAATCAGCTGTTGATTTATTGGGGGAATCCTTCTATACCTGAAGCTAGCTCTATTTTGGACTTTTAACTTACACTAGCAAATAAATTCTCTATTTCATGCAAGTTAGTGTGGTTAGGTTTTCTATTACTGGTAATACAAACACTAATGTGATACAGAAATCAGTACTAGAAGTGAATATGGAATGTGACTAACTCTAAAATGTGCAACTGGCTGATTTAAGGCTGGGTGACAGCTAGTGCAGGCTCTCCTGGGCTAGGAAGTTGGCCGTCCTGGTTATGTGATGGTATCACTGCTGGTTGGGCTGCCACCCACTGAATCCTGGGTCGAAGACCACAAGCCTACTGAAGGTGCACCATTAAAGAATTCAGAGAAAAAATTAGAAGGTTGGAGTATGTCGGCTACATTCAGCCTTCAGTAAGATACACAACAAAGAGATAAACTTAGGATGAAACTTATTGGAAGCCTGGTGGGGAGGGGGGCAGGCAAGGGCTTTGTCAATAGAAGCCTTTTTTTCCCCCTATGATATGCAACCAAGATGTTTGAGAGTCAAAGAATCCGGAGCCTTGTAGGGTTAAAAACCCCAGTTCTCTACGCTATGCTAACTAACATTAGGCAGAACAGGGGAAAAAGATAACAATATCAGGAAAGAAGTCTGACACAAAGGAGAAGCTGAACTTCCCACTGTCTCCCACCGAAGACACTGTGGTCTCTGGTCTGAGCAGCAGGCAGTACCTTTATTGTGATATACTGGGTTCCTTCTCAGCAGCAAGGAGTAAATTAACAGTGGCTTCACCACCTCAGGCCACTGTTTCAACACTGTACCTAATCAGAGACTGAGATAAAGGCCACAGAACTTAAGAGCGGAGGGTGTTTCATTTGCTGGGAGACAGAAGTGGCCAGGCTTGGTTCCACATTCAAAGACTGCGACTCAACACAATTTTGAGTTTTGTTTCCAACACAATTTTGAGTTTTGTTCACTAGTCCATGGAGCTCGAGGATTCTAAAGAATCTTATCACGTTTTTAAATACTAGAGGATAAAAACCTGGAATGGTTGAAAACAGCTTATGACTGCTTAAATCCTAAGGCAATCCCTAGATCCGTGAAGCCAGAGAACAAGGCATAGACTGTGGAACAGGTGCGGCCCTGCCCTCGAGATGGCTCTGGAAGACAACAGCTAAGGAAGACCCTTAAGGAAGAGCAGAAGGAAGTTAAGCCACACAGGTACAATCTGTTCACTGGGTAATAAAATATGCTACAGACAGGTGACAAATGACTCCTCTCCTTTCCCAAATGGAAGTTTAACCGTGAAGTTCTTCTATCGTCCTGCCTCCACCATTGTGCACTGGGCGTTTCATTTATAATTTGCCACTGGACCACGATATACTACTGCATTTGGGGCTGGCAGACAACATTGTGGAAAGTTTGGTCTTGGCACTGGACTTGGACCTCAACTGTCCACTTTTTGAGGGGAGGAAGGTGAGTGATTTATTCTGTGGGGGCATTTTTGAAACTGTATGTGTAAGACGTGTGTGTATGCATATGTGTGTGTGTGGGACAGGTAGACAGAGTACACACTCGTTGCTTTGGGGCTGTCAATCATCCCTTCCCCTAAATTACAGTAGAGCCTCAGATCTGCAGAGACAGACATCCACTGACTTTTCACTCCTGCTCTTCCAGCTTCAGCAGGAAACTATGTTCAGAATCATGTAATAAACCAAAATGGAAATGAATATGAAAAAGAATATATATATATCAGAATCACTTTTCTGTACATCTGAAACTAATATATTATAAATTACTGTGCTTCAATAAATAAATGAGGTAACTGGAAATCTGAATGTTGATATTTAATAATACTAAGATTATTGCTAATTTTAAACAGTGATAATATTATTGAAGTTATGTTGTTTTTTATAGAGTCTTTAAAGTTTTAGAGATACATACTGAAATATTTGTATATGGAAAGAAATGATGTCTAGGTTTGCCCTGAAATGAAAAAGGGGGAAAATAGGTACAGGTTTAAAGAAAACACAACTGGCCTGAAATCATCATTCTCGAAGTTGTGTGAAGCATACGTGGCAATTCATTATAATGTTCTGACTACTTTTCATATACATTTGAAATATTTCTATAGCAAAAAGTTTAAACAATGATATGAAAAGGACTTGTGGCTCACTCACAAGAGGCCTCATCCACTAGAGGCTGTTAAAGGGGTTTGCTCACTCTGTTATAATCATGTTCAGACCTGGGAGTTTTACAGAAGTTACCCTTTTCTCCTCCAAATGACCTCTTTGGCTGATGGATGGATGAAATGGAACAGAGACTGAGGGCTCCCTTATACTGATTCAGAACCCAAGTAGTTCTTCCTAGAAAGCATCCAGTTCTCAAACTGGGAGACTCTATTAAAGGCAACGAAAAAGCAAAAATCTAAATTCCAATATACCAACCAAAGAACCAAAGAAAACAACCCTCCTTCTAGATTAGGACTGTCCATCAGAAATAAAATTTGGTCTATATGTGCAGTTCCATATTTTCTACTAGTTACATTAAAAGGAAAACAATATAAAATAGTAATATTTAACACCCTGTTTCAAAAATATTATCACTACAACATGTACTCACAATAAAAAGCCTATTAGTTAGGTATTTTGCACTCTTTTTTTCTATTACGTCTTCAAAAACAGGTATGTATTTTACTGTGAGTGACATTTCAAACACTCAAGAGCCACTACCACATTGGGAACACAGTCCAGATGGTGAGGGCCTGGTGGGAAGAGGCCTCACCGTATTCTAGGTAATTTAATTAAAATGCAAACACTTCCCAGGTAGTCACCAACATCCAATACACCTGCTCAGACAGTAAGGCGTCTGCGTATAATGTGGGAGACACAGGTTCAATCCCTGGGTCGCGAAGATCCTCTGGAGAAGGAAATGGCAACCTACTCCAGTACTCTTGCCTGGAAAATCCCATGGACGGAGGAGCGTGATAGGCTACAGCCCATGGGGTCACAAAGAGCCGGACACGACTGAGCGACTTCGCTTTCATTTTCATAGGGGGGAAAAACCATGTGAGATGGAAGGAGAAGTTTCTTACAACTTAAGGGGCCAAAGGGAGGAAAGCCCTGTTTTCACATCCTGCCAAGTATTTGCTTGTGCACACACCCAGAGTGAAGCTGCTGGCATATGGATAGTTGTGTGTTCCTTCTGGATGCTAATCTGGTGGCTTCATCAGGTATGAAGATCAGGATGGGGTCTCTACCATGATTTGTGGGGTGGGACAGCCATATTGCTCCCTATCTGGTCTTCTCTCCAGACATATAGCTGGTTACTCCATGTCTACTGCCAGAGGATAGAACGACGTTGACAAGAAAGCCCTCCCCTGACTCCTTAGGAAACAAGGGTCTATCCAGCTCTATGCCTTTGGGCCTGAGGCCACTCAACTGAACCCTGCAGAAGGGCTCACTGACCTGAGACTTCCCCGGGGGCCCCTTGACTGCACAGAAGCTGGGCTTGGCTGGTGCAGCTGCTACCTGGAGAGGCAGACCCAACCCTCCTGCATGTGGGCAGGAAATGGGGGTATTTGTGGGTGTCAAAACAATGGGGAGGCCCTCCTGGGATGCAGGCCAAGGATGCTAGTCAATCTGCAATGTACCAGACTGTCCCACTCAATAAAGAATTGACCCACATAACCTTCAAAGGTCCTGGTGGACACTGATGTAGGTGAAAAAACTGTTTAGTAATCTGAGCTGACAATTAAACTCCATTTTACACGTAATTCAAAGTAAATAAATACTGTTGTATTAGTCCCCAAGTTTCCTAGTAATGCAACTGTCATATAAATGAAATACTATGATTTGCACAGTTCACCTTGGCTGGAAAATGTGTTCCAATGCATTGCCACTTGTGGGAATGAAGTCTCTCTTACCCAAATTAGTCTGCAGTTGCAATGCCCTACTCACGATGATTATCAGTGCAACTGCAAAACCCTGACCACTTCATTTTGTTTGCTAATGAGTAATACCTGATTGCTTACAATTGAAGTTATTTTATAATAAATTACATTCCTTGTATTAATTAATAAATTATAATTGCAATTAATCCTCTTCTTAATTACAGATAAAGATTACACAGATTTGGGGAGGAATGATGTGTGTGGTCAGATTATTTCCCTGGTGAAAGTTCACTGACGTTTGTGAACGGGACATTAGAAAACCCTGTTACTCAAAGTGAGTCCGAGGTCAGGCAGGGTTGGGAGCCACTGCTTCTGCGCATGCCCCTGACCGAGTTCCCTTTGAAGTCAGGCATCGCTGGGGCGGCTGGAGAAGAGACAGAGGCTGAGCCCCTGGCTTCGCGAAGGCTCTCAGCCTGGCTTCGCGATGTCCGGGAGGAAGGCCGGCTCCACCGAGGGGGTGGCGAAGGAGGAGCCCAAGAAGAAATGAGCCCAAGAAGAAACCAGCTCCTGGCTCCCGCAAAAGTGGAAACAAAGCCAAAAAATGTGGCAGGAAAGGATACATCTTTAGACAAAAAAGTGCAAACAAAAGGGGAAAAGGGGAGCAAAGGGGAAACAGGCTGAAGTGGCAAGAAACTAGAGAAGACTTACTGTAGAAAACAGAGAAACTAAAAACCGAGGCGAGCCTAGCCTCTGATGAAGCAGGAAAGAAGCCAAATACGCTGAATATCACACACCCAATCCAATCAGGGGTCCCGTCTCCCTTTTTGTATAATCCAGAGATCTATTTTTATCAACCGTTTTGAAATGCACATTTTAAAAGCAGCTCTAGAAACGTTTTTAAAAATGAAGGAATCCCACCTCATCCCATTTTTTAAGTGTAAATGCTTTTTCTTTTTTTAAAGAGGTGAAAGCATTTGTTGGTGGTTTATTTTTTGGTACAATAAGAAAACAAGTGGGATGTTGAATATCCGAGGCTTTGATTGTCTTGGGTGTCAGTTTAACCGTTCCATAGATGAGGGGTTCCTTTTATATCCTATCCTATAATACAAAGCATGGCAGTGTTGTATGATACTGCCATATATAAATTGTGGTTTGGAGTCAGCTGTGTATTTAATGCCTTGAACACTTGACTTCTCTTCCCATGTTGTTTTTGGTAGAACTGTTGCCTAAAGCAGGCCACTCACTCCTTGATCTTGGCTCTCTAGGACAGAATTCTGCACACTCTGTAACATCTTTGGTCGAACCGAGTGATCGACAATTTAAGTATGTAGTGTATATGATTTAAATTGTGAATTCATGGGACTTGCAATGTAACAGCATGTCAATATTTGAAGATATTGGTCCTTGATATTCTGTTAAGGAAAATCTGCCTCCAAATTTTAAGCTGGGAAGTTGCTGGAATAACTGTTCAGAAAAGAATCACAGCTACATGATTTTTTAAAAGATTTTTTGTATGCATATTGAGAATTGTGAACAAATTGAAATGTCTGTATACTGATCCTCAAAACAACTACATGAATTTTTAGATCTTTGCTAAGTATTTTAAGAATTGTGTGCAAACTGAAATGTCTGTGTACTGATCATAGAATCTCAATTATGAAAGAATTTCTTGAAGCACATGAAAAAAAAAAAAGTCAGGCATGGCAATTTGATGGCTCTGCTCCTCCAGCCTGGGGAATGGGGAGAGGAGCCCGCAGGGACTGTCCCGGCTGCTCACCTACAGTCGTGGGGGGACTCTCAGGCCGTTTCCCAGTGGTCACAGCTGCATGCAGAGCTGCTTGCTACTCTTCCCTAGCAGCCCCAGCTTCTCTCAGTGGTTTGGCTGAAACAATGTGTTCTACTCGAATGACCCCAGATTCCATCTGATTCTGCCACTTCAAGAACTTTCCGCCTCCCATTTGGCTGCTCTGGAGTCTCCAAAAGACTGACTGGGAAAACAGACTGTTGGAAAAACACCTCCAGGTTGTCTTAAAGGGATGGCTGCCCCACCAGGCCGCTGGAAAGGCGTGCAAAGTGCCTCCTGCTGGACCAAAGGCATGTACATTGTTCCCCCCAACTCCAAAGACAGGTGGAGGGGCAAGAGATCACAAGAGGTGCGGCCGCAAGGTGACCTGCTCTACCACTGTGCGTGTGTGTTGTTTTTGGCTTATGGGGGTTTTTTGTTTTTGTGTTTGCTCAGTGCTGACTAAAGGACTCCTCCCCCCTGCTGCATGGAAGCTGCTTAATTCAGTCTTGGATCATTTCATCCTGTTGAAACCATTCCAGCAGAATGGACAGAACCATCAGCTGGTGGCTGGTGTAAAAAGCAACTCCATGACTACATTTAAATATTGACTAGTTTGAGAATAGCAAACCACAAAGACGTGAGGTGTAAAAACTACATGTGGTTTATATTTTGTAGGACACCCTCAGGAAGGTACATGGACATAGTTTAAAAAAAAAAGTCAAAATGGTTTCTCCCTGCTTCACCCCTACCTACCACCATTAAAAAATAATAAAACAAGACTAAGCAACAATTAAACTGAGCCCAACCTGGGTGTTAGACTTGGCTTTGGGATGGCAGCTCTGTCCTAGCAAGGCAAATATGTAGCTGTCTGGGTTTCACGGCCAAGGTCAAACATAACCCCAACCTGTGGCTTCCCAACTCCAGCCACTGCCCCTCCTGGTCACCGCAGCCGCCTTCCTTATTCACTGGCCCCTCTGGCCCCACACGCAACCTCCTGGCCAGTCTTCTCCAGCCAAGAAGAAAAACACACAAGGAAGAGTATTTTTCCAGAAGTAAAATCTTCTAGGATCTTTCATCTGCTCTCCCTGTGTTCCTGTCTCTAACTACACGGCTGTCCAGGCGTGGGAACACTGTGAGGGCTCCCATGCGGTCTCAGCGCCTATGGTGTGCTGAGTGCTGGTTCAGGTGTTGGGGATGCCACAGATATCAAACGGTGAGATCACACAGTGATCACCACGCTCACGGAGCGTTCAGATCTGAGTTGACGATGTGATGGAAGGAAAGCAATTTATCTCCCATTCTGTGCAGCACAGGTGTTACACAGAGTAGCCTTAACAAGGTCACACCCAGAGGAAGGGCTAACTCAGGCAGACCTAGTGTAAATGTACAGCATCAAAGTCTGGGGGTAATCAGTTGTATTTGAGAACCATTTCCATACAAACATACTTGAGGACACCCTGCCAGGCCAGCCCACAAAAGTCCTATTTAATTCACAATAGGGCTCAACTAAAACTTTAGTTTCAGTTCTTCAAGGGAGAGGGCTTCATGACTCTGCTGCACCAAGCTCAGCTTCTGCCCCATCCCCGAGCCAGCCCTACACTTGCCCTTGACCTCACTCCAGACGTAAGGGGCCCCTGTCCCTAAGTACTTCTTACCCAGCAGTCCTAACTCCTCTCCATAGGGTAAGATGATCTCAAGATGTCAGGAGGAAATTGACTTGCTGCCTTTTACTTTTAAAGACAGAGGGGTTGTTAACCCAAGTTAGTAGGCTTTTTGTTCAGAGAAAGGAAGGCATTCAGGTGGAGGGAAATGCTGTCTGGGGTAAACTTAAAGTTTCTCCTACTTTTTATAGTTTTCTATTATGAAAAAGTCATATGTGAAAAGTTTAGAAAATACGAATAATATAATTTTAAAATGACCCATCAATACTCAGAGAAAACCAGTTAGCATTTTAGACTTTCCTTCCAATCTTTTTTCCTGTGTATGTATCTGAAATGGGATCATACTATATATATATATAGTTTTATATTCACCTTTCTCACACTCCTCCATGTTCTCAAATATTAGCCTAACATAATTTTAATAGCTGCATGTTTCATTTTTATGGATGTTCTATTACCTATGTAAATATTTGTCATTGGTAGACATTTAAATTACATCCAATTTATTATTATAAATCCTACTATGACTAATATACTTGTACTGAAATGTTTGTGACCCTTTCAGATTATTTCCTTAGGGTACATTTATTAGAGTACAGTAACTAGAAATGGAATATATGAAGTTTTTCCTCTTTCCTTTGATACATATTGTCACACTGTTTTCTGTTTTACCATTCTTATTCTCACTAGCACCCATTTCATTTCTCTTCAACATGCGCCATTGTCACTTCCCAAAATCTGCTAATCTGATAGACAAAAAAACTGTATGTATGAGCCATTTTAATTTTCATTTCTTTGATTATTAATGAGATTGACAATGTTTTATATATTTACTATCTTCTCCATTTTTAGAATGTCTTTTTCCATTAGCTGTTATCTGAATTTTTTTAACTATAGGCGTTTAAACTTTTTCCCTTATTTCTTCTGTTTTTGAATTTGAAGACCATCTAAAGGCTCCATGACTTTTCATAGAGAAAATAAAATGTTTTAACCATTGGGAGACTGGGTGGACAGCAGAGACTATTTCTGTGTGTTTATAAAGCAAATTTCATAAATCAAGAATCACCCCTACTCCCAACAGATGATATGCTTACAGAAGAATTCCCTGAGATGGCAACTGTGGAGCCTCTGAGAATGTTCACCTTCTAAGCAATGTTTCCATCCCACGGTGAAAGGAAAGAGCAGGCCATCCAGGCACATCTGACCACAGTTCCTCCTGTCTCAAAGGCAGAAGTTGGAGTGCCCTGATTTACACGCGCAGACATGTGTAAACTTCTAAAGTCTGAGTCCAGAAAACAACCATTATGACCCTGAGTCACCGTATTCCATCTTTCACAAGACCGAAGTTCCCAGGAACTAAGGAGTAATTTAGGCTGCCCTAATAAGCACTGGAGAAGGAAATGGCAACCTACTCCAGTATTCTTGCCTGGAAAATCCCATGGACGGAGGAACCTCGTAGGCTACAGTCCATGGGGTTGCAAGGAGTCGGACATGACTGAGTGACTTCACTTTCAATAAGCATCCAAGCTTCCATTATCTTTACCATCTTCCTTAGCCATTCTGCACATATTCTGGAAAAAGTAAAATCTAAACTTAGAATTTTTTTTAATTAAAAACTTGGTGATAAAAACCCTTCTGAGCCTACGTCATTCATTCAAAGTAACTACAGTTTACAGTTAGCTATTTGATGATTAATCGGAAGACCTGGGCTGGAATGACATCCTTTGGTCTCCTTTTCACCTGGGTCTTCCCAAGAGCTGTTCCTCAGTTCATACAGTTTTCTCTCCTGGACTTTGCAGATGTTCAGTGTGTCTCAGTGAGAAAGGTATATGCTTTGGGGTAAAATGCCTGACACAATGCTAAACACTTAACAAACATCAGCTATCATTATTACTATTAAGTGAGCTCAACTTCTCCCTAGTTATACTTGGTAAAGGAGGGAACACAGCAGGCGAAGTGGCTCCTTTTATTTCTAGAGGGATGATTCGATGTAATTTAAGGATAAAGAATATATTCTATATCATAGTTAAGAAAGAGCTTCCCAGATGAAACAGTGGTAAAGGATTCTCCTGCAATGCAGGAGGTGCAGGAGACACGAGTTCTGATCCCTGGGTCAGGAAGATCCCCTGGAGGACATGGCAACCCACTCCAGTATTTTTGCCTGGGAAATCCCATGGACAGAGGAGCCTAGAGGGCTACAGTCCATGGGGCTGCAAAGAGTTAGACATGACTGAGCATGCGTAAAATAATTAAGAAAACCTGGGTACTCATAATTTCAGAGTCTCCATTTTATATTGGTTCTACAGTTAGTTTTCAGGTCTACTTAGGCCTGTCTCAAAAACCTGGCATCAATCTACACAATTTGTGCTGGTCCCATTCTTATTTACAAATGCCTCTGCATTTCTGTGCAATTTTAAATGTCATTGGACTCAGTGGACACAGACTCAGAAAAAATGCCCCAGAAACTGCCTAAAAATACAGTTTCTTGTAAAAGTTAAGAAGAAATAGGAACTTGTAAATTGATTTTGTGTTCACTGCCTTGTTTTCATTTCACCTGGAGAGGCTCCCTGCCAGCTGTCAGTTAAAGTTCCAAGAGGAGGACGGGGACCTCAGATCCGCCGCTTCAGAGGCTGGACTTGTCTTCAATGCACTATGAAAGGGTCCCAGAGCCCTTTGAGACTGTCTCACCCCACTGGGGAACGAAAGACAGAGCTTCTTATCAAGCCTGCTTTATTCTAGTGATTGGGAAGTGCAGAGAGAATAGGAATGGTCTGTGAATGTTTTCAGAGATGGCACATAATGAACTGAAAGAAAACAGGCCTTGAGACAAGATCTGATGTCTCTGAGCAAGTGAGAAAACAAAACCATGATTCCTATCATTGTGCCCAAGTTCAGCCACCGCAAGCTGAGGGACTCTGACGTGAAAGTCAGTTGTGCCAAGAGTCAAGTGAAGCTTCAGCAAAATTTAATACCACACAGAAAACACTATGAGGATCCAACTCCTGTTGGCAGGGAATTCATGGAAAACCAATATGAAGATCACCAATGGGAAATTTTATTTTCCAAAGTACAAAGGCTTCTGAACACAGAATTTTATATTCATCCAAGATTTGCTCCTACCTCGTTGAAAATACTCTCTGGAGGTATATTTTTAATATTCTTCACTAGTGGGGTCTACTGAATTCTCTTCAACCTCTAATTGCACAAATGTGGAAATGAGGTTTTCTTCCCTTGCTTTCTACCTCCTCCCTATATATCTTGTAAATATAGATGGGGATTTCTCAGAAGTGCTGAGAGACACAAAGTTGAGGTATGTCAAAGTCTTTATAGGCATAAGTTGTACAAGGTTGAGCAGTGGAGAACAACACATATCATATCCTGGATTCATTAACAATTACTTAAAAACAATGTAAAAGACAGTGAACAGGGCTTCTCAGGCGGCTCAGTGGTAAAGAATCCGCCTGCCAATGCAGGAGACACAGATTCAATCCCTGGTCCAGGCAGATACCACCTGCCACGGAGCAACTAAGCTCGTGCGCCACAACTATTGAGCCTGTGCTCCAAGGCCCAGGAGCCGCCACTGCTGAAGTCTGTGTACCTAGAGCCCAAGGTCTGCAACGAGAAGCCATCGCAGTGAGAAGCTCGTGCACCACACTAGAGAGTAGCCCTCACTCGCTGCAACTAAAGAAAAGCCCAAACAGTAACGGAAACCCAGAGCAGCAATAAATAAATAAATAAATAACTATAAAAGGCAGTATACAGTATATGTTGCTCAGGGAAGTGACTGGGACCTGTTGCTGCTTTGCTAGAATTCGAGCTTTTACAAAAATAAAGTCCATAGCAGGGTTGGGGCAATTCAGTGGTGATTTTCCTTAAGTGTAACTCTTCCTATTCCCTCCCCCTACGCAAGAAAGCAGTAACATTTAAAAAAGTATAAAATCAGAATTGGATGAAAGTCAAATCAGTTTCCTTTACATCCATAAATCTGGGAATATAAAATCACTATAAACTTATTATGGTTGTATATTTTAAATCTCTAGTCTTATTTTACTTAGCATAAGCATAAAAGAACTGAAAGGTTCAGAATTTACTTGTAAGATACTATAAAATATTACTATCCTCAAAAATAAAAGAAATGTATGAATTTATGGAAGAGGAATAATATTTATAAAGCATATTAGTAAAAACTATATGTTTGCACATCAACATTTAAGAGCATTCAAAGGTCATTTATTTAAAAATATTTAAAGTATAATAAAAGGAAACTTAAGAATGACTTTACTCAAACTTGCAGTTTCTAAAACTTTATCAGAACCAGAGAGCCTGGAAGGATCAAAGATTAAGTAGAAATCCACATTCAAGAAGGTTCCATGGAATTCTGAGAGAGAGCAGGCAAGGGTCATCTGAGGACACTATTTTAGCCTAAACTTTGAGTATCATTCAAACAGGGAGCCAGTGCCTGATGTTAACAAAACGCAGTTTTCTACTGGTAAGGTCAGATGACAGCCCATCCTGTCTGCCAAAATTCGTGGATGAGGAATCATTTCATGAAGTCATGCACAAACATGAAATACACTGTGAAGCTCTGCTGCCATCCCTCAATCATGGCTTGCTTGGCCAAGCTGATGGCCAGCAGGAATATCTCCCTCTGCAAAGCTGTTTCAAAGTAATGACTTGGAGGAAGTGGTGTGCTGATACCATGAAAAAAAAAAAAAATCCCTCAAACACAAAGATAGTTCAAAAAGCATCTGTATATGCTCAGAGGAAACACACAGCTCAGCTAATTTCAACTCAAAATAAACCCAAGAGACCAGTTTACCTTGGCCTTAGTCACACACACACAACATGCAGGAAAACTGAGGGTCAGCAATTATCCAATGATTTCGTTCTGTGTCAAAGGGGATGAAAGGGGATGAAAGGGGGAAGATTACCCATCCTGGGGCAGGATGGAGTGAGAGAAGATACCCTACAGCCATGGCTTCCCACACAGAATCACATGTATGTAAGGGGACTGCACACCATTCTCTCCATGAGACCGGTGGGCCCTGGAGTCTGACCTCTCTTGCTGAAGCCAGTAGTAGATCAGAAGCCATTCTGCGCCTCTAACACCTGGTCTCCCCATCGCTGAAGCCTTGCCATGGGTCTTCCTTCCGCAACGTTGTCCTTACAGAGCTAAGAAAGGAGCAGGATACCTAAAATCTTTTTTCTTCTGGTCAACCTTAGGCTGAAATATATCTAAGGTCTTTTAAACTGACCAATATTGAATTTCCAGCTTTCAAGCATTTATAAATATTCTTCAAATTAAGTGAACAAATTAGCAACAAAGATCACATTATATTTGGTTTTGAAAACCATTTGGAATTTTCTGTAAAATCAGCTACTTTTCTGACAGAATAGGTGGTGACTACTACCAAAATCTTAAAATGATCCTTATTTTAAAATTTTTTTTTCAAATAACTTTCATTTGAGAAGATCATTAGATACGTCAGCAAAAATCTTTAAATTGTTTTTTTTTTCCAGTCCTGGTTCTGTATCACTGTTTTGATGTCTTTTCTTGCTGACAGGGTGAAGGAAGTTCCAAAAGCCCTTTAGTGCTGATCATTTGAGGAAACTCTCACAGCTGAAGACATATTTATTTTATTTCATTTTCATTTTTCTGAGAGGAAGACAGAGGAGAGTGATTGACTTTTAATATCAGAAACATGTGTCACTGACCGTCAACTGCGTAATAAGGTTTTTAGTTTAAAATATTTAGTACCCAGATGACATGTGGGGACAATTAAAGTATTTCAGAGGATGCTTCCCCCTTCCCCTTCATGATATTCAGGTTGGGAGTAGGAAGCAGAGATTTTGTCTCAGCTCAACAGCCCACCCAAGGGCAGCTCCCCCCTGCAGTTTTTGATGTCTGTCTTTCTAGGTGGAACACCAGTCTGCAATCCTCTGCAGCTCATAAAACCCAACATAACCTTTAGGGCTTCTCTGGAAAAAACACATTGAGTAACAAGGGATAGAATGCTTTCTATTCAGTGTTTCCATTGCTATTCTCTGGCCAGAAGAAATACCAAATCATAGGCATCTGGAGAAGAGAGATGGCCCAGAAAGAACAATGGTCTCACACAGCTTGCGAGCTCTGACCCCCTAAAAGCTGGCTTCCCGCTGTCTTGTTTCCTGTGGAGCCACAGGCATAGCAGCAAAGAGCCCTTGCTGTCAGACCTGGCTCGGTGATCGACTTCTAGAGCGGTGGTGGCTTCCAGGGAGTGCAGTGTCGTTCTGATCACCTCGAAGACGCAGGAAGCGGCGAAAAGACGCGGGTCCATGGCAGTGACAGTCAGAGAAGGAAGTGTGGTCCATGAGGATGCGTACCATGTGATATAAGCGTCTCCCTAGGAACTTTCCTAATGCATCATTCAGCTTTAGAAAATAATCAGAACACCCATCACCATCTTCGTGTTCAGTTTATACACCGCACAGTGCTTTCTTGGCTGGTCCATGGCACGGAAAGAATTGGATAAGGTACCAGAAAGTTAGACAAGCTACACCGTGAACTGATGCAGAGGTGGAAAGGGCATGACTTAGAAAGGCATAGGTTCAAAAAAGGTCTCTGAGGTCTCTTTCCACAGTTCTTAGTCACACAATTTCCTTTCTGGATCTTCACAGTGACTAACAGGCCTTAGAAAATGAATCGGTGTACTAGGTGGAAAAATGCCATAAGTCACTGGGTCTCTTCTACAGTGTGAAGTTTTTCTTAACCCTTTCTTTATGAGTCCCCTTTTCAGAATAATTTAAAATTCCACAATTACAAGTGCTTTCTCTGTGCCTACATTCCCCTTCTGAGACCAAATGCTGCTAGACTCACCTTGTGAGTGTGTGCTCAGTCGCTCAGTCACATCCGCCTCTTTGTGACCCCTTGGATTGTAGCCCTCCAGGCTCTTCCATCCATGGGATTCTCCAGGCAAGAATACTGGAGTGGCTTGCCATTTCCTCCTCCAGGGGCTCTTCCAGACACAGGGACCGGACCCACATCTCCTGTGTCTCCTGCATTGGCAGGCTGATTCTTTACCACTGAGCCACCGAGGAAGTCCAAGCCATGGCCAGCTGGACAAGAACAGCTCCCAGGCCAGGAATGGCCAGTCTTCAGGATGGGGAGCACACTGAACTGGCTGGGCATGAAAAACTCTACTCAAACGGGGCAATCAGGTTCCTCCCAGCCTCAGAATGATGAAGTGGGGGATCAAGGAGAGGGAGGGGCAATCAGTTGATGGAACCAGACAAGAGACAGAAAGGAACAGCTGAACCAGTTAAGCAGTGGACATGAAGAAAGAAGAGGTGACCAGTCTCCTAAATTGCATCCTAGCCTTCAGTAATTTTAATAGTATTAATACTAACAAAACCAACAATAATAGTGAACATTCATTGCACCCTTACTGTGTGCTAACTGCTGCTACTACTGCTAAGTCGCTTCAGTCGTGTCCGACTCTGTGCGACCCCATAGACGGCAGCCCACCAAGCTCCCCCATCCCTGGGATTCTCCAGGCAAGAACACTGGAGTGGGTTGCCATTTCCTTCTCCAATGCATGAAAGTGAAAAGTGAAAGTGAAGTCGCTCAGTCATGTCTGACTCTTAGCGACCCCATGGACTGCAGCCCACCAGGCTCCTCCGTCCATGGGAGTTTCCAGGCAAGAGTACTGGAATGGGGTGCCATTGCCTTCTCCAACTGTGTGCTAAGGAGCATTACAAATATTGTACAAACATTGATTCAACTGTTTTCTCAATAATTCTATGAAGTAGATGATGACGGCAATGGGACACAGAGAAGTTAAGTAACTTGACCAAGGCTACATAGCTTTTAAGTGGTAGAGACACAGCCTGAACTCAAATGGCCTGGTCCCAGAGTCCAGGCTTCCAACCAATATATGCCTCCTTGTGGAGCTAGTCCTGAGTTCCCCCTTACTCACCTTCCTATAATAAACTTCCTTTATTAGTGAGGCCTGACGGAGGGTCTATTTCTTGCTCCCCTACTGTCTCACAATTAGTATTTTCCTTCGCACCACTCAACATAAATCTTAGTAACTTAAGCACATATTTATTAAATCAAGAATCATTTAATGCTTACTATGTGCCAGGAAATGCTATGAGCATTGCAAGCTATTCCAGCTTTCTCACAAACTTTTCCTTGGCGGAAAGGGACTTGGTCTGCACATTCCACCACATTACAATGTGTTTCCGATATCTATTTTCTTAGGTCACACTTCCATGACCTTATGCATGATATATACTATGATGTCCTATTTTTGTACATATTGTATTTTCTTTTTGTATAATACTATGTTGTATCCTGAGCTCACTGACAAAATAATGTCTAAAAAGCACATTTTAAAAAGCCATCAATACTTAAAAAACTAAAAATAGAGTTACCATATCATCCTACAATCCCCTTCCTGGGCATATAGCCAGATAAAACCATAATCCAAAAAGATACATGCACCGCCCCTCAATGTTTACTGCAGCACTATTTACAATAGCCAAGACATGGAAGCAACCTACATGTCCAGTGACAGATGAATGGAAAGGGATGTGGTATATATACCATGAACTATTACTCAACCATAAACAAGAATGGAATACCATACGCAGCCACATGGATGGACCCAGAGATGATCATATTAAGTGAAGTAAGAGAAAAACAAATATCATATGATATCACTTATCAGTTCAGTTCAGTCTCTCAGTCATGTCCGACTCTGCGACCTCATGAACCGCAGCACGCCAGGCCTTCCTGTCCATCACCAACTGCCGGAGTCCACCCAAACCCATGTCCATCGAGTCGGTGATGCTATCCAATCATCTCATCCTCTGTCCTTCCCTTCTCCTCCTGCCCTCAATTTTTCCAAGCATCAGGGTCTTTTCAAATGAGTCAGCTCTTCGCATCAGGTGGCCAAAGTATTGGAGTTTCAGCTTCGACCTCAGTCCTTTCAATGAACACCCAGGACTGATCTCCTTTAGGATGGACTGGTTAGATTTCTTTGCAGTCCAAGGGACTCTCAAGAGTCTTCTCCAACACCACAGTTCAGAAGCATCAATTATTCAGTGTTCAGCTTTCTTTATAGTCCAACTCTCACATCCATATATAACCACTAGAAAAACCATAGCCTTGACTAGACGGACCTTTGTTGACAAAGTAATGTCTCTGCTTTTGAATATGCTGTCTAGGTTGGTCATAACTTTCCTTCCAAGGAGGTAAGCGTCTTTTAATTTCATGGCTGCAATCACCATCTGCCGTGATTTTGGAGCCCCAGAAAATAAAGTTAGCCATTGTTTCCACTGTTTCCCCATCTATTTCCCATGAAGTGATGGGACCGGATGCCATGATCTTAGTTTTCTGAATGTTGAGCTTTCAGCCAACTTTTTCACTCTCCTCTTTCACTTTCATCAAGAGACTCTTTAGTTCTTCTTCACTTTCTGCCATAAGGGTGGTGTCATCTGCATATCTGAGGTTATTGATATTTCTCCCGGCAATCTTGATTCCAGCTTGTGCTTCCTCCAGCCCAGTGTTTCTCATGATGTATTCTGCATTTAAGTTAATTAAGCAGGGTGACAATATACAGCCTTGATGTACTCCTTTTCCTATTTGGAACCAGTCTGTTGTTCCATGTCCAGTTCTAACTGTTGCTTCCTGACTTACATATAGGTTTCTCAAGAGGCAGGTCAGGTGATCTGGTATTCCCATCTCTTTCAGAATTTTCCACAGTTTATTGTGATCCACACAAAGGCTTTGACATAGTCAATAAAACAGAAATAGATGTTTTTCTGAAACTCTCTTGTTTTTTTGATGATCCAGATATTGGATGTTGGCAATTTGATCTCTGGTTCCTCTGCCTTTTCTAAATCCAGCTTGAACATCTGGAAGTTCATGGTTCACATATTGCTGAAGCCTGACTTGGAGATTTTGAGCATTACTTTACTAGCGTGTGAGATGAGTGCAATTGTGTGGTAGTCTGAGCAGTCTTTGGCATTGACTTTCTTTGGGATTGGAATAAAAACTGACCTTTTCCAGTCCTGTGGCCACTGCTGGGTTTTCCAAATTTGCTGGCATATTGAGTGCAGCACTTTCACAGCATCATCTTTTAGGATTTGAAATAGCTCAACTGGAATTCCATCACCTCCACTAGCTTTGTTCATAGTGATGTTTCCTAAGGCCTGCTTGACTTCACATTCCAGGATGTCTGGCTCTAGCTGAGTGTGAGTGATCACACCATTGTGATTATCTGGCTCATGAAGATCTTTTTTGTACAGTTCTTCTGTGTATTCTTGCCATCTCTTCTTAATATCTTCTGCTTCTGTTAGGTCCATACCATTTCTGTCCTTTATCGAGCCCATCTTTGCATGAAATGTTCCCTTGGTATCTCTAATTTTCTTGAAGAGATCTCTAGTCTTTCCTTATATGTGGATATAAATGAACTTATTTACAAAATAGAAATAGACTCACAGACATAGAAAAACTTATGGTTACCAAAGGGGATGGGGTGGGTAGGGGGCACAGGAAAGATAAGCTAGAAATCTGGAATTAACATATACACACTACTATATTAAAATAGATAATCAACAAGGACCTCCTCTAGAGCACAGGGAACTATACTCAATATCTTGTAATAATCTATAATGGAAAATAATCTGTAAAAGATTATATATATATGTACACATATACATATGTATAACTGAGTCACTTTGATATACACTTAAAACTAAAATAATATTGTAAATTAGCTACAATAAAAAATAAATCACCCAAACAAAAACAGATGTGGTAAAGATGGCTCCCCGCCCTTCCCCAGGGTTTCAAACGTCCTTCCTAAGTTTCAGAGGTCTTCCTTCCTCGGATTCCGGGTCAGAGTGAGGCCATGGGGAGGGCAACAAGTTAAGCTCTTGCTGGCTGGGAATAGCTTGGAAAGAGCATGTGCTTGGAGGTGGTGCTGCCGTGTTCCCCCCGGACACTGCAGAGCTGCAGCGGTTCTGGCAGGGCCACTCAGGAGTGTGAACCATGGCCTTTTCTCTGACCTACCAAAGCCCAAGGGCAGCTACTTGTTCACTGTATGGAACCCCATCACCACTAAATGATGCTCAGATATGTCTGTAGCACTCGCAGGACGGGAGCTCCCAGACACTGGGGTGTCACGTTGTCTCACCTCTACACCCCAACAGCAGCCTGCTCTTCCTACTGAGTAGAAGTATACTCTGCTAACCCTTTGGATTATTTCTTTTTGGCCCCTCTCTGTTTCTCTCTCTACATATAAATATAAACGTGTGTGTGTGTGTGTGTGTGAAATGTGCATGTGTATAAATCCTAATTAAAATTAAGATTATAATGTATCCAACTCTTGAATCCAGTTTTTCGTTATTCTTTCGTGCCACTAAATATTCTTGGAAAACATGATTTTTAACGACTGCATGATATCCTATGCCAAATTTTATTTAATATTCTTCTGTTGCTGGCCATCTAGTCATCTCTTATTTTGTTTTTATAAATGTGCCAATATCAGTATCATGACATGCAAATTCTTGTGCTCAGCTAGGATTATGCCATAGAATAAATTTCAGAAACAGAAATACTGGATCAAATAGTCTGAACAATTTAAACTCTCTTGAAACACAGTGCGAAGGGCTTCCACTTCCTCTGGCATCATAAAGGAATGCCCTATTCACCATACTCTTTCCAACACTGAATATTACAGTTTTAGAAGAGCTTTATCTTAATCTGCTCTCTTCAATGGGCTAAAACAGAGTATATATTGAAACTCTCTACTCCCAAGTAAATGTCAGAAGGGTCGCTTACAAACAAGAGTAAAACAAGCCTATGATCAGCAGCCCCATCTTCAAGCCCTTGGAACCTTAAAATGCTTTAGAATTTTAGAAAAGGAAATTACTTTAGAGATCACGGAGTAAACTGTTTCGGTTTACAAATAAGGTAACCAAATCTCCCAGAGGTTGTGGACCTGGGAAATGCATTCAAGTTAGAACTAGAATCTAATTGTTTTGCCTTGTGAGTCATTTTTTTAGAATAGGTTGAAACAATTTAACAGAAGCAAAAGACATTGTTACCGGAGTGAAAGTATAAAGGAAAAGAAGCATACAATATTTTTCAAGAAGGAAATCATTACTGTTCTAGATTCTATTTTATCTTCATCAAGTCAGAATAACTTGTTTTATAGACAAAAGCAAAAGTTCACATCTAAATACTACTTTGATCTTAAGATCCTTGCTTAAATCTCCAACAGATTTTTTCCCCCAAAAGCAGGAAAACATTCAGCATTGATCTATTATTTTTTCATCTAGCCAACATTTACTAAGAAGATACTCTGGCCAGGGACTGTACTGGTGCTGGGGTAGCAGGGGGAAGTATACCAACGTAGGAAGAGAGGGGTTCGTTCTTGGGGGATGGGAGGCAGGAAGATAACGTGAGCAGATGATCACAATGCATGTGACTGGGTCGGTGACAGGGTACAGAGGTGCCGCAAGGGTGGCAGAGCAGTGGGTATGGAAGGCTTTGCAGAGGAGCTGGCCATGAGCTGTGCTTGAAGGCAGTCTGCTAAGCAGAGGAGGCCATGAGAGAGCAGGGCTGCTCCTTAGACGCAGCTGGCTGGAAAGGTACTCTAGGGTCAGATAGCGTTCAGGAATTCGGACTCCCAAACTGGAGGTGTTGGGGCCCCATGGAAGGTGTTTAAGCGGTGGTGGCACAGTCACAGCCGTGCTTTACCAGTTCACTCTGACAGCAGTGAGGTGAAAGGCCAGAGTCTTTAAAGGCAGGAGACTCACCTGCACCGGTCCAGCCTTCAGGCTCTGAAGGTATAAATCAGGGAAGAGGCAGAGGAAATATAAAAGGGGAGATGGATTCAAGAAATACAGCATGTTATTTGAGAAATACCAAGACATAGAGATTGATTAGACAGGGGGTGCCATTTATGAGATGGGGAAGGCAGGAGGAGGTCCAGGTTTTAGAGGAAGGGCATTGAGCTTGAAATCTGGCAAGATATCCAGTATATCCAGAAAGCAAATGGAAGCACAGTCTGGAGATCAGGGAGGGACAAGCAGAATCACAACAGGTTAGCACAATCAGTAGAGGGCTAACCACCCCACCCACCCCCCGCCTCCACCATCCCCAACACCCCCTCCACACACTTGGGTACTTTCTCTCATCTGCAGGCAGGGAGAACAGCTGCCCATTAGAAATACACCAGCCACATATGCAATTTACAGTTCTCTACTGATAGATGAAATTAACTCTTTAATATGTTTTATTTAATCCCATGTATCTAAAATATCATTTCAGTGTGAATCAATGTAAAGATTACTAACGAGATATGTTACAGCCTGCCATACTAAGTCTTCAAATCCTGCGTATACTTTACAGCCCACTCCAATTCTAATCAGCCACATTTCATGTGGTCACCGCATGGGACTATGCAGGACTATATGGTGGACCACAGAGGTGATTCAGGCACCAACATTTTTCTAGGCCTTGAAATTAAGTTACACAGAGCTTGATCTCACAGATGAGAGGACAATGAGGAACCTGTTGGGCCTCCCAAGTCACTCCCCACCCCATCTCCCCCTTCTCATGCTCTGGGGGGCAGCAGCAAAGGGGCAGTGTGACATGTGACTGGAAGTTTGGGAGGGGTGCGGACTACCCCTCTGCTAGGTTATCAAGTACCCTGGAAGCAATCTGACTGAACTTAGACCCCACTCCCTTCCTGAACTTGAACTGTTATTTCTTTATCTGTTTATGTGTCTGGTCTCCCAGCAAGTTTCCTAGGGCAGTGGTTCCCAAATGTCAAACATTTGCAAACCAACTTCATAATTCCGGGATGACTGCATACCACCCAAACTAGATCATTCACTTAATATTTTTGTTTAAGTCAACTAACCTTAAAAAAATACAAAGCCATAATTTAGCATCATCCTAAGTAACTAGATCCATGAAACCATTCATTTCAGGTGTCGTTACGTATTTTTCCTAGCATACATGATAACTAGGGGAGAATCTCCTTCCAAGCTCACTCACATGTTGGCAGGACTCAGTTCCTCACCGGCTATTGGTCAAAGGTCTCCCTTGGTTCTGGGCTGTGTGGTTCTCTCTACGGGACAGTTTGGAACACGGTAGTGGACCTTCCTCACAGTGAGCAAGAGAGTGTGAGAAAGCCCCCAATTTTATGATGGAAATCATAAAATTAAATCTCAGAAGAGACATGCCATCCTCTCTGCTTCATCTTGTTCACCATAAATGAGTCACTAAACTAGCTCACACGAAGGAGAGGGATGTAAATAAGGGTGTGAATTGCAGGAGGTGGGGAGCCTTGGGGACCATCTTAGAAGCTGCCTACCATTCAGTGATGTAAAATGTCGATGACTTCTATTGGGGATGCGGTCACAAATGCTGCTACGACTCCTGAAGTTTGTGGGCTACCTTCATACTTGAGGGAAATGCAAATTTTTTAGTTAGAGGCTAGCGGAAATAAAGATGTATTATGGCCACTGATTTCAGGTTAATCGCACCTCCCCTCCCCCCCACCATGTTAAAGGACTCAGCACACCTCAAACCACCTAAAAATCAGTCTGACACTTTGCGGATGGGCACAATGACTCCTCACACACCCCTGGAACCACCATGTGTGGGCATCTGCTGTGTTTGTGAAAGAATCCTTTTTTTTTTTTTTCCCCTTAACCATGTGGTACTGCTAGTCCAACTCAGAAATAAATCTGCTTTGAAAACTGTTCCCACAGCTGCAAAAAGCAAGTGTTTGGCACTAATAAATCAAGATTAGTAGAGCTCGGCTTATAATGAAACTTTCACCTCCTCTGGGCAGGTGGTCAGCAACTGCTCTAGCGGGGCAAACAAGCCATGTTTCACAGAGATAACCATTCTTTTCATGACAGGTAGGAGAGGATCGGAAACCAAGTAAGTAAAGGAGAGATGTTGTATTCCTAAAAAAAAAATCCAGTCTTCTGAAACTGGGGTCCCCTGAAGACACTAGACAAAATTATGTTTCTAGGGGCCCTGCGTGACCTCTACTTATTACTCTCCCAATGACAACCACTGCAGATGCTTTCCTTCTAGATGATAAAAAATAGCCTGGGATGCTAACCACAGGCCCAGAGCAGAGAACCAGTGATTTGGGGAACAATTATAGTTTAAATTTTGCCCTCCTGGGCCCCCTTCAAAATCATCAGACTTCCATGATGGTCCAGTGGTTAAGAATCTGCCTGCCAATGAAGGGGACATGGGATTGATTCCTGGTCTGGGAATATTCCACATGTCAAGGGGCAACTCAGCCTGTGTGCCACGACCACTGAAGCCCATGCTCTAGAGCTTATGCTCTGCAACAAGAGAAGCCACTGCAACGAGAAACCCACGCACCTCAACTAGAGAGAGCCTGTGTGCAGCAATGAAGACCCAACACAGCCAAAAATAAATACATAATTTTTAAACATTTGTCATCACCAGCTCAGTTCTGTTTTATCAGGGATGAGACAGGAGTTACAGTCAAAATATCTAACAGCCCATAAGGCACAAGCACTAACCAATCCAAACAATGCTGGATGCTGGAGCAGGGTCCTGGGGTACCCCGTGCTGTGCCAGGCACTAATCCTTGGTTGCTGAATTATGAGAGAGGTCTTGGGGTGCTGGGAGTGCACTGGGGTGACTACGGTTGGTAATGAGTCACCAACAGGTTTTGAAGCATCTTAGTATTTTAGTAACCAGCACAGCGGCAACCAGGGCAAACAGTCTAACTATCATCTGCTGAGATGGGGGCTATTCTTCCCCAGGGTCTCCATAGAAGGTTCCAGTGTGGGAACTGACCCTGTTGCCCTTCAGCCCTCCGTCTGGCTTGCACTGGAGGGACACAGTCCAGCCCTTCTAAGCCTGGAGCTGAGGTCAATGCCTCCAGTTCCTGGACCACTTCCAAGGCTCTCAGAAGCCCCGTCAGGCCTCCTCAGGGCTGGCTGGCTTCAGACTCCCAGCTCCCAGGCGCCTTCCAGGAGCAGCGTGGACAGCTGCTGTCAGCTGGCACCAGGGGCTTCTACACAAGACAGGGTGGGGCGTTTTCCTGTAGGGCTGATGGAGGGGCATGCTCTTAGCCCACAGCCGTCACACCACTCAGGCAGTCCCACCACTATATGGGGGAGAGATGAAAACAAGAGACTTTTTCTCATGTATCTTCTCATTTCAAGGACTGCTTTAGCAACTACCTGAAATTTTTGGGAGGAGCCCTATGTTTTCGTTCATGATAAGGAGGTCATTCTGTGGTACCCCTCGGTCTACATTATTTTACTGAAATGCTCTGGTTGGTTTATTTTGCTAATGCTTCTCAGAAGCAGAGGAGGGGAGGCTTTGGATACTGGTAGCCCTGGGTCTGAATTCTGACTCCAAGGACTGTAGCCCTGTCCCTTCTCTTCCGAGGCAATGTGTTAGGTTGGGTAAAAGTTCATTCATGTTTTTTTGTAACATTGTACAGAAAAGACCGGAATGAACATTTTGGTCATCTCAATAAATATCCCTGTAAATGAGGCTCACACAACACCTGGCTGAGGGTCTAATGAGACAAAGGCAGAACTGATAGATGCTCTTACAGACTGAGCACAACACTGAGCATAAAAACATTTCGTCTCTGTTTCAGGCAGGAACTGCTAGGGTTATTCCAGTGTACCAATTTAGGTCTCTTAAAAATACACCCTTTATGTTCACTCAAGCTGACTAAAAAGCAAACAAAGAATGAATGTAGAGGTCAAAATGTTTGTTTTGTACAAACTTCTATTAAACCCATGAGAACTCAGAATTCTCCCCACTGAATGAAGTTAACATACTTCCTTTTTTCCAGGAAAACAGCTAATATACTTTCATTCATTCATATTTGTGTAACTAGCTAACATTTGCTTAAATTGCAATAAATGCAACATCATTTATCAAGATAATAGTAATAGATACATAAACAGTAAATGATGCAAAGAACCTTACAAGATTTTCAATTGTCTTGACATAAACACAAAGAAACACTTGATTTGTTTAAATACTGAGCATCTGAACAAAAATAAACTTTGCTTTTGCCTACTTTGCTAAAAATTTCTTTTCTTAAAATAAGAATGATGGGGACTTCCCTGGCAGTCCAGTGATGAAGACTCTACATTTCTACTGCAGGGGGTGCAAGTCTGATCTCTGGGGAACTAAGATACTGCATGTGGTGTGGCCAGGGGAAAAAAAAAAAGAAAAGAATTACGGAATCCCTGAGGCTTAAGCAGTAAAAGGCAAGGCCTAAAACAAAAATCCTGATCCTTCCACTCTCATTTACTTAAGTAAACACTCTCTGATTTCAGTCCCAGAAATCAATCAATGAGTAAGTCCTTAAACAGAGTCCTAGTTCCTGTTTTTATAGGAGTTTTAGAAGTTGCAGATGTATTTAGAAGTAACATCCAACCATTAAGACCATTAAGGAAGATTAATTTCTTCTGGAATTCTGTTTCCTACGTGTAGACACATATCCAACTGCCTACTCAACATCTCCATGTGATGTCTGTTTAACAGACCTCCATGCTCAGCACAAACTAAACTCCACAGACCCGCCCTCCACTCTACCCACCTTGCTCTACTTACAGGCTTCCTCATCTCAGTCTGATGGCACTTCAATTCCTCCTAGGCCTAGGGCAAAGTCCTTGGAGTCTTCCTTGATTCCTCTCCTACTTACCATCATTCAATCCAACAGTTAATTTCGTTCCACCTTCAAAACAACCAGGCTCTGCAGTATTCACAATAGTCAAGACATGGAAGCAGCCTAAATGTCCATCAACAGATGAATGGACAAAGAAGATGTGGTCCATATATAAATGGAATACTACTCAGCCACAAAAAGGAAAGAAATAATGCCACTGGGATCAACATTGATGGGACCAGGGATTATTATACTAAGTGAGGACAAATACCATATGATGTCACTTAAATGTAGAATCTAAAATACAACACAAATGAACATATCTACAAAGCATAGACTGTTTCTCTGTGTCTGTGTCACAGACACAGAGAAAAGACTTGCGGTTGCCAACAGGAAAGTGGGGAGGGTTAGACTGGGAGTTTGGGACTAGCAGATGCAAACCATTATATATACTATGGAAAAACAGCAAGGTCCTATTTATTGTACAGCACAGGAAACTCTATTCAATATCCTGCAATAAACCATAATGGAAAAGCACATAAATAATAATAAATATATATATATAACGGAATCACTTGGCTGTACACCAGAAACTAATACAACATTGTAAAACAACAATACTTTGACCAAGAAAAACAACAAACAAAAAACAGACCTGGATTAATCCTCACCACCTCTAGTGTTGCCCCCCTGGTCCACGGCACTGTCATCTCTCACCAGATATTGCAATGGCCTCTCTCTTCAACTCTTGCTCTCCTGTACTGTAATCTCAACATAGGAGCCAGAGGCATCCTTTAAAGAGCAAAGTCAGAGCATCAGCTCTCCATGGCTCAAAGTCCTACCAAAGCTCCCCTCACTCTTGAGTGGAAGCTAGCGTCCTACATGGGCCTATAAGGCCCTCCAGGACTCCTCCCTACTTCCCTCCTCCTCACTTGGTCCAGTCACACCAGCTCCTCCTCATTCCTTGAATACATCAGATTTGCTCCGCCTCAAGGCCCTAGGTAACTGCAAGGCGAATTCTCTCACCTCTTTCAAGTTCTCACTCCAATGCCACCTTCTCTGTGACAATTACCCTACCCACCCCACTTAAATCTGTATGCCCACCAATGCCTTCCCGCATGTCTTCCTTAGTCCTTGTTACTGTCTAACCTTGGAACAGACTATGTAACCTCCTATTTTATTAGGGTTACTATTATTATCCACATCTCCCACCTAGAATATAAGATCTACATGGAAGGTGCTCAAAAAATATTTCTGAATTAAGGGAAAATGCCCCTTGAAAGGCAAAAACAAAAAACAAACAAAAAAAACCCATAAATTATCAAGAGTCCAAAAAGGGCTTGTAATGTTCAATTGCAGGACCTGTATATTACATTTTATTTTCTTATAATACTTACGGCAATTTAAAGAGGAGGGACAAAGAACTAGGACTGACACTGAGGAGAGTTTGCTGCTTTCCCAGGAAGACCCTGTGGAGGGGCATTCCCGGGGGGGTGGGGGCTGGATCACCACACTTCCAGCTCAGGGACTTCACCTAAAGGTCCCCAAATCTTCTTACCTAGAGGCCCCCAAATCTCTTTCTTATCGGGAGCCAGAGGGCTCAGACTCAGAATGACTGACCCACCTTACAAATTCACGAGAGGCTCCCAGGCACACCAGGATTCACAAATGATGGCATTACTTTCCAGTGACCATGGCCACTGTCCAGAATATACTCCTTAGATAATGGTATCCAGGAAACTGATGTACTTTTTCTGAAGAGATCTTGGAATCAGGGCTAAGGTTGAGCAAGCCTCTTGGAGGCTACTTAATCTGGGCCATGGTGAGTCCTAATCTTCATCCATGCTACACACGGGACAACCCCCCCTTACTCCACAGTCCTGTCCACTATATTGAGGGTCTCTCTTTTGGGCCAACCCTGGGCAACACTGGGGGTTTTTCCTTTCTGGGCTGTCCTTTTCTTCGCTCCATGGGAACCATCACTGCATACAAACTTTCTCCAGGTAGGATAGATTAGGTGTCTACTATCAAGGTTACACCCATATTGCTGTGGCTCCTTCCAAGAACAGAGGTCACTTAACTGGAGTTTTGTGAGCTCATAAACTCCTCAGTCTCTTGGCCTGCTCTTTTTTAGGCATGGGTCTGGCCTCTGTAGAGCCTAGAGGGGCACTGACATCAATGTCAAGTCCTTGGGAATTCTCAACACTGCTGCTCATGCCACAGTCAGGAGCCTTGATCCACATCCCCCACTGTCACTAACTAGCTCTGTCAACCAGGACAAACCTCCTAGCCATTCTGGGCCTCCGTTTCCAAACCTAAAAATGAGGGGATTGAACCCGTGACTTATGTGTGTGTGTTAGTCTCTCAGTCCTGTCTGACTCTTTGCGACCCCATGGACTGTAGGGCCTGCCAGGCTCCTCTGTTCATGGAACTCTCCAGGCAAGAATGCTGGAGGGGGTTGCCATTTCCTTCGCCAGGGGATCTTCCTGACCCAGGGATGGAACCCCGGTCTGCTGCATTGCAGGCAGATTCTTTACTGTCTGAGCCACTGACTGAACCCTTGAAGGTTCCTTCTGTTTCTAAAAACCCAGAGTTCTGTTTTTTTTATCTATCTCTTTAAGTTTTGAATAGTGACAACAGCATCCAAAATCCTCTTTCTGAAACTTTCCCCAAGGCCAGATGTTCCTGGCACTGAAGTTAGAGAAAAAAATAGTTTTTGAATAACCTAACATTTTTGCCTTTTGGAGCAAATTATCCTCTGGCCTTTTCAATTCCCCTTCCCCTACTGCTACTTCCTTATGAATCCTTAAAAGCAGTTTTTAAAAAGTAAACTGTCTATTCTACCCTTCCAGATTCACCACGATCTATCTTATAATAACATTATTTCCTCCCCAATTATTTTCCCTACATAAAACCTCTCAAACACTTTGATTCTGGCAACTGTGTTTATTCATCAGCCTTGATTTGCAGGGAAAAGCATTAAATGCTCCAAGGAAGTAGCACATAAAGCTTAGAGGCAGGGCTGGGGGAGGAAGTAAGCTGTCCATGCAGGTGAGTTCTTCCCTGAGCCTCAGTCTTCAGGAGGTGATGGGCATTTTAGGCGGGACTGAGAGTTAAGCACAGAAAGAAGAGGGGCATACAAAGGGAAGGAAAGAAAGAGTGAAGGCGCAAGTCTGCTTTGAAAGAGCTTTCAGGCGAAGCCCTGGTGGCAGCCCATCAAGAATGCTCAGTTGGTTAAATGACTTCTGGAACTGAGACTTTCCTAAGAAGCCACACCGCAGTGAGAGGGCGGAGCTGGCGCCCTCTGTGCAACTGTCTGCGTAGCAAGCTGCTGAGGTATTGGGCAGCCCCTCCACTGGTCCCACTCCCAGTTTCCAGGAGGCAGGATCATTCTACAGGTCTCTAAAGCCTTCAAGGAAGACCAGATCTTTTTGTAGCCAGCCTGGAAATCAAAAATGCTCCAAACCACCCCTTAAAAAGTCAGGTATTTATTGAAAGAATAGCAATTCACTAGCAGACCCTTCAAATGAATCTATAGGCATAATACATGAATAACTTCCTAGCTTGAAGTTAGCAGCATATTCTAAATAATTGTAGGTGCCAAGATATCATCTAATGACTTTTAATTGAGGAAGCATCTCCAGGAGATAGTGAAGGATAGGGAAGCCTGGCATGCTGCACTTCATGGGATCCCAAAGAGTCTGACACGACTTAGCAACAGAACAACATGTATGTATGGGTGGCTGCATGTGTGTGTGCAAACATGTATCCTAATATTAAAAAAACAAAAGACTTTGTTTTTAAGTCACACTAGGATTACAAACCAATACAATGAGTGAACCTAAAATATGACATATTATTAAAACCCAGACACAAACAAAAGTAGGAAGCAAGCCTAACTCATACCAGAAGTATCAAAAACAGACACTCTGGTAAGTATCCAGCTAGTTAGTCTCAAAGCAGTAACTTGTAATTAGTATTGACAAATTACAATGGGGGTGGTGTATGAATACCTCCTGGTGAAACTGGCCTGGGATGTCATGTACCCCACAAAGAGCTGCTGCTGAAGTCTGCTCGTTTGTTGCATCATAACAGGGTTCCACCTCCAGGATTCCTCTTGTCCTAGTTTATTTATTTATTTATTGAGAAAAAGTTTTCTGTGTCTCTCATTAACAAACAAACGCAAGCATTTTGGTCATTTTCCAATACTCTTTTGAGACGGGTGGGGAACAGCACCAATTTTCTAACTGATGGAGAACTGGAGGGAAACTGAAATGGCAGAGGCAAGAATCAGTCAGGTACACAGGCAGTCTGTCCCCTCATCTCAATGGTACTTCATTTAGAAGTCAGCGCCTCCAAGCACAAGCCGTCCCCACAGGACTGTGTCCCTCTGCCCATCACATCTTCCCTACCAGCTCCTTCCTGAAAGTCTGAATCGAAACAAATACCATGGCCACAACTCCAGAAGAGTCCCACTGCTCTTGTTCCTTTTCCTGCGACAACAGCTCAATCCCTCTTTGGGTCCTTACTACCCAGAAGCAAAATACTTTTTTCTTTTTTTTGAGGCATTCATGAAGAAAAATGACAATGGTTTTGTAATCTGAGGCATCTTTGAGTCTGTGCGTTTGGAGGGAGGGTGGTATAGGAAGACATAATTACTGGATGATTCTCAGAAAGTATTTTTATCCCAGCACGGAGTTCAGTTTTAGTCAACAGAATTGAGGATAAGGCTTTTTCCTGAAGTTTACATAACTAAAAAAGTATAAAGTATGGAAAGAATAAAAACCACTACCCTAAGCTCTTCCCTTTCTTTCCCTTCCCTTCACTTTTGTCAGTCTTCAAAAACCAAACTGCTTATAAGCTGAAAATGACTGAGACTTTGTGTAGCACTCTGAAGAGTTAAGGTAAAAATTATACTGTTGAAAAATAAATATTTGAAATTCATGCTCTTTCCCAAGGGTGGAGGTCACAGGAGGCAGCTGGTGCCAGTAGATGATATGAACATTAGAACCTGAACATGCAATACTTTAAAAATCTATAGTTCTCTAAATAGCCAGAATATATGAAGAACCTTAAAGCTCAACAACCAAACACCAAATAACCTCACTGAGAAACAGGCAAGGGACTTGAACTGGTATTTCTCCAAAGATGATATACAAATGCCAACAAGCATATAAAAGGATGCTCAATATCACTAATTGTTAGAAAAATGAAAATCAAAACTGAGATATCATCTTACATCCTTCAGGATGGCTGCGATGGGAGAAAAAAAAACAGAAATTAACAAGTATGAGCTAGGTTTTGGAGAAAATGAAACCCTGGGGCAGTGTTGGTGGGAATGTAAAAAGGTACAGCTGCTATGGAAAACAGTATGGCAATTCCTCAAAAAATGAAAAATAGAAATACCATATGATTCATCAATATCACTTTGGAGTATATATACAAAAGAAATGAAAGCAGTATCTCAGACAGGTATGCGTATACCCATGCTCACAGCAGCATGAGTGAAAATAGCCAAAGGCAGAAGTAAGCTAAATGTCACCTACAGATGAATGAATACAGAAAACGTGGTATATCTAACAGACTATACTATACAGCCTTACAAAGGAAGGAGATTTTGACACATGCTACCACATGGATGAATCTTGAGGACTTTATGCTAAGTGAAATACAGCAGTCATAAGAAGACAAATATTGTATCATTTATATTAAGTATCTAGAGTAGTCAAACTCATAGAAACAGAAAGTAGAATGTGGGTGCCAGGGGCTGGGGGGAGGGGAAATGGAGAGTTGTTTCATGGCTACAGAGTATCCATTTCTCAAAATGAAGAAGTTCTGAAGATGAGTTGTACAACAAGGTAAATACATTTAATGCTACTGAACTACACACTTAATAGTTAAAGATGGTAAATTTTATGTGTATGTTACCACAGTCAAAAAACCAAATCTATGCTTCCAATATTTCCCAGTATGGCAGTGATGATAACAATACCTCTCCCATGCCCAGAACTTTTCTCTGAGAAAGCCCAGAGAGATGGATGGCCTACAGACCTGCTGATGTCAACACAGCAAGACAGCCAAGGATGAACTCAACTGTAAAGGTTGCACTCGTCAGTTTTATTATTTTCTTCTTCTCTACTAGCATGAATATTTTGTATATCTCACCCTTTCACTCCTCTGAAGCCCAAGCCACTCCAATATCTGTAGATGCTGATTCTGAAGTGTTACCCTGTATTATCTGAGATTCTGGGGAAAAGAGGCCTGCCTGTATGTCAGGGTGCAGGAGAAGAGGGATTGTGAAGTCAGCCCCTTCCTCTTCTTATTTAGAGAATTCAGTGACATGCCCATGTAGTCCCTCCCCATAAAATTCAGCATTTTTCAACTCCAGGTAAAAGGTGACCATTTATGTGTCTACTTTTGACCTCCACATTGAACTGGCGGCACTTCCTGTCTAAGAATTACATGTGAAATTAACATTCCAGGTGTTATCCACCATCCAGCAGGATCTAGCACCTTCTGCACCTCTGAGTCCTCCTTCTTTTTTTTTTTTAGAACCACTTTCAGGTTTGGGGGTCAGAGACTTTGCACAATAACGACACTTTATAAACCTTGTCTTGCATCTCAAACATAAAGGAACAAGGGGAATGTGGAAAGCTAGAGGAATGGATGGGCAGAGAACAGATGCCCCAAGAAGAAAGGGAAAGAGCTTTCAGAAGGACGCATTCCGAAAAAAGATGTCAAGTCCATCTGGAAAGCATTTAAAGAAATAAAAAACCCTTTTCTGCTATGAGCAGCAGATTAGCAGAATACAAAACTCTCTGAACAATAAACCTCTAGGACCAATTAAAAAATTAAAACAAAACTGAAAGAAGAGCTCCTTCTAGGCATGTCCAGCTACCACGAAGATGTAAGCCTCTTTCTGATGTTCAGGGGTGCGCCTGGTGCCATATGCAAGAGACCTCTCCACCACAGTTCCCTTCCATGTGGCTCCTCTAGGCATTTATTTGTGCAAAGGACTCCAATACCAAGAAAGTCCAATCTCCCCTCTAGCCCCTACCCGTGACTGGAAACATGGGCTGCCTCCCTCAGAGCCAGTATAGGTTTCCAAAAGCACCAGGGCTGAGATCTCTAACTTCCAATCCTCTCATAGTCTGTCAGTTTCCTCACCATCTTCTTGCACAACATAGTAGCAAAAAAATGAAAAAAATGTGGCAATCTGAGGATATCATCAACAATTTTCTCTTGCCTCATAGTTTTGGTTATTTTGCATTACTAGGATATAAACAACACGTGAGCCCGCTAACCCCTCACCCCACTGTTGTTCTTTCTTTCAGCACACTTTGTAGAACCCTCTGGGCTGGGATGGAGACAGGAAACAGGAAGCTCCCAAACCTGGGCTCTGCTCTGCTTTTCTCTCTCTACCTCTATTAACACATGAACACAGCGACGAAAGATTAGTCTGTTTTCAAATGGTCCAGGAAAAAAACTCATTGCTGGCTAACCTGTTCTAGTGCTTAGTAAGAATCCAAGAAGGTAGTGACCTCCTTCCTGTCACTCAGATTTGAGACATTTTCCTTTTTTCTTCGGGTCTGAAAGTGGCAGGCCATTGTGTAAGAGCCTTTTATTGAAAGTTCCTTATTAAACTGCCCCTCATGAGATGAATCCTCTTGGGCCATTTAGCTGTATCTGGGCTCTAATTTCCAATGCTTCAACCATCTCTCGGGTTCTGCTCTAGACACCTCAGATCTTCCTCTCCGGAGAACAGGCTGAAGACACAAAGCTCTGGTGGCAGGCAGACCTCATGGCTCCTGCACACCCAGAACATGACAGCTCCAAGCTGTGTTCTCAGAACCCAGGGTGGGGGCAGGGCAGGCAGGGGCCTTCCTCATCCCCCATTCAAACTGCCTGCACCCCTTTACTTCCATTTTCAATAAAAGGAGGAAATTTTTAAAACAAATGTAGAAGACAAGTAGGAAGGAAGAGAGCATAAAAAATTTAAAAGGGAACTTAAGAATTTATAAAGATATGAGAAGCAATTTTAACAGGAAATACAAGCCAAAAGATTCATTCCACCACAAGAAAAAAGTGCATAAAAGCAACAGACTTTTGCATAGTCTTGTAGCCTGTTTGTCCACACAATACTGCCGCATTTTCTACTGCCCTTTGAACACCCTGAGACTGCCTGCAAACACAAGCTGATGTGTCCTGGTTTATGCTAACAGGTGACCTTGATGAGAGGCTTAGCTAAATTCCATGAAGTAAGTAATTTAAGGACCATGTGAAGGTTTGTTTTTTAGGGCACAGAGGTTCTGAACAGGGAAGCAAGAGGTTCTGACAATTTCATTTTCATAATAAGGGCTTGATGCTTGTTCCTCTAACAGCGCGTGGCCACCAGCTACACCCTGGCTCTTACATTCAAAGCTGGAGCGATTTCTTCATGTCGCAAAAAAAGCGTTCAAGGCAGTTTAAGGAAAGAGAACCAGTTAGGTATCTTAGAGCGGCTAAAAAGATTTTTCGGGGGGGAAAGAAGGAGCACTGACCTGCGTTGTTCTAATCCGCTGAAAACGGCCAAGTTCTCGAGCTCCCCTGCTGTCCTGCAGTCGGCTTCCTGTAAGTGTTGCATGTGACATTAGACTTCCTCACTGCACCTTCTCTGACTCGTTCAAGGAGCGGTCAGAGACATGTGATAAGATCGCCTCCCTGCCTACTTCACGCTGGGGTAACCCTGTGTCTCAAGAAATGGCTGTGTCCCCACAGGGGTCCCCAGCTGGCCCCAGACATCCCCAGGGCTCAGGTAAAGAGGAGAGAAGCAAGGGGGTGGGGTGGGGGAGGCAGGGAACATTGGTGTCTGGGCTCCTGGCTCTTCTGATGCCACGAGGCTCTTGGGCCCCCCGGGTAGTCCCACCTTGGGGAAGGGTGGCCCCTGGGAAGGGCAGCCAGCTCACGGTGGAGCCTGGAGCTTGGGCGCTGGCCTGTCACCAGGATGGGCCCAGTGCCACGGCCCTGGGGACTGCTGAGGAAGGGCGGCCATGCGCTGCACCCAGGGCGTCCCCAGGATCCTCTCTGGAGGGCGCCAGCACGGGCGAGCACACCCAGGGCCTGGCTCACGTTCTTCTGCACCGCGCAGCCACAAGGGCCACTCAGCCTGAGTATCCTGGGCCAGTCTCAAGTTCACGTCCAGTCTAGTTAGTCCTGCTGTCGGACAGTGTGCCCTAACTTTGGGTTCAGCAAACAAAGCCACGGTACTCTCTGTCTCCCAGGGCTACATAACTGGTACACATTTCCCACTTGTTGGTCTCCAAAATATGCCAGCCTTTTGGTTTCTCCTGAAAGGGTTGACTTCATCTTCCTGTGGGATGGATGGGGTTCCTAGTGGCATGTGAGCCCTGGCTGTGGGGGGCCCTGATGCTGGCCTGCCAAGAGCACCAGGGAGAGTGCCCTTCTGTGCCCCCAGCAGGGGCGAGGCCTGGAGCAGAGTTGAGGCAGGACCAAGCAGGAAGCTCAAGGGTGCCATTCTAGCCTGCTTGTGGTCAGTCCCCTCCTCTCCCCTTTTATAATTCCTCGAGCTCTCTGGAGGGCCAACACGCTGGAATTTATGGATGTAGGCAGTGGTGTGTGGAAGTGAAACAATGTCTTGAACCAAGGGGAAAATAGTCTGTAATTTATACAACCTGACTCAGTGCAGAAACCCCAATGACTGTTTCTATTTGGCTACCCTGGCGTAATTCTTTTTTTAAAAAAAAAATGCTTTTAAAGGGATTTTTTTTTTCTTTTTAGTTGTTTTTTAAAAAGGTAACTGTAGACAAGCCTACTGTTCCAAGTCTTGAAAATATGACCCTGTAATTCCCCAAAGAAGTTTTCCATGTGAGAACACCAAGTGAGGAAATGGATCCTGGGAGTCAGGACTGTGGATAACACGAAACTCTGCAGTCTCACCACATGAGTGCCTTTCTGGCTTTGAAAACACACTTAACTGTTCTTACCATTCTGACGGCTGATGGCTGGTTTTCTGACTGAACTGTACAGTTAGATTAGCCTCTGCGTCAACATGGCTAAAAGCTCAGCCAGCACTTTAAAATAAGAATAATGGTAAAACTTGGCCGTCTTGGAAAAGCAAAATACTCCATGGATGATAAATAATAATGAATTGACTTGAATATATTTAGAAGTGTCGCATTCTGGGCTAAGCTGCCAGTTCCCCTTTTTTAAACTAAGCAGTTACATATGTTCTACTTCAATCATGCTCCGTGTGGAATTTTCAACGGTCTCAACAAAATACATTATAACTTCCCTTAAAATTCCCTAACCTGGCTTCCTGTCCATGCTTTTTGTTTTTTCTGTTTAGGTATTAAAAGAATTTTAACAACTTTGTCTTTTAGAGCAGTTGTAGATTTACAGAAAAATCAAGAAGATAGTCGGGTTCTCATTCTGTACCCAAGCTCACTGATATTAAAATCTTACATTTAGTATGATAGATAAAGAGAAATTAAGAAACCAAAACTGATACATTATTAACTAAGGACCATAGGTTATTTCAGTTCAGTTCAGTCGCTCAGTCGTGTACAACTCTTTGCAACCCCATGAACCACAGCACTCCAGGCCTCCCTGTCCATCAGCAACTTCCGGAGTCCACCCAAACCCATGTCCATTGTGTCAGTGATGCCATCCAACCATCTCATCCTCCGTCGTCCCCTTCTCCTCCTGCCCTCAATTTTTCCCAGCATCAGGGTCTTTTCCAATGAGTCAGCTCTCCGCACGAGATAGCCAAAGTATTGGAGTTTCAGCTTCAGTATCAGTCCCTCCAATGAACACCCAGGACTGATTTCCTTTAGGATGCACTGGTTGGATCTCCTTCCAGTCCAAGGGACTCTGAAGAGTCTTTTCCAACACCACAGTTCAAAAACATCAATTCTTAGGCGCTCAGCTTTCTTCACAGTCCAACTCTCACATCCATACATGACCACTGGAAAAACCACAGCCTTGACTAGACGGACCTTTGTTGGCAAAGTAATGTCTCTGCTTTTTAATATGCTGTCTAGGTTGGTCATAACTTTCCTTCCAAGGAGTAAACGTCTTTTAATTTCATAGCTGCAATCACCATCTGCAGTGATTTTGGAGCCCAGAAAAATAAAGTCAGCCACTGTTTCCACTGTTTCCCCATCTATCTGCCACAAAGTGATGGAACCGGATGCCATGATCTTGGGTTTTCTTAATTTTTCCCCATGTCCTTCTTCTGTCGCAGAAATCCCATCCAGGATACAACATTACGTTTAGTCATCAAGCTTACTTAGGTTCCTCTTAGCTCTGACAGTTTCTCAGACTTTGCCTAATTTTGATGACCTTGACAGTTCTGAGGAGTACTGGTCAGGTATTTTGTAGAAGGTTCCACAATTGGGATCTGTCTAATGTTTTTCTCATCATCAGACAGGGTGATTGGGTTGTTTAGAGAAAGACCACAGAGGTAATGTGCCATTTTAATCACATTACATCATGAATATTTACTGTCAACGTAATTTCACACTGTTGATCGCAGCCTTGATCACCCAACTCAATGTTTGTCATGATTCTCCATGGAAGGTTGCTCCTCACCCTCTTCTCTATTGTTACACTTTGGAGAGAAAAGCTTAAGGGTGGAGTATCTATATAAATTATTTTGAATTTTTCTGCACAGAAGACTTATCACTTCTCCCCATGTATTTTCAGTCATTTTTTTATATCAGTATGGTCTCACAGATATTCATTTCATACTTTGGGTTATAATTCAACACCATTTTGCTAACTTTGTTGCTCAGATCAATTTCCTTTGGCTGGTGGGAGCTCTTTCAGTGGGCTCCTTGTTCCTTTGACATTCTCCTGTCAATATTGTTTCTTGGTTTTTGTTTTCGAGCATTTCATTATTTTCTGGCACTAAGATACACTCCATGCTTATCAAATATAGTTCTTCCCCAGCTGTCCATGACATTTACTGTCTTGACACATGAATGAAAGAAAATAAATCTATGGGCCTGAGAAAACTTTCATGTACCTTCAATTTTCATTAGTTCCATCCTGTGTATTAGTAAACGCTTTTTGAATTTTTGAAGACTTTTTTTATATGTACCATTTTTAAAGTCCTTATTGAATTTGTCACAATATTGCTTCTGTTTTATATTTTGGTTTTTTTGCCACGAGGCATGTGGACCCTTAGCTCCTCAAGCAGGTATCTGACCCACACTCCGTGCATTAGGGAAGGCAAAGTCTTAACCACTGGACCACCAGGGAAGTCTCTAGTAAATATTTTAAAAATTGCTTTTATAAACTTAGTCCTATCTTCGACCAGCAAGAAAATACCAAAACACCAACCGAGTGAGATTCTGCATTTCCTTAATTCCAAGACACATGTTTTTTTTTTTCTTTCATATTCTAACATTTCTGGAGACAAAGTGTACATTTAATACCATGTCCTTGCCTCTACCTCCTCACCTGTCATAAATTTAATGGTACACCTTACAGCTGATGGTGTCTTGGGAATGGAGGGAATATAGCAGTTAGTTATTTGGACTACAGACATTATTTAACTACTTTCACTGATTTTTCTTTCCCCCACTGAACAAATACTTTGACTAAAGTGGTTTGATGTGTAGCATCTACAGATTTTTACCTATTTCCAGACACAATCTAACTTGACCTCAAATCACAAATTCCCATCAAGCGTTAAATTCAACTTTTTATGGATTTAATATCTGACTCCTTTTATGTCTACCATGTCACTTTTTCAGGACCTTGGACTCCTTCATCATGCCTGAGGGGCCTAACAGGGACAGCAAGTGGCCGCAGGAGTGATGTCTCACGCCTGTGGATGAGGACTAAACGCGCTTACTGGTCAGAAGCAGATCAGAAAGGCCTCCCTAGTGCCACCTCTCCACTCAGGGAAGCCACCCAGCTACAGAATGGCAAAACTGGCTATTCTGTTCTCTGTGGCTGGGAACTCACGAACTGCTGCTGCTTTGGGAGTGTCACGCTTTATAGTTTTTTTTTCTTTTAATGGACAGAAACTTGTTCACCCAGTCACCATGGCCATATTTCAGTCACAGATAAAATGCCCAATCTTTTCATCCAGGCAGAACTTGGATACTCTAAATACTATTTTCTGTCCTGTGCTATGCTAAGTCATTTCAGTTGTGTTTGACTCTTTGTGACCCTATGAATTGTAGTCTGCTAGGCTCCTTTGTCCATGGGAATGCTCCAGGCAAGAATAGTGAAGTGGGTTGCCATGCCCTCCTCCAGGGGATCTTCCTGACCCAGGGATTGAACTCGGGTCTCCTGCACTGGCAGGCAGATTCTTTACCATCTGAGACACATGTGTAAAATGTACTAAGATACTGATGGTGCCCTAGTTATCTCACTAGCATTCAGAAGAGGTTGGAAGAGTTGCCACACTGACTTTTTAGGCAGCTCTTACCACATGCAGTTGTCCCTTGGTATCTGTAGGGGATTGGTTCCAGGACCACCCCCCCAGCCACCTCATCCCCACAAATCCGAGGATGCTCAAGTCCCTTAAGTCAGCCCTGTATATCCATGGTTCCACACTGGTGCATAGAGAGGGCCTAGTGTACTTTGATTTAATTCTCACAGCAATCCTGTGATCCCCACTTCACAGAGAAGTAGCCAAATTAGAGGGGCTAAATAACTGCTCAGGGGCCACTGATAAGTTTGAAGCTGGAGACTCAGCTGACTGCTATTCTTTGCTGTAGATGGTTTACCATCTATAACTCACAAACGGGCACTTTACTGAATATAGTTCTATTCTCTAATTAATTTTTGCACATGCTTTTCATCTCAGCCAAAGCTAAGTGACAGTGAGGACAGAAACAATGTCTTTTGCTTGTTTTGGCCACATTATGCAGCATGTGGGATCTTAGTTCCCCAACCAAAGATTGAACCTGTGTCCCCTGCATTGTAAGGCAGACCACTAGACCACCAGGGAAGGCCCTGGGACAGTGTCTTTTACCCCATTAACTCTGCCTCATTCCAGCAACTGTCCTGTTAACTCTGCACTTCTGTCTTACTGGTAATCAAATTTTTTATTAGGAAAAAAATCACAATTTTTCTAATAAAAGTAAATAAGCTTCATAATTTCCCTCCCCACTACATTATTATTTTTCAGTTATTAGCTTCTTAAATTTTAAACTTATTTTATTGCTTTTCAGTCCTTTAAATAAAAGGCTTAACTTTTTATCTAACTATATTTTTAGTATCAGATCAGATCAGATCAGTCGCTCAGTCGTGTTCCACTCTTTGCGACCCCATGAATCGCAGCACACCAGGCCTCCCTGTCCATCACCAACTCCCGGAGTTCACTGAGACTCACGTCCATCGAGTCAGTGATGCCATCCAGCCATCTCATCCTCTGTCGTCCCCTTCTCCTCCTGCCCCCAATCCCTCCCAGCATCAGAGTCTTTTCCAATGAGTCAACTCTTCGCATGAGGTGGCCAAAGTACTGGAGTTTCAGCTTTAGCATCATTCCTTCCAAAGAACATCCAGGGCTGATCTCCTTCAGAATGGACTGGTTGGATCTCCTTGCAGTCCAAGGGACTCTCAAGAGTCTTCTCCAACACCACAGTTCAAAAGCCTCAATTCTTCGGCACTCAGCCTTCTTCACAGTCCAACTCTCACGTCCATACATGACCACAGGAAAAACCATAGCCTTGACTAGACGAACCTTTGTTGGCAAAGTAATGTCTCTGCTTTTGAATATGCTATCTAGGTTGGTCATAACTTTCCTTCCAAGGAGTAAGCGTCTTTTAATTTCATGGCTGCAGTCACCATCTGCAGTGATTTTGGAGCCCAGAAAAATAAAGTCTGACACTGTTTCCACTGTTTCCCCATCTATTTCCCATAAAGTAATGGGACCGGATGCCATGATCTTCGTTTTCTGAATGTTGAGCTTTAAGCCAATTTTTTCACTCTCCACTTTCACTTTCATCAAGAGGCTTTTTAGTTCCTCTTCACTTTCTGCCATAAGGGTGGTGTCATCTGCATATCTGAGGTTATTGATATTTCTCTCGGCAATCGTGATTCCAGCTTGTGTTTCTTCCAGTCCAGCGTTTCTCATGATGTACTCTGCTTATAAGTTAAATAAACAGGGTGACAATATACAGCCTTGACATACTCCTTTTCCTATTTGGAACCAGTCTGTTGTTCCATGTCCAGCTCTAACTGTTGCTTCCTGACCTGCATACAGATTTCTCAAGAGGCAGGTCAGGTGGTCTGGTATTCCCATCTCTTTCAGAATTTTCCACAGTTGATTGTGATCCACACAGTCAAAGGCTTTGGCATAGTCAATAAAGCAGAAATAGATGTTTTTCTGGAACTCTCTTGCCCCATAATTCAATGTACTCTACATTGTTAATTTTAAAATAGTCTATAATTGCAGAAGTGATTTCCTTTTTGATCCAAAAATTATTTAAAAGGATCATATCTCAGTTTCAAGTGCTCAGATAGAGGTGGAGGTAACAGCCATCTTGTGTAACTTTCAATGCTATGTTTTTGTTATATGTCTACTTTTTGGTTAGTTTAAGTTGCTTTGTGGTGTAGTATTTCATCAATTCTTGAAATTATCCATGGTCTTTTGAAAAACTACATATATTTCCTATTTGTTGGGTTAGGTTAATAACTGTTATGTAGATCTTTTGTTCCTACTTAATTTTATCTGCTTGATCAAATTCTGAAAGTATTCTGTTAAAGTCTCCCACTATGATTATGGAAAACTTTATTTGTATTTTTAAATTTTTATTTCATGTATATTTTTAATTTGCATTATTTTGCTTGTATTTTTTAACAAGTTTTGGTTTATCTAATTCAGTGTTAAATGTTCAGTTCCTACAGTTTCATTGTTATTGAAGCTTGTTTAATATCTTTTGTTTTATATTTTGTTCAATATTTCTTTTATATTTAATCCTACACTTTTTAGAGTTAATAATAACACTCCTATTTTTGTTTGTTAGAATTCATCAACCTATCCCTTTATTTTCTGCCTTTCTGTATAATTTTGGTATACAAACACTTCTAAAGACAGCATTTAGCTAGATTATCTTTTTAATCAATCTTATTTTAATAGAGGGATTTAAATGTGACTGAATCACATTCACCATTGTATGCTCATCTTATGCTTGCCATTTTATCATATATATTGTTATATTGGTTTTTTGTTCCCTTTTTCGTGATCTTTGCTGATTGACTATGGTTTATATTATTATAGCACCCCTGGCTCTGTAGGTGTATTTTAATATCTAATGGTTTAGAAATCCTCCCTATTATACTTTTTTCTACAGGTTAAAATATATGTAACCTTTCTTGGTGAACATCAGAGAACTGCATAGTAAGACCCTGTTAATCTGTAAGGTCAAGCCATTGTTTTGGGAAATTTAATGGTAGGTTCATGTCAATAACAATAATAAATTTTTTGTATATGGGAATGACACTACACAGGCATTAGAAACTCTTCTAAAGAGTATGTGGCCAGGTCTCCATTCACTTCCCTCCCTGCTTCCAACAAGAACTGGCTATAGCTTTCACAAATCATGTGGATGAATGTGGGTAGAAGGGCAGTCAAGAACCTAGTGGCTGGGATGTAGCCAGGAACATCCTGAGGAATGCTTGTGCAAATTTTGGACTCAGATATGCGGGCACTTTGGAGATCTGTAGAAGGGAGGCTCTCAAGGTGAACTTCCTGCTATCTCACTTCCAATCACTAGAAGTCACCATCAGCTGAAAATCTAATCTAGATTTAGGTAAGAACACCAAAGTAAGACCACAAGAACATAAACATATCCTTGAAAGACATGAAAAATCCAAATTGAGGAAATAATGTTGCTAGACCTACTCAGGAGGCTAGAAGTCTCAGGTTCTTAGTGTCTAGTTAAAAAAACTCAGTATTCAACAAGAATCCACCCCTTTTCCCCTAAAAATGAGGTGTTTTCCACTTTTTAAAAACTTTGATGTAGGTGAAAGGGTGATAGGGAAAATTCTGGCCATAAAATACCTAAGCAGGTATTCTTTGTATGTGTTTCTATTTGTGCATGTGTTTGAATAAAGGTTAACATTAAGATTCCATATTTTATTTTTTATGGAGAATCCCAGTGGAAGGGAAGCAATAAGCATAAGGTGAAACAACTGTTTGAAGACCTGCCATTATTAACTCTCAATTTACTGGAATGAGATCCTGGTTTGAATCACAAAGAAGTGATTAAATACCTTAAAAGAGCATTTCTGTTCTAACATAACATATTTAAAATATTAATTTAGCCACATAAAATTTTATGAAGCAAATCTTTTCTAAGTATTCTCATAATACAAAAGGGGAGACTAAGGGATTCCAAGAGTTGAAGGGATTTGTTCAAACAAGTAAGTAAGTGATAGAACTGGGATTTAAACCCAAAGCTTCTGACTGCAAGACCAGTGTCATTTCCAATATACACCAAAACTTTTTTTTTTTGGTTGGTATGTGGCATTGTAGCTCCCTGACCAGAGATTGAACTCATGCCCGCTGCACTGAGAGTGTAGAATCTTCACCACTGGACCAGCAGGGAAGTCTTACATCAAAAGTTCTGTCTCAGAGAAAGCTAAGCTCAAGCACACCACATGCATGTTGTACAGAGAGGAACTGCAGCGAGGTACACCCCTGGTAGTCAGTGCTTTACAATGTAGGTCAAACAATTCAGCTGGACCTAGAACAACTGTTTCTACACTGACCCTGAGTGCCTTCTGGAGCATTATGTCATGCCAAAGGCTTTCCTCATTAGCAATCAAGCAAAAAGACACCATGCACCTCATTTTGGAGTCCTAGGAACAGCTACAAAGAAGAAGAAAGGTCGAAAAAGTTCTCTTGCTGATGCACTGCACTCTGGTTCATTTGATTATGTCCTTGTAATGTAATTGAAGAGTCATTCTTTGGCATACTATAGGGCCTGATATCAACAAACCAACTGGCCCTTTCCAATATCATGCAGTTTAATTCCAAATAACTAGGCCCCTCGCTCATCTTTGTTACTGATCAAAACGTTGAAAAGATATGGCAAACTCCCTTACTCGTAAAAAGACTGGCTAGGGACACAAAGAAAGCCTTGCCATTCACCTAGGATGAGTTTTAAGAAGCCTATAAATACAGAACTCCGGAGGTGGTAGACAGTATTGAGAACCAAGACCCTCTCATACATTTGTTGCTCCATTCTTTTAGGCGGAATAGTGAAAAAAAGAATGCAAGGCAATCTTAAAATTCAAAAGTGAACCAAGATTACTGGGAGAGATTATGAGTGGGTATTATGCAGATTTGTAGCCCCAATTCAGGATTTGTATTTTCCCTACACGTATCTATAACATAGGAGCAGGAGAAGAGTTAATTGCCTATTTGTACAATCTTCCTACTCAGATGTAACCCTCTCTTCCACATTTAACAGCATACAGAATAGGGCAGAACTGGTAAACAAGCTCACGTCACTCCTAGAAGGAAGGATTCTGGAATCAAACTACCTGGGCTCAAATCCCAGATCCATTACTTACGAGTTGCAGCGAATTACTTTATTGTTTGGGGCCCAGTTTACTCATCTGTAACATGGAGATAACTTTCTGAGTACTGAGTGTGACAATGCATTCAAAGAGCTTAGCCAGTGCAGTGCATAAATCATGGCTACTATTACTGTTAGTAGGTGGAAATCTTATACTTCTCATAAGAAATGTAATCAGAGTCAAGCAATGGGCTTTATCTCTGGGTGTGGTGTAAGCAGGAAATAAAAGATCTTCAGAAATCAGGGGCAGTGGAGTTATAGGTCCTCCAGTCATCCTAGAGAGGCACAGTCCAGCCAGGAAGTAGAATAGGAAGCCTGGAAGTGGAGTAGCATTTATGCTTCTAAATTTAGAAGAGTTGGATATATTTGTGTCTGACCAAAAAATGAAGAAAATGGTTTGTGAATTATATCTCCATTAATTTTTTTTTTAATGATGAAGGTTTCGTAACCAGTGAAAAACTATGGGGATGAGAAAGAGATGTTTAGAAATGGCCATGAGTGTAGGGAGAGGAACAGATGGCTACACAGGATTTTGAAGAAGCTGTTTGTGTGGTGCAAAGTGTAACACTTTGAAGCCACGCCTTTGGGAAAAACTTAAATGAAACAGATAGGTCACTCTTCAAGGCTATCTGGCTTTCTGATGTTTTCTGTGAATGAGACTCTAAGCAGGATCTGCACCATGTAGGGCCTCAGGATTTATTCAGGTTACAATTAAAGTGTGGGTCATATCCAGCTGAGCAACATCAAAGCCAACCACATCTGTTTATCACATATTTTCTGGATTATGATTTGGATTTTGAAGTGGCTACGGACAGGCTGAATTACATAATTCTATAAATGAAGTAACCTTTCAAATGATAAACATCTCTCAAGATTTTATTAATATTTACAGTCATTCTGAATAACAATACATTGTATATACCATTATCTATTATTTTCTTTGTCTAGAAATAAAGCTGGTGCTTTGGGAAGTACCTAAAATAAAAACCAAGGTGCTGTTTGTTGAACTGGGCTTCCCTGGTGACTCAGTGGTAAAGAATCTGCCTGCCAATGCAGGAGATGCAGGGGACGTGGGTTTGATCCCTGGGTCGGGAAGATCCCCTGGAGGAGGAAGTGGTAACCCACTCCAGTATTCTTGCCTGGATAACCCCATGGACAGAGGAGCCCCGTGGGTTATAGTTCATGGGGTCGCAAAGGGTGGGACATTTGCTGAATTACTGTTGCACATCTCTCAATGATATACTCTCTGCACTGAAAGCCACATAGCAACTACTAATTAACTTCCAAGCACAAATTGATGTACAACAATGATCGAACATCTCTTTATCTAATAACAGTAGTGTGTTTATTGAAATGTTTCCTGAACATCTTATATGAACTGCATTTTAACCTTAGGACACAGTGGATCATTAATAACATTGATGGAAGTGGAGGCAGAATAGGAATTAATGGAATATCACAATGAACTGATTATAGTTTTTGTTTTAATAAATTATACTTCCCTTTTTATTGAAAAAATGACTACCATGAACTGTAATATTAATTAAAATACATTGAAATTTTTAGTAACGAGGTGTAAATAGGTGTAAAACCTTCCTAAGCAATAAGAAATATGCAGGGGGCAGATAAGTTGTGACCAGTAGTGTGCTACTAAATGTACCACTACATGTATAAATTCAGGTTAAAAATAATTCATTTAGCTTGATTAAAGACAAGCATTTAAGGTTACAAAAATAAAAACAAATAAAGCAAGGCAACACCAACACCACCCTGGGCTGTCATTAATGATAAACTGTGTTGCAATCCAAATTGTAAAGGAAAAAAAATCCAGGAATCCACTACCAAATGTGCTAACAGTGTACTTACACATCTTGGGGTTATGTTTCTCGTTTGCAAAGTTGCAATAACAGATATATTTTATTTACAGAAATCCAACTCTACGCTTGAAAGAGAAAGAATAAATAAATACACAGTGGCAGCCGTTTCACTCACCATTCTGTACAATCCCTCTTGAGATGAAAGCTGTGAAGCTATGGTTGTCACTGGCATGCCATGCTGGGTATAGTACCCGTCTCCAAAAACACGTGTCACTCACATTCCAGGGCTCATAAATGGCAGCCGGCCGCTTCATGTGGAAGTCAACCCCCAGTGATCAAGAGTAATTCCCAATAGAGGGAATTTCTACCTTAGCCACAACTGTAAACTTCGCTGAACTCTGCTGGACCACAGATGTCTTGATCTCACCGTGGTTCCTCGTCCTGACAACGGCAGCTCAGAAACTCGGCTGCTGCATGACTCCAAGGCTTGGTTATAAGCCACCATGCCTTCTGGCGTGTCCTTCCCTCGTGTTCTCCTTACACCAAATGATGAAGTAAAGATCTGAGACAGAGTTTTGAAAAAAAATAAAACCCTTTCATTGTGGCCCAGTACCTGTGATCATGTCATGTCTTTTAAAAGGAAGTTTGGAACATTACTGCTCCTTTTAAAGGAAAAGAGGAGCAGCTAGGCTCACCGAGAGATGAACAACTATCTTAACACATGAAAATGTCCTAATGAAATGCTCCCCGCCACAGTCTTAAAAAAAACATGGAGCAATATGTACTGAAATAAAGAAATGACTTTCCATGTCTCAGTATGTCTCTGAAGTAAAGAGTGACACTTCAGGCAATAAGCACATGAGAGAAAGGTGTTCTGTCTCCTGCAAAGCCAATCTTGGCCTTGGTTCAAGGTCAGCCTCTTCCTTCCAGACCCTCCCAGTAGAGGCTTGCCCCCTCCCTCCCCTGGACCAGTGGTTCCCTTGCCCCTCTTAGCAGTCCACCTGGGGGTCGGCGGAGAGAAATGGGTCTGGCACCTTGCAGGGGTTTACTGAATGAATGAAAGATCACTGCCTCCCAACAACAGACAAGAGCGAATACTCAGTCCAGTTCACTAGCTTCATAAACGGTCTACTCCCTGTATGCACAAAGTATGAAAACTTCAAAATGAAAAATGCTGGTGCCAATTCTAAGTTAACCTGCCTAGTAATTTATATATCTTAAGGCAAAACTGGACATAAAAACTCCCTCTGTCCCTCCTTCCATGATCTCCTGTACTTGCGCTTCTTGGATCTTTTACTTTTACTGAATCATAATACCATCTCAACTGCTCTTCTCAAAAAAGAATTAAACTCCTTAGCCTCTCAGTTTTCTTTCTAGGATTAAACATAAGCAGTACACCTCCTGACAATATTTTTAACAGAGAAATAGGAAGCCAAACAGAAGGCAATGGCACCCCACTCCAGTACTCTTGCCTGGAAAACCCCATGGATGGAGGAGCCTGGTAGGCTGCAGTCCATGGGGGCGCTAAGAGTCGGATACGACTGAGCGACTTCACTTTCACTTTTCACTTTCATGCATTGGAGAAGGAAATGGCAACCCACTCCAGTACTCTTGCCTGGAAAATCCCATGGATGGAGGAGCCTCATAGGCTGCAGTCCATAGGGGCGCTAAGAGTCGGATACGACTGAGCGACTTCACTTTCACTTTTCACTTTCATGCATTGGAGAAGGAAATGGCAACCCACTCCAGTGTTCTTGCCTGGAGAATCCCAGGGACGGGGGAGCCTGGTGGGCTGCCGTCTATGGGGTTGCACAGAGTCAGACATGACTGAAGTGACTTAGCAGCAGCAGCAGGAAGCCAAACAAGATAGAAAGTCTTTGACAAACAGAAGGCAACCAATCTATCTTCAGCCATTCTGTGCTGGTGACCACTATTCTGGTTCAAGGTGCCCATGGGCTACGTTCAGAAGGGTGGACAATGAGGATGGCCAGGCAGGGGCCTGCCAGGAGGACCCGCATGAGATGGCCAAATAGCATGGATGAGATTAGCACTATGGTGAACTTACATGTATATGGACAGCCTAGTTTCCTGGCATCTCATGTGCTGTGAATTTGCTCCCTCTGATCTAGAAACATGAGTTCTGACCCACAAAGAGCTGAATTTCTCTGTTGTTGGCTGAGCTGAAAAGACAACAATTAGAAAAAATAAAGATTTCTCCACACAGCCTCTTAGAAGGGATCTGGCCTGTGATCTGCCATACTCTGATTTTCAAAATTCAAATGGATTTATCTGTTCATGAAAAGACCACTAAACCGATTGTAAATCTAAGTACTAAGACTATTATTACAGTTCAGCTGCTTCTGAAGCAGTAGCTACCTCGGGCCCTAATAGCCTAATTTTCCTTTATCTGCTCAGATTGCTTTGTAAATGCTCTTAATAGCACAAACTACTAGCATTATCCATTAACCTAAAATATAATAATTATGACATTAAGTGTTTATGTGTATCAACAGTGTTATCTTTAAAAAAAAAAAAGGAAAGAAATCCTAAGTGCTTTCTAATGGATTGCCTAATTCATCATCATTGAAAAAAGCTGCTATTTCTACTTAGAGGTGGTGACATGAACTTATTGCTAAATGAAAAATAGTAACATACTCTCCCAAGCAAACTATTAAATTGCACACATATCTGTTAACTGATTAGCTCACTCTCCCATGTTTTTCTTATATGGAAAAAAGCTAGCAGCAACATGGTACATTTTGATGGGACCAGGTGGTTCTTACAGTCAAGATCCTATAAACACAATGGTGTGATACAGTAACTACCCAAGCTATATAGCCAGGCCACCTCAGTGGGTGAGTGCTCTAGTTATCTACTGCTGTGTAACAAATGAGCCCAAAACTCAGCTTCATAAAACAACCATTTCATTATCCTCATGAATTTCCAAAGGGCATGATGGAGACAACGCTTTTCTGTTTCATAACATCTGTGGTCATAGCTGGGATCACTGATAGACTGAGGGCAAGAGAAGACTGGGGCTAGAGAATCCACTTCCATGACGGTTTCATTTATGTCTGTTGCAAGGCTGGGAAAGCTAAAGGGTGGGCTCATCAAGACTTATATCTGGCCTTTCTACCTTCTAGCTGGACTTCTTACTTGGCGGCTCAAGCCTCCAAAAGCAAGTGTTCCCAATAAGGCCAAAGTACAGCCTTTTATGATCTAACCTTGAAAGTCACATGGGGCCACTCTGTATTACTCTCTCGGTCAAAGAAGTACAATCCCCTTTCCCCACCAGAGTCAAAGGAAATGACACAGATGCATCTCTCACTGGATGAAGCATCAACATACCTGTAGCCATGATTTCAATACCTACAAGGAGTCTTCAGTTTCCTGTGTCTGGTACAACAACATTTGGGACTTGAACTTTTATTGATCAGCAAGTGTGTTTTCAGAATTAAAACCACAAATGGTTGCAATTGTATTTCTAAATAATCAGTTTCTCAGTTGGTAATATAATGCCTACTTGGGTGTTCAGTTCAATCAGCTCAGTCGTGTCCGACTCTTTGCAACCCCGTGAATCGCAGCATGCCAGGCCTCCCTGTCCATCACCAACTCCCGGAGTTCACGGAAACTCATATTCATCAAGTTGGTGATGCCATCCAGCCATCTTATCCTCTGTCGTCCCCTTCTCCTCCTGCCCCCAATCCCTCCCAGCATCAGAGTCTTTTCCAATGACTCTTTTCCACTCTTCGCATGAGGTGGCCAAAGTATTGGAGTTTCAGCTTTAGCATCAGTCCTTCCAATGAACACCCAGGACTGATCTCCTTCAGAATGGACTGGTTGGATCTCCTTGCAGTCCAAGGGACTCTCAAGAGTCTTCTCCGACACCACAGTTCAAAAGCATCAATTCTTCGGCGCTTAGCCTTCTTCACAGTCCAACTCACGCATCCATACATGACCACAGGAAAAACCATAGCCTTGACTAGACGGACCTTTGTTGGCAAAGTAATGTCTCTGCTTTCCAATATGCTATCTAGGTTGGTCATAACTTTCCTTCCAAGGAGTAAGCGTCTTTTAATTTCATGGCTGAAGCCACCATCTGCACTGATTTTGGAGCCCAGAAAAATAAAGTCTGACACTGTTTCCACTGTTTCCCCATCTATTTCCCATGAAGTGATGGGACCAGATGCCATGATCTTCGTTTTCTGAATGTTGAACTTTCAGCCAACTTTTTCACCCTCTTCTTTTACTTTCATCAAGAGGCTTTTTAGTTCCTCTTCACTTTCTGCCATAAGGGTGGTGTCATCTGCATATCTGAAGTTATTGATATTTCTCCCGGCAATCTTGATTCCAGCTTGTGCTGCTTCCAGCCCAGCGTTTCTCATGATGTACTCTGCATATAAGTTAAATAAACAGGGTGACAATATACAGCCTTGACATACTTCTTTTCCTATTTGGAACCAGTCTCTTGTTCCATGTCCAGTTCTAACTGTTGCTTCCTGACCTGCATACAGGTTTCTCAAGAGGCAGGTCAGGTGGCCTGGTATTTCCATCTCTTTCAGAATTTTGCAGTTTATTGTGATGCACACAGTCAAAGGCTTTGGCATAGTCAATAAAGCAGAAATAGATGTTTTTCTGGAACTCTCTTGCTTTTTCCATGATCCAGCGGATGTTGGCAATTTGATCTCTGGTTCCTCTGCCTTTTCTAAAACCAGCTTGAACATCAGGAAGTTCACGGTTCACGTATTGCTGAAGCCTGGCTTGGAGAATTTTGAGCATTATTTTACTAGCGTGTGAGATGAGTGCAACTGTGCAGTAGTTTGAGCATTCTTTGGCATTTCCTTTCTTTGGGATTGGGATGAAAACTGAGCTTTTCCAGTCCTGTGGCCACTGCTGAGTTTTCCAAATTTGCTGGCATATTGAGTGCAGCACTTTCACAGCATCATCTTTTAGGATTTGAAATAGCTCCACTGGAATTCCATCACCTCCACTAGCTTTGTTCGTAGTGATGCCCACTTGACTTCACATTCCAGGATGTCTGGCTCTAGGTCAATGATCACACCATCGTGATTATCTGGGTCATGAAGATCTTTGTACAGTTCCTCTGTGTATTCTTGCCACCTCTTCTTAATATCTTCTGCTTCTGTTAGGTCCATACCATTTCTGTCCTTGATCGAGCCCATCTTTGCATGAAATGTTCCTTTGGTATCTCTGATTTTCTTGAAGAGATTTCTAGTCTTTCCCATTGTTGTTTTCCTCTATTTCTTTGCATTGATCGCTGAGGAAGGCTTTCTTCTCTCTCCTTGCTATTCTTATCTCTCCTTGCTATTCTTTGGAACTCTGCATTCAGATGCTTATATCTTTCCTTTTCTCCTTTGCTTTTCGCTTCTCTTCTTTTCACAGCTATTTGCAAGGCCTCCTCAGACAGCCATTTTGCTTTTTTGCATTTCTTTTCCATGGGGATGGGCTTGATCCCTGTCTCCTGTACAATGTCACGAACCTCATTCCATAGTTCATCAGGCACTCTATCTATCAGATCTAGTCCCTTAAATCTATTTCTCACTGGTGTTAGGTAAATATTAATTTGGAATAGCAACAAAGTATTATTGGAATAACAACAATGAATAACAACAGGCAGGTATGTTGGCTTGTTTTGCCTTTATTTTATAAAAATTATTCAGTTGGGTCAAAAACATTTCCCCCTATTTCCATAAAGGCTTTATAGCAATCAGATGCCCCAAGTTATATTAGAACACTTATGGAAAGTAAATTAAAACCAATTTAACTTTATAGAACTAACTTTTCAGCTTGAGGTGGCAAATCTAAGTTTCTATCAGAGCAGGTGTAGAAGTAAAAGCCGATGGTAATACTGCAGACTGGGGTTAACTGGAGCACATGTGTCCTTAAGATATCTGAGTTCAATTTTTTAGAAAATACTGCACTTTTCATAAATGGCTCTTAGACCACAACTTAGGATCTTTGATTCAGATTAGGTGCAGATAGTTGTTAAGTTTACAGTTTTTTGTCCTAGTTCTATTGGTCTATTTCACACTCCTCTGGGACTGGAAAACAAACACTCAGTACATAATTCGCTAGTTAGTAATAAACACGTATCGAGCATTTAGCATGTTGCAGACACTGAGCTAAGCTACTGACATTTGTATCTCATTTAATGTGCCAGTCCTTTGGGGGTATTACTGAACCCATTTTACAAATAGAGAAATTAAGCTTCAGGGAGGTTAATTAACCTGACAAAGGTGAAACAGCTTGTGAGTAGTAGAGAGGGGTTCACACCCAGATAGGGTTTGATCCTAATACTCTGCTCTCAGCCACTCAGTTCAGTTCAGTTGCTCAGTTGTGTCTAACTCTTTGTGACCCCATGAATCGCAGCACGCCAGGCCTCCCTGTCCATCACCAACTCCCGGAGTTTACTCAGACTCACGTCCACTGAGTCAGTGATGCCATCCAGCCATCTCATCCTCTGTCGTCCCCTTCTCCTCCTGCCCCCAATCCCTCCCAGCATCAGAGTCTTTTCCAATGAGTCAACTCTTCGCATGAGGTGGCCAAAGTACTGGAGTTTCAGCTTTAACATCATTCCTTCCAAAGAGATCCCAGGGCTGATCTCCTTCAGAATGGACTGGTTGGATCTCCTTGCAGTCCAAGGGACTCTCAAGAGTCTTCTCCGACACCACAGTTCAAAAGCATCAATTCTTCGGCGCTTAGCCTTCTTCACAGTCCAACTCACGCATCCATACATGACCACAGGAAAAACCATAGCCTTGACTAGACGGACCTTTGTTGGCAAAGTAATGTCTCTGCTTTCCAATATGCTATCTAGGTTGGTCATAAATTTCTTTCCAAGGAGTAAGCGTCTTTTAATTTCATGTCTGCAGTCACCATCTGCAGTGATTTTGGAGCCCAAAAAAATAAAGTCTGACACTGTTTCCACTGTTTCCCCATCTATTTCCCATGAAGTGATGGGACCAGATGCCATGATCTTCGTTTTCTGAATGTTGAGCTTTAAGCCAACTTTTTCACTCTCCACTTTCACTTTCATCAAGAGGCTTTTTAGTTCCTCTTCACTTTCTGCCATAAGGGTGGTGTCATCTGCATATTTGAGGTTACTGATATTTCTCCCGGCAATCTTGATTCCAGCTTGTGCTGCTTCCAGCCCAGCGTTTCTCATGATGTACTCTGCATATAAGTTAAATAAGCAGGGTGACAATATATAGCCTTGACGTACTCCTTTTCCTATTTGGAACCAGTCTCTTGTTCCATGTCAGTTCTAACTGTTGCTTCCTGACCTGCATACAAGTTTCTCAAGAGGCAGGTCAGGTGGTCTGGTATTTCCATCTCTTTCAGAATTTTCCACAGTTTATTGTGATCCACACAGTCAAAGGCTTTGGCATAGTCAATAAAGCAGAAATAGATGTTTTTCTGGAACTCTCTTGCTTTTTCCATGATCCAGCGGATGTTGGCAATTTGATCTCTGGTTCCTCTGCCTTTTCTAAAACCAGCTTGAACATCAGGAAGTTCATGGTTCACGTATTGCTGAAGCTTGGCTTGGAGAATTTTGAGCATTACTTTACTAGCGTGTGAGATGAGTGCAATTGTTCTTTTGATGAATGTGGCTCCCCTAAACCATAGATGAGTGGTACATAAGAAGGGGGGATGTGTAAACACTTGGTCAGCAGTTCTTTGGTTAGAATCCATCCAGTTACACTAATTTGGGGATGGAAATGGAAGTTTACCTGAGGCACTGAACATGCAGAGATATTCCCTTCCATTCAGAATCCTGTAAGACTATGTAAAAGTCACTGTACTCCAGCACCCAGACCACATCTCTCTGGACACCTGGGAAGAGATCTGGAGTCTCAGGCTTCTAGAAGATGGACAGTGCCTCCACCATTGATCAGCCTGATAGAATACAATCCACTAGCAAGGCACAACTCACGTATTTATCAAATGAGCACAAGATACGGGATCAAGGAAATCCACATTTCTGTGCTCAACACCATTTCCTGGCAGATTGTCACTTGATTTTCCCTTTTAAAAAAAAAAAAATCTGTTTTGAAAAATCCCCTTTAAAAAAAAAAAATCCTCCTCTATTTCCTTGAAGAGAAAATTCAGAGTTCTCATACATCAAACAAATGACAGAGGCAGTTTTTAATCATTTAAATTATTTATCCTTCATTGTTTAATGCTTTATACCACTCCCCCATGCATAATTTATTACACCATTTATGTTTATTAAAAATTGATCACAAGTACATGCTCTCTTCCCATCCTCTCAGGCTACAGATATTTCTCTGTCAGATCGTTTGAGAGTAGACAACATTTTTTTTTTAAATGGACTCTGATGGTTTGTATGCTGGGCCTTTTCTTAAATTCCTTTTCTTCCACAAAAGGACTAGAGGTTACCTTTATGTATTAACTACTCATTTCTCTTTTTATATAACAAGAATGTTTACCTGAAGACCCACTGAGGCTTTCAGGAAAAAGGTTATGTTGCTTTTCTAACGTTTAGATGTGAAAAGGACGCATGAAAGAACAAGATTCTAGAGTCTTCTAGGACAGAGGTCACAGCTGTGGAGCTCTCTCTTTCTCTTTGCTTTTTCTATTCTGTTCTGTATTTCCTCCACAAATGACTAATTTTCCTTGCCTTAACTGGAGAGCTTTTTTTTCTCTTCTCCTTTTCCAATTTCATCCCAAATCCCCTTGCCTTTGCACTTCCCAACTCGTGATTTGTGTTGTTCCCAGCAAGTCACCAACCGCAAATCCTCTAACTCCCCATCACCAGTGTTTCCAACCCATTACCCTAAGAATGAAAGGTTCAAGAAGGTGACATCCTTGGACACTCCTGCCTCAGACCTGGTCATTCTTCTCTTCCCCACAGGAGGACAGAGAGAAGCAGAAATCAACAAGGTGGGTGAGAGGTGAGGAGGAAGGAAGAAGAAGCACCCAAGGTTCTCACAATGTATTAGTCTGAAAAAGGTTCGCAGTGGACTAAACCCCAAAGTAATCACACTTGGTACATTCCAGTTGGCTCTGCTTGGTCCTTCCAGCCCACCCCAATGGGATCCAGCCCTGTCCCTCTTCCAGGGCTCCCTGCTGAAGCAGACGGCTGGCCGCCCAAACCAAAAACCTGAAGGTAACCCTCACCTCTGCCCTTTCATTCACTCCCGTAACCAGTGAACCAATTACCCAGACTTGTAGATTCTCCTTTTCAGTATCCCTGGAGTCATCCCCTGAGCCATCCACCACTCTCCCCTGCCTGGCCCTGGAACAGTTTCTTGAGGTCTCTAGGCCCAGGTCCTTTCATTCTCCGCATGATGTAGCTATGATCTCTCTGAAAGGCAGATCTGCTTACAGTTCTCTTCCTATCACAACTGAAGCCAAGTCTAACCCTAATATGGCTTACCAGGCTTTCAATATATGATGAGGCTCCTGCTTAGTTCATGGGCCTTTTGTTTCACAAACCCTAGGTGTGACTCCTCCTCACCCCCAAAAACACACCCAGGCAGCTCTACTCTCTACACTCCACTCTCCAGCCACACAGAACTTCTCCAGTCCACAGAGGAGACATGTTTTCTCTTGTCTCTGGCCTGGGGAGTATGCCTCCAATGAATGGTGTATGGAGTATGCCTCCAGTGAATGGTGGCCTCCAATGAAGCTTGGCTCCTGGTATTCACACCTTGTATAGTCCCCTCTCTTGGAACTGGGCTGTACTTGTAACTTGCTTTTTTTAAAAAAAAGAAAGTGCAGAACCTACTAGTCATGGTCTGAGACTTAAGAAGGCCTGGAAGCTTCTGCTTTTGTGCTCCTAACTACCATGGAAAATGTCCAGCAATCCTGCTGAAAAGACCACATAGAAAGACCACATGAAGAGGCCACTTGGAAAGTAAGAGGTCCTGACATTTCCTGGAGAAGAAAAGCCCAGCTCAGTTCTGCCCCAGCTAACCTGCCATCTGAATGCAGCCCCCGTCTGACCATAAGCAAGAACAGTAGAAGAGCTGCCCAGTTGAGCCCAGCCAGATTGCAGAATTGCAAGCAATGAAATGATTGACATTTTAAGCCACTAAGTTTTGGGGAGGTTTGTTACATACCAAGATATAACTGTAATAAACTCAATGTATAAATGAAAGGGAATACAAAATTCTTTCACAGAATAAATTTGATGCAATGACAAGTCAATATTGTCATATTGGAGATATTGTCCATATTGTCATATCCAATATTTTGGATCTGCCAACAGGCAGATCCAAAAAAAAAAAAAGAGCAGAATATTAAAAGGATATAGAGGAACTCACACCACCAGCTTCCATTTAGAATATATCACAATTTTATTCTGTCATTTTCTTTGGTTGTAAAGACATTTTCCAAAGAAAAATTTTCCTACTATTTTTTTTTAAGGATTCCAGGTCTGACATTAAAGCTAAGGAGTCCAACCAAGGATGTGATGTGAACCTTAAGACACAAATGGAAACTAGCATGCGGCCAACCCATCCTGCTCATCCATTTTCTCTTACTTAGCAGTAGTGTAGCTCCAAAGCTATGGATGAGGGCATAGGGATTGCTGTGTTCAAGGCTGACTAGAACATTGTGGGGGCTCCCAGCTTAGCTGGACTGAACATCAGTCCAACTTCAGCAACAGTTCAGCTCAGCGTGAAAAATCACCCAAAGAACAAAATGGCCAATTTTGACTCGTAACTAAAATGATCACTAGAAATAAAACAGCTACCCATAACTTTAGCCCAGGTATCCAATCAATTACATACACACATACACTCACTATACTGATGTGATATACACACTATACTGATGCCCCATGGAGACAGCTGAGGCACTGTTACATAACCCAGGATATGGCTAGATTATTTTCAAAAGCTCTGTAGCTATAAAGAAAGAAGAGAAAGAGTACTAAATTTATAGCAGTTTGGTGGAACTTTGGATTGCTGCTTCTAATAATTACTGCTCTTTCAGAAAGAAAAAGGATCGTTATATAAGAAATAGGATCTAAGCCAAGTATCTGTCTTTCACAAAAATCAAAAAGCAGAATGTCAAAATTATTTTCTAACAGTTTATACTGGACTAATGCTTTGATGTTTCTGAATGAGCTCTTGTAGGTAAAATTATTGATGTATGTTTTGCAATGTATCATGTCTTTCAAAACTATCTCCAATTAATAAATCTTACATGGTAGAGAATGAAGAAGTAGGTTTAAGAAAAATCCGGTGGCCTAAATGTCACATGTTTAGAAAGAGAAGGATCAGTTCTCAGTGATTGCAAAGCTGCAGACACTAAGCAAGAGAAACAGAACCTTAAGCATAAACATAAACCTTCAGCATTTATTAAATGTTCTGTCAGTTGATGAAACCAAGCATGAGCCCCTTTTAAACACTGCTGAGAGAGAGCAAAATCTAGACTTAAAAATGGGAACTATTTCCCACTCTCTTTTTTTTTTCCCCTAGATAAGGGGGCTCTGTGAATAGATGCCACTTGGCTGCTCCCTGCGACCCAGCAACCCCAGAGAATGGAAAGCTTGTTCTCTAACTTTCCCTCTTCTGTGGAATAACTTCTGGTGGAAGATAGACTTGTGCTTTGACTATGGAGAGAGGACAGGATATGCAGGCAGTGAAAATGAGCCAAGCAACTCATTTTTACCTTCAACCCTAACCCTCAAGATAAGAGAAAAGGCTGGCTTAAGAGCAATAGACTTCCCTGGTGGCTCAGACGGTAAACTGTCTGACTACAGTGCGGGAGACCCAGGTTCGATCCCTGGGTTGGGAAGATCCTCTGGAGAAGGAAATGGCAACCCACTCCAGTACTCTGGCCTGGAAAATCCCATGGACGGAGAAGTGTGGTAGGCTACAGTCCATGGAGTTGCAGAGAGTCAGACACGACTGAGTCACTTCACTTTCCTTTCCTTAAGAGCAATACGATTTCTCAAGAGAAGGGACCTGGGATATTGTCAGGGGGAAGGCAGTCATCTCAGACACAAAGAAAGAAGGGGTAGTAGGGATGGAAACTTGTTTTCCTTATGTGCCAGTTGCTAGGCTGGGCTTGTTCACGTGATTTTATTTACTAGGTAGTTAATACGTGTTTATTGGTGGGTGGATGAATGACAAAGGCAGGTAAGTCATATCCAGAAAGGACAAGTGAGTCTGTAAATGGTACAGGTGGGGCTGGGATTCAGCAGAGCAAAGTGGAAAAACAAGGTGGGGAGGGCCATAACTGAGCCTTGGAGGGTTAGGGGAGCGTGTGGATGGGGTGGGGAAGGAGGAAGTCAAATCTCCTAGCAAAGACTGTGTCCACACAGCTGACACAAGTCCCACAAATGTCCAATCAAATGACTTAGAACCACAGGTAAGCTTATTAAATGCACCAAGTTCATGTACAACAAAGTTGTGCAGAATCCCACAAGCATTCTATGCCCTTGCAAAGGGCCAAGTAGCGTGAGGCACCTGGGAGAAGTGCAAGGTTGTTCAAACCATGTTCTGCGGGGGCTCGGGGTTCCATGGGTCCCCTCACAGAACACCACGCAAGACAGATACACCCTACTTTATCCAGAGAAGCTTCCCTTCTGCTTGAGAAAAATGAGTTCTCTGCTAAAAAATCCAAACATACTGAAAACTACTGGTGCAGCACAAAGACTGTGTGTGCTGCCCCTGGGATAAGGATCCTGGGGGCGTAAATCTGAGTTGCAGCCCCACTACTACTAACAAGCTGTGTGCCCTCAGACAAGTCATTTTGTATCCTTGAGCCTCTGTTTCAATATCCGGAAAACAAAGGTGACACCTATCTTACACGGCCATTTGGGCATCTAATGAGATAAATTATGTCAAAACACTTGGAAATTATTTCGGAGACACAGGTTTTAGGAAACATAAAATGTAATTTTTTTTTTTTTAATAAAGAAATTTCTCAGTACGTCAACAGGCACTTTCTATGGAGGTCATTTTCTGTCTCCTATGTTTCTATCAAAAAATCCATGGCTGTCTAGAAGGAAAAGAAAATAGTGCTCACAATTTCACTGACAGCCCCAAAGCAGACAAGGCGATCTTACTCTCAAAATCTACCCTTCAGTTCAGTTGCTCAGTCGTGTCCGACTCTTTGTGACCCCATGAATTGCAGCACACCAGGCCTCCCTGTCCACCACCAACTCCTGGAGTTCACCCAAACTCACGTCCATCCAGTCGGTGATGCCATCCAGCCATCTCATCCTCTGTCGTCTCCTTCTCCTCTTGCCCCCAATCCCTCCCAGCATCAGACTCTTTTCCAATGAGTCAACTCTTCGCATGAGGTGGCCAAAGTACTGGAGTTTCAGCTTTAGCATCATTCCTTCCAAAGAAATCCCAGGGCTGATCTTCAGAATGGACTGGTTGGATCTCCTTGCAGTCCAAGGGACTCTCAAGAGTCTTCTCCAACACCTCAGTTCAAAAGCAAGCTGGTAGAAGAGCTAAAAACCTCCACATTCTATGTTCATGGCTTCAAAGACAGAACTTACACTTTTACTTGTGTAGGGAAGTTTGACATGGGATCAGAGTTTTAGAACTAGAAGGGACTTCCAGATTATCAACCTCTATTTTACAGATGAGAAAACTGTGAGCCGGGCTGGGAGGTGACTCATCCAGGGTCACAGGAGCAACCTCGGGACTTGACCTTATACCCAACACTGGTCCATCAAGAAGTCTGACTAATGGTAGGCTCCTGAAACCTGATTTCCCATCAATAGTGTATCTGTGTAAAGTTATCGCGACTTCTCCATAATCCACTTGAACAGACTGCTCAGAAGGCACGCCAAGTGGTGGCATTTCTGCTGTGGCCTGGGGGTAGGGTAAACCACTTCCTGGCTTGCCCAGGACAGTCCACATTTATGCCTGTTGTCCCAGCATAATTATTAACTGTACTCCCTTGCCTCTCACAAGTATCTGGATTTGGATGGAGAATTATAAAGCGCTCTTTGTGCTTTTCTGGGAGGAAGAGGGGGACTCAGAGTAGAACTGCTCCTTGGGAGCTTGGTGTGGTGGTTTGGAACCAAAAGAGACATGATAACTGTCTTCAAATATTGACAGGTCTGTCTTATGTTAATAAAATCAGACCATTCTGTGGCTACAAGGGATAGAGTATGGACCACCATGTGGAAACCACAGGGATGGGAATTCTTCAGTATAAAGAAGTATATACTCTAAAGGGTCTCCAGAGCCAACCTGCCTGGGTCCAAATTCTGGTTCTACCATTTACTAGCTTTGTGACCTCAAGCAAGTTGTGCTTTAGTTTCTCCATCAGTAAAATAAGAATAAAAAGAAAGCCAGATCCATAGGAAGTGTTTCATAAACACTTGCTCCTACTATTATTACTGCCTGTTATTCGGCAGGTGGTAGATGTGCCCAGAGGAGGTTTTCACAGATGGACTCAGAAGGGACTGTAGGGAGGTCACATCCTGGAGAGGAGTGAGCACCAGCTTAACTGATGTTGGAGATGCCACCCTAACTTGGTGAACTCAACAGGTCTGCTCATTGCTTGAAGTCGAGTGTGTCAGCAGGGAGCATCTGGTGAGGGCTGCACCCAGGGCTGACCACTCTGGAAGAGGACCTCATTCAGGACTGCCAGGTGGCGGGAAGGAACAGCCATGCCCACTGCATGCAGCAGCAGAATGTAGTGATTTAAGAGCACGGGGCTATCAGACCATCCACTGTGAGCCAGGGCTCAACCACACGCGCTAGCTGGGACTCTGGAAAAGTTACTTAACCTCTCCGTGCCTCAGTTGCCTGCATTGTAAAATGGGAGAGCCAATCTCAGAGGAGTGAGTGTGATACATGTTAAGCCCAGCACAAAGCAAGTGCCTAACAGATGCTGTTACTGTGGCTGTTGCTGTAGTGTTGCTGACCGCTGAGGCTGACGGCTGGACAGCAGCTGAAAGAGGGGGACTGAAGGCAGGAGGGGTAGCAATCTGTCCAGGGTCTCACAGCCTAGTGAGCACCTCGCTCTCTTCTCTGCCCAGTGCTCAGTCCAGCTCAGGGCAGACTGACTCACACATCCTCTGAATCCCCAGGCACAGCTGGTCAGTTGGTGCTGGGACTGCCTGAACTTGGGCACAGACATGGTGGGGGTGGGGGGCAGTGCGTAGAGCAGGGCCAGAGTGCAATGGGCAAAACTGAGGGCACCCGACCCAACAAGCAGGGTGAGTCAGGATGTCAAGCCAGGAGCTCCGAGGCAGGTGGAGATGGATGGAAGCAAGAATGATTTTACTGAAACACACATCCCGTGGTATCGCTCCCTGGGCTAAAACCGTATGAGATTTGAGCCTTTAGAATACCTGGCTAGGCCTGCATCTCTGACTTCCTCCTCCCTGCTCTCCTCACAGCTCTCTTTCTTTCCCTGGAACCTGTCTAGCTCGTCCTCACCTCAGGGCCTTTGCACTTAGCCTTGCATGCTTCTCCCCAGATACTCAGTCTGGCTCCTTGTCATGCATATCTCAACTCTCATAAAGTTCCCTGAACAGCTGTACCTCAGGGAGCGTTCCTACCATTCCATCCCATCAACCTGTCAGCCTCTTCCATAACCCTTATCACTACTAATTAATCTAAATATTAATTAATTACTGAAGCATTCACTAGTCTATCTAAGTAGTTGCTTGTTTGCGGTTTCTCCCTTCTAGAACACACATTGTTCAGCAAGCTTCAACAGTGAGTACAAATGAGAACAAATGTTTGGTGAGTGATGAGATGAAGCAAAAACAGGCTGCAGAGGAGTGAGGACGTTTGGGAGTGACTGACCTGGAGGCGGGGGTTCAACTGTATTGATCATTGGGAGCCTGGGGTGTGAGTGGGTTTGGCTGCAGCTGCATTAAAGATAAGAGGCCACCCTAGGTGGGGAAGGAGCTCCTGGAGAGAAAGGACAAGTGAACTGAACGGTCTTCATCTTCTCAGCAGAGCAGGAGGTGGCATCACCCCGGCTGGCACAGGACACCTTCCCGGCCCCAAGTTAACACTGCACACGGGGGAGGGCAGGAACAGGCCTGCACTCAGAACTCTTCTCCTGGAGTGTGGTTTCAGACTTTTAGCATCTGGTGGACAGGAGGTGGGTTGGCTGAAGTTTTCTGAATAGTGCTGAAGAGAATCTAGCACCTACAGAGATGGGCTTAAACATTCCTGATAATGGATCTACAGAGACGCAAAGTTTAGCTGCTTTAAAACAGGCAGGCAACTCCACAGGACGGGAAATGTATGTGTGGAATTACAACCCTAGTTTCTGAGTGTCCTGAAACAGGGCGGCCAGGCATGTGAGGTTCCCAGAAGTGTTTCTTCTTCGTGTCATGCTTGATTTCTGGCCCTCTGCGGCAACAATCCCAGATGAAGTAAACCAGAGCCGTAAACATGCTCCTTCTGAAGGGGAAAAAGAGGGCTGCTCTGACCAGAAGGCTCCGTGCTTGGAGACCCAGCAAGAGCAACAAAAAAGAATGAGGTCCCCATAGGAATTTCAGCATGCATCAGCCTACTGTCTTGATTTTGAGAGTTTTTTTCCAAAAAAATTATCTGTGATAATTTTAGTGATAAAATTAGGAATTGAGTGATAAATCTAGGAAGTGATAACCTTAGACAGTTATGAGAATGTTGATGCAACAGTTTTAACCAGCATTGGTAAACGTTCACAGAGCTTTAATTACTCAGATTTCATTTCTAGGAAGAATAACATCAATAGCATTAATATGCTTTACAGATTAATTTTTAAATGTTAACGTTGGTGGGGGATTAGGCAGTAGAGAAGTTAAGAGACAGACGGAAAGGGGAACAAAAAGCATTTCTCTATAAACATGTCCTTTTCAGTAACCTTCTTTCCTAAGAACTGACGTTAAGGGTGGCGAGAAAGGAGGAGGAAATAAGGACCTTAGGACCATTTATGGGGACCAGGACCACAGATGAGGTTTTCTCAGTAAGGTCATGTTCTAGGAAAAGTCGCTCTTCTAACCGCTCCTAACCAAAATTTAGGAGTAAATGCTCCGTGCCTCCAGTTTACAAGTGACAAGATCTACCACCCAATTGCTACCAAAACCCCCGAGGAGCTCAGAAGAGGAACGTCAGTAAAGGGTTGCTTGGCAGAGAAGGAACTAATAAAACATTTTCCCCTTCAAAGCACTTGGCTAATGTTTCCCAATTCAACTTCACAGAGAATCTTGAAAGCAGCCATTAATAGTCCTCATTTTAACAGACCGGAGAGAAAGATTACAATAAATGTGGGAACAAAACTCTGGAATTTGCACTCCTCCCCAGCCTCCAGCCAGAAGCTTCCAGGGGGAAAAGGCAGGGGCCTTCAGCCTCGGGGGAGAAGCAGTGAGCTCACCCTCACTCGATCTTTATCAGGATTTTATCTGTGGAATGCCCCCAAAGCCACTGGCACATCCCCAGACAGCACGGAAAGGCAAACGGCACAGGGAGGGGGCAGGGGGGCGGGCGGAGGTTTGCGGATTTCAGATGCGAAAGTTCGTAAGAGAACGCACACAGGCGTTTTTCTTTTTCCACGTTCCACTGCCGCGCTCCTCTGTTTCAGTTGAGCTCAGCAGCACAAGTGCCTTGGATCATCTAGAAATTGCTTCCATATGTGGGCACAGGAAAGAATGTACTCATTGGCTGCCTGAGAAGGAAGCTCCGGGCAGCCTCTCTTTCCTGCCAGAAAACGTTCCCTGGGCTGCAGCCAGCCACAGGGTGTCTGAGCTGAGGGAGACCAGGGGGAGCATCTCCATCACCCCCTCTCCTTAGCCCCCCAATTTACCAATGAGGACACCGAGTGGCCCAGGGCCACATAGACGGGGACAGAGCTGGAGTTAGAACCTGGGGCTCCAGGCCTGCCTTCCGTATTTTGAATGCTCTTGTGCATTTAGATTTGATCTTACCCCCAAATTAAAATAGGTGTAAATAAAGGCTTTGCCTGCAAGGCAGGAGACACAGGAGATGCGGGTCTGATCCCTGGGTCAGGAAGAACACAGGAGACTCGAGTTTGATCCCTAGATTGGGAAGATCCCTTGGAGGAGGAAATGGCAACCTACTCCATTATTCTTGCCTGGAAAAAACCCACGGACAGAGTAGCCTGGCCGGCTACAGTCCAAAGGGTCACAAAGAGTTGGATACGACTGAGATACTAAGCACACAGGTGTAAATAACTAGGCAAATTATCAAGCCCAGACAGAGTTTGCAAGGTGGACCTGCCATCCTGCGAAACCTTTCACACATCCAAGGTCCCAAACCCACATTCAAGCTCTCAAGCCAAAGGGAAAGCCGTTCTTTGTGCCTGGATCCCAGTTCCCAAGCAACCCGCACTATTCTCTCTGGGGTTGGGCCATGGAAAACTTGAAAAAATGTCTAACATGAACAGCAATCACCCTGAGGTTGAATTTGTCCATTACTTTCCGGGGTATCTCCTTAGTCCAAGCTCTTCAACTGAGGGGACCTCATTTGGAGGGAACAGGTCACCTGTCATCCTTCCCTCCCCTCTCCTCACACCCCTGCTTCTCTGCCTGCTCCTCACTCCCCCACCCTTCACCCCACAACTGCATGGAAGAAGGTCCTGTACCTAATTCAGTTAGCCGCTGGATGGCAGATTGGGGTCCAGCCCACCAGGCCTCGCTGGGCACTGAGGGCCAGCCCGAGGGGCTGGACCCTAACAGGAAGTTCAGCGCAGACAGCGCCAGGGAGCCCCGCTCACTCTGCTGTGGGACCCACGCCAGGGTCTCCACGGCCCCTGACCGCTTCTCAGTCTTAATGCCCAGCTAGTCCAGAACTTCAAACAAACACTTTATTTACGACTTGACACACAGTGGTCTGCAAGCACCTTCTTCTCTCCAGAAACCTACCACCCAGGACCTGGGTGATTCAAGCCTCAACCACATCCTCTTGAACTGCCCAACCCAAGTGGGTAAACTCAGCAGTTTCAGATGCTCAGGGGTGGGAAGTCCGAATGCACTCCTGCCTGTGGTCCCTGCTCAGCCAGGGCCAGTCACCCCTCACCACTGAGACGTCTCACCTCCAGGCTTGTCCCAAGGTCCACCTATGAGACACTCAGATGTACAAGTCAGGCAGACAAACCACAGCATCTTAAAGGCTTGCCATGTGAAGAACCCAAAGCCCAGGTGGGGTTCAGCAGTTCTGCTCTTTAATTTCAACTTTTGGGGGACTTTCTTAACTGTCCTATCTGTTGTGATGCTCAAGTGTGTTACAGTGCCCTACGAAAATATTTTGTTTATACCATCAAATATAATTAGAATTGTGACTAGTTTAATTGCAAATATTAATTAGCTAATACGGTCTTTATTGGGTTTCCCTGGTGACTCAGATGGTAAAGAATCTGCCTGCAATGCAGGAGACCCAGGTTCTATCCTTGGGTCAGGAAGATCCCCTGGAGAAGGGAATGGCAACCCACTCCAGTGAGGATGAGATGGTTGGATGGCATCACTGACTCGATGGACATGAGTTTGAGCAAGCTCAGGGAGTTGGTGATGGACAGGGAAGCCTGGCGTGCTGCAGTCCATGGAGTTGCAAAGAGTCGAACACGACTGAACGACTGAACTGAACTGATGGTCTTTATATCAAACATTTATTGAATACTTATTCTGTGTGAGACACAAAACTAGAGATGTAACACTGAACATACTCTTGCCTGAAACATGGCTCCTGCTTTTAGGGAACTCAGAATGAAGGGGCTTTGGCTACCATGGAGAATCCAATTTACACTTCCATTTCACTGTAAATCTGTTGGAGCGTGATGAGTACATACTCATTCAACTGTGAGCACCCTTGCATGATGAACAGGGTTTGTCTTATCTGTGCCAGGACAAGGCATCACGGACACTCAGTGTCCTCTGTACAAGCAGAAATAAAACAGCTTCCTCTTCTTCCATCAACCATCGCCCCTCCCCCCTTCCCTGGTTCTCCAGCTCCAACACCACCTCACTAACATCCAAGGATTAGAAGAGCGAAGAAAACCTCTTCTAGGACCACAAAGCCTGCGATACTGCATCACCTTCTGCAGAGATCTCACCAGAGCGACGATGACAATTGGTTTCTACATGCCTGACACATTTTTGTTTAAATCAGTTATTTCTCAAACTGCAAGCAGCTGCCTATTCTCTGGCAGTCGAATCGATATTAAATCAATTTCCAACGAGCTGCTGCTCCTTTTTCTTAAAAAAATATAATAAAAATGTATTGCATTTGGTAAAGATGGGAATTGTTTTATGAAACTTCTGTTTCTATTATCCATCTATCTGTCCATACTAGATATGAAAGAAGAATGCATTTCTTACTGTGGGTTATGGTCACAAAAGGTTTCAAAACGCTAGTTTGGATAATGCTTCTTTATATGGAATACTCACTGTTCACAGAGATTCCTTTTCCAATACTGCCAGATGCAGTCTTCCCTTCACATCTGACATTCAAGGATCAGGGCACTCTAAACACGCTTCTTCTTCTTGTTTTTTAAACTCTAAATCGTGTAGTCTCAAATTCCCAGACCCCTGAATCTACACAGTACAAGGTTCCTGCTTGTGGGCTCTGCACCAAGACTAAGTTTTTTCATGCAGCTCTCGTGCCTTGGGTCCTTCTGAGGTGCCTCATGGGGGGAAAAGGAGGAACTCACTGGGCTGACTTACGTAACTGGGTCCATTACAGCACACCCTGCCCTCCAGTTCCTCCTGGCAAGCAGGCCATTGCTGGTTTCATGAGAGTTCATGAGTTCACATTGGAGCTGGGATGGTCAATACAGGAGAAGGTGGGCCTGCTTACACCCGTGGGGGCTAGCCCACAGCAGTCCCCTCCATAGCTAGGACCACACAGAGGGGGCCTGGAAGTCACCTTCCCACTCTGCACACCATCCAGGTGTAAGGAGGGGTGAGGAACAAGGCGGCAGCTGCCTGCACTTGCTCAGGAGACAGGACAGGAGGCGGCGGCTGCAGGCACAGTGCACACCGCCAAAGCAGTCCTCCTAACCAAGCACAAGGCACGGAGACCATGGGTCTGGGCATCAGAACCTTCTACACTCGAATTCCAGCTCTGCCTCTGGTTTCTTGCTTAACTCTACAAAGGGTTCTGGGTCACTCAGTAAAACACAGAGATGCTACTGCCCTCTGACCTCTGGATTTGAGGTTGGAAAGTCCCTGTGGGGCTCTGAGCAGCGCGCCTTCCCACATCAGACTGCGCTTGAGAAAATGGAGTGGGTTCTGTTTTACCTCCTCTCTCTGGAGAACTCTTCTATTCTGTCCTTCCCTGGACTGGAAAAGATGGCCAGATAACCGGCCAGCAGAGACACCTGCCGGAGCCGACAGCGCTGCAGGGCCTGAAGGGAGGGGAGGGAATAAGGCAGCCTGCCCCTTGGCCTCCACGAGGAGGGGGCCTTGGAGAGCTGCTGCACCAGGTCTCTGCAGGGGCTGTGGAGAACACCCTCAGTTTTCCCCAGATGCTTTTGCTGAGGGTGTGAGCACACAGACCAGGATTGAAATCACTGCCTGGTGGCTCAGCGGTAAAGAATCCACCTGGCGATGCAGGAGACGTGGGTTGGATCCCTGGGTCAGGAAGATCCCCTGGAGGAGGAAGTAGCAACCCACTCCAGTATTCTTATCTGGAGAATCCCATGGACAGAGGAGCCTGGCAGGCTACAGTCCATGGGGTCGACTCACACACACGCAGGAATTCACCTTCCAGCCCAGTCTGGGCTTACATTGAAGGACTATAGCCCAGAGGTGGGGAAAGGAGCTCTGGATGCCCTTTCCAGGCTTGGGTTTCTGTCTTTATCTTACTTCCCCCTCTGCATCCCTGCCTGTGGAGATCCCCAGATCACTGCTCTGCAGTACAAAGGTGACCTGGAGTCATCCCTGTCCATATAAATGTCTGTTGAGCCCTGTGGTTACGGCTGTAGACAGGGGCAGGACTGCCCAGCTGCTGGTAATACACAGGGCTCCCCAGGTCCCCAGGGCTCGTAGGCTGCTGGAGCCTCTTCCAGGAAGGGCTAAAGTTCTCCATCCCAGTGGAGTCAGCGCCCTGCAGCAGCAGGCCTCTCAGGCTCCAAGGCCAATACGGCCAGAGCTTGGCTAAGGTCTGGCTGCCTGACAGCAGCAGGGCTTTGGAAAACATTCTTCACTATGGACCGAAAAGGGACCATTTCCTCGTCTCCCTCATGCCCCTCATAGAACTCTGCTATATACTGAGTCAGTGTGATTCCTATACCTCCAAACAACTGCCTTGAGCAGAGGGCGCTGGGGACCACCTAGAAAGCAAAGGCTCGGCACTGCAAACTCCCCAGGAGCAGCTGCGCCTGGGAGCCTGCCCGGCCTTCTCCTCACCTGGGTTTACCGCGCGCTGTACCTGAAGGAGGTGTCCAGCTGCATCCCTTCCATCTGTAAGGTGATGCTAACCTTGGCCCTGCCCCACAAAGAAACAGACCATTCTATGTTTCATCTGTAATTTGCCAAGAAAATCATTTACAGAATATTGTATGCAATCTCAGGCAGGGGAGAGAGAACCGGACTGGAACTTGGGTCCAGGACTAGGTTCTTGTCTTAACTCTCTTACCAACTAGCCACTGACCTTGAGAAAGTAACTTCTCTGAGGTTCTCATTCTAATGGAAAGTGAGGCAAAATGGTCTTCATCCTCACTTGGCTTCCCATGTCTAACATGGGAATGAGATGCTGCATTTTATAGTTGAATATTATACTCTTTCCCCACAGGCTGAACGTCATTCATTTATTATTAAGACCATCATGTCACTAGTCACTGATACTAGGGAGCATTTGTGACACTCTGGGAAGATTTTCTTCCTCACTAGAGACCACTGAATTCTTAGGGGTCACTGAGAATGTATGGCTGTGATGGGTGTCAGGTATTAGGTTGGGTGATTTAGAGTAAAGTTAAGGTGGGACTCCGAACACCACGCAAAGAGCAGATCTTTCTGCTGATAGCTCAGCTGTAGGTCTTTATTTTTCCTGGCTGTCCTTTTTGCAACGCATTGGTGACACTAACCCAGAAGTATGCAGAGAAACAAGAAGTCCAGGTTACTTCCCCAGAACACTGTATCAGTGGTCAACCATCCGCATGAAAAAAACTGGGGCCACCTAAGTCCTTTACTATCGAATCTCCTTTATTGAAGAGGCAAGTGGGTATCGTGGCTCAGCACAGGCCCTGAAGCCAAATGGACTGGACGGACTCTTGCCTCTGCCACGTTAGCCATGTGAACTTGGGCAAGCTGGCTAACCTCAAATTCCTCATCTGTAAAATGAAGATAATAGTGTCTGCCTCACAGGGTGGCTATGTGGACTCAGTGAGTTAATTCAGAGCACTAAGAACATTACCTGGCACATACTAAGCAATATCTATGTTATTAGATGCTACTATTATTACTGCTTGTCCGAGCATCATTACTAGAAATCAGAAGCAGAATAATTCATTCCTGACTTCTGTGAGTGAACAAGAGAAGGCAGGCAGCCTCTTGTTTCTGCTTCCTAATGACTTCTTTCTAAGGGCAGCCACAGCCTTCTCCAGCTCCCCGTTTCCCTGCACTGCCAGGGCCCCCACCCAGCAACCGTCTTAGGTCGGGAAGCTTCTCACCCTGAAGAGGATCCAAGCTTAGGATCCACATCCCTTCACTCCCACTGCTGGGGCTTCTTCTCCCTTTAGCTCAGAACCAGCAGATCCTCTTCCTGTGGTCACTGCTGACCTCTGCACTCTCTCCACCACCAGAACCTCCTCCCACTTCCTCTCTCCCTCGGTATTGCTAAGCCTAGAGCTGAAGGGGACAAAGGAGAAGTTTTACTAGGCCTCTATCTTCCCCTGGGCATCTGGGTTGGAACTCAGAAAGTTTCTTCTCCTCATCACAACCTTATCTGCAAATGGTGGTTGGGCTCCCTCGGGCACCAGTACCAAGGTTTGGCCTCCCAGGTAGATGTGTATGTGCTCATGGGTGCACGCTAAGTCACTTCAGTCACGTCCAACTCCTTGTGATCCTATGGACTGTAGCCTGCCAGGCTCCTCTGTCCATGGGATTCTTCAGGCAAGAATACTGGAGTGGGTTGCCATTTCCTTCTCCAGGGGATCTTTCTGATCCAGGGATCGAATTTGTGTCCCCTGAGGCTCCTGCACTGCCGGTGGATTCTTTACTGCTGAGCCACCAGGGAAGCCCTCCCAAGTAGACACGTTTGTCTGACCTCTCTGTAGAGCAAAAAGTCCACAGGGGCCCCATTTACCAGCATGTCGGTCCAGGATCTTTCCACGCACAACTGAAGGCCCTGGAATGTCAGCACCAATCTCAAGAAGCAAGAGCAGTGTGCAGTTTCTTGGGTGCCATCCAAGATGATCTGCCTCTGAGCCAAAACAGCAATGTGTTGCTCCTCAGACCAGGAGTCAGAAACACAAACAAAAGACTCAACCAGCAGTGGTCACAACCGCCAATCAACGGCCACTGCAGAGCTCCCAAGGCAAAGCCCCACACGGGCATTTTCCCTCAGCCCCTGGGGAATCCCCACCATCAAAGGGCACACCCGAAGCACACACTTACATTCACTTGCATACGATGCTTGGTCTGAGACTATACAAAGGGCATATGACTGAGCAATAGCCTCTGCCTTCTGAGAAGTTGCAAAGGCTGATGTATACAAAACTCAGCAATACGTGTGTTTTCCCAGCAATGTTTAGAATCGGTACTTCCTGGTTCTATCTGAAGTGTTCTTTAAAAGGGGCAAGCCAAAGACATGTGTGTGTGTATGTGTGTGTGCACGCACCTGTGGGTGGCAGATGGTGAGGACACGTGGTTTCAGGGTTAGGACCATGTGTGCACCAATACAGAATAAGGTACGTACAATGGATGAGTGTAGGCACGTGTGAGCTAGTGTAATTTTCATTGGATTTAAGAAAAACAAGATCTGCCAGACACACCTGGACTTATTTGGCCATATCTCACTCCCACAAATAACATTACAAGATAATCTAATGGTCATTTTCTAAGAATAAAATTCGAGTATAAATGAAAAACCCTATGAGTTACACATAATACAGCCACCCTATTTTAGCTAATGAGAAATATGACATCTATTTCTCTCCCTTATTTATCAAATGCTTAGTCAAAAACAGGTAAAGTAACATTTCAGACTTAAACCGACTTTCCAACTGATGAGTTAAACTGTTAACAACTGCACCGTTTAGAAGCCCTTATCTGGAGACGTCAGGTGTATGCCCATCACAGGCACCGCAGACATCCTAGCCTCACCCTTCTCCCCATTCTTACAGATTCTTTACTCTTTGCACAGGGCTTTACTGCCGTCAGGGTCATAGGATGACTAGACAACAAAGCTGGGATTATAAAACAAGTGGTAAACGCCTAGTCTATGGCTCCTACAGCTCTTTTCACTTTACTATACCTTTAGCAGAGGGTTCAGTGCAAAAGCAATTAAGTAAATAAGCTAGCTGATATCAGGTCTTAACATGGAAGTGACTTACATTCAAGAGTCTATCTCTGAGGATTGAGGGATATCCAAAACAGGGGCAGAATGAAAGTGAGGGTAGGGCAGTAGGGACCCATGCCCTCAGGCAACAGCATATGGGAGCCCCAAGAAGATGAGTGTTTGCAAATCCCCAAACTGTGATCAGTGCCCAGTTCCCCCCGGGCACCACCTTCCCTCACTGTCACTTTGGCTAAAACCTAATGCATTTCCCTACCAAGGCCAAGCAGGTACCCAGAACCCAGTCCGGCCTTAGGACTCTGGCTAGTTGGGGGCCAGCGGATTTCTGGCCTTGAGAAAGACCTGTGTTTCTGAGAGGTAGAGAGTACAGAGTCCTGGAGGACTGGGCCAGCCCTGCAGACTCAGGGTCTAGAGATCTTTCTGTTCTCATCAGACCTCACACCTGACTGCAATGAAGTCCGCCTTAAGACTAACTGTGAGAAGCATATGGACGAGGTTGCATTCTTTGAGCTCACACAGCTCCTGTGGACCTTTGGGCTCTGCAAAAGGACACACATTCTGAGGAATTCCTCTGGCTATGTTATGCCAGGACTTCAGCCTCAGTCTCACTGGGGACCATGTGTTTCTCCCTAAGGCAGTGAGGCTCCCTCCAGGTAGACATGCCAGTGAGCCCATCTGGTCTGTGGTCATTTCCCAGCAGGAGGCCCTTGGCTTATTTTGGCCCTGACAGTTTGACAGGAAGTACAAACTTATCTTTCCAGGGACACTGATCTGGACAATTCCACCTCATTCAGGAGACACAGCTCTCAGAGGGTCCAATTCAGATGTGTTCTTTCCTAAACAGGACGTCCCTTCATGAAGTTTCCTAGCCTTTAAAACACTCACATTAAAAAGACAGCAACAATTTATTATGGCAGACATCAAGGGCTCGCAAGGTTTCTTAATTTTCAGTTCCAACGTCTGCTGCCCAGACACAATCTTTTTGCCATCTGTGTCAGGTTAGTTACAAAGCACTGTTATTATTCTGGGCTACACAATGTTGGCCCAACCTCATCGAATACAAGAAATTTTGCGGATTGATTTAGCTATTCTGTTCATATAAATGAATCCAGTTGTACAGCTGTTTCTGATTAGTCAATGTACTGCTGGAGTTATATACAAATAATTTTATAATGAACTCAGCAACTACAAGGACAGGAGCAGTGGAATCGAGCCTCACCTCCCAGAAAAACAAGCAGAAGCATAAGAGCAGGGGCTTTCACTCACACTCCAGGTCTAAATTCCTATCTGCCATGATTCACTTTTTCCTCTTGATGTAATTCAGCGTAACTTATAACTAATGCTCCCAAAGAATGTTTGTTTTCAGACTTTAAGAGTCAAGAGGGAAACCCAGTTAGTTGTGCAAGCTTAAAACTCCTTTAAAATTTCCCATCTTTGCATTTTATAAGTTTCCATGTTTTCCTGTTAAAACATTTATAGTTCCTGAGACAATTTCTTACATATTTCACAAAGAGAAAACTGGAATCAAAAGATCTATATTTACTTTGTTATATGCAGATATCAACTGTTTTGTTTCATTTCAATACAGAACAGTTAAGCTCGGTGAGTTTAGGCTGAAGCCTCTCTTCTCCAGGTCTAGAAGACAGACCATATGCACCTTGGAAACTTCAGGAAAAGAGAGGGCATGAATAATTCAAATGAATGGATTTTTTTTTTTTTTTTAAAGTGACAAGTGCTCCCGAAAGAAATAATGTGAAACAAAACAGGAAAAAGAGATTATAAAGTTTATACTTCTAAAATGAATTACATTGGCAAGGATGTGGGGAAGCAGATATTTTCAAATAGTTTTAGTAAGACTGAATTACTACAGCTTTTAGCAAGTAATACCTTAACTCTAGGGACTCTGACAGAAATCAAAGCTTCTGTTCAGAACACACGGATGTACAGGGAAGACCTGCAGTAACACAAAACTTGAAACAATTTGAATGGTTAAATTATGGAATATTAATCAGCCATAATATAAATGAATTTTTAATTTGGAGGGAACGTCTGTAATGTTCTGTTACGTGAAAAAATACTCTTGTGGATATCAAAAAGATATCTTCACCTCCATGTTTATTGTAGCATTCTTTACAATAGCCAAGATAAGGAAACAAGTGTCCATCAATGGATGAATGGATACAGACAATCTCTGTCTTACACACACGTAACTGGAATATTATTCAGCCAAGAGAGAGAAAGAAATCCTTCCATTTGTGAAAACATGGATGAATCGTGAAGGCATTATGCTAAGTGAAACAACTCCAAAAAAGACAGATACTGTATCATCTCACTTGTATGTGGAAACTGAAAAAAGTTGAACTTGTAGAAACAGAGAGTAGAATGATGGTTACCGGGGCTGCTGCGGGGAGGGAGTAAGAGAACCGTGGCATGTTGGTTAAAGGTTATAAAGTTTCAGTGGGAAGATGAGTAAACTCTAGGGATTTAATGAACAGGATTGTGATTACAGTTAACATTTCTTTAAATACTTAAAAGTTGCTAAGAGACTAGATCTTAAATGATTTCAACACTAAAAAAGATGATAACTTCATGACATGATGGAGGTATTAGCGAACTTATGGTGGTAATATATTACAATATATGAGTGAATCAAATCAATGTGTTGAATTCCTCAAACTTATGTTATATGTCAATATACCATAATTTAAAAATCATGTAACCTAATGTGTATAATGTTTCTATTCTTAATAGAAAGATATATTTACATATATATTTCTATATAGTTTTATAAGCAAAGAGAAAAAGAAGGGCATATCCCAAATTGATAATATCAATTACCTCGAGTGGTTAGATTTGAGAGACATAGGAGAAAACTTATAAACTCTTTCTTTGTATACTGCTTTCTCATTTATTTATGTCAAGCACATAATACTTTAATAAGCTCAATAAGGTAAAAACTATAATTTATTTTTTTAAGTGATAAGAAACACATTTTCAGCAAAAACAAGGAAGCAAAGACCAAATTATAAAGACTGAGCACCTGGCTTGGTGGTTAACAAAAGGGACATGTTTCATCACAGTAGAGATGATGTATACAACAATCCTATACTGAAAGGAATGCTACAGTGAAAATAATACCATAATAACTCCTGTACAGTCCTTTAACCAACTTGAGAATTGTTTTTTCTTTTTGTTCTCCCAGTTCCTCATCAAAGGGAGAAGATTAACGGGGAAGGTTTACACTATTTAATTAATAAGGTTCTAGCTCCAACAGCTTTGTAAAGTATCACACAAAGTAAAGTAATTCCCAATTTTAACAATGATCTAACTTTTAATTTTGTCTCAAATAACATGTGAGGCTTTTTTTTTTAACAGTGCTAAAACTCTAGGGGAAAGAACAATGTGGAATTTTACTCACAAAATCTGAGATGCTTTGGGTTATATCTTACCATCAATCCTCAACCTTTCCGGTACCAGAGACCAGTTTTGTGGAAGACAACTTTTCCACAGACTGGGAAGTAGGAGATGATTTGGGGATGATTCAAGTGCTTTACATGTATTGTGTACATTATTTCTACCATTATTACATCATCTACACCTCAGACCATTAGGCATTAGACTCCAGAGGTTGGGGAAAAAGTGAAAGTGAAAGTCGCTCACTCATGTCCCCGACTCTTTGCGACCCCATGGACTATACAGTCCCTGGAATTCTCCAGGCCAGAATACTGGAGTGGGTAGCCTTTCCCTTCTCCAGGGGATCTTCCCAACCCGGGGAATCAAACCCAGGTCTCCTGAATTACAGGCAGATTCTTTACCAGCTGAGCTACAAGGAAAGTACAGGTTGGGGACCCCTGTTTAAAACTATGCATGGCAATCAAATTCTGGCTTTGATAGATTGGAAAAGGCACTGCTAAAGTAAATTACTACTTTTGAAAGATTTTCTTTAAAAAGACCTCAACTCTTTTGCCTTTTTCTAGTTACTCAATTTTTGAATTAGAAATTTCAGTATCACCTGAAAACTCAACTTAGTGTTCCTCAGCCTGCCTTCTGGGGCTTGGGAAAGATAAGTGGTTTTGTCTTTTATCCTTCCTGCCCGCCCCCTTTTCTCCCCATCCATCACCCTAGTCTTTCCTGAAAGTCCCTCCCACAGCATGTATATGTTCTGCTTACATTATATAAGCCTCTTCAAGAAGAGCCCATTTCTTTCCCCTTTTATCTTGGGCTGATCTGACTGCCTCCACTCTTTAAATATCCATCCCCATAACACAAGGTTATTGTGGTTAAGACGATGATCTCACTGTTTACATTTTTTAAAAAAAAAAAACAGCTAGGGTACACGTTTTCTCAAGATATTCTCCAAAGTCTAAAGGTTCTCTGCTTTCAAAATCTATTCCCCCATGCCTAAGGGAAAAAAAGTTTCCCAGTTTCCTGAAATATTATTTGTTAACATATTCAACACTTTAAAATGACATCATTCTAAGATGTAGTCAGATTTCTTTCTTGGTCCTTCCCAGGCCTAAATCTTCAGTCAAGAGATCTTATCTCCTGTTTATGTCTATAGAAAAATGCTTGGGAAGTTTCAGAAATGGGCTAGGTGACACACAAGTAGTTGAAGAGCAAGAAATTCAACTAACTGCTCATTTGGTCTGTTTTATAATTATACTGATGCTGTCACTGAATTGGCTGCTTCTTTAACTTGACTCAGTGGACTAGTTGTCTGGGCATCATTAGCAAGAGCTAACAGCTGGGAAGATGGTCAGTGAACAGGCATATATATTCACCCAACAGTAGAATGCCACGCAGCTACTAACAACATAGTAGCAATATGTCCAAGAAATACTGAAAAAATCAGGCAATCAAAATGCAAATATCCATAAAACACAGTCTCGAATAAGGGGAGTGGAGGAGGGAGAACAGGAGGGATGTAATCAAACCGTGTTTAGCTGTTACAGTGAGGTAAGGTGTATGCATTACATATACAATATTTAAGGTAATCAAGTACTGTCTATGAGAGAAAATTAAATTTAAATAATGTCAACGTGCATAGATATTCAATCCAGAATATTCATTAGAAGGACTGATGGAACTTTAATACTTTGGCCACCTGATGTGAAGAGCCAACTCATTAGAAAAGACCTGATGCTGGGAAAGACTGAAGGCAGGAGAAGGGGACGACAGAGGATGAGATGGCTGGATGGCATCACCGACTCAATGGACATGGGTTTGAGCAAGCTCCAGGAGATGGTGAAGGACAGGGAAGCCTGGGGTGCTGCAGTCCATGGGGTAGCAAAGAGTCGGACACGACTGAGCGACTGAACAACGACAACAACAACATAAATATACAGAAACATATATAGATGTGTGTTGCCTTAAGAAAAATAGAAATTATATAAAACTAACTTTTATTTAAAACTGTAATTGACTCCTCTGGCTCAGGAAACTATTTGGACCTCAATTTTCCATTTTATTCACAATTTCCTTCCTCCTGCAGACAGCTCTTACCTAAGAGAACTATATATCTTCCAAATACAAAAGAATCTGTGGCAGTCTGGGGAGAGGCTAGTGTCCTTCAATTTTGCTTATACTCCTTTCTCAAGTTTCACATCTCAAGTGATGTAAAAAAAAAAAAAGAAAAGAAAAAGATGGAAAAATTGGTGGGTGGGAGAGTCCAAAATCTCACTAATGTGGAAATGAACCACATACAGGTATTAGATCAGGAAATGTTACTTCTTAAGTTCTACAATAATAATTCCCATATTCCCCACCAGACCACAATCTCATTTCTTTATTATTAGGATTATTGTTATTATTCAACTTGGAAGATATACAGATAAACAGCATTTAAAGATAATTATGTATGTGATAAAAAGTAATGTTGTACACAGATCAGTCATGGTGAAGGATGAAATCACTCTTAGAAAGAAATGAAACTTGCTCCCCAGCATCTTCAGAAACCAACATCAAGATCTACTTTGCCGTCATAAAAAAATTCGCTCACTTCAAATTTCACAACCAGAGTGGCACAAATAAACTGCCATTCAACAAATGCTAATTGAGAACCTACTATTTCTGAGAGAATTTAGGTTTTTTTAATTTATTGCCTCCAGAGAGTTTCCAATCTAACAAGGAAAAAGAAAAAAAGCACATGCAAATGAATCCAAAACAGAATAAAGAGGATTCTGAGACACAGGTGAGGCCCAGACTGCCTTTAGAATTTACTAAGAGGGAAGAAACAAACTCTAGGAGAGCATTTCAGCTTTTCTTAAGCATTTCAGCATGTTTTTACAATGTGAACCATATTCATCGAAACCACTAAAATTCGTCGGTGATTGTGTCTCCTGTTTATTTTAGCTAATTCTTCTTTTGGGTGGTTTAGTCTCCAAGTCGTGTTTGACTCTTGTGACCCCATGGACTGTAGCCCACCAGGCTCCTCAGTCCATGGGATTCTCCAGGCAAGAATGCTGGAATGTGTTGCCATTTTCTTCTCCAGGGAATTCTTTCTTTTACTGAGTATTAGCAAAGTCTGCAATCTTTCTTCTCAACAAGTACTTGTGGACTATTTGAAGAATCTATAGGACTCAACATACATGTGAAAAGAAGGGTAGTGTCAACAGAATGCAGAGACATACAGATGGGGATGGAAAAGAATCTTTGGCTGGAGTCCACAACGTGAAAGGTACTGTATAATATGGCAGAAGGGGAAGTTAAGGGTTAAAAATGCAGAGTGTGGAATCAGACTGCCCCAGGCTTTACAAGTTCTGTCACTACCTCCATGACCTTGGGCAAGATACCTAACTTCTCTGGATCTCAGGCTCCACATATATGTATAGAATCTACCTAACAGAGTTATGTGACTACTAAATGATTAAATTAAAACAAACACATAGGAAATGATAATGTTAAAGAAAGAAAGGAAAGGAAAGGGGGGAGGGAAGGAGGAAGGAAGATTTCATAAAATTTGGGCTAGATCATAGAAAATTTTGAAAATTTGATTCACTTTACTACAACTAAGTGATAAAAGGAAATTAAAATGAAAAAACTGAGCAACACTGGAAAGCTGGCTTAATAGAAGAGTTAAAAAATATATCACTAGGATCCCAGGGACGGGGGAGCCTGGTGGGCTGCCGTCCATAGGGTCGCACAGAGTCGGTCGGACACAACTGAAGGGACTTAGCAGCAGCAGTGTATGCTCAGTTATTCAGTTGTGTCTGACTCTTCGTCACTGTAGCCCGCCAGGCTGCTCAGTCCATAGGATTCTCCAGGCAAGAATACTGGAGTGGGTTGCCGTGCCTCCTCCAGAGGATCTTCCCAACCCAGGGATTGAAGCCAGGTCTCCTGCATTGCAGGCAGATTCTTTACGATCTGAGCCACCAGGGAAGCCTGGTGGCTAGTAGGCAATACTAAAATGTTACAGTCAGCCCTCCATGCCTGCAGACTTTGGTCTCCACAGGAGGTCCTGGACCAATCCTCCTTGGATACCGAGGGATGACTACTCATACAACATCACAGCAACATGGTTTTACAATATGAACCATGTTTCTGAAACCTCTGAACTAATGAAAATTGTAGATGATTCTGTCGCCTGTTTACTTACTTTAGCTATGTTCTTTTACTGATTATTAGCAAACTCAATTATTTTTGACTTCTCCCCAAGTATGGATGCCTGACCTGAAGCCTGCGACGCCGAGCAGGCTTGGCCATCAGAGAAGATGAGAGCAGTGCTACCCCACCCTGTGGACGTGGGTGCTGTACCTGTGATCAAAGCAGCTCAGCCTGGAGCAGGCAGACCCCCTGGTCATCCCACGTGGACAATGACCACTGTGTGACCGACCACCACAAAACGTTACCCTGGTACTTCCCGGTGCCAAAGTGGCAGGAGGTAGCACTCTCCTCCCACCCCACTGCTGCCCCCCACCTTTAGCTGCCCTGGTCGTCTCGGTGAGCAGCTCGAGTGGCTAAGCAGATACCACAGGCTGGCAGCCCGACTTCCGCCCATACTGACATTCTCCTCTGTAACATCCCTCCTCCGCAGCTATGAACAGAATCCATGAGGTGATCACTGTGAAACACTCAGATGACTACAGACGGCTGAGGGATTATTACATGGTAATTTATATAAAAAGCAGTTCCTGTGTTTAGGCTCTTTTTGTATTTCCATATGGAAAGGAGAATACCAACCCAGTGTTCTGCACAAGCTAACACTGACAATAATAAAGATCCACAGATACCTAGCAGCAGCACTGTGCTGGATAATCTGCCAAGTGACACACATCCATGATGTCATCCGGCCCTCAGCACAACTCCAAAGGCAGAGATGTTTACTCTAATGCTAAAGATAAAGAAGCATAAGTTCCAGGACATGTAAAAGACAGAGCTGGGACTGGAAGCTCTGCCTGACGTCCTGGCCCATGCTTTTACCTTTACGGAACTTCGAAGGTGGTATGACATCAGTACCACCTGGGGGGCTTTCAAAAATAGATTCCTGGGCCTCACCCCAGCCTTATAGAATCAAGACTCTAGAAGTCACACCCTTGACTAAGGACCGAATACTTCAATACTGGTTAAAGTGTGCTAGATGGCAAAGCATTACTCAACTAATTGAAGGTATTCTGGGGAATTGGTGAGCCTCTGAGTTTTTATTATTCCCAAGTATACAAGAAACAGAGTTAATTATTTTAACCTGATCGCAATCTCTACACAGTAAGGAACAATTGATAGATGTTGGGCTGGGCAATGAAGCGGGTAAGAAAGTGTTTATTTCTTCCAGGGAGGAGACAGCTGCACGTTTCCTTGACTGGAGCAAGGAAGATGGAACACAGTGTACACATGCCCATGAATCTCCCCAGGCCTGGCACATGGCAGACACTTTAAATACTTGTTAGATGGACAAATGAGGGGAGACTGACTCCCTCCAGCTGGAAGTAATTTCATTCTCGTCTACATCCCCTGTATTTGATCTGTACCTTTTTTTCATCTTATTTACCAAATTCTCCCCTGCATTCCTGCTGTTCAAGACAGTATCTCATCTCCACCAGAAGGTAAGCGTTCAGGGCCAAATTCCACCTCCTTCTGAGTCAGGTCTCTTCTTCTCCCCCGACACAGAGCACAACAGTGATCCCCAAAAGGAACCCTCAATGCCAAATGAGCATCTTGCTTGTTTTCAACTGTGACTTGATTCACATATGTGGGTCCTGCTTATTCACCAGGCCCATCAAACCTTCCAGCTGCTGCCGCCGCTAAGTCACGTCAGCCATGTCCGACTCAGACGGCAGCCCACCAGGCACCTCCGTCCATGGCATTTTCCAGGCAAGAGTACTGGAGTGGATTTCCATTGCCTTCTCCAACCTTCCAGCACTGTAGCATAATTGTGGATTGCTGGGGCACGGTGGTAGAGAAACCTCTATATGAAAATCATGAGGAATCTGGTAGACCTCATGGGAGGGTGGGCTTCAGGAAGATGATGGCTGGGAGACAGGATTCCAAACAACAGATGCTTAAAAGTGAAGGGGTTACAGCAACAGCAACAAAAAGGCACTTGCGTTTAATTCTGTTCTCCTGATGTGCAATGTAAAAACCCTATATGTTCCTAGAATTACAACCATAGTGAGGACCATCCCGAAATATTTAAGGCAGTGACACAGACCAAATAAGAAATACTTCCCCCAAAAGCGGGCTCATCTCTGGCCTGGGCAACTGAGATAGTACAAGATAGTATATTTAAAAGGTAGAGGCACCTCACCTTCTCGTCACTGCCCTGTGCTGTGCTTTTTGCTGTTTCACGTGTCATTGTCACTATTCCACTTGATCCTCACACCAAGAGATGCAGGAAGAGCAAAGATAATCAACCCCAATTCTTGGATGAGATAAGTGAGGCTCAAGGCATCCCAAACATGCATGATATGCCTAAAGTGAAAGTGATAGTCGCTCAGTCTTGTCCAACTCTTCTGTGAGCCCACGGACTATAGCCTGCCAGGCTCCTCTGTCTATGGAATTCTCCAGGCCAGAATACTGGAGTGGGTAGCTGTTCCCTTCTCCAGGAGATCTTCCCAACCCAGGGATCAAACCCATGTCTTCCTCATTGCAAGTGAATTCTTTACCATCTGAGGTACCAGGAAAGCCCATGATATGCCTAAGCAACCAGAAAGTGGTTGAACACACAGTAGACACTTAATTGGTGAAATGAACAATCAAGTGAAAGAAGGCATGAATCTCCACCCCTGAAGTAACCCCATTGTCTCTAAATGTATCAGAATCTGATCTTAACTGCTTACAAATCTTCCTGTTCTACATCACACAAACCTAAGAGTTTAGGTGCTGCTCAGAGAACCAAAGCTATGGCAAAGGTTGGGTAGGTCCCAAGGAAGAAGATGATTTTAACATCATCTGCAGAGTCTAGTCTGCACAATTCCACTCAACAAGTGGCTGAGGATTTAGTCCCTGAGAGACTCAACCAGGGGATATCAGGCAGGTAAAGATACACAGCAAGAGTGGAAGGCAGAGTTATAAGCACCCCAAAGAAGGGTTAGGGCTTCCCAGGGGACACTGGTGGTAAATAAAGAAAATGCCTGCCAATGCAGGAGGGGTAGTTTCAACCCCTAGGTCCGGAAGATCTCCTGGAGAAGGGAATGGCAACCCACTCAAGAATTCTTGTCCGGAAAATTCCATGGACAGAAGAGCCTGGCCAGCTACAGTCCATAAGGCTGCAAAGCAATGGCCACGATTGAGCACACACACACTGATGGCCTAATGAAAATTCTTTGCAGTTATTTTATCCGTTACAGAAAAAGGCATTTTTGAAAGGGAAAAATATGCCAATGACTCAAAATGAAGCTACAGTATTGTTTTGGAACTGTGTTGGGACACTGGCAAAAGAAAACCCACCACGGGCGGGACTCTGTCCAGGGTTCCGTGGCTGCACCGCCTTAAGTCTGCGACTAGCCACGGCCAGCGGTCCAGTGACCATCCAAGAGACAACAGTGACACAATTTTCAGAAAGAGGGACCAAGTCCATCCAGTTACTGCTGACAACCTGAGAGGCATCCCAGAGAACTGAGATAAAGTCAGGAGTCCAGGAAGGAATATGTATTACTCCGGGATCCAGCAGGACCAGAGGATCTAGCCAGGCTCGGTTCCTCACCGACACACCCTTTGTTAATCTCAAAAAGTTCAAAGTCTAACCACGAACTGAAGATTTGGGTCACCCTGACTGGGTCAGCTGGTTTCTTTTACTTACTCTTGCAACTTTAACTGTTCTCTTTTTTAAAAAGAAGAAACAGAGGGAGTGAGATTGCAGCGAAGCTGTCCGGAAAGTTCGGGAGAGGCCCAGGGAGAAAAGCGCTGACACGGATTGGAAGTCCTCTAAGGTCGCCGCACACATCGAACGCGCGCCCGGGGCGCGAGCAGCAGTCTGGGGCACCCGGCGGGAGGACAGTTGGGGAATCTGAATTGCGGGATGGGCACAATTCCCTAGCGAAGAAGGCGAGGCGGCTCCAGAGCAGGAACTGGCCCTGGGGATGCCCGAAAGCCCCCACCCGCCTGCGCTGGGGCTGGGAAGCAGTAGGGGGAGTCGCGCCCCAGCGCATCCCGCGAAGCCCCTGCAGCGGGTACCTACGGCGCGAGCGAGGGGCGAGACCCCTGGGCGGCCCCAGGCTAGACAGAGCCCAGCAGCGCGCCCAGCCCTGAAAACGCCCGCGTCCGGAGCCCACCGGTCCGCGGCCCCTTCTTCCCCCACCCGCCGGCACCCGGAGGACGCGTGATCCGCTGGGCCCGAGTCGCGCCCCTCGGGAGACCGCGCGCCCTCAACCCCGCCCGCAGCGGACGCAGCCCCGACGTTCCTCCGGCCCCCGCCCGCGCCCACCCGGCGCCGAGCCGCGCTGCCCAGCCCCGCCGTCCAGTCCAACCCCTCCCCCGGGTCCCCGGCGGCTGCGAGGGTCTCCAAGGGCGCTGCTCTGAGTCCCCGGAGCCCGATCGCACCCTCGGCGGCGGCGGCGGCGCGTCCCTTACCGAGCAGCGGCTCCGTGCGGCTCCAGGGCCCCGCGGCGCGCCGGGCATTTTTTTCTGGGAAACTTCTCCCTGGTCCGCAGGGCTGAGCCGGCCGGGCAGGAAAAGCGCTCAGAGCCGGGAGGCTGAGACCATCCGGGAACTTCGCTGGATGTAAACCCTCCCCCTCGGCTCCCCCCACCCCGCCCCGCGGCCCCGCCACATGTGGACGCGCTGCGAGGCCGCCGCCGGCCCTTCGCCCGCCTCTCTGTGCGCCGCGCCCGCGCTCCCTGGGGCTGAGGCTCTGCGTCCCACAGACTGGCGAGCCCCGAGGTACACGACAGGAGTGGGGCGATTAGGAGGCTGGGGCTCGTGCGTCGCTCCGTCCACCTCCCTTGTGCTTGCAGAGGAGCGGGAACTGGAAGGGGTGTCCAGCCGAGGGCCCTTTCCCCCCACGGACTGCTAGTTCTCCAGCTGTCGGGGTGCCCCCTCTCCAACCCCAAGCGGAAGCCTTTTCTCCTCGCCTTCTCTGCTCTCCAAAGAGGGATCGTGCTTCTGGACACTTTAAATTCAAATTCATCTTAAAAATGAATTTTAATATGGAGTGGCACCCTCGGAGGCCCAGGGTCTGTCCGCATCTGTCTCCCTGACCATTGCGTGGGGAAGCTGTGCTGCTCTTCTCGTGGAAAATGCCCGTTGTCTCCACCAACAATCAGCTGCGGTTGAGTAGTTTTGCTCCTAGTGGAGATGGATTTATCGTCAGCCACCCACATCTTCAAATACGGTAGCATCCACAGCAAACATTTGGAGAAAGCTGAGGTTCTCCTCTCTTGCTTGAGCTGTTACTGGCCGGCCCTGAAAGCCGCCACCTCCAGGCTCCAAAGAAAAGTTAACACTCACTAAGACTATGCATGTTAGAACGTGTGCATTTGAAAAGAACAAGTTATCATTAATACAATAACCATTTAATCATAGTGCTAAGATATCAAGGCTGTGTATCCCCTTAAATGAAAGCAGAGAAGTTGGGAATATATGCACTTCAGAATTGATGTCCTGGACTAAGAAGGTGGTCGGTCCATCCTTCACTTTAAGCTGTCTGCTCCTATGCCAGTTCCCATGTACACACTTGTACGTTGACATTGTCTTAACAGATACAGTAATCCTTCTAACAAAAAGATTAGTAATATGGGAAACTTCTCAATGACAAATTTTGTCCCTAAGTGTACCCATCTTTTAAAACTTCACTGTATACTTCATCATTCCATCATTGGAAGCTTTTCTTTTTCAACCATTTCTATGATGATATGCATATGTTATGTTTTATATAAAATGAAGACAATTGATTTCATATATCAGTATATTATACCAAACTTGAGAAAAAAATTATTAGCACTTAATCACAATCATGGAAATTAAGCCCAGGAGCTGCCTCCCATCAGCTCTCTGTCTCAATTTTTGCCCCAGTCAAATGGACTTCTCTGGTGGTTTAATGGTAAAGAATCCTCCTGTAATGCAGGAGACACGGGTTCGATCTCTGAATTGGGAAGATCCCCTAGAGAAGGGAATGGCAATCCACTGCAGTATTCTTGCCAGGAAAATCCCATAGACAGAGGAACCTGGAGGGCTACAGTCCATGGTGTCACAAAAGAGTCGGACGCAACTTACTAACAACAATAAATGTAAAGGCAATTGGTTCACTGCAGTATTCCCAGCACCTGGAACATTCCTAGTATTCATTACCATGGGATGAAAGACTAATAAGCATTAACCTAGGTCCTTTTAGCAATACATCTACTATCTCATTTAATTCTCAAGGCAAAATTGGCTAAATAGATATTTGTCACAGTTATACAGATGAGGGACTTCCAAAGGAATGAGGTTTTCCAAGGAGGGGTGATGAGAAGCACAAGTCCAGAGGAGTTTGATCCGACTGCTAGTTTCTGGTGCCCCTACAGGAGCTTCCATCCAGGCCAGAGAAGAAGGCAAAAGGCCTTAAACTCACAGCTTCTAAGTAAGTGTCTGAAGAAGATCATGTGGGCTGTAGGTTTTACTCATGGGGGGAATGGACTTAATGACATGAAAGGCATTTGTTCTGATGACTCTGGTGGATGATGAAGCCTTGCTTCTTGGTCAGGTGTCAGGACAGGTACCTGCAAAGACCTTGTGTGTATGAGAAGTCACTTCAGTTGTGTCTGACTCTTGCGACCCTCTGGACTGTAGCTCGCCAGGCTCTTCTGTCCATGGGCTTCTCCAAGCAAGAATACTGGAGTGGGTTGCCATGCCCTCCTCTAGGGGATTTTCACAACCCAGAGATGGAACCGGTGTCTCTGGCATCTCCTGCACTGGTATGCAGGTTCTTTACTGCTAGGACTTCCCAGGTGGTGCTAGCGGTAAAGAATTCACGTGCCAAAGCAGGAGACAGATGTGGGTTTGGTCCTTGGATCTGGAAGATCCCCTGGAGGAGGAAATGGCAACCCACTGGAGTATTCTTGCCTGGAGAATCCCATGGACAGAGGAGCCTGGCGGGCTACAGTCCATGGGTCACACACAGTCAAGACACGACTGAAGTGACTTAATGCCACCTGGGAAGCCCACTGAAAGACCTTAGGGTCTCCCAAAGTCACAGGGTTTTCCAGATGTCCTCCTCCCGTCACAAGAATCCAGGTGCCCAGCTTCAGTGAGATGCGGCTGCACAGCTGAAGGACCAGGAGAACCAGGAAGTGTGGTGACCCCAGGACTCTGTGGGCCTTTTCCAGCATTCTCAGGGAGTCCCTGAACAAGTGTGGCCATGCTGGAATGCATTCCACACCTTACTCTGCAGGAGTGGAGGATGCTGGGAGAGGGCAGAGAAGGCTGAATTTGTTTGCTTTATTGTGGTAAATTGATAGTTACTTTTAAAAAATGCCTTATGAACATGCTGTTAAAATATGATTGATCTGGAAGACAGCTCTTTAAAAGGTGAAGTGGGCACTCACTAAAATATCCCAAGAGTATTTTGAAGAATGATAATGTGTCATGAACCCAAGCAAATGATGAACTCAAGTTTCTGCAGTAGGTTTTAAAAGTTAAAGAAGTTAAATATATATAACAATATCAGTTCAGTTCAGTCACTCAGTTGTGTCCGACTCTTTGCGACCCCATGGACTGCAGTACTCCAGGCCTCCCTGTCCATCACCAACTCCCAGAGTTTACTCAAACTCATGTCCATTGTGTCGGTGATGCCATCCATCTCATCCTCTGTCTTTCCCTTCTCCTGCCCTCAGTCTTTCCAGGTGTCAGGGTCTTTTCCAATGAGTTGTCTCTTCACATCACGTGGCCAAAGTATTGAAGTTTCAGCTTCAGCATCAGTTCTCCCAATGAATATTCAGGGTTGATTTCCTTTAGGATTGACTGGTTGGATCTGCTTGCAGTTCAACGGACTCTCAAGAGTCTTCTTCAACACCACAGTTCAAAAGCATCAATTCTTTGGCACTCAGCTTTCTTTATAGTCCAACTCTCACATCCATACATGACTACTGGAAAAACCATAGCCTTGACTAGACCTTTGTTGGCAAAGTAATGTCTCTGCTTTTTAATATGCTGTCTAAGTTGGTCATAACTTTTCTTCCAAGGAGTAAGTGTCTCTTAATTTCATGGCTGCAATAACAATATAAAACATTTCAAAATAATGATAATAAAATTGGCAAATGGTAGAATCTATGCAATGGGGTTGAGTGAAAATCTGTAATTTGAGATTTATTATCTGTGTGAAAGTACTCAAAGATATTCCTAAACTTAAAACTTTTATTTATTTATTTTTTAACTTAAAACTTTTAAAAACTCTGTGTATACACTCTTTTTTTCCCAAAAAAAAAAAACAAGTGTTCTAAATTTGCTCTTCTTTTCTGTGATAATAAATGGCCATTAGCAATATGCTACCTATTCAATAGTTTAGAAAAAAATAAGTTCTCTGAATCCATCCTTCTAATGTAAAGTAACATTTTAATGATGTGAGAAACAGCCTTTGAAAAGAAATTTGTACTCTAGAAAGTATTTTTGAAAATAAATATTTAGAAGTATTTCTATCGTCCTATAGTTTTTTTTTAATGTTTATTATCTATTTACTTTGAAAATTTGAAGAATTTTAGATCTGCCTAAAAATCCTCCTATCAACATATCTAGAAGAGAGAGGGACAACTGAGTTCTTTGTTAAAATTGTGAAATGCATCCAATTCTAATAAGCTTGCAATAATAAATTATTGACCACAGGGAACAGAGAAATTTACCAGCTGAATGTCAATAAATACATTTATATAACAGGTGAGTGAGACTGAAAAAAATCACTGTGATTTCCGAAGCGCACTCACTGCTTTTCTTCTTTGTGGGGAGTCAGTAGCTGTTTCAAGGCCTCTTCTGCTAGGTCAGCCACATGGTTCACAAGCAAGGAGTGTACTTTGAATTGGACCTTCAAATCCAATTTTATCACAAAGGGTTAAACCAAAGTTGTGAAAAATAATGGAGCAGTAAAAAGATCTATGACTGCCAGAGGTCGGGGGCAGGGAGGAGAGATGAATAGATGGAGCACAGAGAATTTTTAGGGCGATGAAATTACTCTGTGTGATACTGTCATGGTAGATTCGTGTCATTATACATTTATCAAAGCCCAGAAAACGTACAACACAAAGAGTGAACTCTAATGCAAAGTATGGACTTCAGTTAATAATCACGTATCAATGTTGGCTCATCATTTTATAACAAATGTACCATACTCAGATGAGCTGTTATTAATTGAGAAAACCAAAGAGGAGAAGGTTTTGAGCAGGTATATAGGAACTCTTTGTACTTTCTGCTCAATTTTTCTGTAAACCTAAAACTCCCCCTCAAAATAAAGTCTATTAATTTTTTTTTAAATGAAGCATATTCAGTTATAGCTCTCTCAGAATGTTTTCATTGCATCTTTGAGAGCAAAATGTTTTGTACTTTAATAAGTAAAACATTTAGAAAACACCATTTATCTCTAACTCATTTGCTTTAATTTATATATTTACGTATGTTTGATAATATACTATGGATTAGTACACTGATTAGTACCTGATTATAATCTGTAAGTCATTATCAATCTGTGTGTCAGGGGGTTCGTCCTCAAACGTTTTGTTGACATTATGCACACTCAAAATGTTGGTTGCTCCCTGAACTAGTGCTTCCCTGTGGAGAAAGTCGGCTTCACACGGCTCAGTGACTTGTCTGGCAGCGGCTTAATAAGCACTCTTGGAAGGTGTTGCAGGAACATGAGTTACTGAGGCTGCCTTCCTGGGGCCGGGGTGGCAGCAGCCAAGCAGCCTGCAGGGAGTGCGCCCCGCGGTAGGATTAGGGGCTGACGGACTTGGCTTCCGCGGAGAGCATAAAAGAACTGGAATATTCATGACCAGACCGAGTGACAGGCAGGCTGGGAGGCAGGCTGGAGCACTGCAAAAGCCAGGGCCTCTGGCAGGAGGAGGGGGGATGAGATTGGCTTACCCCCAGGCTATTAATCAACGTGTAAGTCATGGTGCTCATGGGTAGGCCTAGCAAAGCTATAAAATGGGTAGATTTCACCAGCAGGGTCAGTTCTGGCAGCATGATGGGGCCTGTCAGACCTGCAGTATCAAGGGTCACTGGAGTGATAAAGCCCTTCGGGCTGGACTCGAGAGACTGGACTCAGAGGAGCTGGCAGGGCCGATGTGGCCAGAGGAGCCAGTGAGGGCTAAGGGGGTCAGCCAGTCAGGCCAGGCTAGCTGGCTCAGCCTTCCCTTCAGTTGGGAGGGAGACGTGGCTCCCACTTCCTTGCTCATCACAGAACTGAATTAGGAAATGAAATGGCCACTTCTTGGGGCTCCCCTGGTTGGAGGTCCAGATAGTAAAGAAGCTGCCTGCAATGCAAGAGACCTGGGTTCGATCCCTGGGTTGGGAAGATACCCTGGAGAAGGGAATGGTTACCCTTTCCAGTATTCTTGCCTGGAGAATTCCATGGACAGAGGAGCTTGGTGGGCCACAGTCTATGAGGTTGGAAGGAGTCAGACACGCCTGAGCTACTGACACTTTCTCTTTCATGGCCACTTCTTGGCCTGCAGAGAGTGCTGCTGGGCCATCCACCAGCTACAGAAAACCCCCAATGCAGCCTCTCCCAACCCCTGAAGCCCAGAGTTCCTTTCAGATGATGCCCCATCATGTACATCAGTGGTTGGTCACGCCTTTTAAGAGCAGAGCTCTTGCTTTACACAACATTATGCAGAGCACCAAAAGTATAAGGCCACCCAAGGCATAGACACCCTGGTGGAAGGGAGCTCAGATGTCTGTCCACGCTTAACTTCCAAAATAGACCCCCAGGCATAACTTGAGAACCACTGTCTAGAGAAGCAAGTGCAGGCCCCATGATATTCCTCCTATTTCGCTCTCCAGTCCTGTCCTCGGCCACCCCTTGCTTTGCATTTTGTGCCCTGAAGCATAGCACTGTTCCCGCACACCTGAGCTCTTTTGTGTCTCTGTCCTTTGGCTTGCACTGTTCTTCTGCTAGGGGTGCCTATCCACTGGCTGCCTCTGGCCCAGTGTTCAGAATTCTACCTGTGAGAGCATCTCCTCTGATAAGGTCTCTGGGCTCCCATAGTGCCTTTGAGGTGTCTACATCTGAGACATTACCTCTTTCTACTGAAATACTTTCTGTATGTGTTACCCCACTAAGGTGGAGACTTCCCAAGGGTCAGGAATTCCCATTTCTAGCACCTGGCATAATTGATACAATTGTTGAAACACTCTCAGTCATCGGTTTAGAATGCAAAGCGTCCTTTCTGGATGGGAGAAGACAATGTGTAATAAAGAATGGAGGGGGCACAGTGCCTGAAAGCAGAGGGGAGAGGAGCTCAGGGGCTAGAGGGAAAACAAGCATGCCCTGTGGGTTTTTGCATAAAGTCACTGAAAGTTCATTCCCAACAGGGCTTGGGCCTGACCCACCTGGCACCACTGCTACCAATTAAACCTGGTAATAAGTAACTGAGAAGGTGCGCTCTGGTGTGCAGTAGCAGAGCCTTGCCAGGAGTTCTGGAGGCTTCGGATCAGTTCCCTGAGATGCTGCGGGCCTCCAGGGGTTCTAACCAGAGTAATGGACTTTAAAAAGGGAGACAGCTGAATGAGGGAAATTTGTTCGAGTCCCAAGGGAAAGATAATGGTTTGGTTAAGGACTCCTTCAGATCTGTCTGAAGGAAGAAAACTCTTACTGGAATTATTTGTTCATGGTTAGGGAAGGGGAGAGGGAAAAGGCATTGGATTTTGTATTATGAGAACCAGATGGATCCCAGCCTTGCTTTAATATGTTGAACAATCTCTCTACCTTCATTTTCTCCATATATAGAATGAGCTAGCAATGCTCACCTTCCAAGCTTCCCAAGTGCATTGCAAGAACAAATAGGACCAGCCCTGCCACTTGCTGGGCTTGTGACCTTGAGCAAGCTTCTTTAAACTCTGTGAGCCTCAGTTTCCTCACACTTCAAATGGGACACTAATTGTATCCTAATTCCTTTAATTAATGAGGTAATCCACAGGAAGCTCTTGATACAGGACCTGATATAGAGTGAGCACTCAATAAAAACTAGTTAAAGTTATTGCCCACACACGGAACCATTTGGAGAAGTTTAATTGAGGATAAAAAGGTAGATGAACTACCAAACAGCAAAGTATTTAATATTATAAAGCTGACCCCTGTTAGCATCAAGTCGGAGCTCCTTAGCAATACGAAGTTTGGGGCCCAACCCCAGGCCTACTGAAGTTTAACAAGGTCCCCCAGGTGATTCATGGAGAAGGCAATGGCACCCCACTCCAGTACTCTTGCCTGGAAAATCCCATGGATGAAGGAGCCTGGTAGGCTGCAGTCCACGAGGTCGCTAAGAGTCGGGCACGACTGAGCGACTTCACTTTCACTTTTCACTTTCATGCATTGGAGAAGGAAATGGCAACCCACTCCAGTATTCTTGCCTGGAGAATCCCAGGGACGGGGGAGCCTGGTGGGCTGCCGTCTATGGGGTCGCACAGAGTCGGACACGACTGAAGCGACTTAGCAGCAGCAGCAGGTGATTCATATGCACATTAAAGCAAAAATGTAGAAGCGCTGATGCATGTATCACTTTGTCATTTGGGGCAGGTTCCTTAATCTCCCCATCTCCTTTTGTCATCTATAAAATCCTGGCTCACAGGGCCGAGGTGGTGGTTAAATGATGTAATCTGTGCCAAGTGTCAAGGATGGCACCCGCCTAAGTGCCCTTCGGGATTTGCCGCTCTGCTCTTCAGCCTCCGGCACGCGCCCCCGCCCCCGCCCAAGAGCCTTTGCGGCTCTGCTCTCCGGCCCGCCCCTGCCCCCAAGAACCTTGCACCTGCGGCTATGGTTCAGCAGGAGCCAGACTGCCAAATTCGCGTCTTGACTTCCCTCATCCAGGGCGAAGTCTGCCTGTGCGGCCTGGACAGCTACCTCTCTGCTCCAAGGCTCAGCGCCCTCTCTAATAAAGTTGGATCAGTGATTGTACCTAGCTCTCACTGAGTGAGATGTGCAGCTGAAGCTAGTGCTCAGCTTTATCCATAGGCGCCTACTGAGTGGAGTCCACGCTGCAGGCTCAACGGTGCCCCTGACCCTCTGGAGCTTGTTGCCTCTTGCTGCCCAACCAACAGGCGCAGGAATTCCCTTGGTACCAGGGATGACAGGACCCATTCCCTACCAAGCAAAGAAACGAGAGAGGGCAGGCTGGCCCAGGTGAGTAGACCTGTCTGACTTCTCCCTCTGGCCTCTAAGCCCCATGGGGTAGGACCTCTTCTGTCTAGCTCACCAGCAAGCTTGTGGAGGGTCTAAGGAGCCTAAGTTTGAGGAGCGTTTTACCTCCACATAATGAATGCATGTGCTAGGTGTACCTGTGGATAAAGGATAGAAGAGCACTGAAGGTATGATGAATATGGTGACAAGAGAGGAGACCCATCCCCACCTATCTGTCCTGGGCCAGCTAACCTGCTCTGTTAGGATTGAAGGAAAGACAACGACATTGATCCATGTTCTCATTGTTTCCTCTAACACCCTATTGTCACAGTTCCTCTCAATGACTCAGGTGCCACCATGAGAAGCGAGTCCCTTTAAGGAACTAACAGTCTCCTGAAAACCCCAGCTGGCTTCTTTGAGGTTAGTGGAGAACTTTTCATCTCTGCGGTTAATTTGGTGGTGGGATCTCATTGCCTGGTGAAGAATCTTGTGCAATGAAGCGTTGTTGTTTTTTTTTTTGGTATGTTTTTTATTTTATTGAAATATAGTAGATTTATAATATTGTGTTTACTTCTGGTGTACCTCAAAATGATTCAGTTATACATACATTATTTTTCAGATTCTTTTCCATTATAGTTACTACAAAATATTGAATATAGTTCCTTGTGCTATACAGTAAATTCTTACTGTTTACCTATTTTATATACAGTAGTGTATATCCCAAACACCTAACTTATCCCTCCCTGCTTTTCTTCCTTTGATAATCGTGTTTGTTTTCTATGTCTGTCTGTTTCTGTTTTGTAAATAAGCTCATCAGTATCATTTTTTTTAGATCTCACATGTAAGTAATGTATATTTGTCTTTCTCTTTCTGACTTACTTCGCTTAGTACAATAATCTCTCGGTTCATCCAGATTGCTGCAAACGGCATTATTTCATTCTTTTTTATGACTGAATGATATTCCATGGTGTGTGTGTGTGTGTGTGTGTGTGTGTGTATGTATATACCACATCATCTTTTATCCATTCATCTGTCGACGGACATGAGGGTTGCTTCCATGTCTCTGCTATTATAAACAGTGCGGCTGTGAACATTAGAGCGCGTGTATCTTTGCAAATTAGAATGTTTTTCCAGATATAGGCCCAGAAGTGGGGTTGCGGGATCATATGGTAGTTTCTGTTTTTAAAGAACCTCCATACTGTTTTCTGTGGTGGTGGCACCGATTTACATTTCTGCCAACCATCTAGGAGGGCTCCCTTTTCTCCACACCGTCCCCCGCATTTATTTGTGGTCTTGTTGATGACGGCCATTCTGACTGGTGTGAAGTGATGCCTCGTTGTGGTTTTGATTTGCATTTCTCTGTTAGTGATATTGAGCGTCTTTTCATGTGCCTATTGGCCATCCATATGTCTTCTTTGGAGAAATGTATATTTAGGTCTTTTGAAAGTGGGCACAGGTTTGATTCCAAGTCCAGAAGGGACCGTGACTAGTCAAGGGAGTGAGCCCTGTGGAAGCTGGGACTTCTGTTTGCACCAGCTCCACGGCCTTCCTCCTGAGGGGGCGATGCCTGCTCCCGGAAGGCTCTGAGTGGGGAAGACTGGGCCAGAGTGCTGCCGCTGCTACTTCTTGCTTCCCGTGTGACATTAGGCTAATTATTTCTTCCTCTTGAAAATCAACCGACTTGTCTGGATAATGAAGGTAATAAAAAGCTCTTGTGTTGCGTTGTCATGGGAATGAAAATGGAACACGCTTTTGAGTATCCAAAGAGAAACACCTGAGGGTGTGAACAGGGCACTATTAGTAATTCCCCAGGAGCCTGGCCTGGCGGCAGTTCCCCTGACAAAGGGACATATGTGTTCTGCTTAAAGAGCACATCCTAGGAGCTCCACGAACGGTATATCATTTCTATCATTACATCTACTTAAGAAGGATCGCCAGATCCAGCAAAGAAAGGTGTGTCACAGTGCCCAGTGGTAAGGCCAGGTGAGACTTATGGGCTTAGAGATAAAGAAAATGTAGCCAAGATTCAATTCATGAATCACTGGGTTTATTGCACACCATTAGTGTGAAACACAGGTTATCAAAGTAGGGAGAAAAAGAGGGCAGGTCATAAACCAGTCCCAGGAGAAGCTTGGGAAGGAGGTGTCTAACAAGGGCAGTAGCCTCTGGTCCAGCAAGGGGTCTAGCGAGAAGCGTGAACGAGAAGTCACCCTCTGCTCCAACTGGGCCTCCAGTGCCCCTGGATCAGCTCTCAACAGCATGGAGCCACGTCCTCCAGCAAAGAGCCTTCAAGTCACCAGACTCGGTGGTCCCATGTTGCGGAGTCTGCCAGAGGGGAGTAAGCCTGCACCCCAGGTGTTCCTGTCCCTACCAGTTGCTCCTTCGTTCCAGTGAAGTTTTCCTGAGCACATTACTAAACAATTTCCTCATCTAAAGTGACACTCTTAATTTATCACACTAAGACACCACAGTCCTACACCAGATGTTCCAAAACAACTAATAAGGAAGTTCATGTTGGCCACTGTGACTCCATCTTGAATGAACACAGCTCAAGTTCTGCCAGAGGAATAGGAATCATGGCATGAAAGAAATCTCATTATAACACAGGGTCTGAAATATTGCCTGGAATGAGCTTACACTAAAAAAAAAAAAAAAAAAAAAGTTGTTTATCTGAAATTCAGATTTAACTGGCTATACTGCACCTTATCTGGCAACTCTTGTTTAAGAGCCTTGGGTCACAGAGAGTTAAGTGATCAACCAGACAATGTCATAAGAGGGAGTGCCTCTTAGAAACAGACTGTTGCATTGGTTCTTTTCTCCCAGTAGCCACTGGGGTTGCTTTGGAGCCGGCCTTAGGAGAAAGGGGAAGAGTAAACCAGATGAGGGTGAGGGGAATGGTGGCAGTGATGGAAGGCTCAGGGAAACTGGAGGGAAGATGTAAGATCTCCTGAGGAAGGAATGGAGACGGCCTGAGACCCTTTCAGAGCTTGGAGGTTTGAGAGATGAAGGACAGAATAAACCTTTGAGGGAAAGATGAAGAGGGGTAAGAAAAGCTCAGGGGGAGGTGCTGAGTTGTACTTGCAAAGGCCCAAAGGCAGGAGGGTGGTTACTGGTAACTGGGGTAAAGTTTCAGGTGTTTATCTCGATCCTGACATGTCAGCATGTTGGGTTATTTACCAGAATGTTCAGAGGAGAAGATTAGCAGGTCTGTTTGTTTTGTTTTCTTTCATTTGCTGTGGGTTTTTTTTTTTTTTTTTTAGCTAAAGAAAGAAAGAAAGGGAAGTCGCTCAGTCATGTCCGACTCTTTGCGACCCCGTGGACTGTAGCCCACCGGGCTCCTCTGTCCATGGGATTCTCCAGGCAAGAATACTGGAGTGGGTTGCCATTCCTTCTCCAGGGGATCTTCCCAACCCAGGGACCAAACCCGGATCTCCCGCATTGCGGGCAGACGCTTTATCCTCTGAGCCACCAGGGAAGGGTTGGTGTTTTTTTTTTGTTTTTTTTTTTTTTTTTTTTTTTTTAGCTAAAAGAGGTTTAGAAGCAAGGGAAACGAACCACGGCCTCCTGCACACTGAGTGCTGCGGGACTGGCGAGCGGGCTGTGCTGCGGTAGGAGTAGGGCTGCGGGCTGTCCGGGGGCCAAGGCCAGGACTCCGTCTTAGTCCCGTCCGACTCCAAGAGACACCTGCTTGTGGCAGGGATGTCCCGAGACTCTGCAGAGCCAGGACTAATGTGAGCCCCGAGGCTGTCATTATTGCAGATGGAATCTGGGGAGGCTGGCCTCTCTCGGCTGGGGCCTTGCCTCGCTGGGCCATCAGCCCCATTGACCCCTTGTTGAGGGGCCCTCTTTGGGAAAGGGTGGTGTGCTGCTGCTAAGTCCCTTCAGTCGTGTCCGACTCTGTGCAACCCCATAGACGGCAGCCCACCAGGCTCCCCCGTCCCTGGATTCTCCAGGCAAGAACACTGGAGTGGGTTGCCATTTCCTTCTCCAATGCATGAGAGTGAAAAGTGAAAGTGAAGTCGCTCAGTCGTGTCCGACTCCTAGCGACCCCATGGACTGCAGCCCACCAGGCCCCTCCGTCCATGGGATTTTCCAGGCAAGAGTACTGGAGTCGGGTGCCGTTGCCTTTAAGGAGTGATGTGGCGGATGCAAACAATAGGTTTATTTCGTGAGGTGGCCCACAGACATTCAGTCTGGGTTAAGCCCCTGTGCACACACATACACATACACATACGCATTCCCTTATTCTGGGTGTGAGAGGAGCAGCTAAGCCCTTCCCCTTTCCTAGATGAATCCTGGTGTGGGAGGGAGAGATTTCCACTGTCAGCCCCTCCTGAGATCAGATGGCTTGCTTGTGTGGGGATGAAGGAACTATCTGAAAGCTTCTCGAGAAAGTAGCGTGTGTGCAAGCTGCAAGTTCTTACTCTGCTGTTTTTACCTCGTGGTCGACAGAGGAGAGAAATTTGCTTCCAGCCAGTGGGGTCAAGTCCTTCTTCTCTCTTTCCCCTTCCTCCCCGTAACCCACACAAGGCTGCCCCAGGCATTCCCCTACAACTCAGCCAACCAAACCACACACTGGGACTAAGAAACGGGAGCGAGAAAGCGGAGGGTGGAGCCAAGGGCACACACCTGACGCCCGTCTTCCACCCAATTTTCTCCTCTATTGCACTCAGACTTTCTTTTCATTTGGCAATCCCCTCACTCGGGTTTCGGCATCAGCTCGTTTCCACCTGAGCTCCTGTTCCCCAGGGGTGTGACTTCTTGCTCATTCTCACACGTGACAAGGCAAGCGTGAGTGAGGGAACTGTCAAATGAAAAACTCTGAAGCCAAGAAAGGAGAAACATGGGCAGAAGATGAGAGCCCTCTGTGCCGTCATGTCTGCCCTCCCCTTCTCTCCCTAGTGTTTGGATTCAAGTGTGCGGTCCAGATCTAGAGTTAAATGCACTCAGTAGGAAAAAAAAAAAAAAAAGCTTATTTATTCTGAGATTATGCCTTTCCTACTTTTTGGTGTTAAAATTTCTTTTTTTCCCCCATAAAATGAAGGTCATAATAAATGATTTTAAAACTGTTCATAGGAAGCAAATATTAGCAGCCTCATATCAGTCCTTGGAAACAATTTCTTTAAAACATTTTACTCTTACACCTGAAATCCCAGAGTCTGGGAACCACTGGTTTGCAATCTTGGCCACCACAGGTGGCTGGGCCCGAGCCAGTGTTCACGTTCAGGTGCCTGACGTGGTGCCCATGGGAACACCTGTGTGCTGCAGCATCCTTTCATGACAGGTGGGAAGGTGACAGGGCAGACTCCTGACATCATGGATTCTAGGATAGAACAGATCTTACCTCCCACTGACGTCCTTATCATACCATATAAATTGATGAGAAATCCAACATGCATTTTGGCAGCCACAAAATGCTCTCTGCTCTGTTTTGGGGCCTCCCTGGTGGTTCAGACAGTGAAGTATCCACCTGCAATGCGGGAGACCTGGGTTTGATCCCTGGATTGGGGAAGATGCCCAGGAGGAGGGCATGGCAACCCACTCCAGTATTCTTGCCCAGAGAGTTCCATGGACAGAGGAGCCAGGTGGGCTACAGTCCATGGGGTCTCAAAGAGTCGGACACTACTGAGCAACTAAGCACCGCATGGCATCTCTGTTTTTGAGTTATATGTAGAAAGAACCTAAAATAGCTTCTCCACTGGAATCTGTTTTTAATTAGCTCTGTTGCCTTCTGATTCAGTTAAATTGAACAAATATGTATTTGACTACTAACTGGGCAAATGTGGAATGATGGGCTGTGGGAAAAGTAGGAGTAGATCAGATGTGGCCTCTGCCTTCCAAGAGGTTACAACCCAGTAGGGCAGTAAGACAAGAAAATGACCAGTTGCAATAAAGAGAAGACCATGGGGGAGAAGCGTGAGATGAAGCAATCTCAGGAGCGGGGTGGGGAAGCAGGGAGCAGTTCAGAGGAGACAGAGGTGATGGGGGACCGGCAGAAGCATTATGAGAAAGGTGACATCTAAATGGAACAAATTATGTGACCATCGTGGGGGCAGCAACTGTGTGATCACCCTGGTGTCCCTAGATCCCCGTACGCATATTCTCAATCACTTCAGTCGTGTCCGACTCTGTGCGACCCCATGGACCGTAGCCCGCCAGTCTCCTCTGTCTATGGGATTCTCCAGACAAGAGTACTGGAGTGGGTGGCCATTTCCTTCTCCAGGACGTCTTCCTGACCCAGGGATCGAACCTGCGTCTCCTGCGTTGGCAGGTGGATTCTTTACCACTGAGCCACCTAGGAAGCCTCGGGGGTGTTTTCCCACCTTGCAATTCAGTGGCTGCAGTACTTATTTTACACCACAAGAGGGAGCTGCTGCCCAGTTTATTTAACTAAAATAGTATTTCTCTAGGTGTACCCATACTGTGCCATTTAACTAACCTCCCCCTAAATAGCCCACCAAGCCAAAATTTCTTATCACAATACAATAAAACTATTATTGATGACGCATAATTTTCTGAAAGGAATTTCTCCTAAGTTACATGATTTGTGTGTGTGTGTGTGTGTGTGTGTGTGTGTGTATTTAAAATGTTTTTTATAAACAATTACCTTAGACCAGGCTGGAATGTTCTTCAGGTCCTAAATAATCCAGGGTTTCCCAGTTACGAGAACTTTGCTTATAAAAATGCCTTAGGACCTCATATGTGGGCAAGAAATCTGAGTTAACAATCACTTCTAAGTGCCTGAGAATTCATGAGACTCAACGTCTAGGAGAGATGTCAGTTGAGTACAGACTATTTAACTTGGATGTGCAATTTCATTTTGCAAAGAGCTACAAAATATAGTGGGCTTCCCAAGTGGTGCAGTGGTAAAGAATCTGCCTGCCAATGCAGGAGACACGAGAGATGAAGGTTGGATCCCTGGGTTGGAAAGATCCCCTGGAGGTGGAAATGACAACCCACTCCAGTATTCTTTCCTGGAGAATTCCATGAACAGAGGAGCCTGGTGGGCTACAGTTCATGGGGTTGCAAAGAGTCAGACACAACTGAGCTCGACCACAAAGTAGTCAAAATACAGGTGTGTCTTAAATAAAAACACCTGGTATATATAGTAACCAGAGCTTAGAAAGAAAATTAGCAAGTAATTGTGTATATAATTTCAAAGGATTTCTTGATTTATAAAGGCTTCTTTATAGGACTTTTCCAACAGAAAGCTTCCTAGTACTGTACATTAAAAAAACACACTTGAATTCCCTAAATCGAATCTACACACTATTTTTCAGCAACCATTTCTGTCAAATAAAATGTGTGCTGTTATCTAAAAATAGCCTCTATAAGTGACAGTGTATAGATAATTTAAATGTGGGAGGTAGCATTGTTAAGGTAAACTGAGATCAATGTGTTTTTAGCTGCCTGAGAATGAAATAGTAGAGTTTAAAGTGAAAGAATATTTGCTCAAATTCAACCTATGTAATGAAATCTGAATTTCATCTTCAATAAAGAAAACAACCCCTCTGGTCCTCCCAGAACTATTTCATTACTACCGATTCTTTTGGAACAGCAAGTCCCAGCTTTCTGCCGTCACCAGTGGCCACACTCTCCCTTGTCTGAATGCCCATGTTTGTATATCACCTTCTCCCTGTACTGTTGGTCCATGCCCTTCACTCCTAGAGGACAAGTACCAGGGCTTCTTGGTTTTTGTGTCACTTACAGAGCCGAGCCGAGGGCCGGTGGTGGGCTCTTCAATTGCTTTTAGCAAAGTAAAAAAAATCACAGCCAAGGGTGACTGATTGTTAAAAAGGAGGAAGAAAATGGGCTCTTAAAACTAAAGGTTATATGTTTGGTTATTTTCTGGCTGCTTGGTTGTTAAATCTTGATGCTCCAGTCAAGAAGCAGTAGGGGTGGTAAGGAGCACAGACTCGGGCCTCGAATCCTAACTCTGCCGCTTCTCGCTGTGTGTTCTTAGGAAAGAGTCCTTTCCTTTTCACGTCTCTGTTTCCCGTCATGTAACGTGGGATGATGCTGATGTGGATATGAAGCTTCCCACATAGGGTTTATTCTTTATAAAATACAAAGAACAGGGTCTGACCCCTAGTAAATACTACTAGTGATTATAAAATAGAATAATTATATTGATTGAGATGTAGTCAAAGTGTACTTTGATTTATTAAAAGCCAAAATAAAGCTTTTAAAAAATGTAATGGAGATGGGGTGATGAAAATGTTCTGGAATTATATAGTGGTGATGGTCGCATAGCCTTGTATACTAAGACCCACTGAAATGGATATTTTCAAATAGTAGGTTTTATGGTATGTGAATTATATCTCAATGTAAAAAATGTAGTGGAGGAAAAGTCAACAAATATTTATGGACACGTAATAGATAGAAGAGATAAGAAAGCCTTCCTCAGTGATCAGTGCAAAGAAATAGAGGGAAACAACAGAATGGGAAAGACTAGCGATCTCTTCAAGAAAATTAGAGATACCAAGGGAACATTTCATGCAAAGATGGGCTCGATAAAGGACAGAAATGGTATGGACCTAACAGAAGCAGAAGATATTAAGGAGAGGTGGCAAGAATACACAGAAGATCTGTACAAAAAAGATCTTCATGACCAAGATAATCACGATGGTGTGATCATTGACCTAGAGCCAGACATCCTGGAATGTGAAGTCAAGTGGGCCTTAGAAAGCATCACTATGAACAAAGCTAGTGGAGGTGATGGAATTCCAGCTGAGCTATTCCAAATCCTGAAAGATGATGCTGTGAAAGTGTTGCACTCAATATGCCAGCAAATTTGGAAAACTCAGCAGTGGCCACAGGACTGGAAAAGGTCAGTTTTCATTCCAGTCCCAAAGAAAGGCAATGCCAAAGAATGCTCAAACTACCGCACAATTGCACTCATCTCACACGCTAGTAAAGTAATGCTCAAAATTCTCCAAGCCAGGCTTCAACAGTACGTGAACTGTGAACTTCCAGATGTTCAAGCTGGTTTTAGAAAAGGCAGAGGAACCAGAGATTAAATTGCCAACATCCACTGGATCATGGAAACAGCAAGAGAGTTCCAGAAAAACATCTATTTCTGCTTTATTGACTATGCCAAGCCTTTGACTGTATGGATCACAAGAAACTGTGGAAAATTCTGAAAGAAATGGGAATACCAGACCACCTGACCTGCCTCTTGAGAAACCTGTATGCGGGTCAGGAAGCAACAGTTAGAACTGGACATGGAACAACAGACTGGTTCCAAATAGGAAAAGGAGTACATCAAGGCTGTATACTGTCACCCTGCTTATTTAACTTACATGCAGAGTACATCATGAGAAACACTGGGCTGGAAGAAGCACAAGTTGGAATCAAGATTGCCGGAAGAAATATCAATAACCTCAGATATGCAGATGACACCACCTTTATGGCAGAAAGTGAAGAGGAACTAAAAAGCCTCTTGATGAAAGTGAAAGAGGAGAGTGAGAAAGTTGGCTTGAAACTCAACCTGCAGAAAACGAAGATCATGGCATCTGGTCCCATCACTTTATGGGAAATAGATGGGGAAACAGTGGAAACAGTGTCAGACTTTATCTTTTTGGGCTCCCAAATCACTGCAGATGGTGACTGCAGCCATGAAATTAAAAGACGCTTACTCCTTGGAAGGAAAGTTATGACCAACCTAGATAGCATATTCAAAAGCAGAGACATTACTTTGCCAACAAAGGTCCATCTAGTCAAGGCTATGGTTTTTCCAGTGGTCATGTATGGATGTGAGAGTTGGACTGTGAAGAAAGCTGAGCACCAAAGAATTGATGCTTTTGAACTGTGGTGTTGGAGAAGACTCTTGAGAGTCCCTTGGACTGCAAGGAGATCCAACCAGTCCATTCTGAAGGAGATCAGCCCTGGGTGTTCTTTGGAAGGAATGATGCTAAAGCTGAAACTTCAGTACTTTGGCCACCTCATGCGAAGAGCTGACTCATTGGAAAAGACTCTGATGCTGGGAGGGATTGGGGGCAGGAGGAGAAGGGGATGACAGAGGATGAGATGGCTGGATGGCATCACTGACTCGATGGATGTGAGTTTGAGTGAACTCCGGGAGTTGGTGATGGACAGGGAGGCCTGGCGTGCTGGGATTCATGGGGTCGCAAAGAGTCGGACATGACTGAGCGACTGAACTGAACTGAACTGAAGCAGATAAGATGGGTATAATACTATTAACTAAATGATAGACTTTATACAGATTTCATCAGATTTCCACTAAAGTCCTTTTCTTGTTCCAGAGTCCAATTCTGAATGGCACTAAGCAGCTCTCCTTTTTAATTTTTTTTTTTTTTTTTTAAATAGAGGTGGTCCAGTGGTTAAGAGTCTGAACTCTCAGTGCAGGGGCATGGGTTTGATCCTTGACTGGGGAAGTTCTGTATGCTGCAGGCCATGGTCAAAATAGTAAGTAAATATTCTTTTATATATTTTTTAAAAAGAAAATTTTAAAAATCGTGGTGTAAATGACATGTAGCAGTATGTTTCAGGCTCACAACATAATGATTTGATACTTGTTTACACGGCAAAACAATGACCACAGTAAGTCTAGTTAACATATGTCACCTTATATGGTCACAAAAATTTTTTTTCCTGTGATGAGAACTTGTAAGATGTGCTCTCCTTAGCACTTCCAAGTATGCAGTAGGGTATTATTAACTCGAGTCACTGTGCTGTACATTGCATCCCCAGGACTTACTTATTTTATAGCTGCAACTTGTACTTTTTGGTTCCCTTCACCCATTTTGTTCCTCTCCCCTCCAGTCTTTGCCTCTGGCAATCACCAATCTACTCCCTGTATCTATGAACTTGGCTTTGGGTTTTTAAATTATTATAATAATTTGTAGATTCCATATATAAATGAAATCATTCAATATTTGTCTTTGTCTGGCTTACTTCACTTAGTATGATAATCTCTAGGTCCATCCATGTGGCTGCAAATGGCATTATTTCATTTTTTAATGGCTGAGTAGTATTCCATTGGGAGAAGGCAATGGCACCCCTCTCCAGTACTCTTTCCTGGGAAATCCCATGGATGGAGGGGCCTGGTGGGCTGCAGTCCATGGGGTCACTAAGAGTTGGACACGACTGAGCGACTTCATTTTCACTTTTCACTTTCATGCATTGGAGAAGGAAATGGCAACCCACTCCAGTGTTCTTGCCTGGAGAATCCCAGGGACGGGGGAGCCTGTTGGGCTGCCGTCTATGGGGTCACACAGTCGGACACAACTGAAGCGACTTAGCAGCAGCAAGCCTCATGTCCACAAAAAGGATTGACAATGAAGCCGAAGTATCCCTCTCTCACCAGCTGGCCTCCCTGCCCTGCACCGGGTCTTGTTCCTCTTGTTGACTCAGCTGCCAGAGGCCAATGGGAGGGAGGCTGTCCCCCTCTTTCCCCCGAGGCCTGCCCTGGTCAAAGGAGTCCTGGTACTCCTGACCCCACAGGGGACACTGACCTGATTGACCGAGGCTCTGGCCTCCATCAGGGCCTCCTCCCAAGGCTTCCTGTGTATTTAAAAATCTCCCCCAAGTGCCAGCAGCTCCCTGCTTTGAGGTGGAGAGAGGCTGGAGGTTACAGGCTCAGCCCTCCCCCTGGGTGTCTGAAATGGCGACTTGGGATGCCCCCAGCCACAGAGGGAGGAGGAGACCTTGAGTTGTATCCGCTGCTTTGTGACTCTCTCCAGGCTGGGACCTTGGGCTTAGGGGCAGGGGCGAGCTCTGAATCTGCTCTGGGAGATGTCAGGGGTTGGGCTCCGTGTGCTCCCACCACTCCTGGCTCCCCCCGGGGCTTCCTGGGAGGACTTCTTCTTTGCCCACGGCCATTCACTCCCACGAGTCTTCCTGGTTAGTGCTCAGCAGTGGGTTGGATGGTGGCCCCCCAAAATCCAAACCTCTGCTACCTGTCAGTGCCGCATTCTTTAGAAACAGGATCTTTCAAGGCAAGCAGCTGTGTCATGACTCACTTAACACACTGCAGTGGACCTGTTTACAGAGGATTTTCCCCTTTTTGCGTGACATGGCAGTTCCAACCCACAGAGAATCCCTTTATTTGTAAATCGGAGGTGTGTGCTATGCCTCATAGAGCTTAAATTCAGAAGTTTGTGCAGTTTCAGAAGTTCATATCTCAAACAAAGGGAAATGACACACCCTGTTTAAGAGTACATAAATCCCCTCAAAGTGTTTATTTTTAAAGATACTTTCATGTAAACAGTTCTGTTGAATGTCATAAATAAGCTGGGGAGGGGAAGGAATCTTCTAGAAACATGCGTATGTTGTTTACTAGCAGATGACATCTACAAAAGGTATTTGAAAGACACCTGAAACTTGTTTTTTTTTTTTTTGTAGGTTAACTACCAGGTCTAATATTTTAAAAAGGTAATTCTTCTAAAGGATAATTTTTGTACTTCAGACTATCTTGATTGTCAATGTGTACAAACTATAATTTTAAAATTTATACCATCACTTGATTATAAGTTTTAGTTGTCTTAGGTTAGGAATCAGTGAAAAGCTATATATGCTGGATATGGGTCAAAAATGACTATTATTTGCAAAAAATTTATAAAGAAATGGGAAGAAAAGATGCTGCAAGACTCAGATACTGATTGGAAATAATCTTCAAGTTATCCTCAATCTCCCATTGTTTTCAGTTTCTCAAGAAGAATGAATGACATGAAATACAGCAGAATATTAACCCATATAAAGAGACTTCCCTGATGGCTCAACGGGTAAAGAATCTGCCTGCAGTGCAGGAGACACAGGAAATATGAGTTTGATTCCTGGGTCAGGAAGAACCCTGGAGGAGGAAGTGGCAACCCACTCCAGTATTCTTGCCTGAAAAATCCCAAGGACAGAGGAGCCAGGCGGGAGGGCTACGGTCCATGTGGTATCAAAGAGTTGGACATGACTGAGCGACTGAGTACAGCACAGCACAGCACAAAAATGAAGTGTATCTAAACATTGTAACGTAAGAAAAAAAAAAATAGGATCTCTGCAGATGAAATTGAATTAAAGATCTTGTGATCAGATAGTCTTTCGGACCCACCCTAAATTCAATGACAGGTGTTTTTTATAAGAGACATAAAAGCAGATGACACAGGTGGGGCGGAGGAGCAGGTCACTGAAGACAGAGGCAGAGATTTGCAGTTATGCTGCCGCAAGCCAGGGAACAGCAAGGGTTGTGGCAGCCTCTACAAGCCAGGAGTGAGGTGTGGAGCCTGCCCTTCCTCAGGCATCCAGAGGGAACCAGCCTGCCAGCACCTTGATTTTGGACTTCTGGCCTTGTCTTGTTCAGCTCTGGCTGTCGTAACAAAGCACAACAGACTGGGTGGCTTAAACAACAGAAATCAACTTCATCACGGTTCCGGAGACTAGAAGTCTGAGCTTAGTGTACTGGCCTGGTTGGGTTCTGCTGTGGGCCCTCCTCCCGGCTGGCAGACCGCTGCTGTTTCACTACGGCCAGCACATGGCAGAAAGAGCAACAGACAGCAAGCTCTCTGGTGACCTGCCTTAAAAGGGCACTAATCCCATTATGAGGGCCCCACTCTCAGGACCGCATCTCAACCTGAATTCCACAAAGCCCCATCTTCACATACCATCACCTGGAGGGTAAGGGCTTCAACATGAGAACTTTGAGGGGACACAGGGCAGGCCATAGCAGAACTCCGGAACTATAAGAGAATAGCTGTCTGTTGTTTTAGGACACCCCAGTTTGTGATGGCATCCTTTGGTACCTGAGACAGTGGTCCTCCCAACTCTCCCAGCACCCTTCCTCAGTGAGACCACCAATCCAAGAGAAGATTTAGGGGCTCAGTGGGACCAAGGCAGGTCGTGTGCTGGGGGACAGCTGAGGATGTGGGCAAGCGGTGTGACAGCGGCCTGGGCATCCTGGATCCAGATTCAGTGGCCCCGGGAGGATGGGCACTGGGTGGCTGGAGGCTGTCATCGATGCCCCAGGCCTTTGGCCTCGTCACTGAGGGTGGGGGCCTGGCCGTACACTTGGCGATGATTTATCAGCAGGAGCCCTTCCTGGGTTTCCTCCTAGACTTGCAGCCTGGGCCTGCAAGAGGCACTGGGCCAAACAGCCCAACACCTGGCAGCCATCCTGGGGAGGCATCCAGGGTGCAGCAGTCCTACAGAGCGGGTGCCACATTGCACATGGTAGGGCATGGGGCCTCATGCTAGTGCCCATGGTTGGCCATGGGGAAGCTCCAGCGCCCATCTGGTACTCAGAGGAGCCCCCCCACAACCTCACTCAGAGCATGACCACACACCAACATCAAATGCCTCCTGTAGTCTTGTACCTGGAACCTACCTGGAGAAGAAAGAAGAAAGTGGGGGGATTGGAAACTGCAGCCCTAAGTTGAAAATTTTGAGGTCACACCCCCATCCATGTGCCTCTATCCTCGAAGATGGAGAGACAGTCCAGCTACTCCCAGGAGGCCAAGCTGACCTCAGCAAACCAGCCCGCATGGGGCCGGAGCCCCCTGCACTTGGCAGTGGAGACCCAAGCAGCTGACTTGTGAGGGATTGTCCTGAGGGCAGATTGGGCCCTGCTGCCCCCTTGTAGGCATGTGCACACCCCCCGTGCTCAGCCCTGATCCTTCACACCCCCTCCTCGCCTGCTCCCTCCACTCATGGAACGTCTGGATCTGAGAAAAGGACGACAAACCCAGCTTCTGCAGTTCAGTTCAGTCACTCAGTTGTGTCTGATTCTTTGAGACCCCATGGACTGCAGCACGCCGGGCTTCCCTCTCCATCACCAACTCCCAGAATTTACTCAATCTCACGTCCATCAAGTCGGTGATGCCATCCAACCATCTCATCCTCTGTTGTTCCTTTCTCCTCCTGCCTTCAATCTTTCCCAGCATCAGGGTGTCAATTCTTCACATCAGGTGGCCAAAGTATTGCAGTTTTAGCTTCAGTGTCAGTCCTTCCAATGAATATTCAGGAGTGATTTCCTTTAGGATTGACTGGTTGGATCTCCTTGCAGTCCAAGGGACCCGCAAGAGTCTCCTCCAACACCACAGTTCAAAAGCATTAATTCTTTGGTGCTCAGCTTTCTTCACAGTCCAACTCTCACATCCATACATGACCACTGGAAAAACCATAGCTTTGACTAGACAAACCTTTGTTGGAAAAGTAATGTCTCTGCTTTTTAATATGCTGTCTAGGTTGGTCATAGCTTTTCTCCCAAGGAGCAAGGGTCTTTTAATTTTATGGCTGCAGTCACCATCTGCATCTGGGCTCCAAAATCACCCAAGAAAATAAAGTCTGTCACTGTTTCCCCATCTATTTGCCATGAGGTGATGGGACCAGGTGCCATGATCCTGATCTTAGTTTTCTGAATGTTGAGTTTTAAGCCAACTTTTTCACTCTCCTCTTTCGCTTTCATCAAGAGGCTCCTCAGTTCCTCTTTGCTTTCTGCCATAGGGTGGTGTCATCTGCATATCTGAGGTTATTGATATTTCTCCCAGCAATCTTGATTCCAGCTTGTGCTTCCTCCAGCCCAGCATTTCTCATGATGTACTCTGCATGTAAGTTAAATAAGCAGGGTGACAATATACAGCCTTGACATACTCCTTTTCCTATTTGGAACCAGTCTGTTGTTCCATGTCCAGTTCTAACTGTTGCTTCCTGACCCGCATACAGGTTTCTCAAGAGGCAGGTCAGGTGGTCTGGTATTCCCATCTCTTTCAGAATTTTCCACAGTTTCTTGTGATCCACACAGTCAAAGGCTTTGGCATAGTCAATAAAGCAGAAATAGATGTTTTTCTGGAACTCTTTTGCTTTTTTGATGATCCCGCATATGTTGACAATTTAATCTCTGGTTCCTCTGCCTTTTCTAAAACCAGAGATGAAAATTGAGGCAACCGGTGGAGGCAGACCTTAGACAGAGGTGGAGACAGTGATCGTAGTGATTGGCAGGCAGAGGCGGGGGCAGGTGATTTGGGGGAGCAAGAGATGAGTAATTCAGGTGGGGGGTAGGCTCAGTGGCTCTGCCCACTGAAGAACTGGAACAAACCTAGAGCTCAACAACAGAAGTGGGAGAAATGACTTTGAAAGTGGTGAGCTGAGAACCAGGAGCAGGGAAACTCAGGCTTCAAAGCAAGACCCAGTAGCTGGGGAGTGAGGGGAGACCTCTGGCCATGGGCAGGGAGGCCACCTGAGCTCCTCTGCCCCGCCCCTCTGCCCCAGAATGAACACGATGGCATCGTGGTCCACAGTGATCGGAGCCAAAGCCAAATACCCACCTCAGCCCCGAAATTTCTCACCATCTGATTTAATTGTTCATACATTTTCCAATTTAATAAAATCCCAGTTCTGACAACTAGAGAAGAAAGAAAGAAAGAAAAACGTAGGGATTCAAAGTCTGAACAATTCCTCCTTCCATCTTCAATCTATAACAGCCTCCCTACTCCCCACCCCCAAGAACTCTTGTCTTGTTCCAGTTTGAGGATGCTCCTTATTTTCCCCAAAGTCACCCCTTTACCCAGACACACTCATTGATAGGGCCACACGGGGGCAGGACAGGGCTGGGTGCTCACCTCTAGGGGGGACAGATCCCAGAACCATCTGTCTCCCCTCCCATTTCATCAGGAAATCAGCCCTTAATGAAGGGAAGAGATCCCAAAGGTGAAAGTCCGCAACTTGGTGACAGATTGATGGAACAGGTATTTAGGGGCTGATGGAGCTTCACACTGTGATGTTCATATCTACTCGGGGCCTCCCTGCTGGCTTCCAGGCCAGGGGGTGAGCAGGTAACATGTTGGAAGGTCTCACTGTAGGGAGACAAATGGGCTATTTGATATAAAGGAAATAGCACGAGAGCAGGAATTAAGAGAACTGATTTGTCACTAACTAGCTCTGTGACCTGAGGGAAGTCACTGACCAGGGAGCCTCAGTTTCCTTGTCTTTAGAATGGACAACATGACTTTTAAGTTCCTTCTCTGGATCGTTAGTGAATCCTGGGGGACTGCGATAAATTAGGCAAGCAGATTTAGGTACTGAATCTCTCTTCCCCTCTTCGTTATCTAATTGTTGTAAAATATACAGAACATGAAACTTACCAATTTTTAATTTTTTTTTATTATGGTCAAATGCACATAAAATTTACCATCTTAACCATTTTTAAACATTCAGTTCAGTGGCATTAAGTACATTCTTGATATTGTACACCCACCACAACTATCCACTTTCAGAACTTGTTCATTGTCTCAAATTGAAGCTCTACCCACTAAGCAACAACTCACCCCTCTCCCCAAACCCTGGTAATTGTAATTCTGTTTTCTGTCTCTATGAATTTGACTACTCTAGGTACCTCCCATAAGCAGAATCATACAATATTTGTCCTTTCAGATCTGGCTTATTTACTTAGCATAATGTTTTCCAGATTGATCCATATTATAGTATTTATAAAAACTTCATTCCTCCATACATTTGCTCTTATGCTGATGGACATGGGTGGTTTTTTACCCTTTGGCTATTATAAATAATGCTGCAGTGAATATTGGTATCCAAGTATCTGTTCAAGTCCCTGCTTCCAGTTCTTTTGGGTGTATACCTAGGAGTGGAGTTGGTGGATCATATGATAATTCTATGCCTAGATTTTTGAGGAAATGCCAAACTGTTTTCCCTTTAGTTTACTCGTAAATGAGGCACTCAATCCTGCCATGGGTGTGTCATGGGGAATGCCAAGGAGACCTAGATTGAAATCGCCTGAGTTCAGAACTGTGGTGTTGGAGAAGACTCTTGAGAGTCCCTTGGACTGCAAGGAGATCCAACCAGTCCATTCTAAAGGAGATCAGTCCTGGGTTTTCTTTGGAAGGAATGATGCTAAAGCTGAAACTCCAGTACTTTGGCCACCTCATGTGAAGAGTTGACTCATTGGAAAAGACTCTGATGCTGGGAGGGATTGGGGGCAGGAGAAGAAGGGGATGACAGAGGATGAGATGGCTGGATGGCATCACTGACTCGATGGACGTGAGTTTGAATGAACTCCGGGAGTTGGTGATGGACAGGGAGGCCTGGCGTGCTGTGATTCATGGGGTCACAGAGTTGGACATGACTGAGCGACTGAACTGAACTGAGTTCAGACAGGTTGCCTGGTACTGCCATTCCCCACTCTCTCTGGTACCGATGTGGATCAGATGTGTTCTGGGGATGATGGTCATTACTGAGCCCAGGGCTGTACATTTTCTAGTACTGGGGTGCACTGCCTGTGGCCAGTAGGTTGCTATGAAGAAAGGAAACAAATTTTCTCTCCTACTCATGTGTCCAGAATTGTGGAAATGATGATATGTGCACACATTTGTGATTTAATTCATAGAACTAGAACCTCAAGCAGGGTTGGGATAAAGACTGGGGGAAAGGCAGGGAGAAGGCTAATGCTAGGACTGAGCCTCTCAAAAACACTGACCAGAGTCATAGGATGGCCCAGATGCAGCCAGGGTTGATCCAAAGAGCAAGTGAGCAATGAACCAGCCCAGCTCAGAGCTACTGTGAATCCACATGGGTTCAAATGTCAAATGTCTGGGTTCAAATGTCAGTTCTACTTGCTAGTTTGGATAATGAACTTAACCTCCCTCAAGTTCAGTTTTCTTATTTGTAAACTAGGGACATTTACAGAGTTATGAGGATTAAAAAAAAAAAAAACACCATACATGTGATCTCATTCCCACAGTGCCTGGCCCCACACTCCATGCAGGTTAGTTAGTCTTTTCCCTCAAACCCCAAACATCAAACTCAGGTGCTGTGTTAGATTGGGAAGACATTCCCTCACCTCCAAATTCCAGAAACCTCAAAACTTGGGGTTTTGAGGCAGTTCGTATTTTGGTGGCCATTCTAGAATTTCCCTGTTGTCTTTCTATTGCTTTCCTTCTCTCCAAGTCAAATGCTTTATCTTTGGGGGACTGGCAGATGGGGCTTTTTTAGTAAGTACAAAACTGACTATTAAGCAAAGAATAGACTCTTTGCTTAAAATTTAAAAAAAAATTTTTTTTAACTAACAGAAAACCTCAGTTATCATGGGCAAAATTCTTCCAGATGCTGCTGGAAATGAAAGCCTTTTGTAGCAATCCAGGTTCACTTACTGCAAAGGATTCACTCTCCAGGCAGCCACAGCAGGAGTGAAGGGAGAAGCAATGTGAACACGCTTGGAGGCCATAACCTTATGTAAACATAAACTGTTGCCATGAATAATAAATACAGAAAATTAAATATTTGATAAATGAGCATGTATCCAACTAGACAGATCTCCCTGGTTCAGAGGTTCAGCCCAGCTTTCCACTCATCCTTGCTGATTTAATTCAATGAGCCGACCTGCAAACACAGCCAGGGTTCCGATGATGCAGACGAGCATGAAGACTGCCAGGAGAATGTGGTCCATCACCATCGCAACGTACTTCCATTCCTCAGCCGCCTGGGAGAGAGGAATGTGTCAGAATGTCCTGAAGATGATGGCGGACTCCCAACGTTTGTGCTATCCATCATCCAGGGGCCCTTTGACTGTGGACCCTCCCTCCACTGGCACTGTGATCTTTATCTTTTAAAGAGGTTATTCACAATGTGATGACTTGCTAAGATGGCCTAGGGAGTCATCAGGCACATCTTACATCAGTAGCTGCCCCTTGAATGCCAACCTTCCCATCAAGCCAAACCCATCAGATGCTCTGTGCTTAAGCACATGACCATTTAAATCCCAAGGCGCGGATCTCAAGCCACAAAGCTTACGTTATTGGACTCCTGGTCTGACTTCATGGTCTCTGCGATGTATTTGATGCCCTCAATGGCACTTTTCACCTCGGGGTGTTTGATCAGGGGAGAGTGGAAACCCATTGGTGGAGGCCCTGGTTTCCCAGAAATGTCAGAAATATCGATGTCTTCTGTAAAAATCTTTTTGTCTTGTTTTTCTCTGGATGGTCTTTTCATCGTGGAGAAGAACATGATATTTGGGATAGTGTCGATAAAAACCTAATACAAAAGAAGTCCAGGTATGGGAATTATTGTCAGCAGGGCAAGCATCAAACTATGATTTTGAATAAGCAATGAGACCTTGGGCAAGTCATTCAGGTTCTCTAGGCCTCAGCTACTTTTGTCCCTAAAACAAAACGACCATACTAGATTTTCTCAGATTCATCTATGTCCTGTGGCCTGTTAAATGACTACAGCTAATAGAGATGATCCTGTAATGCCAGAAGTTGGCCACTGGAGGGAGCAAGTGTGCAGCTATTGGACTTCTAAAAAACTACTGATGCTTATTAAGCTTCCAGACCTCCTATAAGCACCTGCTTTCTTCAAAGCCCCTATTCTCATGACCAAAAGATTAAAGGGCCCCTCCTGCCAAAAAAAATTTAAGGTTCCAACCCCACAAAACAGCTAGACTGTTTTTTTCTGTTTCTTGTTCCTGAAGAAGTGTGGCATAGGTATTGCTGCATTCGTGCTCAGTCATGTCCGATTCTTTGTGACCCCATGGACTGCAGCACTCCAGGCTCCTCAGTCCATGGGATTCTCCAGGCAAGAATACTGGAGTGGGGTGCCATTTCCTCCTCCAGGGGATCTTCCTGGCCCAGGGATCAATCCCTGTGTCTCCTGTATCGGCAAGCAGGTTCTTTACCTCTGCTCCACCTGGGAAGCCCTATAGATATTGCTAGGAGTTACTTAACAGCCTTTAGAGAAGCAGAGACGACTTCTCCTCCCAAAAGAATGCATTGCAAACAGTAGTTTCTCTGTCAGTTCATGGCAAATCTTTTGCATTGTGCACAAAAGCCGGGACATTCGTGTCTGTGTGAATGTGTGTGAAAGAACTGATACACCTGAAATGTTAACACATTTTAAAATTCAGTAAAAATAAATGTATGAGACCAAGTTCTTCATTAAAACTTAACTTTCTGACACTCTCTCATCAAGCCCAGCCACCCCACCCCCCGCCCCGCCAGTCTCCAGCCCTTATTCCAGTCTCAGCAGATGATTCCACCAGCAAAGAAATAGTCAGTCTATTCACATACAAACAGGTCAAGGTTTCATGATATTTGAATTAAAAGACAATGATTTATTTGTCTTTTCTAAACAAAGAGATTCTTTAAGGTTGACATTGAAGTGGGCTTTGTTAATTCTGGTTTTCTTATCTCCCTGGGGAGGCTGCATGAGTTATTTATCTTCAGCCAGAGTCCAGAAAAATTCCTCCCGCAAAGACCCTACAGCCCAAGAAAGCCTTTCTGTTTCTAAGTGCCTAGCAGGGTTACCTAGGACGCCAGTGGCCATGTGGAAAGGGAGACTTGTGGCTGCCCTCGAGGGAGTGGCTGCCCTGTTCAAAGTGTCCCAGTGCCTTACTCACTCACCTTCCGCACCCACTCGGGCATGACGTGGGTGCTGGGGGAGCGGTGGTGCGTGTTGATGACGATGACGGTGATGATGATGGATGCGATGACAAACACCATGGTGAACAGCATGTACTTCCCAATCAAGGGCACGGCGCTGGAGGTGGAAGGGATCAGCTCCACGATGACCAGAAGGAACACAGTCAAGGACAGCAAGACAGAGATGCTGAGGGTCATCTTCTCTCCTGGATGAAATGAGGAGGAGACAGACACAGCAACCCACCTGTTATGGGCTAAACTGCTCTTCCCCCCACATCTATAGTGCTTCCTAGGTGGCTCAGCCAGTAAGGAATCTGCCTGCAGTGCAGGAGACCTGTGTTCGATCCCTGGGTTGGGAAGACCCCGTGAGGAGGGCATGGCAACCCACTCCAGTCTTCTTGCCTGGAGAACCCCATGGACAGAGGAGCCTGGCGGGCTGCAGTCTGTGGGGTCACAAAGCATTGAACACAACTGAAAAACTGACAGTAAATTTATATGTTGAAGCCCCAAACCCCAGCACCTCAGGGACTGTATTTGGAAACAGGGCCTTTACAGAGGTAATTAAATTAAAATGAGGTCTTAGGTTGGGTCTTCGGTGACTGGCGTCCTTATCAGAAAAGATTAAGACACAGACAGAGAGAAAAGGCCATGTGAGGGCGCAGGGAGAAGACAGTCATCTGCCAGCCAAGAAGAGAGGGTTCAGAGGAGACCAATGCTGCTGACACCTTGAGCTTGATTTCCAGCCTCCAGAACTATGAGAAAATAAATTTCTGTTGTTTAAGCCACCAGCCTGGGATCCTTTGTGAAGGCAGTCCTAGCAAATGAACACACCAGTGAAACCCAAGGGTGAGAGAGGAATGTGACTGGCCTGTTCTCAAAGCCTCACACTGGGGAGTTTTTTTTCTGCAGTATTTCCTATGAGACCCTGGCACTTAACTCTGCTGACAATGGCAAGTGGCAGGCGTTTCCATCAGATGCTGCCAAGCAGGAAATGCTACTTCATGTCATGCCCCAGAATTCTATTTCTTGGTGGAATCCAGGGAAACCAGAGAGGTTCTGGGTGGCAAGTGAGAACCCAGATGGCAGTTTTTCTGTCTGCAGCAGAACGTCGTAAACCTCACGAAACTGAACCGCAGCCTGGCCTACTTGTTACTCAGCAGATGGATGTGTAGGTCAGAAGTACGTGTATCTTTCTCACTGTGGAAGCAAGCTGCAAGACCAAAGCTGAGAAAGGACAAAATCAATGATTTCACACCACTCACTTTCTCATATTCTCTAAGGAGATGACTTGTTTTGTGTGTGTGTGTGTTTTGATTTTTTTTTTTTTTTTCCCACGTTAAGGGCCAAGGGATTCCCTTTCCCCTGAATCTTTTCCCCAGGCCCTACAGTTTCAGGGCAAACAATTCCCGGATGGTGTCTTGCCTGGACAAGTAAACAAGAAAGCCTGGGAGTGAATGACTCTGGAATAGTTTTGTGGGGATTGATCAGCTTCGAGGCAGTAAAGAGCCTTTGGAAGGGACTTTCCTTGGGCTGGTCTTGCTGTTTGTGTCCTGGGAAACCCTCATGTGGCCCTGATTTCCAGTGTGGAACTTTGCCCATTCTGGATGTTTTCAGATGTTAGTGACATACACAGGATCCGGCGTGGACGCAAACAAGAAGTTGTCAATTTCTGGTGGATAGGAAGGTCTTCAAAAGTAAAAAAGGAAACAGAATTATAAGTGTAAAATATGGATCAAAGTACATCAAATTTCTCGATTAGTGATAATAGTAGCTAACACTGTCTCACTTTATCAAACTATCTCACTGTTCTAAATGCTTTTCTAGCATAAATCATCTAATATTGACAGAAACTCTGTTTAGTTTCCATAGTTTCCCGCCTAGTGTTTTCTCTCTTCACTTTGAGAAACTTCATTTGATTAGAAAGTTGAAAAAATATGTGTGATCATTTGTTTAAGAACAAACACAATCCCCTAGAACATACATTCTGTGGGGCGAATTCTGCCTTATTCTTTACCTTATCCCTGTCTTGCAACAGTTGTTTAAAAGGTATATGTTGAGTGAGTGAATGTGTAAGCTTTTTTTTTCCTTTTTGGAAAGTTGGATTTAGACTTTTGTGGGGTTTTTTCTGTGGCATTTTGATACAGTTGTTTTCTGGCATATGGACTATCTTACTATCTTTCTTTTTTTCCTACTTGTCTCCCTTACATTGTTTGAGAGCAGTGACTTGCTGGCAGACATGCGTGTTTCCTTACCCCCTTTTCTCTAGATTGTTGGTGTCTGGTGAAATTATGTCACAGATGTGATTACTCAGTAGGAGGCCCAGGCTGATACAGGAGAAAGAATTGCCACTTGGGAAGTATGGTCTTATGTGTAAAGATACTGCCATCTGGAAAAGAGACACAAAAGCTATTTTCAAGAGGCAAGCAGTAGACAAAAGAGGCAAGACCTGGGTGAGTCACAGAGAGCAAGTGACTTCAAGGGGGAAGGGGCCCTGGGAGTGTCTGTGGCCCATGCCTTGCCCACATGTTTCAGGGCACACAGCAGGTATTCAACAAATAGGTGCTGGTGGTTATTCACTTAACCAGAGCTATGTGTGCACCTTCAGGGTCCCATTCAGCTCTCTGCCTGCCCTGCTGTCTGCCCCAGCAGCCTTCACCCACGTGGCCACTCAGAGCACGCATCCTTCCAGGGCTGGTGCTTTGGGTCTGTCTGCCTGCATTTGTTTATCAGCCATGGTTATTTCTGGCTTCCCCTAAAATAGCAGCGCGTGATCCATCAGCGTCAGCAGCCGCCACCATGGCAACTGCACCCACCTGAGTCTGTGGGCAGGTAGAACACCAGGCCAGTCAAGAAGGAGAAGAGCAGGCAGGGGATGATGACGTTGACGATGAAGTAGAGGGGAAGGCGCTGCATGACGAAGTGGTAGGTGATGTCCAGGTAGGGGGTGGAGGGGCAGCATGCGTAGAACACCCAGTGCTTCCAGCCCCTCGACTCCTTGATCACCCATTCTCCGCTCTCCATGAAGTTGCTCAGGTCTGGCTGGTCGCTCTCCTGAGAAGACAGAGTGAAACTTTGACAGCCCAGCCTTGTCACCATGAGGAGGGGCAGGGTTTCCTAGTCAGCTGTGACAAAGCAACAAATTCCAGTGCCGTCACATACCTAGGAGGGGATCTTGTGTATGGTCCTTTCCTATAAAAGAAGGGGGGTTGGGGACTTTCCTGGTAGTTCAGCAGATGGGACTTCACCTTCCAATGCAGGGAGTGTGGGGTTGATTCCTGGTTGGGGAGCTGGAGTCCCACATGCTGCTCTGCCAGTGAACCAAAACAGTACAGACGTGATATTGTAACAATTCAGGAAGGACTTTGAAAATGGTCCGCATCCCCAAAAAAATCTTTAAAAAAATAAAAAATAAGTGGGTTGGGACTATGGAGACTTTTTTCCATGTTGACTATACATTCAAGTTTCCTTGGACCTTTAAGACTAGCAAGGAGAGACAAGAAAGCCTTCCTCAGTGATCAGTGCAAAAAAATAGAGGAAAACAACAGAATGGGAAAGACTAGAGATCTCTTCAAGAAAATTAGAGATATCAAGGGAACATTTCATGCAAAGATGGGCTTGATAAAGGACAGAAATTGTATGGACCTAACAGAAGCAGAAGATATTAAGAAAAGGTGGCAAGAATACACAGAAGAACTGTATAAAAAAGATCTTCATGACCAAGATAATCACGATGGTGTGATCACTCACCTAGAGCCAGACATCCTGGAATGTGAAGTCAAGTGGGCCTTAGAAAGTATCACTACGAACAAAGCTAGTGGAGGTGATGGAATTCCAGTTGAGCTATTTCAAATCCTGAAAGATGATGCTGTGAAAGTGCTGTACTCAATATGCCAGCAAATTTGGAAAACTCAGCAGTGGCCACAGGACTAGAAAAAGGTCAGTTTTATTCCAATCCCAAAGAAAGGCCATGCCAAAGAATGCTCAAACTACCACACAATTGCACTCATCTCACACGCTAGCAAAGTAGTGCTCAAAATTCTCCAAGCCAGGCTTCAGCAATATGTGAACTGTGAACTTCCAGATGTTCAAGCTGGTTTTAGAAAAGGCAGAGGAACCAGAGATCAAATTGCCAACATCCACTGGATCATCGAAAAAGCAAGAGTTCCAGAAAAACATCTATTTCTGCTTTATTGACTATGCCAAAGCCTTTGACTGTGTGGGTCACAATAAACTGTGGGAAATTCTGAAAGAGATGGAAATACCAGACCACCTGACCTGCCTGTTGAGAAATCTGTATGCAGGTCAGGAAGCAACAGTTAGAACTGGACATGGACCTAGAGAATGGATCCAAATAGATAAAGGAGTACATCAAGGCTGTATATTGTCATCCTGCTTATTTAACTTATATGCAGAGTACATCATGACAAACGCTGGGCTGGAAGAAGCACAAGCTGGAATCAAGATTGCCAGGAGAAATCTCAATAACCTCAGATATGCAGATGACACCACCCTTATGGCAGAAAGTGAAGAAGAACTAAAGAGCCTCTTGATGAAAGTGAAAGAGGAGAGTGAAAAAGTTGGCTTAAAGCTCAACATTCAGAAAACTAAGATCATGGCATCTGGTCCCATCACTTCACGGCAAATAGATGGAGAAACAGTAGAAACAGTAGCTGACTTCATTTTTCAGGGCTCCAAAATCACTGCAGATGGTGACTTCAGCCATGAAATAAAAAGACGCTTACACCTTTGAAGAAAAGTTATGACCAACCTAGGCAGCATGTTGAAAAGCAGAGACATTGCTTTGCCAAAAAAGGTCCGTCTAGTCAAGGCTATGGTTTTTCCAGTAGTCATTAATGGATGTGAGAGTTGGACTATAAAGAAAGCTAAGCACCGAAGAATTGATGCTTTTGAACTGTGGTGTTGGAGAAGACTCTTGAGAGTCCCTTGGACTGCAAGGAGATCCAACCAGTCCGTCATAAAGGAAATCAGTCCTGAATGTTCATTGGAAGGACTGACACTGAAGCTGAAACTCCAATACTTTGGCCACCTGATGTGAAGAGCTGACTCACTGGAAAAGACCCTGATGTTGGGAAAGATTGAAGGCGAGAGGAGAAGGGGATGATGGAGGATGAGATGGTTGGATGGCATCACCAACTCAATGGACATGAGTTTGAGTAAACTCTGGGAGTTGGTGATGGACAGGGAGGCCTGGCATGCTGCACTTATGGGGTAGCAGAGAGTTGGACACGACTGAGTGAATGAACTGAACTGGAAGCTTTAAAACCTATTAGTGCCCTAGCTCTGCACTAGGCTGATTCAATCAGAATTATTGGGTCTGAGTCTGGGCATAGGAAATTATGTAAGCCCCAGATGGTTCTCTTATGTAGCATGTCAAGAACTTGCCCAAGCAATTGAAAAGCATGAAAGTAGATGATCCCCAAAGAGCTAATGGATGCAACGAGCCTGCGATAATGTAGGGGCAGAGTTGGAGACCTAAGTCTTGCTTTTGCTGCATCCAAACTCCTCCCAAGGGGTCATCACATACCGGGTTGATGACCACCACGGAGCCATCATAGGTCCAGGTGCCCAGCTTCATGCTGCAGTTCTGTTCGTCAAAGGGAAAGTGGGTGACGATGATCTCGCAGTAGCTTTTAAAGATGGCGGGAGGTGTCCATGTGATGTGGCCGGTGTAGTCCAGGAGCACTTTGGTGAACTTGACGATGGCAAAGTCACCATCTGCACTACAGTTGGGATAAAAGAAGAACAGGGCTCCAAGTGACAGATGAACCTTCAGTTCTGCTTAGGGATGTTAACAGGAGACAGCTGTTAATTATTCAGGTGCTAATTATAGAAGCTTTCTTTCGAGCAGCATTGCTTTTTATCTATGGCCGTGTTTTCCAAATTTGCCTGATAATAAGGATCATGGGGTGCTTGTTTAAAATATAGATTCCTGAACCTAGAAAATAATACAAGTGAATCTATATACAAAACAGACTCACAGGTATAGGAAGCAAACTTATGATCAACAATGGGGAGGGGGAGGGATAAATTAGGAGTATGGGGTTAACAGATACAAACTACTATACTTAAAATAGATAAGCAACAAGGATTTACTGTGTATTACAGGGAACTATACCCAATATCTTGTAATAACCCATAATGGAATTTATCTGCAAAAAATCCAAATCACTATGCTGTACACTAGAAACTAACACATTAACTATACTTCAATTTTAAAAAATTAAATATAGATTCCTGAGCACTGAATCTAAGCACTGAATCAGGATATCTGGGAATGAATCTGAGAATGTATAGTTTTAAAAAACTAACTGGTAACACAGATCCACGGCATCCCAGACTTTTTCTTCCCAGTCCTCAGTAGTATTTGTAATGTTGAATAAGTGAAAAGCAGAAGTGTTATTTGCTCAGTCGTTTCCAACTCTTTGCGACCCACGGACTGTAGCCCGCCAGGCTCCTCTGTCTATGGGATTCCTCAGGCAGGAATACTGGAGTCGGTAGCCAGTCCCTTCTCCAGGGGATCTTCCCAACTCAGGGATCAAACCCAGGTCTCCTGCATTGCAGGCAGATTCTTTACTGTCTGAGCCATCAGGAAAGCCCCAGTCTCCATCTATGCCCTCTCTGATATACTTTAAAAGTTAATTGGGGTTGCTTCTCTGGTGGCTCAGTGGTAAAGAATCTGCCTGCCAATGCAGGAGACACAGTTTCGATTTCTGATCTGGAAAGATCCCACAGTAACTAGGTCTATGTGCCACAGCTAGTGAGCCTGTGCTCTAAAGCCCATGAGCCACAACTACTGAGCTCACACGCCCCGACTACTGAATCCCCTGCACCCTGGAGCCCGAGCTCGGCAACAGGAGAAGCCACTGCCATGAGAAGCTCATGCACCACAACTAGAAAGGAGCCCCCACTCTCCTCAACTAGAGGAACAGCCCTTGCAGCAACGAAGAGCAGAATAATTAATTTTTAAAATACTTTAAAAAACTCTTTTACAGAAGTTAATTGGGGGGGAAATCCAGGAATTTTAAATAAAAATATGGCTAGTGGCTCATTACTATGATAAGCAGGTTAAAGAGGGTTCTATTAGCTTTGAAAGAACTATTTAGACTCCAGTGGAGGAGGATCACAAACTCAGATGCCTCGAGGCCAGGCAAGCGAGGAAGGAGGGAGAGGTGAGCCTCACAAAGGAAGAGCCCCTCACCCCGGCAAGGAAGTGTGTCTGCATGGGAGTGAAGGCTCCCTGTTGCCTGATATTTGATCCTTCCTTGGAAGCTGGAAATCTAGATTTCTAATCCAAAGTTTTCATATTTTTGAATGTTGGAATTTTCTAGAGAGGCTAAAGGGCTTCCAAGGCGGCACTAGCGGTAAAGAACCTGCCTGCCATTGTCGGAGACGTGGAAGACACGGGTTTGGCCTGGGTCGGGAAGAGCCCCTGCAGAAGGAAATGGCACCCCACTCCAGTGTTCTTGCCTGGTGAATTCCGTGGACAGAGGACCTGGCAGGCTGCAGTCCATGGGGTCACAAGACTGAAGCAGCTGAGCATGCATGCAGAGGGGCTAAAAATTCAGGTTTTGATGTATTTTCCTATTTTCAAATGTTGGCAATAATTTCTCATTTGAAAAAACAGCATGGTGGATACTGAAAAATAAGAAACCCTCCCTGCAGATCTACTCATCCCCCAAATGGCCTGTCCCCTAGGGCCTTGGCAGAGAGCAGGATAGTATAATTAGGGGCTGAAAAGTGGGTGGTGTCTGCCTGGTGCCCCATATGGATATGTCATGCCTCATTTTATAAACCAAGAAATTTTCTCCCCATTGATTTTTCCTTGGGACTGAGAAGAGGCTCTATCCAGAAAACTATGCAGCTTTAGACCCTCCCAACAGAGCTGAGGGGGAGGATGGTCTACATTTCTCCTTCCAAGCAGGTGAAATGGGATTCTCTCCCCTGTGAGAGTGTTTCTATCTGATCTGATCTAAAGGACCAGAGGGTTTTAATTGCTTTGCTTAGATGCTAAGTGAAAGATAAACTTAACCCTGAGAGATAGACACTTCTTCCTTATCAGCACACCTGTCCCAAAGTTTACACAAAATGATGGGATACTTTGGCTCAAGCTTGAATCCCAGGTCTGATTGCAAAATATGCAATAAAATATCAAAGTTGGGGCGGGTCACCTTAAAGGGTATCATGTCCGCTAACTAGCCCTGGCCATCTTCCCTGGAGAGTCTGCTAGTATGCACAGCCTGCTCGCCCCAGACGCGTGCTGCAGACTGTCAGGCCACAAATCCTCTAGGCCAGTGTCGAATGCTGCTGCCTGGAAGGATGCTGTTTGCAAGGAACATTCCCTGACAAATGAAGGGCGTATGATAATGAGCGTGTCATTAAAGCAGAGTGTCTTGAATCACATTATAATTTCACAACGTGCAGTCTGTCACAGAGCCCAGTGGATGGGCTACACAGGCATCCCGGGCCATCAGCAGCACGCTGCGTCCTGGGATGCCATGAGGAGGTGACGAATAACAACCCCGCGAGGTTCAGACCTATTGGTGGGAAGGACATTTAATTCCAAGGAACTCAATTATAGGACGTTTGGGTTCCTTGGACAGTTGCCACATACCCTTCAGGAGTTCTCAGGGATTAAATGTCCCCCACCCCACAGCCCTGATTCAATTTGGCTCTGATAATTGTTTCTATTCATAACATGAGACACCATATGGCACCCCTAGCATGTCAACTTGGCTCTTGGTTTTTAAGGGTTATTTAATGTGAACAGTGGTGAAACGCCTACCGAGAGTGGCAGCCCTTCCGTGAGGGCACCTGGGCTCCCCCTCCACCCTCCGAATGTCTGCCTTCTCATCCTGGCTGTTTTGCTCACTTGTTATAAAGAACGAGGTCTGGGCGCCAGATCTTTTCCGAAGGAATGTGAATTTTTTTCACGCCACCATAGTCATCTGGATTCCATTTTAAGTTGTAATCCACCCATTGCTAGAAATGAAGACATTTTTAGTCAATGGAAAACAATGAAAAAATCTGGGGTTATCAAGAGCTCTGATGGATGTGGTAACTCAGGTATGGACAGAAATTGTGCTCCGGTAAGAAGGGTTTGATTCAGAGTTTGGCTTTCACTTGAGTAAGAAGTGAAAGCACATACAGAGCATCGAGTACATGCTGGCACAATTATAGGCATTTCAACCCATTTTCATCATTTAGTCCTCACAGTGTTCTCATGAGGGAGGAGTGATTATTGACCCCATTTTACAGATGAGAAAATAAAGGTAGCCCCAAGTCATGCCCACCTTAGCAAAGGAGAATGACCCTATTGTGAATGTTTTCCTCAAGCAGGCAACCTCACTTTTTGAAAAGTGGTATATTTTTTCTGCATTATAAAAGTTACATGTACCCAATGCAGTAAATTTGGATAACACAATGTTGAACTGTCTCCCCCAAATTAATACAAAGTTCTAATCCCCTGTACCTCAGAAAGCGACCTCATTTGGAGATAGGGTGTTTATAGAAGTAATTAAGTTAAAATGAAGTCATTAAGGTGGGCCCTAATCCAGTATGACTGGTGTCCGTATAAGCAGGGGGACATTGAAGAAGATGTATATTCAGAAAGAAAGTCATGCGAACATGAAGACAGCCAATCTAAGCAAAGGAGAGAGGCCCGGAGCAGGTTGTCCCTCACGACCCTTAGAAGGAACCAGTTGTACCAAGCCCTTAATGTTGGACTTTCGGCCTCAGAAACTGTGAGACAGTAAGTTTCTATTGTTTAAGTTGTCTAGGTTGTCCAGCAGACCTAGCAAACTAATACATACAGTAAAAGCACAAAGTTAAAATAATAATAGTAATGAACACAAAACATCCCACTACCCCAAAATATCTGCTTTCAACATTTTGGTGCACATCCCTATTACCCAAATTGATTTCCTCTGGGTCCATGTTAAATTTCAGAGTGAATAAGAACAACATGAACACACTTATCTAGCTGCATTACCTGTTTCAGACGAACATTGGTTGTCACGATCTGATTTACTTCATCCTGAAAAAAAGATAAGGCCCATCTTTAGGGGGACCAGTGGGGAGCTGGAGAGGATGCCCCGGACTGGGTGGTGTGGGTGCTGTGGGGCGCTGGGAACTCTCTGGTCTCACCACGTTGATGAGCTGTATCAGCTGCAGGCCCACCGTGACCTCCACGGCCTGGCGGTGGTCTTCCACGGGCCGTACCACGCTGTTGTAGCCTTCAAAGAGCTTTGCCACCAGCCGAGTCTCATGTTCGGAGCCCAGGACGAGGCCAGCTGGGATGGCAAAGGACACACTCACTGTCAGAGTCCACCCCCACGCTCTACACACACTAACGTGAACATATATATCTGAATCACGGTGCTGTATACCTGAAACTAACACAATATAATAAATCAACTATATTTCAATTAAAAGACAAAAAAGCAAACAAAAAATGTGTACGTGAACGTTCATAGCAGCAATATTTTAACAGCTATGAAAATAACACAAATGTCCATCAACAGATAAATGAATAAACAATTTGTGGTATATCCATACGTTAGAATGTTATTCAGCCATGAAAAGGAATGAAGTTCTTATACATGCTGTAACATGAATGATCCTTGAAAACATTATGCCAGAAGAAGTCAGACACAACAGGACATGTATTGTGTGATTCTATTTATATGAAATATCCAGAATAGGTAAATCCGTAGAACAGAGTCGATTAGCAATTACCAGGGACTGTGGGGACAGGGAAAGGGGAGTAACTGCTAATGGGCCCAGGATGTCCTTCTGGTGATGAACGAGTTATGGAATTAGATAGTGGTGATGGTTGCTTAACATTGTGAATATACCTAATGCCATTGGATTGTGTGCTTTAAACCGGTAATTTTATGTAATGTCTATTTTACCATGGTAAGCTTTACATATATATTTATGTATTTTTATCATAATTAAAAAAAAATCATCTATGTCCCAGTTAAGTTGCTAAGAGAGAAAATCACATATTCTGTTGACCTGGATTTGGGTCTCCTATTTGGAGCATATTTAATTCCAAGGAATGTTTACCACATTTTCCTTCAGGATGAAGGGCAATATCATGCGGTATTCTCAGAGCCCACAGCTTTTAGGCGTCCAGCATGACATGGTCTTCGCTGGTGAGCAGGCAGAGAGACATTCTCACCTGAGGTTCCGAGTGGTGGACTGACTTGTCTGTGGTCACGCGGCTAGGGCATAGCTCTGGTTAGAGCCCGTCACTCTGCACCATGCTCCTGAACTCACTTTTAATGTTATGATCGTGCTGTGGGCTGTCCTGGAAATTGTACAGCTACATGTGCCGCTATTCCTCTGAGAAAATGTGTTCCAAATTCCAAGCGCCTTATGAAGGATCCCTGTAACTCAAGCCCTGGTGGTTTGGGGATTGCCTGTTCAGGGCTGGGAGAGGAAGTAGACACACAACCCATCTGCCCGGATTCATGTAACCAGATCTCCCCTTTCTGCAGGTTATTGCTGAAACCACACCTTTTCTCCCGGCCAAGACAACTTTTAAAATGAAATGAGTGAGATGCTTTCCCTTTTCCCCCCTGCAGTTGTGTTCAGATTAACTGATCACGTCTAAGGCAGGTTATTACTCTTTTTATTATTTTTCTGCTTGGATCCTAAGTTTGGAAGGGTTTGTCAACAAAACAATTATTAAGTAAAAAGTAGTCCCCTTTTCTATTTCTATTGATCAACAAAAATAATCACGTATCCAACTTGTTTTGTGTTAAATACTCCTCTACATGCTTTATATGTACTAAAAATTTCAGTCCTCATAACAATGATAGTATATACTATCATTATCCTCAATTTACAGATGGGGAAATTGAGACCCAGATTTCATCGGTGGTAGAGCCAGGATTTACACCCAGAGTCTATGCTCTCAACCATTATTTCTCATCCAGAGCTTTAGATCAACTTGAAATGACTAATGCTCTATAATGAGCTGAAACATTTTCATCCTCCCCAAAGTAGGCTTTAATTAGCCTGTTGAGCTTTATTAAAGGTCCTATATTTGTGATACGTTATTGAATCCTTATAAAATTCTATGAGGTCAGTCTTTACTCCTACTTTAAAGATGGGAAAACTGAGGTTGGAACAGCAGAGACACATGTCATGGCTCCCAGCTAGTTACAAGTGGGATTCTAAGTGGAGACGGTCAGACACAAGGACCTGTATACCTCACCACTTCCCTAAAGGCAAGCATATTGTGTCCATTCAACGTTTTGAAGCTTTCAGTGTTGCTAAAGTGTCTTCACTATGACCTTCCTGGGCTCTGTGTGTGGAACTTCCAGCTAGCCTAGCTTTTCATTTCTAGTTTCTCAAAATGTCTGAACCCAAAGGGTTCATGCAGAGCCTTCACATGGCAACTCCCCCAGACCACCGGCATTGGAGACACCTTAGAGCTGCATGTTGTCTGATGGAGTTTTTGCGGTGGCCCCTTGGGACACAGAAATCCTCTGTCTTCTACGCTTTGTCTACCCCCGGCCTCACCCAGCCCACAGTGGGGGCAGGGGGGTGCTGGCATGGATCACTTCGAGCCTCGGCCACTGGGTTTCAGGTTATTTCTTTGATGTTATCTTGGGCTGCTTATTTTTAAGTGACAGTTTATTCCAGTTTGACAGGAAGAACATACTAGAAAGCAGCAGAGAGAGCAGATGATCAGCATTATGTGGCAGGGAAATATGCAGGCAGACCCTAAGGTCAACTAGGGAGCAGGGAGGACTGGGGAGCCTGGCATGGATGGCATTCCAGGGATACCATTCCCGCCTTTGTGCCCTTGCCAAGGACAAGGGTCCCTGTACCTTCTGCCATGAGTTTCTAAGGAATTCCTAAGGTCTCAATTTCTTAGACCACATTCACTGGTATTCTGTTCTTTTTTCCTCCTCAAAGCAGGGCAGAGTATCACTCAAAGTTTTATCACGTAAAGGACTTGAACTCAGAATTCTAGGTTTTGTTCCCAATTCCAGTGTGGTCTGGATAATTGGACAATTTCTTCACAGATTCAGTAAATCACAGTAAATACTTTCTTTGGAAGGCAGGTATAAATTGACAAACACACAGATAAACACATAAATAATGTTGAAGTTTCCTTTTTCAGCAAATCATGTTGGTCATTCTTATTCAGATGGGGGCAACACTAATTCATTCATGTCCAGCATTTGCTGCATGCAAAGCATTGTCTGAAGAGCTTTGACGTTTTCAGACATGAATCTGACACAGATCCCGTCTTCCTACTCTCATGGACATCGACATTTGTCATTTACATAAATAACTGTGAACAAGTTGGAAAGCAATATGCCATAAGGAAGGTGGCAATGAAGAGCTTGAGATTCCTGAGCTGGGAGAGAGGAAAGGTTGTAATGAAAGTGCTGTATAAATAGAACAGAGATCATTATGTGTTAAGCTAATACCGGAAAAAGTGTCACTGATATGAATGAGAATTTTGCCCCCAAGGGATTGAATCAAAGCAGGGGGACCAGCCACAATTTCAAAGTGTTCTTTTGTATTGTACTGGTCCACTCTGTATTTTTATTTGGGCGACAGCTTGCTGTGTTGGGCAAAAGGAATTCTGTCCTGTTCTTCCCAGGTGGCTCAGTGGTAAAGAATCCACCTGCAAAGCAAGAGACACAGGTTTGATCCCTCAGTTGGGAAGATCCCATGGAGAAGGAAATGGCAACCCACTCCAGTATTCTTACCTGGGAAATCCCATGGACAGAGGAGCCTGGTGGGCTACAGTCCATAGGGTCACAAAGAGTTGGACATGACTGAGCAGCTAAACAAAAACAGTGACCCTGGGTAATTCTTATCTTGACTGGTGCTGTGTCTCTGGCTGCCTTTCCAATTTCAGGGTATATTTTCTGACTGTGCACATAAAAAATGAAGTCTGATCACATTCCAAAGTTTATACATCAGGGGGCTTTGGGATGGTCCCAAAGTCAGTTTGAGATGGTCACTTTATGTCTCTTAGCTTCAGTTTCCCTATAATAAAAAAAGAGATGTTGGATTGCCTCATCTTGCCCTAAATTTCCATGAATCATCCATGTGAACTGACATCAAACTCTAGGTTTGATCTACATACATATCACATACTTTAAAAAAAAATAGTTAAACATGAATTTCTGGAGGTTTTTGGTGTCCTAAGAGATCGCTTAAAGATTTTTAAGTGTAAATATATCACTTAAGAATTTCCATTGAGTGTGGTGTTTGCAAACACACACACACACACACACACACCTCACCACCACCATCACCACCAGGCCAGCTTTGGTTGGATTGAGTCCAAATCCCACAGGATATAATTTACCAGAGTTGAGGCTATTTCCGTCAATTCTGCTACTGAAAAATACTACTAATAAAACTCTTCACCTCTTTTGCCCAGAAGACCTGTGTTTGTCAGAGCAATATTGGAGAAGGGAAATCACAGCATGTCAGCCGTCTTGTTTCTCAGTTGGGATGATATCACCAGTAAACTTTTATATGAAACAATCAGCCAACATCTATTTCCCTCAACCGGAAGTCTGGGATTCAGGATAGCATTTCAGTGGCTGCATTGTGACACAGTCCAGAGTTGAATGCAGGTCAAGGGCTGTGCAAGATTTTTATGGGTTCAATTCAAACCCAAACTCACATAAAGTAATGTCCTTAAAAAAATAAAGGAATGCATTCATATGAATTTTTTTTAACTTCAGGAGTTTAAAAGCTTACAAAATAGTTCTTCTCTCATGGAGAGTTTAGTTGTGGTTATGAATAGGTTTCTCCCTCCAGCACATGGAGCTGTCAATCAATCCTCTTCATTTTCAGAATTCTCCTTAAGCCATAAAAGGACTAGTTAACTGTATTACCTGTGATCATAAGTCACCCTGCTAAGTCCCTATAGTTGTTCAAATCTGATAGTGACTTCGGGATGGTAGAAGAGGTGCTGAATCCCATCATCCAGGTGACTCAGATACAGACACTGATGGAGGGAGAGAATGGCGGGTTTACTTTGTAGCTTTTGAGCAGGCAGCTCCAATTTTAACTGGATAACCCAAGCAAAAAATCTTTATCTGCAAACACAATCAAGCCAACATCAGTGAGGAGCTGACAGAAGAGCCTGGGACTGGTGAAGCCCTGCCATTCTTTATTCCCATCAAAGAAGCAAGACTCTGGTTTGGGGGCCTCTAGAGCCTCAGCCTCACAGGAGAGCCCCCAGCCCAGGCGCTTACCTGAGCAGAGTCCGAGGAGCAGGAGGAGTGGCCGGGGCTCCATGGGCTGGTGGTGGAGTGGCGGCCTGCGCTGCTCGCTGGCACTCTCTGGAGGGACACTCGGCTGCCGGAGGGTTTGGAGAGTGAGTCGGCCGAGCTGAGCTGTTGTTTTACGCCACCTGTTAGTGGCAGCAACAGCTGCGCTGCCCAGAGTTCCAGAGCCCAGGGCTGAGGTGGTTAACGTTATTACAGGGTGTACGTTTTACACAACTGCTGGATCTTGGACAAGCTGAGTGGGTACTGCACTGTGATTTAAAATGCACCATGAGTCTGGTCTTAATGAAGAAAAAATGTTTCCCTATTGAATACATTATTTTGCATGATGAGCAACCCCCCTTCCTTTTGTACGAATCAGAACCTCATCTGTGTGAATTGATCTGATCAGGACGACTTGGTCTGAGTAGATAGTCAGCTGTGTGTGTAAGACTTTATGCTAAATCACAAAAGTCCACATTCTACTAAAAAAGGAAAATTTTCTTGTTCCTTCTAGGCTGAGAGTGCCAGGGACTTTTATGACTGAATGAATCTGAGAAGAGTTTGGTTCATCCTGAATCAGTTGCTGGAGAGAATTCCATGTTTGATTGGGTTTGGTTTTAAACAACGGTGACTTCTGTAAAATTGATTTTACGACGGCCCCCAGAGTGCCTGTTCCAGCCCACCTCTAGCAGGCAATGCCTGTTCCGCAGTGTACCATTAGTGACAACAAACAGCCCCCCTCCTGTGGCCTGTTATTCAAGTGAAAAGTAATTATTGGGAAAAGTGCCCCTCTGCGTAAGCGCGGCTCCAGGCTCCTACTTCCTGCCATCATTCCTCTGCCTACCCTCACTCAGGAAGCAAGGAGCAGAGTGGTTCCGGTTTTCAATTTATTTAAAAAAAAAAAAATCTCCAAAACCTGCCATTAGTAATTGCTCAGTCTGAGAAGGATTTCTTTCTTTCTTTTTTTTTAACCAAAATAGAAAAGGGAGCAGTTATTTAAAGATACCCTAACCATTCTTCCCTTGCTTCCTTCTTAAATTGAATCAGGTGAACAAGGTCCTTCACCTTAAGGTCAAGAACAGCATCCTGGCCAATTCCCCTATTCCAGTGAGTCCAAAGAAATAATTAGGGAAAGAGTTGGAAGTGTAGTGGAGAGAGCTTGGGGTCTGCAATATATATATATATATTCTTTTAAATTGTGGGGGATGCACTAACCGTCCACCTAAAAGATTGGTTCCCTCCTTTCCGTAGCATAGCACTGTGACTACAAAGCCAGGAATACATCTTTCCACCACGCCCCTTACATCTAGATGAAGCCATGGGACTGAGTTCTAGAAAATGAAATAGGGGAAATTTTATGAGACTCACTGTCCTCCCACTGGAGCTCATCCATGCTCTTCTAGTCTCTGACTGGCTGGAAAGGACCTGGAATGGACATGACTCTCAGGGTTACCTTGGAAACCCACATGTTGAAAGGGGCTTTGATATCTTGCATCTTTGAATGACTCCAGGGAGGAGGGCAGCACATTGGCCTGGTCACCACCCAGCTCTGTTTCATGAATGGGAACAAGATTTTTACGGTGTTAAGTCCATTGAAATTTGTACAGCAGATGGTTTTATCATTATTAATATAAATTTTACTCCCTTGCATTGGGGATCCTAAAATATGTAGCACGGTGGAGGAAGACAGGAAAATTGGTATTGGAGGCAGAAAAGATGAAGATAACGCTGCTGCTGCTAAGTTGTTTCAGTCATGTCCAACTCTGTGTGACCCCATAGACGGCAGCCCACCAGGCTCCCCCATCCCTGGGATTCTCCAGGCAAGAACACTGGAGTGGGTTGCCATTTCCTTCTCCAATGCATGAAAGGAAAAGTGAAAGTGAAGTTGCTCAGTCATGTCTGACTCTTAGTGACCCCATGGACTGCAGCCTACCAGGCTCCTCTGTCCGTGGGATTTTCCAGGCAAGAGTACTGGAGTGGGTTGCCATCACCTTCTCCAATGAAAATAATAGCAAATTACTTAATAAAACTGTTGTCTTTGATTACTTCATGAGCAAAGTATGTGACAAGCCAGCGGCTTTAGAAGAAGTTGGAAAATGCAAAATTAGTGTTTTTTGTTTGTTTGTTTTTTACCAAGCTGCACAGCCTGTGGGATCTTAGTTCCCTGACCAGGGATGAAACCTCTGCCCCTGCTGTGGAAATTCAGAGTCCTAACCACTGGTGGTGGTGGTTGTTCAGTCACTCAGTCGTATTTGACCCTTTGCGACCCCATGGACTGCAGCATGCCAGGCTTCCCTGTCCTTCACTGTCTGCCTGAATTTGTTCAAACTCAAGTTCATTAAGTCAGTGATGCCATCCAACCATCTCATCCTCTGCTGCCCCCTTCTCCTCTTGCCCTCAATCTTTCCCAGCATCAGTCTTTTCCAATGAGTTGGCTCTTTAAATCAGGTGGCCAAGGTATTGGAGCTTCGGCTTCGGTTCTTCCAATGAATATTTAGGGCTAATGTCCTTTAGGATTGACTGATTTGATCTCCTTGCAGTCCAAGGGACTCTCAAGAGTCTTCTCCAGCACCACAGTTTGAAGGCATCAATTCTTTGGTGCTCAGCCTTTTTTATTGTCCAGCTCTCACTTTCATACATGACTACTGGAAAACCGTAGCTTTGACTATAGGGACCTTAGCTGCTGGACCACCAGGGAATTCCCAGTTCTTGTTGGTTTTGCTTAGTGAGTCTGTGCAAGGAAGAGTCAAACTCAGACAATAATTGGCTAGTTCAAGAACAGAAATGAAGGGGATTAGAATGAGTCCAGAAATCTGGAGACTTCTGCTTTGAACCCTAAGAGTAAGGGATAACATGGAAAAAAGACTTTGAGCAAAACAAAAGCCCATTAGGATTTCTCGACAGTCTCACCACTGTAGCAAAAATCCTTTAAGGCTATGCTCTTCATGCTCAGGCCCATTTCTTTCCCAGAGGAGCTTCCAGGCGGTTTCCACTAAGTTGGGGGAGAGAAGCCTAGGGGTTAGGATGCAAAGAAGTAAATCGGGCTTGAGAATTGTGTCTGGTAGAGAATCTCGGGTATGCATACAGGCACGTAAAAATGACTGCAAAGGAAAATTTCAGTTTACTAAGTATTTGAAGGAATTCTACGACCAAAGAATTCTTGAATTCAGACTACAAAACTTTTGGTTGCCCAAGCCTTGAATGAGTCCTTCCTTCGGTGCTCCAAAGACGCAGCGGCCGAAAATGAGCTGCAACCTCCTCAGTTTCCGCAAGAGGGCAGTCTCCGCACTGCTCGTCTCACAGGTGGCCTTGGAGGTAATGGACAAGGTAGAACCCGGCCGGGGCTACATCCAGGAGCCATGGAGGGCAACGGATAGGGAAGCTCCGCCCAAACAGCGAAATCAGAGACTAACTACGGAATCACTGCAGGCCGTCTCAGTGCTCAGCCACGTCCCCTTGGCCTTTATCTCCACTTGGAGGAATCTACTGACTTCCCACACCTGCAACCCTCTGCCTGAGGTTTTGTTTTGTTTTGTTTTGTTTTTCCCTGGCTCTGGGAACACAGGGGGCGTGTTGGAAATTCAAGGGAGTTACTGCCCTTAGAAGGAACCCTCGACAGCTGTCGGAGGATAAATTCCCCTCTCTGCTGGGGTAACCAGGCATGCTCTGCACCCTTGAGTACGTCCATGGGATGCAGTGTTCGGCGTCTGTGCTGAAAGTGGCCTGACAACCCTGCCTTTATTGGCTTGCTTCTCTCTTCTGTCTCACTCTCCCCACCCTGCCACTTCTCTGATCAACTACTTGCAGGGTCTGCTTCTAGGGAAACTCAAATCAAGACAGAATTTCTCACCCTGTCTGGCCAGGGGATCATCACCATGTCTTCAGAATGGTGTGAGTGGGTGCCTTCCCCACATTTCTAGCATCTTACCTATTCTTTTTTATAGGTGAACCATTGGAACTGTAGACTAAAAAATCATTAAAACTGCTATCATCCTCAAGAGTAAACCTATTTTTTTCAGTGAAAAGTTTATTAGTCAAGTAATTCAACTTTATTATAGAAAAATAGAAAACAGATGAACAAAAAGAAAAATGCTTACCTATTAATCTTCTACCAGAAAACCTATGGTTAATGGGTTATTTTATATGCATAACCCAGTCTCTTTCTATGCATTTATGTATATATATATTTCTGTATTTGTGTATTTATTTTCACTATCTCCAAACCCTGTTTTATGTTACTTGAAGTCAAAAGACTTCCCGTAATTTTTAGGTTTTTATGGATTAACCAGTGCTAGGGAAATGCTATTTTCAGGAGGAGATTAATCTTTTTTGCAGTTCTACTGAGATATAATAAAATTGTAAGATATTTAAAGTATATAATGTGATGATTTGATACACATATATACTGTGAAAGGATTCTATCCATGTATTCATTTATTAAAAAATTTTGTCACTTGGCATTGCTACGTGCTAGGCACAGTTCTAGGCATTTGGAATACATCAGTAAATAAAGTGAAGATTTCTGTTCCCCAGGAAAAATGCATTCTAGTTGGTGGAGATTGTCAATAAAAATATATAGAGCGAGATAGATAATAAGTGGATTATTTAGTATCTCAATCGGTGAAAATGCTATGGGAAAAGGGAAAAATAGAGCAGGGTTTGGGGAGCTCAGGACAGCTGGAGAGGGGATTGCAACTGTAAGTGTGGTAGGTCGGAGGGTCAGCGAGGATGAAGCATTTGAGCAAAGACTTAAAGGAGGCACAGATACCTGTGGGATGAGCATTCTGGGCAGAATGATCAGCAGTAGAGGTCCCCAAGGGGACTGGTCTGGTGTGCTGAAGATGAGCAAAGAACCCAGCCAGGCTGGAGCAGAGTGAGTGATGGGGAACTGGCTGGAGGATGAGGTCAAGGTGTAGCCTAGGAGTCAAGGGGACACAGCACCACCTGTAGACTTTTATTCTGTGTGAGATGCGGAGCCCCAGCAGGATTTTGAGCAGAAGAGAGATGATCTGACACATGTTGTAAAAGGGCAATTCTGGCTCCTATGGTGACAGGAGCTGCAGGGGAGACAATTTAGGAGCTATTCAACAATTCAAGCAGGAGATGGTGGTGGATGAGACCTGAGCGGATAAGGGAGGCAGATGAAAAATAGCTGGATTGGGGAAGTAGATTTTGATGCTAAGGCTAACAGGATTTCCTGAGGATTGGACCTGGATGCAAGAGACAGAGAGGATGATGATTAAAGATGATTTGCAGGGTTTTGGCTTGAGCATTAGGAAGGCTTTAGGTGCCAACAAGTGATTTAAGGGAGGCTGTTGCTGGAGCAGGTTAAAAGGGAGGAAAATCATGAGTTCTGTTAGTTTGATGTGTCTATCAGAAGTCTGAGCAGGCAGTTGGATTCAGGAGTCAGGAGTTTAGAGAAGTCTAGACTAGGTTAAATGGTGCTTAAAACCACGACTGAATAAGATCAAAGGAATGAGCATAGGCAGAGAAGAGAGCTAATGTCAAGGCCACAGCGAGCTAGCGCCTCACGCCTGTCAGAATGGCTAGCATCAAAAAGACCACAGATAAATTCTGGCAAGGACATGAAGGAGAGGAAAGACTTGTGCACTGTTAGTGGGGATGCAAATTGGTGCAGCTGCTGTGGGAAACAGTATGGAGATTCCTCAAAAACTAAAAATAGAGCTACGTATGATTCAGTGATTCTACTCCTAGGTATATGTCCAAAGAAAATGAAAACACTACTTTGAAAAGATACATGCACCCCAATGTTCATAGCAGCACTGTTTACAACAGCCAGGATATGAAAACAACCAAAGTGTCTGCCAAGAGATGAATGGATAAAGATGATGTGATACACACACAACAGCCAAGATATGAAAACAACCAGAGTGTCTGCCAACAGATGAGTGGATAAAGAAGATGTGATACACACACAGACACACACACACAGACACACACAGACACACACACACAGACACACACACACTGAAATACTATTCAGCCATGAAAAAGAAGGAAATTTGCCATTTGCAACAACATGGATGAACTTGGAGGGTATTGTGCTTAGTAAAATAAGTCGGACAGAAGACAGATACTGTATGATATCACTTATATGTGGAATCTAAAAAATACAAGAAACTAGTAAATATGACAAAGAGCAGATTCACAGATACAAAGAATAAACTAGTGGTTACCAGGGGAGAGAGGGAATGGGGGAGGAGCAAGATAAGGGTAGGGAATTGAGACATTCAATCTACTGTGTATAAAATAAATAAGCTACAAGGATCTATTGTACAGCAAAAGATATAGCCAATATTTTATAATAACTATACATGAAGTATAAGTTTTCAAAATTGTGAATCACTATGTTGTACACTTGAAACATACAATGTTGTGCATGCTAAGTCGCCTCAGTCATGCCTGACTCTGTGTGACCCCATGGTCTGTAGCCCGCCAGGCTCATCTGTCCATGGGATTCTCCAGGGATGAATACTGGAGTGGGTTGCCATTTTCTTCTCTAGGGGATCCTCCTGAGCCAGGGATCCTGACCCAGGGATCGAACCTTATGTCGCCTGGATTGGCAGGCGGGTTCTTTACCTCTAATGCCACCTGGGAAACCCCATATAATGTAAATTATATATATATATATATATATAAAATAAGATTGGGAAGAGGAGGATGCAGCAAAGATCGAGAAGAAGGAAGCACTGAGGCAGGAGGAGATCCAAGAGAGGGTAGGTTCTGGAAGCCAGGTGAACAGCTCTGGAGGAAGAGCGAGTGGCCCACTGTGTTGAATGCTACTGTTGGAGCCCTTGAGATGAAGGTGGAAATGAACACGGGGCTTAGCAATATGGCAGCCACCGGTGACCTTGACTCGCACAAAACCTGCCTGGAGTAGGTTTAAGAAGGGAGGGATTCGAGGCGCTTTATTGCAAAGCGTAAGGAGGAAGTAAAGTCATAGCTGTTGAGAGAGGGCATCAATAGAAGCTTTTTCTTTTGTGCCCTTTTGTGGGGATGGGGGAAAAAACAGCATATGAGCGTGATGATCATAAGGACCCAACAGTAACAAGAAAAAGAACTGATTGTGGAGTAGGGAGGTGGAAGAAAACACCCATAAAAATGTTTTTAAAAATGAGATTACTATGTATACTTTTCTGTAACTTAGAGTATATTAAAAATAGCTTCCCAGTCAAATAATGTGTCTACATCTTCATTTTTAATGGCTGTAGTATATTCTGGTTTTGCATTTATGATAATTTGTTTAAACAACCCCTTATCACTGGACTTTTGGATGATTTCCTTTATTTTTTTATTTATGTTTTTGCATTTATAGACAGTCATACAGTGGGTATCCTTATAAACCAAGCAATTTTCTGATTGTTACCCTAGGAAAAGCTCCCCATGGTGGAAGACTAGGTGAAAGAATGAAAAGACTTTAAGTAGTGTTAATGCATATCAAATAGCCCGAATCTCTGTTTTAGATTTGTTCAAAAGCCATTCAGGCTTGCCCTTATCTCTCTTTATTTTTCTATTGTATCTATCACAGTTGTGTACTGTTACATTTATTCGTGTGATGATCTGATTAATATCCCTTTCTCCCACTAGACTGCCAACCACTGAGTGCAGAGACAGTGCCTGATTTTGCTCACTCTTGTGTCCTCAGTGTTTGGCCCCACAGTTCGTCCCAAGGTAGGCATTCAGTTAATAATTATTCATGATGGAGTGAATAAATGTAAAGCTTAGTTTGGTGCATAGGGGAGAAGATCACACTGATCATGTCATCTGAAGGCACAATGAGGGGTGGCAATCCATTGCCACAGTGCCTCTCAGGCTACCTGGTTTATAGTGATAAAAGTGCTTTAATTGACTAATTAAATAGTGTATGAATGAGGGTACTGCTTTTACAAAAGCCCGCCTTCTTGTGGGATTAGTGAAAGGAATAACTGTGGATCCTCCCCAGGTCACTTACTTGGAGAAAACCCTGTCTGTGTCTATATTTTGGTGCATCTGGCAGGAGCCTGGCTACCAGTTAGCCAAACCCTCGTTTCCTGAGCCGAGCACCTCCTTCTAGCAGCCAGCAGGTGGCAACAGTGGGTCATTGATGTGTCGGTGGGGCGGCTCTCCTGATGAACACCAACCGCGGTACCAGAGCCTACCGGGGTGCCGTCCACCCGGAATCCCATACGGGATGTTTCCTGGGACCCCAGAGCAGTGGCTTCCCTTCAGGAGAGTCGGGAAAGAGGGGTCAGCTCTCAGCCCCCAAGAGAGTCCATTTTACAGTTTACAGGCTCGAGGAATCCTTACCTGACCGCTCAAGAGTCAAATGAGACTCATTTGAAAATCTGGACTTCCCAGGCCCTGAGACTTCACCAGTTCACACCAGCTGACCTGCCTCTGTTGTTTCAGTCTGTCTGAAGTGCTCAGTTTCTTTTGATTCGATTGTTTTTTTTTTCAGCCTACCTCAGTGCCAGCTAGCTTGTGTGTTAGTTGCTCAGTCGTGTCTGACTCTTTGTGACCCCATGGGCTGTATAGCCTGCCAGACTCCTCTGTCCATGGGGATTCTTCAGGCAACAATACTGGAGTGGGTTGCCATGCCCTCCTCCGGGGAATCTTCCAGGCCCAGGGATTGAACCCAGGTCTCCCTCATTGCAGGCAGATTCTTTACTGTCTGAGCTACATGGGAAGCCCAGGCAGCTCAGGCTGACAGTTGTGTAGGAATTGCTGGTTTCAAATCACTGAGTTATAGAAATGCTTCTTACAGCGTGCCAAACAGGTTTCTTTCCGTTCCGTGTGGGCCACCCCATCTCGGTTTTATTCCAGGGGCTGGGGTGGATTTGCCCCCGTCTGTCCACCTTACTCTCTCTCTTCTGTGTTCCCTTGAGACTAATGGTAGTGAGGAAATCACCGTTTGCTGAGATCTGGCTGTCTACCATTTCACCCTCACAGCCCCCCAGTGAGGTGGGTGTATGTTCATGTGTCCAAGCCCACTGGGTCCTAAGTAGCAGAGACGTTTCCAATTCCAAATATGGTTCTCCATCCACTACAATTGTGCTCCATGCTGTGCTCCCCAAGCCCCACAGAGAGGGGATGTGGCCCAGGGGTTATGCTTCTTGCCTCCTACCCTTCATCAAGGGCAACTGTACCTGGGCTTAAAAGGAAAAAAAAAAAGTGTGTGTGTGTGTATTCTCCTTCTAAAGGGAAAGCTTCTGTGAAATTTTATGTACATCTGTAAAGTATAAGGAGAGAGAAGTTCTGAGCTTCACAGGATATGTTGATTCGGGGTGCAGTCTGACATGGGACTCACGGCAGGAGTGTGCACCGTGGCTGTAAGACAGATAACAACGTTTACAGGAACTACAGCAAGGCCGTGGCCCCCAGAGCTCCAGGGTCTAACCACTTGATTAACTCAGGAAATACTTTGATGACAAAACCCTTCTGCCACTGGCTTCTCATGTTCTCAGGAACAGATACACATCAGGAAAAATGAGTCTGATATGAAGCTGAACCTACCCTGATGCCACCCTCCTCTAACAAAGGGTGTGCTTTGAACTTTAAATCACCCAGAGTCTGGGTGAGAGCAATCTGATGGAAAACTAAGGAATCCTGGGAGGCCAAGTTGAATGACAGATGGCAAACTGGGGCAGAGAGAGAAGGGGTGGAGACGGAAGAGCCTGGGGCTGGGTATCTGGTGTGGCGAAGGGAGAGAACTGGTCAGAGAGAGGAGTCCAAAGAGTATCACTAAGGAACTCTGCTGGAGATTTTTTAAATTTATTTTCAATTGGAGGATAGTTGCTTTTCAAGGTTGTGCTGGTTTCTGCCACACAACAGCGTGAATCAGCCATAGGTACACATATGTCCTCCCCTTCTTGGACTTCCCTCCCACCCTCTGCTCCATCCCACCATTGGTGGAGATTTAAAATACACGCCTACCTTTAGCATTTTCTCAAGAGACCTATAAGATTTGAACTGTTTTAATTATATTTTCCTGCAGAACTGGGTCCAAGACTGGACTATGTAGGATGCTTGATTTATATCAGTTACATAAGCGAAACTTCAGTCTTTGCTGTCATTTGAAAGAGTCAAACCACGCGTGTTTTTGTTTCCTCTTGTCAGCTGCTTGAGTTTCTATTCTGAGAGGTGCTAACTGTTAAACATTGTTATTCACTTGTGTTCCCTAAATAATTTTTAATTAGTTTTAATTTGGACCAAGCATGTTCTGTCGTTGACATAGTGACAGGAATTATCAAAACTAAAATTAATAATGAACTTCAGAAAAAAACTTGCACTAACATTATAGTATTTTATCATATCTAGCTCAACGGAGACACAGATGATTTAAATTTTGGTTTTTCGATGACTTTCCTCAAAGCAATAATTGCATTGGTAAAAAGGCTACTTAAGCATTATTTTTCACCTCTCAAGCATTTTTCACAATGGAATTTTTCTGTTGTATCTCAGTGAAATCAATTGCATTAATGCAAGAAATGGGATCAAAACAGCAACTCTATGTAGCCTTTGAAACCTCACATCAAGCTGGATAATTACTATTTTCATTACATAGTGGGAAACAGGAGCAGTGACACTTTCACCTAAAAAATTGCCAAAAGAAAAAGCTTGTCAGGGCTCTCAGAATATCATAAAGCAGACATGACAATAAATTTTAAAATATTTTTGGCGTTTTTAAATCAAGCCACTTCTCTTCCCTCCCCTGTCATTTAGGACAATGGTATCAGTTGTCCCCTAACCATTAGTGCATAATTCTAACAAAGACCTGTACATCCCTTCAGCTAAAAAGTGGTCAAATATCAAACAGCTACTAATCTTGGGGTCAGCCCCTTTTCCAAAATGAGTAAAGCCTTTTGAATCCTTTGGGGTAAAAATCTGGCAAAGATCACAGAGAATTCAGTAAAGCTTTCTGATACATCAGTGGACTATCCTCTGAGGATTCTGCCCATGAGACTCATCCAAGCATGCTCTAGTTTAGTCCAAACACCTATAAAGTCATACGTGCATGAGGGAGTTTCTTGAGTGAAAGCCTGCAGACCTGCAGGGTAAACTTGCCAAGTGCAGCAATCAGCCGTGATCCTCTCTACAGTCTCATCTTCACTGTGCTCTTAAGTACTATGTAATTTGGTCTTGGGACCACTTAGCTAATTACAGATTAGAAGGATGGGGTTTGAATGTTACTGAACAACTGACGGAATTATTTAGTATTCTGCAGTTCAGTGGGAAAGAGTATAGATGTGCTTGAATATTTATGAAGTTTTACCTTCTCTTTTTGTCCTAGAGGTCTTTCAACAAATTAAAAGATGTGTGTTAGCACCATAAGGATTTGCCTAGACTTTTAAAGACTGGCAAGCCAAGACTGACTTTTATTCAGACAAGCATTATTTTGTCATATTGATGGAACTGAGAAGGGCTCATGGGCCCGCAGTGCAGAAAGCCAAACTCTGACCATGGGTGTTTGTGGCAAAGTCAGCGTTTATGTCAGGGCTCCATGCAAGGGAGTTGGAGACAAGCATCCTACCAGGCTTTCTTAAAGGGGAGGAACAAAGAAGCTGGGGTTAATCATCGCCTTGTGACATTTCTTAATCATAGTCTTGAGTCAGGATGCCCAAGATACATGTCACTGGTCTGGCACTCCATGACAAGGGCGGTAGGTGTGGGTATGTGTCTGTTAGCTCATCTTGCCCTGGAGAAACTGATTATGTTATCAATTATGTTATCAACAACAACAGTTTTAGTCATCTGACTCTAGTGGATTAGTGTGCAGTTAGCACAGGATTGAGGTTGGTTGGTGGGGGAGGGGGTGGAGAGAATAAAGTTTTGGATAAAGAGATTAATTATAAACTCAGCAAGAAAACTAGGTTTTAGGGAGACTGGGTTTCACTGATTTTAAGTATTTTAGCTTACTGTATGGGTGTGACCGGCACTATTTAAATTGCCAATATCAGTGTATCCCTCTGTGTGCCCTGACTCCTTGTATCGGTGGCAGTAGCTTAGCTTTGTCACGGCTCTGGGCACAGCAGCAGTCCCTTGGAGAGTCTGGAGTTCCTAGATAGACACGGCGCATCTGCCCGGAGCTTTGATTTCACTTGAAGACTTGGAGAAAACAAAAGTGATCAATTTAACCATTTATGTAATGTGCTGCCAGTTCTTTATTTAATTTGCTGTGAAGCAAGTACAATTATGCATTGACTATAATTAAAAACTCAATATTGGCTAATACTTGCAGTGAGAGAATAACAACTTGTAAACCAAGAAGTGTGTCTATTAAACTGTCAGAGTTCCAGCCGGAAACCAACTGGTGACATGGAGAAAAAAATCTGACGCCATTTTTTCCTGGGAGCGTGATGGGCCAAGGTCCCACCTGGCCCCCAGGTGAGGCAGCCCAAAGCTGGCTCCTCCCGTCTCCTGTCATTGGCAGGAACTCTAAGGACTGCTGGAAGGAGAGGAAACCTCCAACCCCAGCAAACAGGACCATTCTGTTATGTGAGATCCTGGAAAACCTGGACCAGCTGGGCATGGCCAGAGACATTACGGAAGTTCCCTCTCACCTCAGCTAGGCCTGCCCTGGGCATCTGGACATCCTCCAAGAACTGTCCCCCTTGCTCTCCCAGACTTCCCACAGCACCTCCCAACTCCTGAGACCCCACCTCGGATGGGGACCATCCATAGCATGACCCCGTGGTACCCTTCCCCTCACCAGTCTACTGCATTATGGGCAGCACAGCCTGCTCACTTCCGGCCCTTGACCCTGGTCCAAGCTTCCACTTCCTGTCTTGTGTGATCCATTCCCAGGAATAAGGACTGAATCGTCTATAGCCTGATTTCTCTGTGAAAATAAATAGGAATGCAAAATTCACACTACTGGGAAGATCTCAGAGAAGATGGGTGCTCTTTTGGCCCCTTTGAGCAGACCCTGGGGGTGCATTCATCCTCCTTTGCGGCTACAGCGCCACCAGCAGGCACATTGGAGAAGCAGCAAGGAGAAGGAAACGCCTGTGAGGCTCTACCCACCCCAGACTGGGGACAGTGCTCCTCAGAGGGCACGTGTCCCACTGGAATTCGGGCAAATTCCACACCATTCCAGATATCCAGCCTCCCAACTAAACACCCTGCAAAGCCTTTATCCCCTCCTGCCAATCTGTGCAAAATGTCAGGGGGATAAGCCAGTTTTCTTTCTTCTCGGATTCACAAAATGGTTGTGCCAATTTTGTGCAGACTGATCCTTCTCTCTCTTTTCCTATACATTTTTTTTTCAGAAGTATGTGAAGTCATTTTGGTGAAATTTAGCTGTACGATGGTTGTTATTTGTTTCAAGAAAGACGAAGGCAGCTTTGGCTGGTGCTGGGGAGGTGGAGTCAGAGAACTGGAGATAGCATGGAGTGTTGTGTCTTGCTTGTGAAGACTTATGCAGCAATGCACACAGCCCCATCTCCAGGGCTCCATCCCCTTTCCTACCCTTAGAAACCCTGGGGAGCCCAGGCAAGAACAAGAAGCCTTTCTGAGCACGTGGCTGCTGATGGGTGGAGGGATCCCAGGATGACCTGGTCCTGGACTCCTGCACACACAACTGCTGCTGCTCACCTGGCCTCTCCTCCTTTTTCCTGCTCAGAGGGCATTCAGGGTGTATTTGGGTTGGGAAGAAATGCACCCCAGGGGAGCACTGATTGGAAATCTGACTGTGAGAGTCTTTGGTTACAGTCAGGCCAGTTCCAGGCCCAATTCAATTAATTCTGGATTAAGTTTCAGGGTCTGACCCTTCTCAGAGAGCCTTTCTTGCACAACCTCTTAAAAAGTAATTTCTCAGAGACTGATCTTGGTTTGTGTTTTCTAGAGAACAAATTAGGGGGATTGTGCTTCCATATTCATTTCTATTTTGGTGATTCATTAGCACATTGGTCAAGAAGGATCTTGTACATTTATTAGAATGTTCACCTTAGGGATGTGTTTCCAAGGTTGGGCTCTGTGACAGACATCCATACCCTCCTAGCTGCACAAGCTTCATGTACCCCTTTTTATCCTAAACCAAAGTTCTCTCTCTAGTATCATAAGCATGAAGACTGCACGTGGAAGTTCATCCCTGAGATGGAGGCAGAGAATCAGCCTCCTCCTCAATGGCTTAGGAAGGGCAAAGGATTTAGAGGAACTGAGCTAAGAAAGTAAGATTCAGGGAATTGGGTCAGCTTAACTCTAGGGAAGAACTAGGAAGCAGGTTTAGGGAACTAGAGGGTACTGTCAGAGACCCAAGGGGTACGCATCAGGGAGCTTCCTGGAGATGTGGGAAAGGGCCCTGGTATCAGGGAGGAAGACCCATGATGTCAAGGATGAGAGGCTGAAGGAAATCTTGACTGGCTGTGGGCAGAGAGAGGGTGAAGATATGGGGTATGGGGAAGGGAGCTGGACAAAAGAATTAGGGAGAAAATTCAGACTATCCCAATAGCGCTGGCCTTTGCAAATTTACTGGGTCCTAAATTTTCTCATCAACAAAGTAACCCTTCCACCAGGATTAGAATGGGATGCATATGTACCCTCTCCTCAATCCCTGCCACCCCCAAGATGATGATACAAGGACACTTGTATGGGAGCAAACATTCTGATATGTTTGATCTAAAAAAAAAAAAAGAAAGTTTCATTTCCCTAAAGTTATGCTTGCTGCATTCATGCTTGCTGCCTTTATGCTCTCTGAATTTGCCTTTTCAAAGCCAGGCTCTTTTCCAAAAATCCACTCTGGCAGGAGATCAAGGGAGGGCCTGATGTTCTCCAGTTAATGATAAAATTCCACAGTGAAGCTTTCCCAGCATCACCCGGAGAGGACCAGAACTAGCAGTCTGGCTCTGACAACCACAGCCTAAGTCCCCTCACGAGCTGCACGCCTTGTCTGACTAGCATCGCTGTCCGTGGCCAGCAGAGGGATGGCTCGGTCAGGTGAGGGCAGGTGTTGCTGGAACAGCATGCCCCCAGGTTTCCAGTGTCGCTGTCAGGCTGCAGAGCAGCCCCGCCGCCCGCGCCCCAGAGCCAGGGCCTGGCGCCTTGCCCCAGTGCCAGTGCCGTGGTTTGCTTATTCTGACGTACTCATCCCCGACATGTCAAGATGAAAGGCAGGAAATGGGCAGTTCCAGTTCCCACAGCAGAAGTGGTTGGACCGCATCGCATCGCGTCTCATGCCGGTCGTGAGATCCTGGAGGCAAACCTGACGCAGGCCGACCTCAGGCCTGGCTGGCCCGGCACCGCGTCCCCTGCTCCAAATCCCTTCTGACCGCAGACCGCCCGCAGCCTGGCTCACTCCCACCGGTGCCAGTGACTGGAGCCACCTCCTCAGAAGGTCACCCCCGCCCCGGGGCTCCCTGCTGTCCCCAGGGGCCTGCCCCTGAGCCGGCCCACTTCCTGCAGCCACTCCCAGCCTTGCTGGCCTGTTGCTGAGCCATCAATGTGGAGCTTTCCCTGTGAACAGAAGTGCCTCTAGGCCTTCAGGGCAGAGGCTTGGGAACCCCCAGGATTCTATTGAATTTATTTTATTTTATTTTATTTTTAAACTTTACATAATTGTATTAGTTTTGCCAAATATCAAAATGAATCCACCACAGGTATACATGTGTTCCCCATCCTGAACCCTCCTCCCTCCTCCCTCCCCATTCCATCCCTCTGGGTCGTCCCAGTACACCAGCCCCAAGCATCCAGTATCGTGCATCGAACCTGGGCTGGCAACTCGTTTCATACATGATATTTTACATGTTTCAATGCCATTCTCCCAAATCTTCCCACCCTCTCCCTCTCTCACCGAGTCCATAAGACTGTTCTATACATCAGTGTCTCTTTTGCTGTCTCGTACACAGGGTTATTGTTACCATCTTTCTAAATTCCATATATATGCGTTAGTATACTGTATTGGTGTTTTTCTTTCTGGCTTACTTCACTCTGTATAATAGGCTCCAGTTTCATCCACCTCATTAGAACTGACTCAAATGTATTCTTTTTAATGGCTGAGTAATACTCCATTGTGTATATGTACCACAGCTTTCTTATCCATTCGTCTGCTGATGGACATCTAGGTTGCTTCCATGTCCTGGCTATTATAAACAGTGCTGCGATGAACATTGGGGTACACGTGTCTCTTTCCCTTCTGGTTTCCTCGGTGTGTATGCCCAGCAGTGGGATTGCTGGATCATAAGGCAGTTCTATTTCCAGTTTTTTAAGGAATCTCCACACTGTTCTCCATAGTGGCTGTACTAGTTTGCATTCCCACCGACAGTGTAAGAGGGTTCCCTTTTCTCCACACCCTCTCCAGCATTTATTGCTTGTAGACTTTTGGATCGCAGCCATTCTGACTGGTGTGAAATGGTACCTCATAGTGGTTTTGATTTGCATTTCTCTGATAATGAGTGATGTTGAGCATCTTTTCATGTGTTTGTTAGCCATCTGTATGTCTTCTTTGGAGAAATGTCTATTTAGTTCTTTGGCCCATTTTTTGATTGGGTCATTTATTTTTCTGGAGTTGAGCTGTAGGAGTTGCTTGTATATTCTCGAGATTAGTTGTTTGTCAGTTGCTTCATTTGCTATTATCTTCTCCCATTCTGAAGGCTGTCTTTCCACCTTGCTAATAGTTTCCTTTGATGTGCAGAAGCTTTTAAGGTTAATTAGGTCCCATTTGTTTATTTTTTCTTTTATTTCCAATATTCTGGGAGGTGGGTCATAGAGGATCCTGCTGTGATGTATGTCAGAGAGTGTTTTGCCTATGTTCTCCTCTAGGAGTTTTATAGTTTCTGGTCTTACGTTTAGATCTTTAATCCATTTTGAGTTTATTTTTGTGTATGGTGTTAGAAAGTGTTCTAGTTTCATTCTTTTACAAGTGGTTGACCAGATTTCCCAGCACCACTTGTTAAAGAGATTGTCTTTAATCCATTGTATATTCTTACCTCCTTTGTCAAAGATAAGGTGTCCATATGTGCGTGGATTTATCTCTGGGCTTTCTATTTTGTTCCATTGATCTATATTTCTGTCTTTGTGCCAGTACCATACTATCTTGATAACTGTGGCTTTGTAGTAGAGCCTGAAGTCAGGTAGGTTGATTCTTCCAGTTCCATTCTTCTTTCTCAAGATCGCTTTGGCTATTCGAGGTTTTTTGTATTTCCATACAAATTGTGAAATTATTTGTTCTAGCTCTGTGAAGAATGCTGTTGGTAGCTTGATAGGGATTGCATTGAATCTATAGATTGCTTTAGGTAGTATACTCATTTTTACTATATTGATTCTTCCAATCCATGAACATGGTATATTTCTCCATCTGTTAGTGTGCTCTTTGATTTCTTTCACCAGTGTTTTATAGTTTTCTATATATAGGTCTTTAATTTCTTTAGGTAGATATATTCCTAAGTATTTTATTCTTTCCGTTGCAATGGTGAATGGAATTGTTTCCTTAATTTCTCTTTCTGTTTTCTCATTATTAGTGTATAGGAATGCAAGGGATTTCTGTGTGTTGATTTTTTATCCTGCAACTTTACTATAGTCATTGATTAGTTCTAGTAATTTTCTGGTGGAGTCTTTAGGGTTTTCTATGTAGAGGATCATGTCATCTGCAAACAGTGAGAGCTTTACTTCTTCTTTTCCAATTTAGATTCCTTTTATTTCTTTTTCTGCTCTGATTGCTGTGGCCAAAACTTCCAAAACTATGTTGAATAGTAATGGTGAAAGTGGGCACCCTTGTCTTGTTCCTGACTTTAGAGGAAATGCTTTCAATTTTTCACCATTGAGGATAATGTTTGCTGTGGGTTTGTCATATATAGCTTTTATTATGTTGAGGTATGTTCCTTCTATTCCTGCTTTCTGGAGAGTTTTTATCATAAATGGATGTTGAATTTTGTCAAAGGCTTTCTCTGCATCTATTGAGATAATCATATGGTTTTTATTTTTCAATTTGCTAATGTGGTGTATTACATTGATTGATTTGCAGATATTGAAGAATCCTTGCATCCCTGGGATAAAGCCCACTTGGTCATGGTGTATGATCTTTTTAATGTGTTGTTGGATTCTGATTGCTAGAATTTTGTTAAGGATTTTTGCATCTATGTTCATCAGTGATATTGGCCTGTAGTTTTCTTTTTTTGTGGGATCTTTGTCAGGTTTTGGTATTAGGGTGATGGTGGCCTCATAGAATGAGTTTGGAAGTTTACCATCCTCTGCAATTTTCTGGAAGAGTTTGAGCAGGATAGGTGTTAGCTCTTCTCTAAATTTTTGGTAGAATTCAGCTGTAAAACCGTCTGGACCTGGGCTTTTGTTTGCTGGAAGATTTTTGATTACAGTCCAGGATTCTAAAAAAGTGGCAGACATTGACCCACCAAAAATCAAATCGAAAAAAAGAGTAGCAAAGCCCAGGCTTTGCTGTTTTCCCCTGAGTGGCTGCTGGCCTTTCCTGCAACCACCCCAGTCAGCTAGAGGAGTCTTCAGTAAACAGGCCATCTTTTCCATAAGACATAAGTAAGCATCGCTTCCACCCACACTCAGGATGTTAGAACATTTGAAGAATGATCTGTTCTGGACCAGAAATAACCTTACAGGAAGAATCCCACTTCTCTTTCTCCAGGTATGTGCCACATGGCTGGCTTATGGGGACAGTGGGGACTGTCAGGGTCTACTTCCTGGCTTTGGTACAGTTACTCCAAGCCCTCCTCAACAGGCTGCTGCACGAGCATTTGTGCTCTTCATTTCCTTGGGGAGGATTTTTTTTAAAATGGCTGTAGGGCACTTTACATCACATTCAGATGTGTTCCCTGGGCAGCAGATGACTTGAACGTTCAGTAGAGCCGGGCTGAGCAGTGCCCAGATAGGGCCCCCCTTCCTGTTCAGCAGAAGCCACCACAGACGGGTACTCAGGGACAGTAATGTCCTTTTGTGCCTTTGTCTGGGGCAGCTTATTAAGGTAGAGACTCCTCAGCGTTGACAGGACAACCCCTTCCTGTGTGTTCCAGGAGAACATAATTGGCTGCTGCTGCTGCTGCTAAGTCGCTTCAGTCGTGTCCGACTCTGTGCGACGCCAGAGACGGCAGCCCACCAGGCTCCCCCGTCCCTGGAATTCTCCAGGCAAGAGTACTGGACTGGGGTGCCATCGCCTTCTCCGTGTGACTAAAGTAGCTGAGCTCAAATTAACTGGTCCAGCAGCCATGCAGGAGGCTGACCTGGAGCTTCTCTGGAAGTTTACCCTGATTGGTGGTCTTGTTTCAGGAGCTCTCCACCGCCTGTGGCTTGGAGGAAGCCCGGCTGTCAGGACAGGACGCTGAGCCGGTGCCAGATTTGGAGGCTTTCTGCTTTTAATTTGACTTGTGTTGTGCTTGGTTTGTCTCCATGGAGTGGGTCTACTCTGGCCTCAGTCAGCAGAGGGCATTTGGAAAGAAGTGGGGTGGAAGTCTCTAGAATGTCAGCCCAGAGGCCTGGAGAGTCAGCTGGGACTCTCGCCCGCTCATAAGCAACAGAAACCAATTCCGGCTGCTTTAGGCAGAAAATAAATGTGTTAAAATGGCGACAGGCTGGCCTAGGATTCAGAGCGGGTTGGGGTGGGGAGTGGCTGGAGAGCGAGCTTGCGGCAACAAAAGCCTGAGGGTTCAGCCGCAGCCAGGCCCACCGGCAAAATCACATCCAACCCCAGTCCTACCAGGCCTCTGCGCCCCCTGCTGGGCGTCTCCAGGCATTGGGCCCCCCAGGCCGGGGGGCTCCTGCCCGGTTCCTGCCACCATTCTGACCTCCTCACTCAAGTCCAGAGCTGCCCCACCTGGTCAAGGCCGGCCACTCGCCTGTGCTCCACCACAAGGCGATGAACATCCCTATGCCTGGGTTCTGATGCTGATTCGCCCACTTTTTACTGTCAAGGGGCTTTAATGAAGATGGAAGGAGACGTCTCCTGAGCTCTGGAAGTTTCCTCCCCTGGCCCTGCACCCAATCACTTTTGGTCCGAGGCTAGTATTCAACTTGGTGGATATCTATGTCCTTCCTTTATCTTTCTCAGACTGCTGCCATTTTTATTTTTCTCCTTAGAAACTCCTTCAGGAGAGAGGGCAGGGTGCGAGGGGTGGGGGTGGGGGGTGCGTGGGCAGAATCAAGTTGTGCCCTTGCTCTGCAGAAGGTTTAGGGGGCAGGGTGGAGACCTGATTAGAAAATGAAATGCTGAGCACCTGTGAGAACTCAGCACGTGGAACAAAGCTTCAGCCCGGGCTGCAGCTGGGGTCTGCAGCACCTACGCCCACAGGGAGTGGGAGAACCTCTCTGAGCAAGGGGACAGCGTTTAGCTGCAGGATGCAACACCAGGAGCCAGGAGAGTTCCTCCCCCGACCAGGTAGGAAGGAAACGGAGTGGGCTGGAGAACAGGGAGGAGGTTTGGAAAGATTCTAACAAGACTCTCCGTTTCTCTTCTCCCTGGCTTCTGCAGCCGGTCTGCAGTTGGGATAAATTCAGCACAGGAGGAAAAGGCAGCACATCCTCCCCCCATCTCCTCCCATTTTAGGTGAGAGGAGGAGGTGGCATGGGGGATAGAGAAAGATCTGGCGAGCTCACCAGCTGGTGCTGCAGGGCTGAGCGGCGCGAGTGTGCTCTGCGCCCCCACACAGAGGGGCCCAGGCAGGAAGGAGAAGTGCCCCCTCTCTTTTATCCCCTCTCCTTGAAATCAAGATAGTCTCAGGATGGAGGGAGTAGGTACCCCCTGACACGATGTGGTCCAAGGGTCCCCATGGCCAGCAGTCCCCTAACAGAGCTCCACCAACCAGACAGGGCAGGTTGCTTCTGGTGGGGGCCAGAAGCAATTTTGGAGAAGAGCACTACTTCCCGTAGACCCAGGAGAAATGCCATCCTATTGCCCAGGGACAAGAATGAGTACCTGAGTCCCCTCCACCAAGCTGGCCACGTGGATACTGCGGGGTGGCCTAAGGGTGCAACTGGAGAGATTTCAATGCTAGTGAAGGGGATGAGGGGACATGCAGTGGCCCTGGCCACTGGATGGAGGGGTCCATGAGACTCTTGGATAACAAGGGGCACAGGAAGGTTGAAATGAGTGAGGAACAAAGGATTGGGGACAGGATGGTCAACACATGGCTTCTTATTAGAAAGTGGGATAATTTGGTTGTTACCGCGCCCCGACTGGGTGGGAGAGTTGTTTTGAGGCCAGCATTGCCTGGGAGTCATTGGCCACTGGGTGGTATAAAAACCTAGGAGGGAGCTAAGGGAGGTGGGCGAGAGCCGCACATTGCTAGGCTATTTTGATAAAGACATCTCAAGTTAGTGAATGTTACATTGTTTATATATATATATGCACATGTATACAGCATGTTAAAAAGTAATCTTCTGGTGGTGGAATGCAGGTTAGTTTTTTTTCTTTATGTTCTGTGATTTCCAGGTTTCTGCTTTGATAATAGCTTACTATTGTAATTAGAGGAGTGTGTCTGTGTTAGTCGCTCAGTCGTGTCCGACTCTTTGCAACCCCATGGACTGTAGCCCACCAGGTTCCTTTGTCCATGGGATTCTCCAGGCAAGAATACTGGAGTGCGTTGCTAATTTTTTCTCCAGGAGAGGAAAAAATTTCTCCTGACCCAGGAATCGAATCCAGGTCTCCTGCATTGCAAGCAGATTCTTTACTGTCTGAGCCACCAAGGAAGCTCCAAGAAGCCCACAAATATTAGTTTGTAAAGAGAAGGAATAAATTTTTATCTTCAAAGGATGTTTTTTAGAATTATATGTATAACTTGTGTGTCCATATCTGTCCATCCACCCATTTATCTACCTACCTATGCATCCATCCATCCTTCCATCCGTGTATTTGCAAAGAAAGATATCCAGAGTTATGTTGACCAAATGTTTGCGGTGGTTATTTCTGAGTGGTGAGATTTCAAATGCCTTTGCTTGTGTTCTTCATACTTAGCCTGTTATTTGAAATATTTAATGAGGTACGTTTTTTAAAAGAACATCTCTCTTCTGTTCCTGGGGTGGGCCCCAGCCACCAAGCCCAAGTGAACATTGGCAGTGGGTAAGGCCAAGCGAGACTCTGATCTCAGGGCCCTGCTCCCTGATGACACTGAACTGCTGAAGCCCGGGAGGGGCATGTGTGCAGCTCGGCAGGGAGGGAGCCGGGAGGGAGATTGCAGGCGACGCTTGGGCTCTGTTTAGACCCACAGCCAGAGGCATCCTGAGCCTTTGATGGATGTTTTTTGACTGGCTGGCCAGGTCTGTAACTGGGGGCTTGCCATTCACAGCTCCAGGGTGTAAGTGACAAGCCCCCAGTCCCTCTGCCCCTAAGCATCTCATTCTCGTGTGGTGTCTCTCTCCTCAGCTCCCCTGATACGGGCATAGATCCTGTGGAGGGATCTCCAAGGGTCCCTGGTTTGGAGGTTGCCAAAGTCAAGGATGTGCCTGTTGAATGTTTTTAGCTCCAGCGGGAGAGCCAGGTGGGCACTCCTTGTATAGGGATTTGCAGAGCGTTTTCTGAATACTGGGGAGCTGAGGAGCCGCAGGCATTTCTCACCTGGGGTGAGAGTGAGAATGACAGCCACTCAGGAAAGCAGGCTGGCATTTATTATCTTGTAGAGGAGAATATATACAGACACTGTGACCTGCTCCTAGGTGAATGCTCTGCTTCTGGAAATGTATAAGGATGATCATTGGAGTGTTTTATGCAGTATCCCCGAACTGGGAACAACCTACTGTTCATCAACATTTATAGCATCCATGCCTTAAATAAACTGAGCTATATTTATGCAACGGAAGGTTATACATCTGTAAAGATTAACTAACTACAACTAGGAGCAGTGACATGGATTTAACTCACAGGCATAAAGTCGAGTGAACAGAGCAAATTTGAGAAGAATATATACAGCATTATCCACTAACGAAAAATTCAAAAACAAGCAAAACTAAACCATCTTTTTAGGGATTGCATATAAAGGTAGTGAACACTTGAAAAAAACTCAGAAAAATTATTATAGAAGTTAAAATAGGGTTACCCCCGTGGGGAGGGAAGAGTCAGCATCGCCAGGGTTTCCCAGGGTGGAGGGGACTCCTGGGGTGCCTAGCAATGTTCTTCTTAACTTAGGTGCTGGAGACAAGGATGTTTGCTTTATAATTATCCATAAACAAATCAGTTACATCTCACGTGCTTCTTTGAATACATATTTCCAACAAAAATACTAGGAAGAAAAAAAAGCAAAAGGTAGCAAAGAGATCTCCTGGCTTCCATGTCTCGAAACAGTCTCTTTTTTTACCTGGAGGACTCCTTTATTGCAAGAACCTCAGGCAGCATCTTTGTCCAAGTCTCTGACCAGGGTCAGACATGAGCATGCTCTTATTTACCAAGTTCTTCTACTAGCTCAGCCTTGGACCAGATACTGGTGGGGGTCAGGGTGGGGAATGTGCTGCTTCTAAGAGGACAAACCATTAGAAATAACAGTGAAAACACCAGACCAAGATATATCAACTTCCAGTCCTGGGGAGGTTCTCAAGAGAAGGAACTCTGTGAAGGCTTGTGTGGTACCTGTCAGTTTCTGCTGGACCGGAGGGTGGGCTGGGTGGAGGCAGCGGGGGCTGTGGGGAGGGTGGGGAATGGGAGAGGGTGTTGTGATGAAGGAAAGGATGTCGTGAAAGGTGCAGGCAGCCATGGAGGGTCCTGAAGGCTAAGGAGCCATGCCTGACTGGATGCCCAGGTCCCCTTGGGTGTGTATGGAGGCCAAGTTTTGCTGGATTGACAGGGCAGCTCAGGACAGTTTAGAAAACCAGGAAAATGAATTTCCCTCACATCTCCACCTTATTGCTAGTTGAGGTGCCAATCAATCAACAGATCATCAATCTGCTGCCCCCAGGCACATTATAGTCTAAACAACCAGTAGAAGAGAACTGAACTCAGACTAAGAAACTTTCAGAGAAAAATAGATGAGTGAATGTGAGAGAATTAAAAAAAAATAAAGACAATGATGTTCTTTGCCAAATTCCAATAGGAAAAAATTCTCATGTGCCCTAGGAAATAGACCGATCGAAAGTCCATGGGGCTGGAAAGAAAATGACACTTCTTCAGAAAGTTACATATAGAGTCCTATATGGTTCACAATTTTATTTTGGGGTATATACCCAAAAGAATTGAAAACAGAGACTCAAACAGATACTTATACACCCGTATTCATTGCAGCATTAGTCCCAACAGCCAAAAGTGGAAACAACCCAAGAGCCTATCCAGATGACTGGAAAGATGAAGTGTGGTGTATACTGCAACATAATATACTTCAGCCTCACAAAACGAATGAGGTACTGATGCATGCTCTAACTTACATGAACCTTGATCATATGATGTTAAGTGAGACAGTGAACCAGTGAAGTTGCTCAGTCGTGTTCAACTCTTTGTGGTCCCATGGACTGTGGCCTACTAACCTCCCCCGTCCATGGAATTTTCCAGGCAAGAGAACTGGAGTGGGTTGCCATTTCCTTCTCTGGGGGATCTTCCTGACCCAGGGATCGAACCCGGGTCTCCTGCATTGCAGGCAGACACAGAAGGACAAACACTGTACGATTCCACTTATATGTCATTGTTTAATGGGTACAGAGTTCCTGCTTGGCATGGTGGAAATCATTCTGGAAATAGAGTGTGCTGGGGCTACCCTGGTGGCTCAGTGGTAAAGAATCCACCTGCCAATGCAGGAGACACGGGTTGGATCCCACGTCCAGGAAGATCCCACATGCCTTGGAGCAGCCAAGCCTGTGCACCGCAGCTACCGAGTCTGTGCTCTAGAGCCTGCCAGCCCTACAGCCTATTCTCTGCAGCAAGAGGAGCCACTGCAACGAGAAGCCCACGCACAGCAACGAGGAACAGAGAAAACCCACACAGCAATGAAGACGCAGCACAGCCATAAACTAAAAAAAACAAAGAGCGAGCCTGGTGATGTTTGTACAAGCAGTGAATGTTCTTAATGCCACTGAATTATTAGGAGATTAAAAATATATTTAATATTTAGGGATTAAACCCCTTAACGGAGAAGGCAATGGCACCCCACTCCAGTACTCTTGCCTGGAAAATCCCATGGATGGAGGAGGCTGGTAGGCTGCAGTCCATGGAGTCGCTAGGAGTCGGACATGAATGAGCGACTTCACTTTCCCTTTTCACTTTCATGCATTGGAGAAGGAAATGGCAACCCACTCCAGTGTTCTTGCCTGGAGAATCCCAGGGACGGCGGAGCCTGGTGGGCTGCCGTCTCTAGGGTCACACAGAGTCAGACACGACTGAAGTGACTTAGCATAACCCCTTAAATGGTTATGTATATTTTACCATGCACTTGAAAAAAAAAGTCTACAGGGCCTGTTGTGGCTTGAATGCGTCCCCCCAAATTCATATGTTAATATCCTAACCAACCACGTGATGCTGTTAGTAGATGGGACCTTTGGGAAGTAATTAGGTCAAGAGGATGAAACCTTCTTGAATGGGACTCAAGCTCTTACAGGATGGGACAAGAGAACTTGTTTCCTCTCTCTGCTGTGAGCTGTGTGAGGGCAGCCATCTATCCACTCGGAAGCAGGCCCTCACCAGACACCAGATCTTCGGGCACCTTGATCTTGGACTCCTAGCCTCCAGAACTGTGAGGGATAAACATGTGCTGTTTGAGCCATGCGCCTGTGGTAATTTGTATTAGCAACCCCAACTGACTCAGATAGGCTCAAAAAATTGTTCCTGAGTACTGAGATAGAGACCGGGGCTATGGAATCATTTCTGAATAGCAGGAACAATAGAAAATGAAGTGAACTTTCCTCATTGAAGACTGAAGAAGGAAAAGAAATCACTGTCCTTGGTGGGTTTCTGGAGCCCCTCCTGTCAACATCGGAGATGACCGGAATGACTAATGACCAGGTAGGCTTGACTGTTCCTTGAAAAGTAGCCCAACTGTCTCTCTCGTGCATTCATGCCTAAACAAAGGCTGACCCCACCACGCTTCAAGGAGCTGTCCCTTGGAAAACTACCTTTTAGAATTCTTCTTTTACTGCATAAGCCCACCCTAAGAAAATGAATTGGCAGATGCCACAGGATGTTTATATATACACAATGGAAATTTTGCTTCTCAAACAGCTTGAGCAGAAAACCTCACATCCCCATGGCAACAAGATTCCACCGTGATCATGCATCTCTGCCGGGGTCACCTATTCGGTTTGTAAGCCTCAGCTCTTCAGCCCCTCCTGTCAGACACCTGGGGCCCAGATGATACTATGCATTGTGGCAGTTCCACGCCTCCAGGGTTGCTGCTGAGGGCTTGTTCTAGTCTGTAAGGGGCATTCCTGGAGACCCTGGATCTAATCCAGGGCAGGGGACCAGCTTTTCCTAGAAGTCACCAGGAGGCAGAGGACTCGGGGGCAAGCGGTCGCCCTGTGCAAACACAAGGCCCCTGCTGCCTACTCAGGGTTTGGAGCGCTGGGATGTGGGGTGAAAGAGGAGAGTGAAAAAGTTGGCTTAAAGCTCAGCATTCAGAAAACTAAGATCATGGCATCTGGCCCCATCACTTCATGGGAAATAGATGGGGAAACAGTGTCAGACTTTATTTTTGGGGGCTCCAAAATCACTGCAGATGGTGACTGCAGCCATGAAATTAAAAGATGCTTACTCATTGGAAGGAAAGTTATGACCAACCTAGACAGCATATTCAAAAGCAGAAACGTTACTTTGCCAACAAAGGTCCGTCTAGTCAAGGCTATGGTTTTTCCAGTGGTCATGTATGGATGTGAGAGTTGGACTGTGAAGAAAGCTGAGCACCAAAGAATTGATGCTTTTGAACTGTGGTGTTGGAGAAGATTCTTGAGAGTCCCTTGGACTGCAAGGAGATCCAACCAGTCCATTCTGAAGGAGATCAGTCCTGGGTGTTCATTGGAAGGAATGATGCTAAAGCTGAAACTCCAATACTTTGGCCACCTCATGCAAAGAGTTGACTCATTAGAAAAGACTCTGATGCTGGGAGGGATTGGGGGCAGGAGGAGAAGGGGATGACAGAGGATGAGATGGCTGGATGGCATTACCAACTTGGACATGAGTTTGAGTGAACTCCAGGAGTTGGTGACGGACAGGGAGGCCTGGTGTGCTGCGATTCATGGGGTTGCAAAGAGTTGGATGCGACTGAGTGACTGAACTGAACTGAACTGAACTGATGTGGGGGTATGCCGCAACCAGAAAATCAGCCCTTTGATAATCACGGGAACTGCAAGTCCCACATTCAGTAAAGGCTTGGATGATAATTAGATCCTCAGTGTTTTATTCCCTTGAACAGAAATCATGACCCCTGTATAGGGTCATCTTCCCTTTGATCTTTCAGAACAAGTACTAATTTCAAATGTAAGTTCTCAGTACCACTTTCAAATAGCATTTCAGAATGGCCTACCTGTGATAAGGCCACCCTCTCCTGCTGCCACTCTCCCCTGATGACACGAGGAAAGCTTTGCAGAGGGTTATGGGAAGAAATTAAAGCCTGCAATTTTGATGTTTCAGGGTCCCCAGCCCCTGAATGGCCAGCATTCCCCTCATGTCTCAGTTTTTATAATTAGCAACTTCTGTTTTTAGATTCCAGGCCTGAAATCTCTTTTCCCACAAATTACAGAAAGCTTGGGTCCCTCTGAGAGCTGATTTGGTGTGTTTGCCCTATTGATTATATTTGATTGGGTCAGGCTTCCAGTATAAGGAAGACATACATGGAAAAAAGCAACTGTCCATGTTGGATCACAGGGATTCTTTTTTCCTTTACTGTTTTCCTTACTCTCCATGGGGTTCTCAAGGCAAGAATGCTGAAGTGGTTTGCCATTCCCTTCTCCAGTGGACCACATTTTTTCAGAACTCTCCACCATGACTGGTTCATCTTGGGTGGCCCTACACAGCATGGCTCATAGTTTCATTGAGTTAGACAAGGCTGTGGTCCATGTGATCAGTTTCATTAGTTTTCTGTGATTGTGCTTATCATTCTTTCTGTTCTCTGAGGGATAAGGATAAGAGGCTTATGGAAGCTTCCTGATGGGAGAGACTGACTGTGGGGGAAACTGGGTCTTGTTCTGATGGGCAGGGCCATCCATGCTTAGTAAATCTTTAATCCAATTTCTGTTGATGGGCAGGGCTGTGTTCCCTCCCTGTTGTTTGATCTGAGACCAAACTATGGTGGAGGTAATGAAGTTAATGGCAGCCTCCTTCAAAAGGTCCCATGCATGCATTGCTACACTCAGCGCCCCCAGCCCTGCAGCAGGCCACTGCCAACCCACACCTCTGCCAGAGACTCCTGGACACTCATGGGCAAGTCTGGGTCAGTCTCTTGTGGGGTCACGGCTCCTTTGTCCTGGGTCCTGGTGCCCACAAGTTTTTGTTTGTGCCCTCCAAGAGTCTGTTTCCCCAGTCCTGTGTAAGTTCTGGCAGCTCTGTGGTAGGGTTAATGGCAACCTCCTCCAAGAGGGTGTATGCCATACCCAGGTCTGCTGCACTCAGAGGCCCTGCCCCTGCAGCAGGCCACTGCTGACCTGTACCTCCACAGGAGACAAACACTCACAGGCAGGTCTGCCTCAGTCTCTGTGGGGTCTCCTGGTGTGCACAAGGGTTTGGTTGAGCCCTCCAAGCATCTCTGGCAGGTATGGGGTTTGATTCTAAATGTGATTTTGCCCCTCCTACCGTCTTGCTGGGGGCTTCTCCTTTGCCCTTGGACATGGGCTGTCTTTTTTTGGTGGGATCCAACATTCTCCCGTCAATGGTTGCTCAGCAACGAGTTTTAATTTTGGAGTTCTCATAGAAGAAGATGAGCGCCCGTCCTTCTACTCTGCCATCTTGATTTGTTCCCATTTTGATTTGTTACAACTACACAGTGGATGTGACAAATAGATTCAAAGGATGAGATCTGATAGACAGACTGCCTGAAGAACTATGGATGGAGGTTCATGACATTGTACAGGAGGCAGTGATCAAGATCATCCCCAAGAAAAAGAAGAGCAAAAAGGCAAAATGATTGTCTGAGGAGGCCTTACAAATAGCTGAGAAAAGAAGAGAAGCTAAAAGCAAAGAGAAAAGGAAAGATATACCCATCTGAATGCAGAGTTCCAAAGAATAGCAAGGAGAAATAAGAAAGCCTTCCTCAGTGATCAGTGCAAAAAAATAGAGAAAAACAAAAGAATGGTAAAGACTAGAGATCATTTCAACAAAATTTGAGATACCAGGGGAACATTTCATGCAAAGATGGGCTCAATAAAGGACAGAAATGGTATGAACCCAACAGGAGCAGAAGATATTAAGAAGAGGAGGCAAGGATACACAGAATAACTGTACAAAAAAGATCTTCATGACCCAGACAACCACAATGGTGTGATCACTCAACTAGAGCCAGACATCCTGGAGTGTGAAGTCAAGTGGACTTTGGGAAGCATCACTATGAACAAAGCTACTGGAGGTGATGGAATTCCAGTTGAGCTATTTCAAATCCTGGAAGATGATGCTGTGAAAGTGCTTCACTCAATATGCCAGCAAATTTGGAAAACTCAGCAGTGACCAGGGGACTGGAAAAGGTCACTTTTCATTCCAATCCCAAAGAAAGGCAATGCCAAAGAATGCTCAAACTACTGCACAATTGCACTCATCTCACATGCTAGCATGGAGAAGGCAAAGGCACCCCACTCCAGTACTCTTGCCTGGAAAATCCCATGGACAGAGGAGCCTGGTAGGCGGCAGTCCATGGGGTCGCTAAGAGTCGCACACGACTGAGCGACTTCACTTTCACTTTTCACTTTCATGCATTGGAGAAGGAAATGGCAACCCACTCCAGTGTTCTTGCCTGGAGAATCCCAGGAACGAGGGAGCCTGCTGGGCTGCCATCTATGGGGTCGCACAGAGTCAGACACGACTGAAGCAACTTAGCAGCAGCAGCAGCAGCACATGCTAGCAAAGTAATCCTCAAAAATCTCCAAGCCAGGCTTCAACAGTATGTGAACCATGAACTTCCATATGGTCAAGCTGGATTTAGAAAAGGCAGAGGAACCAGAGATCAAATTGCCAACATCCGTTGGATCATCAGAAAAGCAAGAGAGTTCCAGAAAAAACATCTACTACTGCTTTATTGACTATGCCAAAGCCTTTGACTGTGTGGATCACAACAAACTGTGGAAAATTCTTCAAGAGATTGGAATACGAGAACACCTTATCTGCCTCCTGAGAAATCTGTAGGCAGATCAAGAAGCAACAGTTAGAACTGGATATGGAACAACAGACTGGTTCCAAATCAAATTGGGAAAGAAGTACATCAAGGCTGTATATTGTCACCCTGCTTATTTAACTTATATGCAGAGTACATCATGTGAAATGCCGGGCTGGATGAAGCACAAGCTGGAATCAAGATTTCTGGGAGAAATATCAATAACCTCAGATATGCAGATGATACCGCCCTATGGCAGAAAGCAAAGAAGAACTAAAGAGCCTCTGGATAAAAGTGAAAGAGGAGAGTGAAAAAGTTGGCTTAAAACTCAACATTCAGAAAACTAAGATCATGGCATTTGGTCCCGTCACTTCATGGCAAATAGATGGAGAAACAATAGAAATCACTGTTTGAGGAAAAGTCCCCCCAAATCACTGCAAGATGGTGACTGCAGCCATGAAATTAAAAGATGCTTGCTCCTTGGAAGAAAAGCTATGACCAACTTAGACAGAATATTAAAAAGCAGAGACATTACTTTGCCAACAAAGGTCCATCTAGTCAAAGCTATGGTTTTTCCAGTAGTCATGTATGATGTGAGAGATGGACCATAAAGAAAGCTGAGCACTGAAGAATTGATGCTTTTGAACTGTGGTGTTGGAGAACACTCTTAAGAGTTCCTTGGAGTGCAAGGAGATCCAACCAGTCTATCCTAAAGGAAATCAGTCCTGAATATTCATTGGAAGGACTGCTGCTGAAGCTGAAACTCCAATACTTTGGTAGCGAAGAATGGATTCATTGGAAAAGACCCTGATGCTGGACAAGATTGAAGGCAGGAGGGGGAGGGGACGACAGAGGATGAGATGGCTGGATGGCATCACTGACTTGATGGACATGAGTTTGAGTAAACTCCGGGAGTTGGTGATGGACAGGGGAGTGTGGCATGCTGCAGTCGATGGGATCACAAAGAGTTGGACACGACTGAGTGACTGAACTGAACTGGACTGATTTTCCTTACCTTTGAGCAAGTACAAAGTGGGGGAGGGGCAGCGCTTCCTCACAGGTGGAGTTTTGCTGGATCTCAGGTGGCTCAGATGGTGAAGTATCTGCCTGCCTGGGTCAGGAAGAACCCCTGGAGAAGAGAATGGCAACCCAATTCAGTATTCTTGCCTGGAGAATTCTATGGACAGAGGAGCCTGGCGGGCTACAGTCCATGAGGTTGCAAAGAGCTGGACATGTCTGACTGACACGCACTGGCTAAAGCTGGGCTGGGCTAGCCCTCTGCTGGGCCTTCCCTGAGGCTTCTCAGCACCCACTCTGGAGGCGGGCACTAGGCAGGTATTCCCTGTGCAGTGTTTCTAGTTCTCCATCAGAGTGACCAAACCCTTTGCTTCCCGCCCCCCACCCCCCACAGAGCTGGAAAAAGAGAAACAGTGGTTCATGGAGTACAGGCAAGAAAAAAAAGCCTTTGGTATAATCCATATTCACCTCGGTTGACATGGAGTGGTATGGATTTTGCAGAATGAGAATCTGAAAAGAAATGTATAACTGAATCACTTTGCTGTATTAACATAAACTACTATATATAAAATAGATAACCAACAAGGACCTGCTGTATAGCATGAGGAACTATACTCAGTATTTTGTAATAACCTGTAAGGGAAAAGTATGTGATTTTGCAGAATGAAAAGCTCTGGCTTTCCTCTGTAGATAGACAGCTAGTAAATTGAAGCTAACAGCGAGACAAAAAAGAAAGCATGGAGGGGAGGGGTGGAGAGAGGGAAGAGAGAGAAGACAAGAGGCAGAGAGGGGCCCAGAGTCTCCAGGACCCCAGGCCTGCTGCCCAGCTCAAGCACTTTCCCCTCCCTTCCTCTCTCTTGACATGATAAAGCTTCTTCCCTTTGGCAGCTGTTTTATCTTGCTACACCCAGCCAGAGCTCTAAGGATTCAAGTCTGTCTTCACAGATGTTTCCTTTTCATCACTGTAATTAATATTAATGGTGGTTAATTTCTAATGAGGACGTATCATGGAACACACTGGCAGAACTGCTCATTGTAAGTGGAATAACCTTGATGTTGTGAGGCCAGCGTCCTTTTTGGCTTGGCCACTTGTTTCACAGACAATGCATTGGATCCCGGAATTCTCTGATAATGTATTCATTTCTCCTCCTACATCTCTGGTGTTTCCAGGGTGGAAACGGTGGGGAAGTGAACTGCCCTGACTGATTTCTCCTCCCACCTCTGAGGAGGAGGCGGAGGGGCCAGGTGGGGAGCTCCTTTGATCTTTCAGCAGTGCCACCAGGAACAGGAATTGTTACTTGGTGAGCACTCTCTGACTTCACTTTCACTTTGAGCAGGCTCTGAGGCTCATTATGGACAAATCACGGTGCAAAGTCAAGTGGCTTTAGAAATCCAGAGCCAGGAGGCGTCCTGGTTCCTCCTTCTCTGACAAAGTAGGTGCTTGCCTTGTTCGCAAGCCGTAGGGCATGGTCCTCTGGAGACAGACTGCTGGATGTGGGTGATCCCTCCCTCACTAGTCAGGGAGAAACTATTTATGTTGTGCAAACCCCTCTCACCCACAGCCAGCCCAGCCCAGAGGCGCTGATGGTGGGTGGGGACTCTCCTAGGTGGGGAAGCCTGGTGTCAGCTCCCTCACCAGTAGCTTTAGGATGTCAGGGTTATATGTTACATGCGTGTGCTGTGCTTAGCTTAGTTGCTCAGTCATATCTAAGTCTTTGCAACCCCATGGACTGTAGTCCCTGAGGCTCCTCTGTCCGTGGGGATTTTCCAGGCAAGAATACGGAGTGCGTTGCTATGCCCTCCTCCAGGGGATCTTCCCGACCCAGGAATCGAGGGTCTCCTGCATTGCAGATGGATTCTTTACCAGCGGAGCTACCAGGAAAGCCAGTTACATGCCTGCTGCTGCTGCTGCTGCTAAGTCGCTTCAGTCGTGTCCGACTCTGTGCGACCCCATAGACGGCAGCCCACGAGGCTCCCCCGTCCCTGGGATTCTCCAGGCAGGAACACTGGAGTGGGTTGCCATTTCCTTCTCCTTCTCCAATGCAGGAAAGTGAAAAGTGAAAGTGAAGTCGCTGAGTCTTGTCCAACTCTTAGCGACCCCATGGACTGCAGCCCACCAGGCTCCTCCATCCATGGGATTTTCCAGGCAAGAGTACTGGAGTGGGGGTTACATGCCTAGTATGTCTTAATTTCCCTCCAGTCACTCATGACTACCTAAATCAGTGTTTTGAAAACTGATATTAAGGGGGAAAAATATTCTTAGAGAAGTTGGCACGTTTGCAGAAAAACAATACTTTCCATGTACAAGTTGCCAGTTCGCTTTGTTTTTTTGTTTTTTAAAAAATATCTATTTATTTATTTGGCTGTGCCAGGCCTTAACTGATTCATGTGGGATCTTTTTTAGTTGTGGTATGTGAACTCAGTTGTCACATGTGGGATCTAATTCCCTGACCAGGCATTGAACCCAAGCCCTCTGCATTGGGAGCAGAGTCTTAGCCACTGGACCACCAGGGAAGTCTCAAGTTTGTTTGTTTGTTTGTTTTAAATGCAGAATTTTTCAGACTTATTATGCTAACATTGTAATATTAACATAGGTGTCATTGACGCTTGAACAGTTGACCCTTGAATAAAGCAGACATTGGGGGCACCAACCCTCTATACAGTGTAACTCATAGGTGGCTATACCTGTCGTTCTTCCGTTTTCATGGTTCTGCTTCTGTGAATTCAATTCAACATATTTATTGGAAAAAAAATCCACACATAAGTGAGCTGTGCCATCCAGACCCCTGTGGTTTGAGGGTCACCTGTATAGTATTGCCCCAATTTTTTTGATTCTAGAACCCTTTGCTTCCCAGTGTATTATCAGACTGTCTGCTAATAAAGCACAACTAAGGTAGCTGGAACTGAAGGTAGTGAGCAGAACAATACAGTGGCCAAGCAGCGTTGCAGAAGGGGGATGTCAGAGCGGGGCTTTGCAGGGTTTCAGGGGCCTGGGCTCAAGTGTTTATGATGTGTCTTTCAAGGTGGGGACCTCTAACCCTGAAGGAGGAAATGGCAACCCGCTTCAATATTCTTGCCCGGAAAATCCCATGGACAGAGGAGCCTGGTGGGCTGCAGTCCATAGGGTCACAAAGAGTCAGACAAGACTGAACACGTGATGGATGGAATCAAGGTGGGGAAATAGAGTTGTTTAAGACTGGTGAACATAGCAAGGATCTTGAGAGGTAGGCTGTGGTTTGATAAGCTGTTTGCCCAGGTGAGGTGTCCATTATCTCAGGTTAAGTGATCTGCAGGAATTTCCTGATGGAGAAGGAAATGGCAGCCCACTCAAGTACTCTTGCCTGGAAAATCCCATGGTCAGAGGAGTGTGGTAGGCTACAGTTAATGGGGTCGCAAAGAGTCGGACACAACCGAGCAACTTCGCTTCTGAAGCAAAGTCTTATCTTCCCCGGGAAAGGTCTCTTGAAACAAAGAGCTAAATAATATTAACAGAAATGGCTTCAGCTGTTAGGCCTTCTAGCTGCGTGAGGCTGGCGCAGGTGGTTGTAGTTGTCAGAATAATTCATATTTCTTACATTTTGTGGAATGTTAGTCTCATTAAATGTGACCTGGGAAATATGGAATCCTTCCTGAAGTGATTTGACATGCTGCTTCCTGTTAGAACCCATCTTCTTCTGACTTAATATCTAAGTTCGGTTATGCAATGGGATTTTGAATGAAATTTGAATAAGAAAGAAAAGTATTGAGGACAGAATCAGGAGATGAGACACTGACAGGAAGCACATGTAGCCGACTGTATGGACTATACTTTCTTATTTTCTGTATTCTTGATGTTCAGGCATCTGAGGCCTTCTTCCTGGATAGACCGCCCCTCCTAGGGTTAGCTAACTCCTAGAGATTGCAAAATAGTCTGTCACTAAGAAGTGTCCGACTCTTTTGTGACCCCATGGACTGTAGCCCGCCAGGCTGCTCTGTCCATGGGTTTTCTCAGGCAAGCATACTGAACGGGTTGCCATTTCCTTCTCCAGGGGATCTTCCCAACCCGGGGATTGAACCCGTGCCTGCTGCTCAGCAGGTGGATTCTTTACCACTGAGCCACTAAGGAAGCAGGGGGTGGCAGAGGATGAGATGGTTAGATAGCATCACCAACTCAATGGACATAAATCTGAGAAAACTCCGGGAGGTAGCAGAGGACAGAGGAGTGTGCAGCGTTACAGCCTATGGGGTTGCAAAGAGTTGGACATGACTTAGCAACTGAACAGCTACAAAGAGATTGCAAAGGACTCATGAGATGTCTGATATAAAACCAACCAGTCCAGAGCCCACATCCCCAACTGTCTCCTGCATTAAACTCTCACAGACTAAGCCCACATACCCCTGGCCTTAAGTCACCTCAGTGTGGGGTCCTGGACAATGAGGGGCTACTCCTCCAGCCCAGGACTCATTGAAGTTACTCAAACTCTCCAACCTAAACCGACTCAGGGAACCCACCCTGCCTCAGCCACTCCTTCCCAATAAAGGCTCTGGGCCGTGCTCTGCTTGCTTCCCTTCCGCTCCTGACTGACCCTGGTCCATCCCCACATGGCCCTGCTCGCCTCCTGTTTCTAGGGGTCATCATTTCCATGTCTGGGTGTCTTACACCTGATTAAAACAAATCCTGGGCACATTTTAACATACCAATAGGAAATGCAACAGTCTGCACGCCAGGGACACATTACAGTCACCCAAGGAGCTGTCTGCCCAGCGCTTGTGCACAGAGCTTTCATTTAATTGGCCCGCACAAGGGCCTCAGGTGATAATGTGTAGCCAGGGCTGAGACACATTCAGCCAGTGGTTCTCAAAGTGTGATCCTGGGACCAGCAGCATCAGTATTCCCTGGGGGCTTGTTAGGAATACAGATTTGGGGGCTCCACCCACATCTCCTGATTCAGAACCTCTGGCAGTAAGGTCCTAAGTCTCCTGGGTGACTGTAAAAGAGGCTGAAGTTTGCAAACCACTGTGCTGGGCTGAAGCAGAGCAGAGTCAGAGAGGCAGGCCACCCGTGGGCCGAGGGCCTGGAGCCCTTACATTTCTGGCCACATGTTTAATGCCATCTCCTGGTGCTGAGCAACACCTTCTTCTCCTCCTGGAATCTTGGTGCCCTCCATTAATTCTGGTATGTTGTATTTCCATTTTTGTGTGTCTCAAGTTATTTTTTCATGTCTCCTGATTTCCCCTTTGACCCATTGATTGCTCGGTAGCATGTTGTTTAGTCTCCACACATTTGTGAATTTTCCTGTTTTATTCTTACAATTGATTTCTAGTTTTGTACCAGGAAAGATGCTTGATATGATTTCAGTTTTCTTAAACATATTGACTTGTGTTGTGGCTTAAGATGATCTATCCTGAAGACTGTCTCATGTGTGCTTGAGAAGAATATGTATTCTGCTACTTTTGGCTGGAATGTTCTACACATGTCTGTTAAATCAGTTTGGCCTAACCTGTCATTTAAGGCCCATGTTTCCTCATTGATTTTGTCTGGAGTCTATCCATGGATGAGTTAAAGTCCCCTCCTATTATTGCATTGCTATTCTCCTTTCAGGTCTGTTAATATTTGCTTTATATACTTAGGTGTTCTTAGATTAGGAACATAAATATTTATAAATGTTATAAGCTCTTGTTAGACTGACCTCTTTACTGTTATGTAATGGCTTTGTCTCTTATTATAGTCTATGTCTTATTTTGTCTGATATAAGTATAGCGATCTCAGCTTTCTTTTGGTTTCTATTTGCATGAAATATCTTTTTCCATCTCCTCACTTTCAGCCTGTATGTGTCCTTACTTCTGATATGAGTCACTTGTAGGCAGCATATTGATGGGTCTTGTAGTTTTTATTCATTTGGCCACTTTATGTCTATTGATTCGGAGAAGTTAGTCCATTTATATTTAAAATGCTGCTGCTGCTAAGTCACTTCAGTCAAGTCCGACTCTGTGTGACCCCATAGATGGCAGCCCACCAGGCTCCCCTGTCCCTGGGATTCTGCAGGCAAGAACACTGGAGTGGGTTGCCATTTCCTTCTCCAATGCACGAAAGTGAAAAGTGAAAGTGAAGTCGCTCAGTCGTGTCCGACTCTTTGTGACCCCATGGACTGCAGCCTACCAGGCTCCTCCGCCCATGGGATTTTCCAGGCAAGACTACTGGAGCGGGGTGCCAGTGCCTTCTCCATATATTTAAAGTAATTATTGATAATTGTGTACTTATTGCCATTTTGTTATTAGTAATTGTTTTCTGGCTGTTTTGTAGTTCCTGTTCCTTTCTTCTACTCCGGTTCTGTTCTTTTGTGATTTGATGATTTTCTGCAGTGGTATGCTTAGATTCCGTTCTCTTTATCTTTTGTGTATTTACTGCAGGTTTTTGCTCTGTAGTTACCATGAAGCTTACATAAAACAACTTATATTTGTAACAGTCTATTTTAAGATGATAACAAGTTTGAGCACATTCTAAAGCTCTACATTTTTCCTCCCTCCACCTCCACGTTTTATGCTTTGGATATCACAGTGTTCCTGGAATCCTGGACAGAGCTGGCACTGATGTAGTTGAACTTCATCTTTGTATGCCCATCTCCTCTCTTTATAGTTTGGATACAATTAAAAAAAAAAACCTGAGCAAGTTATTCCTCAAAATTACGAATTTTCTTTGGTAAGAATAAAAACTGCCTTAGGGTAATGTTCATTGCTACGAAAAGGCATCCAGATAGCAGGCCTGGCCTTGACTTTTGGCACAGACAAGCCCCAGCCTGTGCCCGCATTTTACCCATAGACACATCAGAGGAGACTCACTGCTCTGAGATCTACATAATGAAAACGAAAAGATTTTTATGTTTTTCTCGAGTATTCCAGGTTTACAACATTTTACCTCTGAGAAGCCCCTCTTGCTAATTTCCCTCAGTGAGTCATTTTAATCTCTAAACATTGCCTCCTCTGCTTTCGGTATTACCACAGTGACATGGGCAGTTAAGTACTTATGTTCCAGAACCAGATGTGGATCCAGTTTCACATGGTGATGTCACCTGCTACAATCAATCACGACTGCATCAGAACAACAATAAACCCCCTGACACTTTCAGAGCTCCCCAAACTAGGTCAGCAACATGCTTATACTTCTCGTTGTTTTATGCTATCCTTGGAATAAGCAATAACAGAAAACGTTTACATTGTGAAATATGCTATTACTGACCGTATTAAAATATTCTGTCTTCAGCAGAGAACAAAACCTCACAAATCAGGGGCTTCCTTACACTATGTGTTGATGTTAGCTTAGCTCTGTCTCGCATTTTGGTTTCAATACCTGAACTATCAATTGACATGAGATGCCTGTGTGATATGCAGGACTAGTGAAAAAGTTTTACTTTAAAAGTTATTTAAGGATTTGCTGAGAGGCCCCAATGACTTTGATAAGGTAGAAGAATGTGTGGAAACCAACAGATGTTTGAATCTGTAATGTTACGAATATAATGTTTATTAATAAAATTGCTAATTGGTCTTAAATAAGATCTGGTGTATTAGTTATAATCTAAGTCCTTGACCATAAAAATCTAGAGAAAGCAACCTGGTTTTTCCCCCCTTCATTATTATTAGGGAAATGTGCAGGCTGTCACAGTCTGTTTTAGATAAATGGTGAGACTTGGAGCTGTCAGGTTGAGATCATGTCTTTTTCCAGAAAGACCACCAACTATGTGTGGAATTAGCCAAAATGAGCTAAAAGTGCAGTCGGCTGCAGTAGACTGACTGATTCCATCACCCTGAGCCTCATGAGATGTCGGGGGATTAGGGGCCAGTGACTCCATGGCAGAGGATGGTTGACGGGGCCTCTTCGCGCTCTGTTGGCCCTTTCCAGAGAACACACCTCACCACGGGGACAGGCAGCTAGTACTGAGGCCCATAGGAAAGACAGGGAGAGAGCAGGACTCAGATTTCCCTAGGCCAGGGTGATCTGGTGCGTTCCTTCAGGAGTGGAGCTCATCTTGTTTCCAGGACAGCACAGTGCATGGCCCGTGGGGAGGGAGCAGGCAGGAACCAGGTGTGGAACAAGTGCAGACACACCAGGGGATGCAGGTTGGGCTCCGCTTGTTGAGACAGTGCAAGTGGAAACTAGATCGCTAAAAACTGGAGATGCTGACTGAACCCGGACAGTGCTCTACTCCTCAGCCTTCTGTACCCCCACGACGCTCGTCAACCAAGGGCCAGAGCTTCCCCGCGTCCAGTGGAGGGGTGATATGTGGTAATGATGTGTGTAGAGAGCATGGTTACTTCCGTTCATAAGACGAAAGTCTCTAGTTAACACTAGAGTGTTGTACAGACTTGCCGTGGGCAAGTCAAGTTAAAAAGACACTTAAAGAGTTCCGTAAGAAGCTACCCTCCTGATGGCTAAAACATATAGTTGGGAAGAGTTTGGTTACACTTCTTTTCCATTGTGCATTAAAAAACACTTTTGGCTCTGTAAGTGGATTTACCAGTATTATCTAATCAGCTTTGGGACCATAAACTCGAAAATATTTTGTTAAAAATAAAGTGTTGGAGCCCTGAAGCTAATTTATTCAGAGGCCTTCTAGTTGAGCTCATTAGGTAACCAGAAACATTTTGATATATATCCATTCTTCCACTTAAGGACACCTTTTTTCATCTCAATTCAGTGAAGAACTACCTCCTCTGACCGATTGGTATAACTAACTGGCATTTTAAAACAAAAAATGTAGAGAAGGGAAATCTTTCACTTTTCAATCATTTCTTTAAAACTATATATAGAAAATTGAGAAGAACTGGGCTCGATGCTCAGGGCAGAGTATCTGCAGTACTGCCAGATCCGTGGGAGATGGTGGAGAGGTTCACTGGCCTCTCCTCCCACTCCCAATGGGATGGAAATTGAAGCTGCTGCCTCTTTTTGTAGACGGTCATGCTTTTAAAAAATCTCCAAGTAGTTTTAGAAAGGCATATATAAAAGACTCTGAATTATTGAGTAAGAGCTTCCCTAAATGACTGAGATTTGTTCTTTCAGTTCAAGAGGTGTCACCCGATGGTACCAGGTGCTCAGAGATGACGTGGCTGTGATTTGTACCTGCACGTCTCAGGGGAAGGAGCCTCACATCCATCTACTTCAGAACATGCTCAGTGCACTGTTCATAAACCTGGTAAACAGTAACCTTGTCTGTAGACATACTCACTTTATCTGAACATCTGCTTCATATTTACTGTGATCAGGCACTGCTCCTGGTCCAGATCCACCTCTAATTCCAGAAAGTGCCTGCTCTAAAATCAAGTGTATCTGTTACTTTCAGGGCAAAAAAAGGGTGATTATATTCTAATAAGGCATATTTCTTTACAACTGAAGTTTCCTTTAAAAGGACTTAGTACAACACAGACTTCAGTCCCTAGTATGTAGCGGCAGTTCAGATGTGCCTAACCCTGGGACAGTCAGACACGATCAGATTTCTCCGACAAACGTGTTTCATAAGTCAAAGCACCTTAGTGTTCAGTGCCTTGCAGTGACCTCATTTTAAAGCCAGCATCTCTGCTATAGAAAACTAGGCTCTGAACTTCATTAATCTAGGGACCCCATGCTGCTTATGCAGTGACATTTTTCATGGGTGACTGTGGTTGAGACAGTTATGAAGGACTGCGTAACTACACTTAGCTGAGCATAAGCATTAATAAAACATAGGATCAACTTCCTACTAGAGCCTAAGGGTAAAAATGTGGGAAACAACATACTTCTGTCAGTTCCCATTATCACTGAGATAGTCTTGAAAGCATTACGGACTGAAATGGCAAAAATGGAAATGTGTCTTGTATTACTTTTTCAGTTTTTAGAGGAGGACAGAGCTTCAGTTCTGGAAGGGCGCTCATTGACAGACGAGGAAACGGAATCTGGAAGGTCATTTGCTCAAAGGCACGTTGAGTGCCTAGTGTGGCAGCAGGCCTGTCCTGGGCTTCCCAGCGCTGGGCGGTGCAGACCCCCGTTCCCCACCGTCAGGCTGCTCACCCGAGACTGCTCTCAGGTAGCGTCAGCTTCAGGCGTCACTGACTAACCAAGTGTTTAGAAAGTCAGGGGTTTTCTTGTTGGTTTTGTTTTAGCCCTTTTTCTTTTTGTGATGGCTCTAGAATGAACTCCCACCTGCCCTCCCCACTCCCCCCAAAAGCTGAGATACTATTCTACATTTCTGCCCACCTGCCCTCCCCACTCCCCCAAAAGCTGAGATACTATTCTACATTTCTGCCCACCTGCCCTCCCCACTCCCCCAAAAGCTGAGATACTATTCTACATTTCTGCCCACCTGCCCTCCCCACTCCCCCAAAAGCTGAGATGATACTATTCTACATTTCTGCCCACCTGCCCTCCCCACTCCCCCAAAAGCTGAGATACTATTCTACATTTCTGCCCACCTGCCCTCCCCACTCCCCCAAAAGCTGAGATACTATTCTACATTTCTGCCCACCTGCCCTCCCCACTCCCCCAAAAGTTGAGATACTATTCTACATTTCTGCCAGAGTATGCAAGAGAAATAAATCCATGAGTGGGTATTCTATTTCTAAGCAGTTTTAAATTACTTTTTTAAGGAGCATTCGATGCAAAACTTTCAACGGTAAACAAGAGAGGTGGCAAGGAATACTCAGTATTAAATAAATGGTCAAACACATTTTCCCACATAGGATCAGTCATGAGAAAACAGTAAGCTATCAATATTTTTTATTTCTAAAAGCCAAATTTAATAAATTAATAAATGCATGCCAGATAAAAACACAAAATTACAACTGAAGACCAATAATAATTTAACAAAATGCTCTGTGTTGTACATTTTTTTATTGGTAGAGATAATTTACTAAAGTAACAAATCTGAAAACACATTTTGCTTTTGCTGGAAAGAAAGTACTATGTTAGAGAAGAACTAAGACAAACCAGAAATGAAGCATTTGAGAAAAGTAGGCATATGTTAGTTATAGTCTATGGCAATGCAGCAGCCAGAGGTACTGTTTTCTCCATTTGTGTGCATGTTTATAGAAGCATCAGAAATCAATGACATAGGACCCAAAAGCAAAGTCACGACAGATTTACTCTGCGAAACATGCTGAATTACAACCACAGGCGACCCAGGATGAGGGGCGGTGCAGGCTTGGTGTCTCCTTTGTATGGGGTTCCCTTGCCAAACAGGGGGCTAATCATGCAATAGCTTGAGTTTCTCTGAACATGATAAACACCCAGGATTACTAGAACTGGAAAGCGTGTGTTCACTGTTTTACAAGGACATCTGAGCGGTGCTATGAAAACAATGGGAGGTTCCTTCATTTTAATCTGGTTATATGCCCAAACTTCTAACCAAGAAATAATTCAGCTATAAGAGCCAATTAAATTACTATAAAACATTCCTTCATCTGTAAAACACTTCTTTTTTCCTTCAAACTAAAAATTTAAAATAAAATGTCTTCATTTTTGATAAGCAGCTCCACCACCAGTCTCTGATATCGTATATCGTTCAGGGCAGCCATGGCGTCTAGCTCTGGAGATCTCATGAGTGTCGGGCCGAAAACAATCCCAAGGTTCTCTGCATTCATCAGATTCTCCTTTTCGTGGAGGGTGACTCTGAAAAAAACACAAGGGAGGGTGACTTCATGTAGGGCATGGGGGTCTTTGTCGTGCTGGAGCGCTAAAACAAAAACAAGATTCAAAGTGGGTTGTATCCACTGATCAACCCTTCTGCTGGGTTATTTCTCAACTTCAAAGTACTGACTCTCCTTAGAGTAAATGATAGGAATAATTTAAACTTCTGGTGACCACTGGAACTGAAGCCAGAGCTGATGTGCTGGCCTGAGTGGGTTCTGTTCTATTTGTGGATTCTCCTGCCACAGCCCAGAGCTGCAGGGAAGGGGCTGGGTCATCTTGATGACCCATCAGGTCTCCCTCCACTTTGGTGAGATCTTGTTTCCTATAGAGAGTTTTTGCAAGCTGAATAGTTTATTGAGTATCTAGGGGGAGAGTGGTAGTGATATTAATAGGAAACGGCTAGGAGTAAGCAACCTCATCAGGGAGTGTTAAGTATTTTTATGATTTTTATTGCTACAGCAAAGGCACAGAGACTATAATTTGAGAGTTATTCCTTTGTTTTAGTGTGGAGTTCTTAACTGCATCCACATATGCAGCAAACTTGAATTTATAAGTGAAGTTATAATGCTGGGCTGGAAGAAGCACAAGCTGGAATCAAGATTGCCGGGAGAACTATCAATAACCTCAGATATGCAGATGACACCACCCTTATGGCAGAAAGTGAAGAGGAACTAAAAAGCCTCTTGATGAAAGTGAAAGTGGAGAGTGAAAAAGTTGGCTTAAAGTTCAACATTCAGAAAACAAAGATTATGGCATCTGGTCCCATCACTTCATGGGAAATAGATGGCGAAACAGCGGAAACAGTGTCAGACTTCATTTTTTTGGGCTCCAAAATCACTACAGATGGTGACTGCAGCCATGAAATTAAAAGACGCTTACTCCTTGGAAGGAAAGTTATGACCAAGCTAGACAGCATATTCAAAAGCAGAGACATTACTTTGCCAACAAAGGTTCATCTAGTCAAGGCTATGGTTTTTCCAAGGGTCATGTATGGATGTGAGAGTTGGACTGTGAAGAAAGCTGAGCGCCGAAGAACTGATGCTTTTGAACTGTGGTGTTGGAGAAGATTCTTGAGAGTCCCTTGGACTGCAAGGAGATCCAACCGGTCCATTCTGAAGGAGATCAGCCCTGGGATTTCTTTGGAAGGAATGATGCTAAAGCTGAAACTCCAGTACTTTGGCCACCTCATGCGAAGAGTTGACTCACTGGAAAAGACTCTGATGCTGGGAGGGATTGGGGGCAGGAGGAGAAGGGGACCACAGAGGACGAGATGGCTGGATGGCATCACTGACTTGATGGATCTGAGTCTCAGTGAACTCTGGGAGTTGGTGATGGACAGGGAGGCCTGGCGTGCTGCGATTCATGGGGTTGCAAAGAGTCGGACACGACTGAGTGACTGATCTGATCTGATAAGCATATTAAAAGTCTTAACTTATGGTGCTTCTAAAGATGGAGAGTATGTAGAGTCTCTGAAAGCACCATGAGTTAAATATTCACTTTTGGGTAACTTGGACCTAAAGGTGTATAAAGTAGATGTCAAGTTCTGCTGAGTTTTTTTGTTTACTTCTGATTGGTCTTACATCTGGGAACCCTAAAACTACTAAAATTTGGTCATATAATTTTGGAAACTTTGCTTCAACTGGGAGAGATGGAGGGTGACTGAGCCGGGAAATAAAGCTACTTCACCATCCATCACTTTAAAACATTAAACCAGAAGTAATTGAAATATTTTATTTTCCATTCCTCTCTTTACCCCTTTCTTTACTCCATCACTTTTTACAGCAGGTTTCAGTGTTGGCAACATTAATTTGATAATCTAAAATAGTAAGTCTGAAGTGCCTATTCTGGAGCAAGACATAAGAAAAGTGAGCTTTCTTACAAGTTGCTTCATTCTTGCTTTATTATATTAATGCTAGTGTCTTTATATAGCTGCAACCTTTTCCCTTTCCACAAAAATTAATGCATGTCCTTGGCAGAATATTGGTATTTCTAACATGTCTGCAAACATATACTGGAACTGCAAATCTATTTATGAAAGAATCAAGTCTGCATACCGTATTATACTACAGAATATTTTTAGCCTTCCTTCTCAATGTGTGATTTCACACCAGGGGACAAAGTAGCTATGCATTTATTCATTCTTTGACAGATCACCTGACCTCTCTTTCACCTTTGCTTTCATTTGATTCTTAACATCTGGATGTGGTACAAGTATATTCCAAGTTGGAAACTTGCCTCTTCAGATGCGCCATGAGGTACCGGAGGGTTTCGCAGTGAGCAGGCGGCAGCAGTTTCAGTGCTTCGTGAAGGGTTTCTAATTGCTCATCAGGATCCATAATTTCTGTAACAGCAAGATGAATACCAAGGAGAGAAACTTTAACAGACAACTGGTACAAATGGCTCATTTAATTCTATTCTTAAGGTGATCTTCTGAAACTGACAAGGTCACTGCCCATGGCTTTGGAAAATAATCTTTAAGGTTCAAGTCTCAGACTTCCAAAAGGTTAGTGTCCATGGCAAGTCCATTTCCTTGGACTTCTGGGGAGGGTACCCAGTGTTTTCAACTTGAGGGTCCTGGGGTCTGTTAACTATGAAAACTGGATATTGGATGTATAGGATGTAACTTTAAAAAACTCAGACACATGTATGGTAGGATAAAAACATATATGCAAACGAGGTCATCTTTGAACACTACAGACATACTGAAGCCATGCTGCACTGTTCAAAATATTTTGAAAATCTCCTTTCAGCATCTTCATTTAGATATTTTAGTTCTCTGTTGGCCAAAAAGTCACATTCCTTTCAGGTCACAGAGTGCATTTAATCCATCAGTTACTTCCATATTCAGAAACAATAGATATCTTTGGAATTTTGTGTTCTCAAAAAGAGAACCACAGCACATTCCTGCTTCAACCCAAACATGAGGAAGATGGGGCACCTTTAAATGTTGGGTGTCAGGGCAACTGTCTTGAAATGTTGGCTAGCAGCCTTGAAATGCTGGAAGTCCACATCTAACCAGAATATAACGTTTAAGATACAAGCCCAAGAATCCTTTCTAATTTATAAAACTAATTCAATGGCAATGTACTGGAGTCAGGTAAAAACTAAAATAATATCAGTGTGAAAAGTTTCTAGAATTGGCAGAGCAGATGTGGTAAATTTTACACTGATTAAAGAGTTTTTTAATTCAAAGAAACTTTAGCCATTTTACAATTTCTGCCCAAAGTTTCCTCCGAGTTCTTGGTTCATTTCTCAGCAATAAAGGATGTGTTGTTTGCCTTTTGCTATAATAAATAACACATAGCCTTTGAACCTTGGGACATCAAGGTTCAAAGTGCCAATATATAACAGCTGTAACACCTCAGATACTGAAATTCAATCATCTAATTTCTAAAACTAAGAGAAGAAAATTCCATTTACTATAGAAAACTACTAGTTTTTACTTGGCTATAGATTTTATGATTAGACTATTCGAAACTATATTATTCTGGAAATTGAAAAAAAGAGTAACAGTTTCCTTTTAACTTCTACAGCTAATCTTTATAAGGAGAATCCTGAGATAGTATGAAATTAAGGACAGTGTTGGTGGCCTAGCAAACAAGCAAAATTCCCTGCTCACAGACAGCTTACTTTCTACTGGAGGCAACAGACGATAAACAATGAACAGTCTATCTTAGACTTTTTACGAGATTAGAATGATTCCTATGGAAAAAATCAGCAGGATAAGAAACACTGGGAGGGCTGAGAGGGTGCAGTATTACATGGGATGGTCAGGATGGGCCTTAATGAGAAAAAGGTCTTGAGTACAGACTTGGCGGGAGCAAGGGAATGAACTCCATGGAGATCTGGGTGAAGATGGTTCCATGCAGAGAGAAGCCTTGCAAAGAAACAGCCGTGCAAAGGGCCTGAGGGGGACACTGTGCCTGTGATGTTTGAGGAAAAGCGAGGAACCAAGTGTGGCTGCAGGAGCCCAAGCAAGGAGGGGAGAAGAAGGGGGTGAGGTCAGAGAGGTAAGAGGGCGCTTCATTGCGGCATGGGCTGTGGCTAGTTTAAGAGCGCAGCATTTACAGAGAGAAATGGGAAGGTTCTACACGAGGGAGGGTCATGATCTGACATACATTTTTCATATCATTCCTCTGGCTGCCATGTAGGGAACAGGCTATGGAAGGGCAAGAGTAAAACCGGAAAGATGGCTCGGGTCATAATTACACACACCCAGGTGAGGCATGGCCAGGTGGTGCAGTGAAGGTGATAAGAAGTTGCTGAATTCTGGGCATATTTTGAGGGCAGAGTCCAGAGGATTTTCTGATGAGGGATGTATGAAAAAGAGAAGAATCAAGAATGGGCCAAAATTTGGGCTTAGGCAACTGGAAGGGTGGAGTCTCAATTAACTGAGATGGGGAAGATCACAGGTGGATGAGGTTTGGGGAAAGATCAAGAGCTGCTTTTGAGATGTCTTTCAGATATCCAAGTGAACATGCTAACTATAGACTGATCTGGGGTTTAGGGAGAGGGCCAGACCAGAATTATAAATTTGGGAACAAATGGCAAAATGCAATTGAATATACTGATATTAAATTGACCAAGATTCTTCTCTAGAATTAATTTCTCTTTTTTTCCTAAAGTCTTGCTGCTGCTGCTGCTAAGTCACTTCAGTCGTGTCCAACTCTGTGTGACCCCATAGATGGCAGCCCACCAGGCTCCCTCGTTCCTGGGATTCTCCAGGCAAGAACACTGGAGTGGGTTGCCATTTCCTTCTCCAATGCATGAAAGTGAAAAGTCTAAGTGAAGTCAGGTCACTCAGTCCTGTCCGACTCTTCACGACCCCATGGAGTGCAGCCCACCAGACTCCTCCACCCATGGGATTCTCCAGGCAAGAACACTGGAGTGGGTTGCCATTGCCTAAAGTCTTACCCATGATCAATTTTTCAGAGAATGCAAACCTTTAGCCCCAAGAAAACCACAGCATAACTTAAGAGTGAGACAGATACAGCGGAATGTACTCAGAGGTGGAAGGTCACCAGTAGTTGCTGAAATGTATGAAAGACTTGCATGTGGGAGAGGGGGACACTGGGATCACCGCCCACGACACGGAGTTAAAAGCAGGCAGGTTCCTGGCGCCTCTGTCAGCGGACATCTGTCTACCAGTGGACGGGCCGCCTGGAGAAGTAGTGATCTTAGCTTTTTGTTGTTGTTTAATTGTCTACCGCTTGGCAGGCAGATTCTTTACCACTAAGCCACCAGGGAAGTCGTTCCTGTAGTTACAGTGTATTTAAAAAACAATGTGTTGGTGCTGCTGTATTTAAAATGGATAGCCAACAAGGACCTACTCTATAGCACATGGAATTCTCCTCAGTATCATGTGGCAACTGAGATGGGAGGGGAGTTTGGGGGAGAATGGATACACATATATGTATGGCTAAGTCCCTTCCTTGTTCACCTGAAATTATCACAACACTGTTGATTGGCTATACCTCAATACAAAATAAAAAGCTGAAAAAAACAAACAAAGCCCCAACAACAAAAAAGAATGTGTTGGAGAAAGAAGTCCAGTTACATGACCCCTTAGATTATCCAAAAATGCTAAGATACTATGGTTCTTAGTATAAAATTATGTTTACTCATTCAACAAATGTTTTTCAGCACTATTATTTTGGGCTTCCCCTGGTGGCTCAGTTGGTATAGAATCTGCCTGCAATGGAGGAGATCGCTCGCAATGCAGGAGACTCGAGTTTGATCCCTGGGTCAGGAAGATCCCCTGGAGAAGGAAATGGCAACCCACTCCAGTATACTTCTTGCCTGGAAAATTCCATGGACAGAGGAGCCTGGTGGGCCACAGTCCACAGGGTCACAAGAGTTAGACATGACTTAGCAACTAAACCATTACGTAACTGGGCACTGCGGTGATACAGACAGGAGAGGACCCCTGCACCTGAGGGAATTACAGTCTAATAGGGAAGACCAGATATAACTATAACCTTCGCAGGAAGGAATGAGGCTGTGAACGAGGCCCATCTGTGTGTGAGGCGACTCTGAGAGAGAAAGGTGGCCTGCAGCTGAGAGGTCCTGGAAAAATCTGGAGGATTCGGGGATGTGGGTGTAGACATTGTGGGGGCAGGAAGTGAGCACTCTGGACATGTATCAGGCCTAGTTACAAGCTCTCTGAATGAAAGTACTGTCTGATTCTTCAGAGAAATTCAAATCCAAGAAGAATAAAACTTAGGCAAGCAAAAGGGGTGAATCAGTGGCATAGCTGATGGGGAAACTCAGCAAGCTCTCTTTCCAGACTTCTCTTCAGCACATTTTAAATTGCTGAGGACAAAGAACCCTGGGTTTTCTCTCTGAGTTTATCTGACTCACTCACAGTTACATACTAACTGAGTCATGTAACTTTTCTGAGATCTTCTGGGAAGAGCTCTTAGACTCCTTGGCCGGAAGATGGTTTCTCCATTCAGCCTGACCCAGAGCTCAGCTGTGGCAGTGGTCTTTTCACTGTGATGCATGCTGGGTTACTGAGCATGGCCTCGGTTTTGTAGGGCACTGATTTCTTCACCAGGGAGACCAAGGCTTCAAGTTGATTCATAAGAGAGTTTCCAGGGGATTATGAATGAAGGGTTATGAAGCTCTTCAAGCCTTTGGTTGGGATGCCCTGGCCTTCTCCATCCTTGAATCCTTTTCTCATTTTCTGCAACCACTCCCTTCCAGCTTTCAACCAGCAGCCTCTCGAGGGAAGGCTGCCAGAGCAGCATTCAAACAGCTGTTGCAGGGGAAAGCTTTAACAAGAACTCTGACTTTATTGTTGTGGTTGCTATTTGCAAGGGCTTCTAGTAAATGCCAGAGATACCTGAGACCTGAAGAACATGGTCCCCGGTTGTTTCAATGGCTGAGATACGAAAAAGCTCATTGCGAAAGGTGAGTTAGCTCTGTGCTCTGTTTGAAAGGGGTCCCACCCCTTCCCTCTTGTCTTCCTCTTCCTTTTAATCCTTCTGTTCCCTGTCCCATGAAGGAAGCCATGCAGCGTGCAGAGGGGACAGGGCCAGGGCTTTGATGTCACACAGATGTGAATTTGAATGCCAGGGCCACCCCCTCTTGCCATGTGACCATGGACAATTATACCTATAACGTCTCATTTCTTCTAAAACAGCATCATGGGTGTAAAGTGCCCAGCACCATTTCTGGTGCTGAATATGTTCTATAAATCTTAGCTTCTCTCATTTTCCTTATCAATCAATACAGAAAGAGAAAGGCTGTTTCTATGGGTCTGAAGAATGAAACAGATTCTACTACCAGGAAAGACATGTTATAAGGACACATTGTTCCACAAACTCTTGGATACCAGTATCTAACCCGTACAGTAAACATGTATATTGTGCGTAAACATTATGCCAGGGTTTTTGGTGTCACACATCAAACAATCTTAGAGGGAAATGGAATTTCTACCTTAAGGGAAGTTTCTTACGATGTGCTTTCAAGGGCTCTCTGAGGGGTGACATAGGGAGCTTGCCGACTTCGCTGAATATGAATAGGAGGGCTGTTTCAGACACAAACCCAAGAATGGTGACAAATGCTTTGGAAGGATAATAAAGAGGGGAGATTGTCCTCAGCAGCTTGGGTGGATATGGGGAAAGGCAGTGAGGTAATCTGGGAGTGAGGGGTGAAAGGCCTTAAGATCCATAAGGAGAGCTTAGATTTTTCTTCTAAGTAGATAAAGGTTATGCAGCATTCAGAACTGGGGTTTGAATCCCGGCTCTGTCCTTTGCTAACTGGATGCCCACGGGCTCGTCACTTCTCACTGTTACTCCCAAGCCACATGGGGACAGAAACACTGTGCAGTGGAGCCCCGTGCTGTCCTGGGGACTGGGGGAAACCGAGGTCTGAGCAGCCCTTCATGGCACAGGTGTGTGTCAAGTGCGTTCCAGATAGCGGTTATGTGAGTTCTCTCTCTGGGAGGAAACCTGTGCCCCACCAAACAAGAACCTCTAAGCGCCTTCAGACAATTTTCATGATCTGTCCTGAACGCATCCTGAATTCCCATGGAAGAGATAGAGTCTTGTGGCTTCTAACATGAATGCTTGTAAAAAATCAGTGCAATTCTCACAGCTGTTCTCTACATGAGAGCTTGAACTGACCCGCGAGGAATCAGGGCTCCATGGAACTAACCACAAAAATTCTCAACACGAGCTCTGAAGGGAAACTGAAAATTAGAACAAAGAAAGTTTGTACTTCATGAAATTCCAAAATCAAAAAGCAAATCAGTGTTACTAAGGAAGTGATGTTATTATTTAAAGATCAAGACAACATATGGTTTTTAAGAGAGAGAGCAAACGACGGAAATAGCCTATCTTTTCAGAAAAAAAAAAAAAAAAGGTAATGCCAACATTTAAAATCTGTTAAGAATTCCGTTCTTTAAAAAAAAAAAAAAAGTGTGAACTACAGGTATGATTTTTGCACCATAAATAAAATTTGGCAAATGAGCCTTTGCTTTTTCTCATTTTCATCTTAACTAGAGCTTATTTTTCAACTTTTTAAAAAGTTAACTTTTTAAAACTTTTATTTCTTAACATTTGATCTAAAACAGAGCTTCTTAAAGTATAATCTATGAACCTCAGCCAGTCTGCAAACTGTTACTGACGTGTCACAGGATAAGGACAGAAACTGAAAGTAAGAATTTATATATTTTATAGCAGTCTGACAGGATCATCTTTGTGTTTGCTGAATCTGACAACAGATAGTTGGTATTTTTTCAATTTGTTTTTCTAGTTATTTTTATTTTACTTTATAAACTGCTGTTCATGTCTAGGAGAACTGGTGTAAGCCTTACTGTGGAAAAGTAAAGGTTACAAATTACAAAGATGCTTCTGATGGTAGAAGTCATAAATAACCTATGTTAGAGAAGAGTTCAAAATTCTTGTGAGTACATTAGCCATGGAGAGAGGCCAGGGAGAAATATTTCATAAAATGCATTCAAGATACTCAGCGGAAAAAACCAGGAGATTGACTACCTAGAAGAGACGGTTTTCCAGGTTACAAGTGCATGCCTACACACTTACTGGCGGACTCTATAAACTTAGGGTAGGCGTCGTATGTGATGAGTGGAATCGGCAAATCCCTGAAGTACAGTTTCAGTGCGCCAGTGATAATGTTGATGTCTTCATACATGTTCACAGAAATATCTGCCTTCTCACCATCTTTGAAGGATGTTAAAAGAAACAAAAGTAAATATCTGGATTCATAGCACTTTTAACAAATAACATTTTTGTACACTGTTAAAGATTCATAATGCTTCAGTTTTAAACATCAAATTCACTGTGCTGATACATGTGTATTTTTTTCTGTGGAAGACAACCTGAATTTTTTATTCTAAAGTTATTTATTCTTCCATGATTTATGATGGAGGGGGATAGTAGAAGATGACTGAGGTTAACAGAAATATTTTAAAATTTCGTGAGAATTCCTAGAGGAATATTGTGGGGTAACTTTTTCTTTCTTTTTAAAATAAACATAGAGAATGTGAAAAATAACAACTGAGGTCCTCCCAACTTATAAAAGACCCAGCACGAAAGGCCACCTTCGATTCACCCCGGGTTCCCATACATAATGTTCGCTCTTGCCTGAGCCCTGGGGATAGGAGAACTACTGAGAAGGAAAAAAGCAAAACAAAACTCTAGAGTGTTGCGATAACAAGAGAAGAAATTATAAAACACAGGAATGTTTTAAACTTGCTGGGCCTTAACCCTGAAGAAAAGCTGGCCTTCCTTCAGGGTGACCCCTTCTGCCCTCCCCTGCACTTAGTACTCTGTTAAAACAGCTCAATTTTCATCTACTAAAGATTTAATTAGTTTCTACTCTGAGCTAGATCTTATACTAATTTCTTTTATTCCATTTGGCTTATGAAAGATTTCTAAGGATGAAAAAGCAGCCTCTTCCCTACAGAGCTATTAGAATGGCTAGAACCCGGAACACCGACAACCCCAAATGCTGACAAGGATGTAGAGCCCCGGGAACTCTCTCTGGTTGCTGGCAGAAATACAAACAGGAGCTGGCACTTCAGAAAGCACGCAGGTGCTTGCAAAGCTAAACAAACACTTACCATATAATCCAGCAATCATACTCCTTGGTATTTACCCAAAGGAATTGAAAACTTTTGTCCACACAAAAACCTGCACACAAATGTTTCCAGCAGCTATATTTGCAATTGCCAAAAGCATGGAAGCAACCAAGGTGGCTTTTAATAAGTGAACCGATAAACTGTGGTATACCCAGACAAAAACAATATTATTCAGTGATAAAAATAAATGAGCTCTCAAGCCATGAAAAGACATGGAGGAACTTTATATGCACCTTCCCAAGTAACAGAGGCTGGTCTGGAAAAGTTACATACTGAATGATTCCAACTATTTGACAATCTGGAAAAGGCAAAGCTATGGAGTCAGTAAGAAGATCAGTGGCATTCGGGGAGGAAGGGGAAGAAGAACAGATGGAGTGCAAGGATTGTTACAGCAGTGGAAGTTCTGTATGGCACTGTAATGGTGGATACGTGACGTTACGCATTTGCCCAAAACCATAGAACTGTACAACATAAAGATGAACTTTAACGTAAACTACTGACTGTAGTCAGTAATAATGTATTGACATCAATATTGGCTCACAATTATAACAGACTGTATTATATGAATGAGAGATGTTAATAGAGGAAACTCCTGCTCTATGGGCAGGAGCAAGAAAGGAGGGGTTATATGGCAAATCTCCCACTGCCAGTGGCTGGGAATGGACTTGATCAGTTGTTACCTTCCGGAGAAAAAGAAATGCCTCTTTAACATTCAATCTTGTTTAGATTCAGGGTTGTTTCCGATGCCATTTCTTCACCTCGTCTTCTTCAATCTTGTCAAATATGTGGGCTGACCTAGATTTCCTCTTACTGTGTTGATGATACTATCTCCTTTATTTTGTCTTCTACCTCTGTTGGCTGTTAGAGGTCTGTGATGGGAGAGGAGTGTGATGGAACCAGAAGTGCGTACTTGCAAAGAAAAGGGTCTCTTCACCATCACATCTCCTGTTCTTTTTACTTCCTATATTCAAGCTTACACTCTTTGGTACCATTTATTCCAGTGCTCAACACAAAGACAAATCGGAGAACCATGGGAACAAAGCCTTAATTTAAATGTTAAAAGAAAATAAGCTGCGCTGAGCTTTTCTTTGGCTGGGCCCCTCCTCCCACAGAGGGGTCTGATGCCAGGTCTTTAGGTCCTCTCAGATTCTTGCCCCAACACATGAGCTTGATTTTTTTTTTTTTCTGGTTGGTCTTTCAAATCCACATATTTTGGCAGTTTTGTGATACTGGAGATTTAACACAATATTTCAGCATAACAATGTTGGAGAGAAGACTACTTTGACCATGTAATACCATTCCAACAGTCAATTAGCTGGGAAGTGCTAAGCATGCATGCCAACTTACAGGAAAATTCACAAAGCTTCTCCTTTTTTACCAAATAGATCATATCAACTCAGAAGTAAAGCTTTCAGGAAGTAAGTTAATTAGCACATGTGGTCAAAACCCTAAATTTCTTAAATGAAAATTAATGACCTTGAACTTGGATGACAAGATGCTGGGGAGGCATGCACAGCAGGCAGAGTTAGGTCAGCCACCACAGACCTGGGAAATCTGAGCTCTGTAATGACTTAGATTCCTTCCTCTCCCACCTACCTCCACTGTTTTTTATATGGTTTCTGGTAAATTTAATTGCTCTGTATATATTTTGGTGAACATGGACCAGCCTTGGAGACTCAAATATTGGTAATATAGTTAAATTTTACACTTCCTTCTCATCCTGAAATTTAATAGGTTAATACTTACAACTAATACAGAAATTATAAAAATTATAAGCTAAGTTATTTGGCATAATAATAATTAGTGATTTAGAAAAACAATGGAAAGAATAAAATAAGAAATTATGTCTCTTTGGGTAGAGTATTTTTGTCCTAAGTTAATGAACCTGCTGGAAAACATACCTCTGTCAAAAGCCATCTTGACATCTTCAATTAGGTCACTAAATCCTGAGACTCGGTACAGTCCTTCAGAATTAAGACCTGTAAAAATAGAGCAGAGGAGCTAATTAGTCTCTTTGGGGTAACGTCCTTTCCTCAGATTTTAACTTTTTCTCATACTTCAGGTTAGGGAAGTAATGTGTCAGGAAGAATGATGAAACATACATGTTTAGAAATATGTATGTTTAGAAACCTCTTCATACTTTTCTCCTAAAATAAAATCGTTTTACTCACAGTTCTTTAATTCTGCCTGAATATCTGTAATTTGGCTCATCATTTTGTCTAACTAGATCAAATGCATTAAGTCTTAAGGGAAATAATTTCATCATCACTGCCATACCATAAATTCTTTTACATAAGAGAAGACTGAGATAAACTATATTAATAGGCCCGTAGCAATTATCTCCAAAGTGGCAGAGACTAATTAGGGCGTAGTTCTAGATTTTGGTTGTTTGGCCTGTTTTAAACAGAGCATTTATTTCTTTGCTTTTTGGACCTAAGCAAAGTATAAAAACTGAAAAAAGAACTGGCATCTACATATCAAATTTTACAGACTGGAAGAATCATCCATAAATATATTTTTAAGCATATTTCTTATAACTGGTTAAGTGTACCTTGAAATCATGTTGGTTAATTACTTGTTAACTGCTTTCAGACTTTCAGACTGTTATCTGAAATCATTCCCCCTAAACTTGCAGAAGAAAGCCTGGTTGTGCAGGGAGTTATGACTGCTCCGAGCCCCACTGGAAATGCTCACCTCGAGATTCAATCTCCCTGATGCACATGTCCACCACCATGGGCCGCTTAGTGATGTGGGCTTTCACGAGCGTCGTCAGGTCACAACTGTACACCTTCTTGACATGTTTCAAGTCTGGCTTACAGTCATTTGGGACCATCTTGGAACACTGCTTATGAACATTCAAACCACAATCTAAAGAATTTAAAAAGGAAAAATTCATTATTATTTTCAGAATTTTGAGTGTTCTGGAGTGTTTATTTTGGCAAGACACTTCAACCTGAATTAGGTTTAAAGACTAGCTTTCAGCCAGCAGAGTGAGGGGAACATTCCTCTCATTCTCTCTTTTGGAAAATTTTGATTTTAAGTTAGAAGACTAGAATTCCAGCTCATGTTCCATCATTTACTCACTGTATGATCTCAAGAGAATACCAACCCAGACCAAAGTTAATAAGTGTTCAATTAAATGTCTACAAAATGTAATATTATGCCAATTAAAAACTTATCCATTTCTTTAAAGTTACATAAAAATTATATTCAGTGTGGGATATAACTGCATTTTAACAAATCTAATATGAGGTGGAATTGAACCCCCAAAAGTAAAGAGTATCCAAGGGCCCTCTTAAAATGATGCTGATCATATTTATATATACTCATAGCTCTTTAAATATATGCATATGATAATGATATAGAATACATCTAGATAGCTAGAAGTAGCTATAGTTATTATTTGTTACTGCTATCATCAACAGCTTACTAATGCCAAGCACACTATTTCAAGTGCTTTACATTATTTAAGCTCACAAATTTCTATAAAACAGGTTTTATTCTCTTTTATAAATGTGATGAAACCAAGCACACAGGTGTTAAGTAACTTACCTACAGCGTTTAGTACATTGTGGAGCCAAGATTCAAGCCTACAAAGATTGTAATGTCCACGATTTTAACACCTATACCATACTGCCTCTACTGAAATTATTCCTTTGCTTTGTCATTTTATTGGGTTATAAATTCTAAAATGCCAGAGTCCAAATATTTTCTAGTTAACATTTTGAGACATTTTATTTTCAAGAAGAAGAGCACAGTGGCATTTTAGAAGAAGCAGACAGAAATACAAATATTTTGCTAAATTAGACTTAGGAGACATGGACTGTACCTGAATAATTTAACTAAATTTTGTCTTTCTGGTTTTTTGGTAAATGTTACCCGTTTGTTTTTAAGCTCATGAAAACTTGACACTGACCTCTTGTAAATCAAATTCAAGTGGGGTACACACAGTTTATAGCCAGGTCTTAATGGATTAGGGGCTTCCCAGGTGGCGGTAGTGGTAAAGAACCCTCCTGCCAATTCAGGAGATTCAAGAGACGCAGGTTTGATCTCTGGGTCGGTAAGATCCCCTGAAGGAGGGCATGGCAACCCACTTCAGTATTGTTGCCTGGAGAATCCTACGAATTGAGGAGCCTGGCAGGCTGCAATCCATGGGGTCGCAAAGAGTCGGACACGACTGAAGCGACTTAGCACACAATGGATTTGAAAACCATACAATGCGATTACCACTGTCTGTGGTCCTTGGGTAAGCTTCGGTTTTGCTTACTGTTTGGGCATAAAGGGGAGCGTAACATTCACCTCACAGAATTGTTATGAGAATTAAGGAGCCAATGCAGTCAAGGTGATTTGCATATTGTAAAATGTTAGACAAATACCGACAATGATCATCATCATGACCTTTGGTAAAGTTGCAATCGAGTTATATTTGACAGTAACAGTTAACAGAGACAAGGAAAATTAGCCATGGCTTAAAAATAAAATTGTTATTTCATCAAATATGTAGACACTGCCAATCTGACAAAAGAACTTAAAGCTTGTGGTGACTCTTAGGGAGGAAATCCTATGTTCTGAGCATCGCCCAAGTGAAAAGACAGGTTTGGGTCTTTGCAGGGGTCTGTGTGTAAGTGGACAGCACCGGAGATGGCACGGCAGTGCCCACAGTGTCCCAACATGACCATCACTAAAGAACAACAGCTGCTGCTTCGAGTACGGAAAGGCTGCCAGGGATAGGAGCTCGAGTGTGCCATCTCAAGAAATGACCCAACATTGTTCTACACAGTCAAATAATGTCCAAATGAGTCCAGGACCCAAACCCTAAATTTCTCTTTATTCTATATTAGATATAAATAAAATTTGATTCAATCATAAGGCAAATCGGTAGTAAAATGTCCACTTAAAAGACCTCACTTCCCCTGAACATTTTAATATTTTGGACAGCTTCTATAATTTAGAGCTAGATCTATTGATGTGTGCTTTTGAGTGAGTTACTTAAAATTTTCTGTGACTTATACAGAATGGGAATAATAATAGTATTTATCCATTAATATTGGATCTACTATTAGGTTCTATTATTATGTTAATGTGAGGCTGTACATTTCTCTGTTGTTATTCAGAAGAAGGAAGTAACTCTGGGGGGGGGGGTTTCCTAGGCAGTGCCCCAGGGTTCCTTGAATGGCACTGTCATGACCAGCTTAGGGTCAGGAGCTAGGCTGACCTCTAGGCCAATTCTGTTTATCAGATGTGAATGCCAGGTCCTAAAAAGGACTGGGATGCTAGGTTATAGCTGCTTCCTCATCTACACAATTCTTAGTACATTTCATTTACAAAAAAGTACCTCCAAGCAGGTACATCATTTTTCTCTGACTGCTTTACCAAATTTGGGGAGTTGCAGCCACTGATTTCTCAAATATCTTTTACCCCTCCCACTTATTATTCCTCTCCTGGGATTCCAACAACACAAATGTTAAATCTTGTTACTGTCCTACAGGTCTTTGAGGCTCAGTTCACTTTTTAAAATCTATTTTCCCCTCTCATTTGAGTTGGATAATTTCTATTGATCTATTTTTCAGGTTCATGGATTCCTGCCTCTGACATATCCAATCTATCAATACTACTGAGCCCATCCTGTGGGTATTTTGTTCATAAATTTCTCAGTTCTAAAGCGTCCACTTAATTCTTTCTTATATCTTTATTTCTTTCTGATATTTCCTATTTTTCATTTGTTTCAAGAGTCTTTCTAATTGCTTCTTGGAACATTTTTATGAATGCGGTTTTCCTTATCAGATAATTCCAACATCTATCTATATCATCTCAATATTGGTGACTACTGACTGTCTTCTTTCATCTGAGTTGAGATTTTCCTGGTTGCTGGTAATGAAGTATAATTTTGAACTGGATATTTTGAGTGTTCTAAGACTGTGTGGTCCCTACTGAAATCTTCAACTTTAGCAGGTAGTTAACCTGTTTAGATTAGAATGCACATCCTGGCACACTATATAGGCTGTGTTTCAAATGTCAACCTAGTTTACAAAGCCTTTGTAATGCTTTTGCAGTGTTATTTTGCCCACCAAACTTGTATGTTATTCAAATGGCAGGACTCTACCCCACATTCTGGGCAGGGAAGAGGTCCTAGTCATTACGGCAGGGTGGAGAAGTCTTGGTTTGCCTCTATGCCTGGTTGGGGAGGAGTATTGTGCTGCATGAACTGCAGGGTGGGTACTAAAGACCGAGTTCTGATCGTGGTCTCAGCTGCCTCATTACTGCAGGGCAGGGGTGGAGACAGGGCTCTGCCCGTCGATTTAGGCTGAATGGGTGCTACTTCTACTTGAGGGTGAGGATGAAAGGCAGGGTTCCACCCACAGGCTCAGCCAAGGAAGGGTACCACTTTCTTCCTGCAGGATGGTGGGGGGAAGACTCACAGGAGAGAAGTACAACCCTGTTACTGCAGACTGGGGTGGAAAACAGGTATCTACCCACAGGCTTCTGCCACAGTATCCACGGGGGCGGGGGAGCAATGTGGCTTTGTCATGGTGTCCACCTGGAGAATGCAGATGCACTAAAAGGTTTCTATCTGGCTCAGCTGCCCTTTCCCCAAGACTTTGCCTAGGAGAGCCGGTTCTCTCAGGATTATTTTTTGTGTCTGCTGGCATTTATGACTTGTGGGTGTCTCTAGTGCTCAGGCTGGGATACACAAGCGTTAAAAAAAAAAAATCCAAAATACCACCAGGCAACTGACTTCTGAGTTCTTTGAGTCCTGAGGTCCCTAATCAGCCACCCCCCTCTTTTTTTTTAATGTGGACCATTTTTTAAAGACTTTTATTAGTTTGTTACAATCTTGCTTCTGTTTTTTATGTTTTGGTCTTTTGACCCCGAGGCACATGGTAACTTAGCTCCCTGACCAGGGATCAAACCTGCACCCCCTACATTGGAGGGCAAGAAGTCTTAACCACTGGACAACCAGGGAAGTCCCAGCCTTCCTTCTTATACCGAACTTTCACAGTCTTCTGATAGTTGACATACATATTCTGTCCAGGGTCTTTTGTTATCATCATTGTGAGGAATAAAACAAAGCCTATTTATTCATCTCGTCTAGCACTGGAAAAACTTACATAGTATTTTAGAAGTATAAAAGTCAGCAGAGCTTCATTATCTAAAAATAATGCTGAGGTACTTTGAGTTACTTTAAGATACTTTAATGCTTTAAGTGTGTGCACAGAAGTCATAGAACCAGCTGGAAAGGGCTGGTATTAATAACCTATCCCACTGTCTTCATTTCACAAAGACAGTGAAGCTCAGAGAGGCTAAAGGATTTGTTCAAAAGTTACTCCGCCAGAAAGTGGTAGAAAGGAGATTTTAACCTTGGCTTCTTAATTCCTAGTCTGTGCTCTTCCCACTCAGTGATATATATCACTTTTCACTAGCAGTACACCATGTACGCTGAGTTGTTATTTTCAGTGCTGAAGACAAATTTGGTATTTTCAACCTTTTATTCAATAATGTGTGTGGTTTCTATTATTTGTTGTATATACTTAAGTTTAAAAGACACGGCTGTATTTTACTGTTATATGGGTATCGATACATGATTTGGCAAGGACGTTTAAAAAGCAGTGATAAAACCCACCCATTATATCTTATTTTGTCACATTCTTTCCTAACTATAAACTCTAAATGGAAATCCAGTAGAAAGGAAACAGTAAAATTTGAATGTATCCACAGAATATCAAAATATCTGAATGGCACTAATGGTCTGATATTAACTTTTTTTCCTTTGAGTGTTTGCAGTTCTCTCTCATTTTAAACACCAGCAAATGCCTAATTTATTTGTGATTCACTGAAAACTGGATAAAGTGATGACAATGGTCAGATTTAGGTATTTAATGAGGATGGAAATGCTTTCTGATATTCTTTCTTCTATTTGAATAAGATTAAACTATGGGACAATATATTATGCTCAATTTTAGAATTTCAAAGGCCAAATTTTTGGCAGGATTGGATATGAAGTCCTTCAGAGGACCAAAGGATAGGGCAAAGTCATTAAAATAAAGCATCTTTATACCCTTAAGTTCACAGTGCAATATACCAGCTCTGAGCGTGCTCTGAAAATTGCTGCTTCAGGGACTAGCAGTATATCAATATTTCAGTTTGCCATTAAGACTTTATTTGGTTTTCATACTTATTTATTAAAGTCATATAACTCCTATATAGTTCCATTTCTCCCAGGGAAGCTCTACACTATAAATGAAAAAAAAAAAATCCATAAAAGATTATTTCATTTGTTGCATCTCTTGGCTTGGCAGGTTATTTTTATGTTACAATTAAACCACATTGTCCCCTCCCAATTCTTCAAGTTAATAAGCATAGAATAAACACAAGAAAGGAGGAATGAGAAATTCAAAACATATCCTATCCTTATAAAGTATTTCTGTTAGACTACTAACTTGAAGTTACTGTCAGATTTTCTGGGCTTGAGTTCTCCCCAAAAAATGTGTTTTATATTTAAAAAGCACAGAAACCTATTTTTTAAAATAAATAGCTGATATTTATATTCTACTGACATGATTAAGGGGTAATATTAATATGTGTTTTGAAAAGAAAGGTAATTATTCATTCTTTTCTATGAGTGTTCCCATTTTAAATAACTGCAAATAGAAGTTTTTAAACATGTCTCGTAGTTGACCCCACTACCACCCCAGAATAGTGGGACTAGCCCATTTTTAACATGTATTAGAAGGCCTTATTTTCACAAGCAAAATTGAGAATATTTTGCTTTTGGGGATATTTATGAAAATACTGCTTTCATGTATAAAAGGAGCTACATGAAAGTCTTAGGCAAGTCTGACCAATTTCTCATTGGATTACAAGGACAAATGTAACTTTTTAGATATAATCAAAGCAGTAATTAAAAGACATTACTTCCCTTTCTCCAACCTAAGAGTTAAGTGCTTTATACACAAAGCAATAAATACATTTTATTATTAGGAAAAAACTGCTGCTATTTCCCTTTGAGGGCTGGCAGCAATGACAATGATACACTGGAAAAATGAAGTCACTTTCCTAAATAACAGACACTAAGCTGATATGTCTGATTTACAATTATCATCCGGCTTAACTTCTTAGAATATTCTGGGCAGGCTAAATGAAAACAATTCAGGAATGCTGGTAGAATAATGGTCTTTTTAATGAGAGGGATGTTTGATGATCTCAGTGATTATATAATAATAATAATAGATTACTTTAACCTATAAGCTTACATTTCATAAAGGGAAAATGGTCTCGTAATATTATTCTATCTGAACGACAATGATCCTTTGCCCTTTACTTTTGAACGCTACTTACTTTGCTCATAACTATTTTAGTAGGAGGAGCAGTGCTCCCAAGCTGCAGTTAGACGGTCCCTTGCAGTGTCGTTTTACTCACTTTAAAGACGCGAGAGTAAGGCAGACCGTGGTCGCAGGGATGTTTAACGCAGACTGTGGGGCTTTGGAGAGCATGTCTGCAGTGACTGCAGGCCCATGCCTACCCTCGCTGTTGCCTCGGTTGTCCTTGTCTGTGTGGGCTGCTGAGCAAGCCTAGAGCGTTGGGTCCTGAAGGGACAGCTTGCTCGCTATTGGCTGCCAGCCTGGTGACTGGAACACCACCCAACACTTTATATAATGTTTTAAAAAAAAAAAGGGGTGGTGGGATACAAAATTGCTGCTCTTGCCAAACATTCTTTAAAAGTTCCTGACAAGCTCTCTTCTGCCTTGGTGGATTTTGAAGAAAAGAAAGCAAGCTGTCAAAAGCAGAAAAATACATCTCTTTTCTGACAAGTTGTAAGCAAGCCATTTTTCTTTGGAAGTACCAGCTTTAATGTTCAGTGGCTAGTGTATTAGTTTACTATTGCTGCTGTAACAAATTACCATAAACTCAGGGGTTTAAAACAATACAAGCGTATCATGCAACAGTTCTAGAAGTCGGAAGTACAAAATCAGTTTCACTGGACTGAAATCAAGGCCTTAGCTAGCCTGTGTTCCTTCTGGAGGCTCCAGGGAAGAATCTGTTTCTTTTCTAGCCTTTTCCAGCTTCCAGAGGCCGCCTGCATTCATTGGCTCATGGCCCCCATTCAAAGACAGCTGTACTTTGCACTTTCCTGACCTCTGCTTCTATGCTTGTATCTTTTCTCTGAATCAGCCTCTACTGCATTGCTCTTCTAGGGACTCTTGCAATTATGATTGCATTGGGCCCATTCTGACAATCCATAGGACTCTCCCCATCGCCATCTCAAATTCCTTAACTTGATCACAGAGTCTCCTTTGCCATGAAAGGCAAGACCTGTGCCATGGGCACAGGTTCTGGTGATTAGGAAGCAGACATTTTCAGGCAGCCAGTGTTCACCCTACCATAGTTCTGCCTCTCTTTAAATTATTAATTCTTTGCATTTTGTTTTAAATAAAGTAGATGGCTCAAAAACCAGGATGAGCCATTTTAGATGAAAGAATCTGTCGATCTAAATGTAATTAGTCATAGAATAATTCAAATCCCAACCTTCCACATTTAAAAACTGGGTTGACCTGTTTTATACAGCTCAGCAATACAGTTCCAGTAACATAGAATATAATGCTTTTGAAGGCAAGATATAACATAAAACCAATAAGCTTTTCTTTACATTCTTGACCTTTACTCACAATAAAAAGAAAAGGCTATTCAAGTCAGTGCCTATGGGATGGGATGAATCATTTTATTTCTTTTCCTTCACATTATTACTATCATAAACATTCCAAAACATTTCTTTCAAATATGATTTTGGACTGTAGCATACTGCCAAAAATTATTCATGTGTGTGGTGCTAGTTTTCTGCCAATAGCTAACTCAGAATTCTCATGTAGATGGCCTTCACTCTTTCAAAACATACATGATACACATCATCACTCTAGTCAAAGAAAAGCTTTTGAGTTAGTGACAGTCATAAAGTGTTTGAAAACCATTGCAGTCTCAGCTGGTCAAGGTTATGTCATAAAGGCAAACCAAGCTTATCGAGACCATCGTTCTTTGAACAGGTGATCTGTGCTTTGGAAAGTGTATGTCATTTGCCTTTGAAACACCATGACAATGTGGTTGATCTTAACTACACCACTATGTTCCACTGTGGGCCCCTCCAGTTCGAGGCTCAACCATAGCCTTCCCAGTGATGCTTCCTTGTAATGACTCTGGGCAACCACCAGCCAGAAAGATAATGTTCTCATTTACTCTCTGGGCAGAAACCTGCAAATGGGGCTGTCAGTCTTCTAGGATGATAGAGGAATTAGACTGGCTGAGCTGAGGCTCTCCTTGAAGGACACCTTTGCATGGTTCAAAGTCAAGGCGTGGGGAATTCTTACCGCTCCATGTGGCAGAGAAGTCCATGAATGGATCTGGCTAGTGACATAAGCCTGGAACCTTATCATGCCTTAGTGGTGCTAAGGAAGTCGAAGGTTGGGGGGTGGGGGTAACTTGGAATGCTCACATGCAATGCATACTTATCTTGCTATTCAAAGAAAATGCAATTGAGAAATAAAAAAAATCAGACTCTAGAAGTTTCTGCACATAATGGACAACAAAAATATTCCATTAAGAATCATGCCACAAAAGAAATGTGGGTTTTTACAGTGCTATATTTGACAATTACTTCAGTTACCTTCAAAATACTTCACTCTTCATATACATATTTAGAGTTAAACTTCATGCAAAAAACATGTAAGAACATATTTTTTAGCTTTAAAATTTAAATAGCAGAAACTTCTATGACCTAATATCACACACTTGAAACAAATAATAATTTTTAAGTCTGTGCCAGAATTTAGAGCAGTTGAGTAAATGGCCAGTACTCAGTATAGTTGTTATATACAAATGAATTTCACATGATTTCAGTAACACTTATTTCATAAAGCATTTCAATAAATCCCTGAGTTGGTTATTTATGTGGAAATCTTACAAGTTTCTAAATTTAAATCTAAAATACTATGGTCATATGTTATAAAAAGGATTTGGCAAATTCAAGCTTTCAAAATATCAAAAACAAAGTATCAGTGACTAAGTGGTTTTTCAAAATATGATAATCATCTTTGAAGATAAATTCACAGGTTTTTAAAGCTTCAATTTGATTTCACAAAATTCAGTAAGGACAATTCAGCTTAACAAGCTTTTTAAAATTCAGTTTCTAAGGCAACAATCATAGGTCCCTGTACATTGCTTTTAAAAAAATAATCATTTTTACAAATTTAGTTACTGCAACATCAGAGGCAAGGCAAATTTAACTGCCTTACTTTTACCTCCTTTTATCAGACTTTCTGAACAAGATGACTTCCCTCTTTTTAATGGACCAGACTGCTGCCCATTAAGTACAGGAAGGTTAAAGGCAGATAAAATATCAGTATCCAAAGGGGATGCCTGAGATGTCAATGGCCTATTGCATGTAAAGAGCAAATAGGGATTCAGCCCATTTTATGCGCCTAACAGCCAGTCTCCTCCTAAGTTATTCCTTATAACTTCATGTCTTACTCAATAAAGAGAAAAGGGACGAGCTCTTACCTGCACATTTCACTCCCTGAGCAATGAGCCCCCACATGAAGTTGGCACAGTATTCACACCAGTGTGGCCCTCTGAATGTATGGACCTGAAAAAGAGCAGTGACACAGTGGCCGGGGGAAACCATACACGAGATTATTTCCCTTCAAAGCACTCATATGCAAGTCACAGTTAGTAGGAAGAAGCACAGTACGGTTACATTTACAAAAACCTTGGTTGAGTGGATCTAAGCATTTAAGATTTCTTTCAGAGCTTGATTTTCTCTTTGTTTTAGAAATGGTGATAAATCAAGCCAATATCCTGTGATTTACTTTTGAAAACAGTTTTTACAGTGGAACTTTCCAACTGGTTCCCTCCAGCTGTAAGCAGTTTCATCTACATGTTATACAAGCACTGGCGTATTCTGAGCGCTATAGCGAGGAGGAGGAGGAGGAGGAAGAGGAGGAGGAGGAGTGATGTAAAGTCTGTCTGGATCCTGTAAGGATTTTGTTGGATGATCCACCTTCTGTTCTCTGTGATCACAGTTGGGGCCATGGGTGTTGAAGGTGATATTTAGTGACTGGTCACAACAGAATAATCAAAAAGGACCAATTTCTGTTCAAAACTATTTTGATACTTACTATGTTAGCAAAGAAAATATATTTTAGAAACTACAGAAGTTACAGTTAATCAGAATCCCTGTTTGAGTACAGTAATTACTCACTCATCTTCCCAGCTCATAAAAATTTTACTTAAATTCTTTTATCCCTAAGAAAGGAACCCCCAAAGAATTCAAACACTAAGATACCTATAGACTTTATGCATAGGAAAGAGAAGCCATTCTAGCTTAAGCCAGATGAAAAACACTGGTAGAATAGAAAAACAATACATCCAAATCCTGAACATTAAAGAATAAAGGAAAAAATATCTTGAATATTAACACTTTAAGACTTCTGAGCAAATATTGGCTGAAAATGTACTCAAGAAACAGGTTAGAAGAAAAGGGAGAGGGAACAAGGAAGTTACTGATCTACATCAATTACATTTACTTGAGATAATTTCTTATATATATGATTTCCTCTAGCAGACAACAGTAATACAAGAGTCAAAACCATAATGTGACAATATGATTTGCAAACAATGAAACTACAATGAAACAATGAAATTACAGCTAATATTGTCACTTTTACTGCTGTTCTGTTTATGTACTGAATTGGTCTTAGAAACCAAGTGTTTTTTTTTTTTTTTTTTTTTTTGCTTTGTTTTTGCTTTTTGTTGTTTACCTATTTTATATATAGTGGTGTGTACATGTTAATCCCAGCCTCCTGATTTATCCCTCCCCTGGCTCCCTTTCCCCTTTGGTAACCATAAAATTGTTTTCTGTGTCTGTGAGTTTCTGTTTTGGAAATAAATTCATTTGTGTCTTTTTTTTTTTTTTTTTAGATTTCACATATAAACGGTATCATCCATTTGTCTGGCTTCACTCAGTACGATAATCTCTAGGTTCATCCATGTTGTTGCAAGTGGCATTATTTCATTCTTTATGACTGAGTAGTATCCCACTATAAGTATGTACCACATCTTCTTTATCCATTCCTCTGTCAATGGACATTTAACTTGCTTCCATGTCTTGGATATTGTATATATACTACTGCAATGAACATTGGGATTCTTGTATCTTTTTGAATTATGGCTTTCTCTGGATATATGCCCAGGAGTGGGACTGCTGGGTCACATGGTAGCTCTATTTTTAGATTTTTAAGGACCCTCCATACTAGTCTTTATAGTGGCTGCACCAATTTACATTCCCACCAACAGTATAGGAAGGTTGCCTTTTCTCTAACCCCTCTCCAGCATTTATTGTTTACAGGCATTTTAAGGATGCCATTTTGACCCGTGTGAGGTGGTACCTCACTGTAGCTTTGATTGGCATTTCTCTAATAATTAGCAATATTGAGCATCTTTTCATATGCATTTTGGCTATCTGTATTTCTTCTTTGCAGAAAGGTCTATTTAGGTCCTCTGCCTAGTTCTTGATTGGATTGTTTGTTTTTGATAGAGCTGTACGAGCTGTTGGTGTGTTTTGGAAATTAATTCTTTGTTGGTCACTTCATTTGCAGATATTTTCTCCTCTCATGTATGTTGTTTTTTCATTTTGTTTATGGTTTTGTTTGCTGTGCAAAAGCTTTTAAGTTTAATTAGGTCTCACTTGTTTATTGGTAAGTGATTTTTAAGACTGATACAAATATATATATAAACTTCAAACTTAAGATGCCACTGAACATAAGACTTACCCTGAATGTAAGATACATATATTCCATGTAGAGAAATCACCAATTAACTTAAGGCATGCCACTGATTATAAGCTTCATCCCAATTTCAGAGATGTTGAAAAAAACAAAAAACAAAAACATGTAGTAGATTCAATGAAATATGGTATATTAAAATTCAAAATACTACTGCTGGCCAAAATATCCATATAAGGCAACAGTGGATAAACCAGGGTTCATTCCAAGCAGGTATGTACTTGTGGCTCTGGTCGCTGCCAAGTGAGCTCAAATACAAAACTTTGTGTTGATTTTGGGGAGGCGGGGGGAAAGGCGGCCATAATCCTGTCTATGTTTTTTATGGAAGTGTCAGGAATGCAGACACAGTTGCTTCTGGGTTGTTAATGATGTTCAGACCCTGCAAACTGAAAGCATTTCCTGGAGTTCCTGAAGCTGAGCCCAAGATTAATATCCAGATAGTGTCTGATGTCTTTTCCTATGTTCCTCTGAGTGAATAAAACTGGATAAAGTATGCAATCTTGCTTTTAATCTGAGGCAAATGAGTGAAATAGCACTGACTCATATTTTAAAAGTTATATAGTCACAAAACAGCTATAGAACTGTGAAGTTATTTTTAGAGGCAATCTCAGGATAATCCAGTTTCACTTAACTTGGTAAGGTTAATAAACTGGACTAGAAGAGTGGAGAAGTCCCGGGTTTGTACCTGCCGTTATGCATGATAAAAGGTGTTTAAAAGTTCCACTGGTGTGTAAATCACCAGAACAAAGAAGGGCTCTTGGCAGACAGCGCTGGGTACTGAGATGTTACAGACCCAATTCCCTGCTTCGCCTTCACAAAGCCTTCTGAAAGCCGTGTGCCATCTCTTCATATCACATATGCTAAAGAAACGGTTTCACTGTCCCATGGCCCAGTGTTCTCTAATCAGGATCACACATGCATCTCAGAAACCAACCTTTAGGAAATTGTTCTTGATTCAGTTCCTTCTCGGACAGGTTTTTATAAAGGCATTTTGCCACCTGGGGCTGGTTTTAGTGGTGGTGGTGGTTTTAATTTTGTTTTCTTAAACCACTTGTAAGGCAGGTTATATAGCTCTCAAGGAAATAGTTCTAGAAGTAGGCCTTGAAGCACCAGAAGCTTGCTAAACCAGTATTTGTGTAACAGGATTTAAATGAATTTCCTTTTCAATTTTTGTACCTAAAAATTATTATTTCTTAAATTTTTTGACTTTCCCGACTCAATGACACTGGATTGTACTTGTAAAAATTGAATATTGTAGTCTTTGTGTCTCTTTGATCCTTCTAAAGGTTATCAAAACAAATGGACATCATTCATGAATTAATCATTTTTATTCATTTACAAACATTAAGTGATGACATATACAAAATTTTTTTGAAATATTGGCTCAAGGAATTCACCATAGGTTTCTCCTGCTAAATACAACATGAAAAGCCTCTTCTAAAAGTGTCTGCAAAGTATAAGGGCAGCTGGGGAGGGGCGTTGCTTGGTTAAGATGAATGAGTTGAGGCTTCTGGGTGAGCAGAATCAGGCTTAAATGGGGTTGTGTGTGTCAGAGGATGCATTAGGAAAGGCTGCTCCAAGGAAATCAGACACACACCAGGAGCGAAACAACTGGATGTTTAGAGGATTGTGAGGCAGTTCAGTGTGGGTGGGGTGGGAGTGACTGGCGTGGCAGGAGCAGAGAGGGGCAGACAGGGCCTCTTCCATACCTGCAAACGTATAGGTTGTTCAGTCAGCAATGCAGGGCCACTGAAGATTTTTAAGGAAAGTGACACAGTCAGGGGATCAAGGCTGGAGGAAGACAGACCAGGCAGGCTGCTACAGCAATGGATCAGGTGCTGGATGCCGTGGACCTGAACTCAGGCAGTGCTGACTGAGCGCGCGGAGGCAGGGTCAGTAGGACTTGGTAACGGACTGAGTCACAGGCAAGGGAGAGGAGGACGACGGGGGCCAAGTCTTAGGCTTTGGGGCCTGCTGATGAGGGAAGATGGCATTAACAGGGGAACAGAAGCAGAGGAACAGGTCTGGGAGTGAGGTGGGAGAGGAAGAGTGGAAGGGATGGAGACAGAGGAGGTAGCTCATGGAATAAGTTTCCTGTGGGCACCCAGTGGAGATGGGACCAGGGCAGAGGGACTAGCTCTGAGTAAGAGCAGACAGACTCTTCCCCTTCCCTGAGGTGGGAGGGCCAAGGCTAAGGGGAGAGGATGGCTCTGCAGAGCAGCAGTGGGAGCCCAGGACCCAGAAGGCTAAGGGAGTACATACTTGATGGTTTAGCTGCTGTTGTGTTAGGAAGTAAGTTCAGTCATGAAGCAAATGAAGTTTAGAAAAAGTGGGGAATAGGAACTGGAACTGGTCAGAAATTCAGAGAAGGGCTGCTGTACTTAAAAGCAAGTCTCTTTCCTGGATGGCATTATAATTGTATCACTGCTGTAACAGTGTAAAGTGCATTAAAGAAAAAGTGATGCACACTTTCTTTTAAAAAGGGTGATTGTGTTACATTTGAGCTTTATCTGAATGTTTTATTTTATATGCAGTTTTACATTAGCAGTGATGTTTATATCACATATTTTACTGATTCAAAAAAAGATATCTTTAACAATTGTACAAACTGTACAACTTAAAATAGCTGTATGATTTCCAGTTGTTCTGCTCTATCTGGCACCACAGAAACAGGTCCCTCGTTACGCCCGCAGACGAAGCTCCAGGGCACTGGCACCTGCAGATAATTCTGCTTACTAGATATGGTTGTATTCTGACTACCCGTCTCAGAAAGGTTTAATCAGAAATGTAATGGACATTCAAAATACAATAATTAAAAGGTCAAAAGTTGCATCTTGGAGGTTCTTTCTGCTTAGGAGTATGCTAAGAGAAAGCTAGGCTGGAATCTGGAAGAAAGGAGGCCTGAGTGGTTCACAAGGAGCTCAGGCAAGCGCTAGGTTACAAAAGAGAACGGCTTGTGCCTGAGATGCCCTGTCGTATACAGCAAACAGTCTTAGACATCCGCCCAGGTCAGCACTCAGGGAATCAAGATTACTGATGTCTTCATAACACAACGAACAGACACTCATTAAGTAACATTTTCCATGTGTAATTTTTTAGGGAATTTTTGTAAATTGTCCCAGCTTTTTATGTTTATATAAGTCTGTGTTTTAGTTTTCCTGTCTCTTCTTATTCTCCAAGGCTGTCAGCTCTTTTTCTCTCTTTCTAACCCTTTTCCCTTTTCCAACCACTAATTCTTAGTTGTAAACCTGGAAATCTGATAAGGTAACTTTGCTAGCGCTGGATGTAGATCAAGAAAATGTATCACCTATCTTCCTCTTGAAGGCATTAACAAACCAAACCAAAGCAAACCAAACCCACCAAACTTCTGGCTCCTTGTCTGAGTTTCTTATAGCTAAGGCTGAGGGATATTGGTCCTGTGAAAAAGAATGTGTTAGTAGCATCATGCTTTATTCTATAACATTCTTTAGTCTCTATTTACTGTTTCTTATAAGCAGAGGCCACCTCAGCTTCTGTTGTGCACTGTATGACCTTAATGACATACGCTGGCTTTATAAGGTGGGAAAATAACCAATTCCTTTATAAACGGCACTGTTTCTTCCTTTTGGTTATTTAAACCAATCACTTCATTAATTTGTAAAAAAGGGATTCCTTGGGGGAATGTTTTGATCCTAATCAGTGTCAGCATGTAATGGTGTTAGTGTGGTCAGAGATGGTCCTGAGGAAAGCTACCTTTTAACCTGGCCACAGGTATTTTTTTCTAGGCCACCTCCAAAGCCTTTGGTACATCTTGACAAATGAAAGTGACGCAGTACATGGCATGAATTATACTGCCAGGAACAAAGGGCAGAGCAACTTGCTTTAAGGACCTCTTCTCTTGCAACTGGAAAAAAGACAACTGTATTACATGGCATCCGAGACTGCTCTCACCTGTGAATACCTCCTGTCACGTCAATCACCTTATAAACGAAGAAGAGAGACTGTATTAACTAGAGGACCCAACATGTCTGTCACAGGGTGGGTAACGGGCAGAAACAGGCTGAAAAGGACAGACAGGGAGTGAGACGGGTGGGCTCCTGCGGGGTCCACATGGCACAGGCCAAGGGTCCTGTGTCTCCTGGGTATCAATCTAGATAAAACTGAAGCGGTTCTTAACTGGGCCTACCGTCACATTAACACGAACCCTGGTTTCCATAAGAAAACCAGCACGTCTGCTTCTCAGGTTTCTGACGTTCACATCTCCAGTTTGAATGTCAGTAACAGAAACAGCAGAAAAGAATTCTATGCTATGGCAACAGAAAGAAAAAAATCACATCTTCATTATTCTTCCCAAGCCGTAACACTACCTCTAGAAATAAGCATGAATGCAAACAGCCAAGGAGAGTGCCTGCAAAGCCTGCTGCAAATATAAACTATGTTGGAGGCGATAAGAACATTAGGGGAAATCAAATTTTGCCTGGAAAGGTGGGAATGACATTTCAGCTGCCGCTCTTCATTTGGGAGGCTCTGATGAGTCAGTTCTCCAGTGTGATATTAGGTAATGAAGGGAGAGAACAGATGATCAAAATCAAAACGAAAGGAATGTAGGTAGGCAGGCAGCTGGGCACGAAAGGCTTTTTTTTTTTTTTCTTTTTTTTTTTCATTTTTATCTTTAGGGCACCTGAATGTACTCTTTTAAGTAGCCAATTTTAGTCTTACTGAGATGGCTTAATTTTGATCCAAAAGGTCTGGGATTTAGAATTTTGGTCCTAATTTGACTTCTTTATGGTTAAGGTATATTTTGATTGATACTATAATGAGCCAAGACTGCAGAACATTGGCTATTATCATTAGCAACAAATACTTAAAACTGTACAGAGGTACCCTGCAGGGGAAAAAAAAAATGGGAGGGAGGGGGAACTTAAAAATAGGAGTATCTTTAGTATCATAGCTTCCTGGTGGCTTAGTGGTAAAGAATCTGCCTGCAATGCAGGAAACCTGGGTTTGAGCCCTGGGTCAGGAAGATCCCCTGGAGAAAGGAACAGCTACCTACTCTAGTATTCTTGCCTGGAGAAGAATCCCATGGACAGAGAAGCCTGGCAGGCTACAGTCCATGGGGTCACAAAGAATGGAACACAACTGAGCGACTAACACTTTTTTTCTTTTAGTATCAGAGCAGTACTTCTTGCCTTGTTATTTAAACTATGAGTGGTCTTAACATTCTTCAGGAAAAGTCTATACCAAACAGTAAGGTTTGGGTATGGTTAAGCCAGCAGCACTGACATGGCGCTGGCCATGCCTCCCCGACTTGTTCTAGCGTAAGGTGGTGCCCAGGGCAGGAAAGGCATGAGGAGTGCCTGGAGCACATGCTGAAATGTGGCCTCAAGTAATGCTTGGGGCTGGAGGATGCCTGGTATAGGAGGACAGGCACAGCCTCTGGCCAACCTCAAGGGGGTTCTGTGTGCATGGAAGCACTGGGCAAATGTCCCCTTTGCCAGGTGTCCAGGTGCTAACAGCGTCCACACCTGGCTACTACCCATGATTGTGCAGGGGCTGTGAGGTACTCACTTCACCACACAAGTAGTTAATACCGTCAGAGGTATGTATCACTGTGAAAGGAGGACAAAGGACAGAAAACTCAGTAACCTAAGGTTTCAAGAGTGAGAAAACTGTTCAGAATTGAGGGAGGTATCGTGAGACTCCTGGTCATACCTTGGTCATATCACAAATCAGTGGTATCCCCCTAAATATGAGAAATAACTATAGGCAAAAGCTATCGTAACATGGTCAGACTACAACAACACTAGCCATGCTTTACTATTAAGACAATTATCAGGACACTATTAATAATTTAGTTCTGATTCCACATGTAAAACATACAAATGATTTTTATTAAAAGGTATATAAAACAATTCTTTAAACATAAGCATGTACAGAAAAAATAATGTATTATCAATTCTATTCACACAGTCCACTCACCACAATCCTATACAAGGTCTTGTTGTTCAGTTGCTAAGTCATGTCCAACTCTTTGCGACCCCATGGACTGCAGCACACCAGGCTTCCCTGTCCTTCACTATCTCCTAGAGTTTGCTCAAATTCATGTCAATTGAGTTGGTGATGCTATTTAACCATCTCATCCTCTGTCACCCTCTTGGGCCTTGTTAACAAAGTTTAAATTTCTTTATGGCTTCCTTCATGATCTATCTTTCCACATCAACACTATCCCAGTGAGGGAGGAATATCTCTAAAATTACAGCTGAGTTAATGTGGTACAGACAAGTGAACTTGCTTAGGCTCATGCTGCTAAGTTGCTTCAGTCGTGTCCAACTCTGTGTGACCCCATAGACGGCAGTCCACCAGGCAACTCTGTCCCTGGGATTCTCCAGGAAAGAATACTGGAGTGGGTTACCATTTCCTTCTCCAGTGCATCAAAGTGAAACGTGAAAGTGAAATCACTCAGTCGTGCCCGACTCTTCACGACCCCATGGACTGCAGCCTACCAGGCTCCTCCGTCCATGGCATTTTCAAGGCAAGAGTACTGGAGTGGGGTGCCATTGCCTTCTCCAGCTTAGGCTCATATACAACTTCATTAGTGCTAAAACACCAACAGTTTCTGGTGTCAATGTTCTAAGCTGCCAGACTGGCCCCTTACACAGAGCCATCAACTTGAAATCCAGGAATCAGGCAGTGGAAACACCAAACTACTCAAGGCATTTATTTATCACATTACAAGGTGAAGTTTGCATAATAAATGTATAACAATAAATATCACCCAGTAATTTAAAAACTTTCCATTCTAAAATATGGGTGTTTAAAGCGTTATAGAACCTATAATTTAATGTTTAGCCATTTTTCAAGTTTCAGAAGCAAATTTCTTTTAATTTCTTTTTATAGGAGCTCTAATGAGAGCTTTGTCTCTAAACTGAACTATGGTTAAAAAGTTTTAAAATGTCGAACACCATACCTAAAACACTTCTATTTTGAAAGTTTAGTTTCATTACTTGGACTAATGTTGCATTTAAATATCAGTGGGGAAAACTCAACAGAGTAAATCAACACTTCAAAATATCAATCTCCTAAAGTCATATTATCAAAGGATAATAAGAAAATACAATAAATGAATCAACTAGGCTGTGCAATAAAAACCACTGTACCATCCACAGCTGAGGGCCAGATAATCTCTATACCACGTTACAGGATGTAAACTCAACACTAAGAGACAAAAAAGCTCAGACTAATCCACATTATCTTATGATCCGCAATTTCTCAAAGCCAAGTCTGTACTAATAGTCACAGCTCAAAGCCAGGTTTCAATCTCTCTTTGGCTTATAGTTGTAAAAATGTCACCTGAAGCAGTTTGTTGTTTTATTATGAATATTCCTCTAATCACCTGGAAAAGGTTTCACTAAAATGCACAAAAAATTCTATGTAGGTCAAACTCTTTTTAAAGCTCTAGTAAAAGAGATTCAAATTTTCTCTACTGTTTTTCTATCGGGTTAATTGGGTCTTCTTTTTCTAGTTTCCTAAGGTCAAAGTTTAGCTAATTAATTTGACCTTTGCCCCCCAAAATAAGCATTTAATGGTACAAAGTTAAATGGCACAAAGTTAAAAGCACTATTTTAGCCACATTCCAAGAATTTTGGTATGTTGTAGTTTTCCTCTTATTCAGGCTAAAATATTTTCTAATGTTCCTATGATCACTTCTTTAATTCATGAGTTATTTAATAGTAAGTTGTTTAATTTCAAAACATGTGGAAACATTTTCAGATTTTGAATTTAATTCTGTTGTGGTAAGAGGATGTGCTTTATATGATTTCAATCCTTTTATATTTATTGACACTTGTTTTATGGCCCAGAATATTGTCTATCTTGGTAAACCTTTCATGTTCATTTGAATAGTTTGTGTATTCTGCTGTTGCCAAGTAGAATCCTCTGCAAATACCACGTTTGATACTGTTGTTCAAGCCTTCTAAATCCTTACTGATTTCACATCTGTTCTGTCTGTCTGTCCTATCACTGTGAGAGAAGTGCAGAGATCTCCATCTGTAATTCTGGATCTGTCCATTTCACTTTTCAGTTGCTGCTTTATGTATTTTGAATCTCTGATATTAGGTGCATATAAATTTTAAACTATGTCCTCTTGATGAATTTTACCCTTTTTACTGCCAATAATACTTCTAGTTCTGAAAACTACTATGTTTAAGTATAGCCATTTGAACTTTCTTTGAATTACTGTTTATATGATAAATCTTTTTATTTCTGTCTCTTTAAAGTGGGTTTCTTGTGGACAGAATATAGTTTGCATCTTGGTTTTTAAATCCAATCTGACAACAACCTCTCTCTTTTAACGGAGTGTGTAGTTTAGTTCCATTTAGTGTAGCTCTCAATATAATTGGCTTTAAATCGTCATCTTGCTTTTGTTTTCTATATATTTCATTTGCATTTTTTTCTTGCATACTTTTTATGAATCCATTCTGTCCACACTATTAGCTTATAACTTTTATTCTTTAGAGTTTGTTCTAAGGTTTACCATATACATCTTTAACAATATTATAGTCTACCTTAAAACAATACTATACCACCTCATGTATAGTGTATCTTACAACAGTACATTTCCACTTTCCGATCCTATACTTTATGCTATTGTTATTTGTGTTACTTGTGCAAACTACATATTACTATTTTTTGCTTTAAACAGTAAATTTAAAAAAAACACTAAAATGATGGAAAAACATATTTTTACACTTACCTACATGTTTAGTATTTCTGGCATTCTTTATTGTTTTGTACAGACTTAAATTTCCATCTGGTATTATTTTTCCTTTTTATAGGTCTCTTGGTGATGGAATCACTCAGGTTTTTTTTGTTGTTGTTGTTTAAAAAATATTTTGTCTTCATATTTGAAAGATTTTTTGCGGAATATAATATTCTAGAATATAGTTTTATTATTATTGTTGAGTACTTTAAAGATGTTATTCCATTGTTTTCCATATTTTGCTGTCTTTCAGCATCTGTATGTATTCTCCCCACTTCCCAACAGAACTAGTGAAGTGAAAGTGAAGTTGCTCAGTCGTGTCGGACTCTCTGAGACCCCATGGACTATAGCCTACCAGGCTCCTCCGTCTATGCAGTACTAGTGACAAAGCAAAATGTGCTTCTTCTGTTGACATATTTTTCCTACACTGAAATAATCTTTAAAGAGGTTAACCTTTTCTTCTAAAAAAGTGTACATTCTATTTCTATTTGTGATTGTGCACATTTAAGGTCCTATAAAACCATAAAACTACAAACATAATGAAACTGGAGTGTGAAAATAAAATTCAAGAGAAACCAAATACACGTTTAATTTCTAGAGCCTAGAGACATCTTTTACATATTTTACCATATGTAAGGGATTAAAACTTCACCTCTCAGGCTGAAGCAGAGTACCACTTTAGGAAGAAAACTTCTTACCCATAACCTGGTTTTCTCTTTGTTCCTCTGCTGCTCTTACAATTTTCTCTTTAGCACTGGTTTTCAGCAATTTGATTATGATGTGCCTAGTGGTGTTTTCATGTTTTTTCTATTTGGTGCTCACAGCACTTCTTGGATCTGTGGGTTTTCATCAAATGTACACAATTCTTGGTAATTACAGCTTCAAATAATTGTTTTATCCCGTGACCTCCCACCATTGCGTCTTCCGACGCCAGGTGCACCTAAGGTAGATGGATACTGTCCCATTGGTCTCTGATGCTGGGCCCCCACCCCCTGCCCTGGGTCTCTGTCCTCCATTTTGGATATTTTTATTGCTGAGTCTTCTGGTTCAATAATCTTCGTCTTCTCTGCTACCTAGTATGCTATTAACACCATCCAGTGTATTCTAAATTTCAGGCATGTTTTTTTATCTCTAGAGATTCCATTTGGATTGTTTTAAACAGCTTCCCTTTCTTTCCTCACTGCAGCCTTTAGTCTACTGCTAATGTAATCATGCTCCTAAGATGATACCATTCTGAGGACTTGTAAAACAATGCCTCATCTATTATGATGTCTTTCTACTTCTACTCTCAGGTGGGCAAAACTACGCTCAGCCTAGGGTGAATTTCAGTAATTATTCAGCCTGTTGCTTTCTGGTGGTTTTCTGATAGTTTTTTCTCATGCAGGTGTAGATAAGCACTCACTCAAAAGACTCATGAAGACGCCTATGCAGAACTCCAGAGCTCTGTGCACAGCTCTGTCCCCCAGGTACTCTGCCTCCCAAATTTTAGCTTCTTTGTCTTACCAAACTCCAATCTGTGTCCCAACTTGGTTAGACCAGAGGATTCCCCCTCCATGTGCTGTGGCCTGGACACTGCCTTCACGCAATGAGTGAGAGCAATCTTAAGACACACCTTGCTTGTGTTCCTTCTTTAGGTATCACAGAACTGTAATACCTGTTGTTCAATGTCTGACTGCTGTTTTGTATACTTTTTATGGTTTGCTAGTTGTGTAAGATGGGAAGGTATATCTATTTCTTTCATCATGGCTGAAAGTGGGAGTTGAGATTATGTTCTTGATTCTAAAACTGATCTTTCATGTGAGCTTGAACCTGCGACTTTTCTGGGCATCCATTTCAACACACGTCAAATGGCATTAACCTAATCAGCAGTCCTCACTGCCCTTTCTACAGGCTGAAATGCTTCTGGATTCTTTTACCCTCATGTTCTACATGTGCACTTCTCTCAGCCAAGTGTTACATTAACATTATACTCAGTGAGCTGTACACTAGGATCTTGTAACTGGTGATTTCATTTGTCATTTAATGTTGTAATGGGCATTTCTTATTTTTCAGCCATACAGAATAAATGTCTTGTCTTTGGCTAACAGTTTTCAACCCATGTGAACTGTATGGAGCTGACCCTATCCCCAGCTCCAGCGGAAGGTATGTGACCTAGATCCAAGCCAATCGGCACATTCCATTCCCTTGAACCAGAGCTACTGGTTCAGAGATGGGCATATAAGATAATTGGGTGAATGCCTGCCAAGCCCTTTGCTCAAATAGTCTTTAAGCAGCTGACTAGAATCTGCGCATATACAGAGCAGGAACCTCTGCCAGCCATCCTGTCACCAGAGGGAGCCTACAAATGAAGACAGAACTGAGTGGCAGAGTTCTGGTAGCATTTTAAGCCCTGGGCCAAGGGATGCCTTCAAGTAACACTGGACTCTTCCTACTATGCGAGCCAGTAATTTCCCACTTTGCCTCAGAGAGCATGGGTTGGGCTTTCGGACACTTGGATGGAAAGTCTCCCATCTGTTCTTTCAAATGGTAAATATCAGTTTGGGTTCCAAGTGGATTTCTAAAAAGACACACTGAAGCAACATCATACAATGGTGGAGTAATGAGCTGTAATAGCAAACCGTGAAAGCAAAATTACAGGCCTCTGAGAAGTGGATCTTCACTTTATGAACACACTGTGCAAGCTTGCAGGGCAGAGCCACAAGCAGCCATCAGGGTGTGGAACACGTAAGGGCTAGGACTCCAAACACAGGGAGTTCTACAAAAGAGAAAGAATGAACCTCACATTCAGGCCTGATTTGGGCAAATCCATTCACATAGCCAAAAATGTCATCTCCACTGCAACAGACTGGAGGAGATTCAAGAATCCTCTGGCTCCCATGACCTAAAAATGAATGTATTCTTTTCAACTTCTATGTCTGGATAACACTTTAAAAACACACCCAGTTCTACTTTTGCTCCCTACAAAATACACACATATAGAAAATAAGCAGTTGATTATTTTCTTCAGGAGTGTACCACCACTGGGCTATTTCCCCTTTTCTTTCTATCTTTCCTATTCTAGCAGCAGAAAGAATATTAATGTAATTTAAGATGAGAGGTTAGTAAGCCTGGAAAAAAAAAAAAAGCTATTGGTATGTTATTTATTGGAAAATAATCTGTAGTGGTTTCTCAGCTATCAGTAGTGCTGTGGTAAAATATCTAAGCAAGAAAAATCAATATCTGCATGTGCTCTCTTCACTTAAAAAGATCTTTCCTAGATTTATATTCCATTTCTTTTGGTATCTATGTGTCTGTTCTCTCTGCCCTTTGGGCAATGATATTTTGGGCTATATACTGTTACATAAGAAAAATGAATGCTAACTAATAAGTGTAATAATTGTACTGAGATATAGAGAAGATGTTATGACATGTACATATTCCTCAAGCATAAACTTTGATTATTTTATTAAAGCCACAATAGGCTTCACTATTAGACTGTCTCCCAAGGAATGTTGATCTAGTGGGCCACAAAGAAAATGAAGAAAAGTATAACGTGTCAAGGTTGTAGAAAACAGAGATATGAAATATTACACATGAATAGAATTAAGACTTAATCCTAAATTAACTCTGAGGGAGAGGGGGATGGATATATGATACAAACGACTATAAAAAGTTGCCTATAAAGCATGAACATGTCCCCAATCCTTGAAGATTAGATTACTGTGTGGACAAAAACTAAAGTACTAAGAGAAAGGAATTCTAGAGGAGGTGACTTTTCAAAATTGTGTGTTCTTCCTAAGGATTTACATCCTTAACTTGTTACTGTGTTGAGTCATATGCCAGGCTGACTCTCTACTTTAGGAAACATTTTGGAGAAACCACGTTTTCTAAAACATTGTCAACAGCACAGACAGACATGATGGAAATAATCAATACTGCATTAGATGCAGCTCTCTGACAGAGGGTCTCAAATTAGGATACTGGTTGAAAATAAGAACTAGGATAGGTTCCGGTGACAGAGAAAGAGTGCCAGGCTCATCCTCAAGGTGTTTAAAAGTGGCAACCTTAACATCTTAAAAGCTTGTTTTGTTTTTAAATTATTTGGTTTTTAATTTCATAAAAGACATAGTACACCTTGAAAACAAACTTGCAAAGTTCTCCCCAAATGCTAAATTACTCTCTAATACTTTGTTTTTTAATCCCATAAAGAAATAGGACTCCTAAGAAATTCCACTAATAGTCTCCAAGAAAGACAAACTTCCAAATCTCTCGCCAAATTTGAAAAGAACAAGAGCAAAAAATAGGCAAGTGAGACTATATCTAACGATCTTCTGCACAGCAAAAGAAATCAACAGAGTGAAAGGCGACCTGCTGCTGGGTCATCATACACTAACAGTTTTAGTTTCAATTTTTTGAGGAACCTCTATAATGTTTTCCTTAGTGGCTGTACCAATTTACATTCCCATCAACAGTGCATAAGGGTTTCCTTTACACCCTCTCCTACACTGGTTATTTGTCTTTTTGACAACAGACATTCTAACAGGTGTGAGATGATATATCTTGTTTTGATTTGTATTTCCCTGATGTGAGCACCTCTTCATACAGCTGTTGACCATCTGTCTATCTTTTGAGAAAGGTCTATTTAGGTCCTTTGCTCATTTCTGAAATGAGTGTTTTGGTATGATGTCCCTATATATTTTGGATATTAACCTCTTACCAGATACACGATTTGCAAATGTCAATGTTTTCTTAATCCACAGGTTGCCTTTTCACTCTTGACTGTTACCTTTACTGTGCAAAAGTTTCTACCTACCTATCTTTTGCTTTTGCTTCCTGTGCTTTTGGGGCTATATGTAAATAATCAATGCCAAGATCAATGTCAAAAACATTTTCCTCTATGTTTTCATCTTCTAGATTTTTGGTTTCAGGGCTTATATCTAAGTCTTTAATATGAAACAGTTTTTTAATAAATGCTGTGAGACCGGCTGAGTCCAAGAAGTACAGAGTTCCATACAGGATAAACCCAAGGAAGAACACACCAAGACACACAGTAATCAAATTGACAAAAAGACAAAGAACATCAAAAGTAACAAGGGAAAAGCAACAAATAACCTTATGGGAGTTCCCTTGTAAGTTATCAGCTGATTTCTCAGCAGAAACTCTGGAGGCCAGAAGGGAGTGGCATGAGATATCTAAAGTGATGAAAGGAAAGAAGCTACAACCAAGAATACTCTATCCAGCAAGGCTCTTGTTCAGATTTGATGGAGAAATCAAAAACTTTACAGACAAGCAAAAGATAAGAGAATTCAACACCACCAGACCAGCTTTGCAACAAACGCTAAAGGAACTTATTACTTTTCTAGGCAGAAAAGGCCACAACTAGAAATGAAAAATTATAAATGGAAAAGCTCACTCGTAAAGGCAAACACACCGTAAGGGAAAGAAATTATCTGCACACAAATATATCAAAACCAGCAACTGTGAGGAGAGGAGAGCACAAATGCAGGACATTGGAAATGCATTTGAAATTAAAAGACCAGCAACGTAAAACAATCTTGTTTCTATATAGACTGCTATATCAAAACCTCATGGTAACTGCAAACTGAAAATCTACACTAGATACACAAAAACAAAAAAGGAATCCAAACACAACACTAAAGTTAGTCATCAAGTCATGAGAGCAAAAGAAGAAAGGAAGAAAAATCATCTACAAAACCAAATCCAACATAATTAAGAATGGCAATAGGCAATGGGAATTTGTCATATGACTTGGAACTCAAACCTGAGTTGAGCTCTGCAACAATCTAGAGGGCTGGGACTGGGAGAGGAGCAGGCGGATGGTTTAAGAGGGAGGAGACATATGTATACTTATGTCTGATTCATGTTAAAGTCTGGCAGAAACCAGCATAATTGTGTAAAGCAATTATCCTTTGATTAAAAAAAAAGAGAAGAATGACAAAAGGAACGTATGAGTTGGCCTAAAATTTTGTTCATGCTTTTCCATAAGATGTTATGGAAACTCAGAATGAACTTTTTGGCCAACCCAATACATTTCAATAACTACCTTATATGTAAATGGATTAAATGCTCCAACCAAAGACACAGGCCGGCTAAATGGATACAAAAACAGGACCCATATATATGCTGTCTATAAGAGAACCATTTCAGATATAGGGACACATAGAGACTGAAAGTGAGGGGATGGAAAAGGTATTCCATGCAAATAGAAATCAAAAGAAAGCTGGAGCAGCAATACTCAGACAAAACAGACTTTAAAGATTGTTACAAGAGACAGGGAAGGACACTATAAAGATCAAGGGATCAATCCAAGAAGAAGATATGACAATTTTAAATATATATGCACTCAGGAGCACCTCAATATATAAGGCAAATGCTAACAACCATAAAAGGAGAAATCGACGTTAACACAGTAATAGTGGAGGACTTTAACACCTCAATTTCATCAATGGACAGATCATCCAGACAGAAAATCAATAAGAAAACACAGGCTTTAAATGACACATTAGACCAGATGGACTCGATATTTATAGGGCATTCTATCCAAAAGCAGCAGAATACACATTCTGAAGTGCACATGGAATATTCTGGACAGATCACACGCTGGACCACAAAGTGAGCCTTGATAAATTTAAGATCATATCAAGCATCTTTTCCTACCACAACACTATGAGATTAGAAATCAACTGAAAGGGGAAAAGAAGTAAAAAACACAAACATGTGGAGGCTGAACAATATGCTACTAAACAATCAGTGGATCATTGAAGAAATCAAAGAGGAAATCAAAAAAGCGCCTAGAGACAAATGAAAACAAAAGCATAGCCATCCAAAACCTATGGGACACAGCAAAAGCAGTTCTAAGAGGGAAGTGTATAATAGCAAAACAATCTCACCTCAGGAAACAAGAAAAATCACAAATACACAACCTAACCTTACACTTAAAGCAATGAGAGAAAAAAGAACACCCCCCCCACTAAAGTTAGTAGAAGAAAATTATAAAGAAAGAAAAGATCAATGAAATTAAAAGCTAGTTCTTTGAAAAGATAAAATCGATAAACCTTTAGCCAGACTCACCAAGGAAAAAAAAGGGAGAGGGATCAAATCAATAAAATTAGAAATGAAAAAAAAAAAGTTTCAATGGACATCACAGAAATACAAAGGATCATAAGAGACTACTACAAGCAACTATATGCCAATAAAACGGACAACCTAGAAGAACAAATTTTTAGAAAGGTATAATCTCCTAGGACTGACTCAGGAAGAAACAGAAAATATGAACAGACCAATCACAAATACTGAAACTGTGATTTAAAAGATCCCAAGAAACAAAAGTCCAGGATGAGATGGCTTCACAGGTGAATTCTATCAAACACTTAAAGCGTTAACACCTATCCTTCTCAGATATTCCAAGAAACTGCAGAGGAAGGAATATTCTGAACCTCATTCTATGAGGCCACCATCAGCCTGATATCAAAACCAGACAAAAATAACACTCAAAAAAGAAACTTATAGGCCAATATCACTGATGAACATACATGCAAAAATCCTCAATATAATACTAGCAATCCAAGTCCAACAATACATTAAAAGGATCACACAGCATGATCAAGTGCGATTTAGCCCAGGCGTACAAGGATGCTTCTATATCCGCAAATCAATGTAATAACACCACGTCAACAAACTGAAGAAAACGATATGATCAAATCAATAGATGCAGAAAAGGCTTTTGACAAGTCAACACCCATTTATGATAAAAGCTCTCCAGAAAGTGGGCACAGAGGGAACACACCTCAAAATAATAAAGGGTATATATGACAAACCTACAGCTAATATCATTCTCAATGGTGAAAAGCTGAAAGCATTTCCTGTAAGATTAGTAGAAAATAAGGATATCGGCTGTCACCACTTTTCAACATAATTTTGAAAGTCCTATCCATGACAATCAAAGAAGAAAAATAAAGGGAATCCAAACTGGAAAAAAGAAGTAAAACTGTCACTGTTTGCCAATGACATGGTACTATATACAGAAAATCCTAAAGATGCTACCAGAAAATTACCAGAACTCATCAATGAATTTGGTAAAGTGGCAGGATAGAAAATAAATACACAGAAATCTGTTTCATTTCTATACACTAACAATGAAAGATCAGAAAGAAATAAAGAAATCCCATTTAATATCACATCAAATAGAATAAAATACCTAGGAATAAATCTAACTGTATTCTGAAAACTATAAGGAGGCAAAAGACCTGTACTCCATAAACTGTAAGCCACTGATGAAAGAAACTGAAGATGACACAAACAGATGGAAAATATACCACGTTCTTAGAGGAAAATATAGGCAGAACACTCTTTGACATGAAATGAAGCAGTACCTTTTTTTGATCCATCTCCTAGGTTAATGGAAAAACAAAAATAGACAAAAGGGACCTAATTAAATTCAAAAGCTTTTGCAAAGCAAAGGAAACCATAAACAAAAAGATAACCCACAGAATAGGAGAAAATATTTGCAAATGATGAGACTGGGACATTAATTTCCAAAATATACAAGTAGCTCATACAGCTGAATATAAAAAAATAAGCAATTCAATTTAAAAAATGGGCAGAAGACCTAAATAGACATTTCTCCAAAGAAGACATACAGATGGTCAAGAGGCTCATGAAACAACATTGAAAATGCTATGTTGAAAATGCTCAACACTGGTAATTTATTAGAGAGATGCAAATCAAAACTACAATGAGCTATCACCTCATACCATTCAGAATGGCCATCATCAAAAAAGTCTACCAACAATAAATGGAAAGAGTGTGTAGAAAAGGGAACCCTTGCATACACCGCTGGTAGGAATGTAAATTGGTAAAGACACTGGAGAACAGTTTGGAGGTTCCTTTTTTTTTTTTTTTTTTTTTTTTTTATTTTTAAACCTGAAACACTGTATTAGTTTTGCAGAACTACCATATGATCCTGCAATCCCACTCCTCAGCATATATCTAGAGAAAAATCTGGTTTGCAAGGATACATGTACCCCAATATTCACTGCAGCACTGTATACAATAACCAAGACATGGAAGCAACCTAGATGTCCATCAATAGATGAAAGGATAAAGAAGACGTGGTACATATATACAATGGAATTAATACTCAACCATTAGAAAGAAGGAAATACTGTCATTTGCAGCAACACGAATGGACCTGGAGATTATAATACTATGTGAAGTGAGTCAGACAGAAAAAGGCAATTATCATATGATATCATTTATATGTGGAATCTAAGAAAAATGATACAAATGAACTAATTTACAAAACAAACTCATTCAGACAAAGAGCAAATTGATGGTTATGGGGTGTGGGAGAGATAGATTGGAAGTTTGGGATTGACATGTACACACTACTATATTTAAAATAGATAACCAACAAGGACCTACTATATAGCACAGGGAACTCTGCCTAATACTCTGCAATAACCCAAACGAAAAAAGAGTTTGAAAAAGAATAGATTCATGTATATGTGTAACTGAATCACTTTGCTGTATACTGGAAACTAATACAACAGTGTTAATCAACTATATTCCAATATAAAATAAAAATTTTAAAAAGTATCTATAATCCTTCATGTTTTCTTTTAATTAATTTGCCCAAGTAGCCAGTTCTCTGTTATTATTATTACATTATATGTAATCTTGATTTTGTCTTAAAGAGCTATTTGAATTAAACATACCAAATGGAACACTGAATGATTTGAAGGAAGTAAAAGAAATACACAAGATTTCACTGTATTCTGTGGTGCGTGAAAATGCACTGCTCTTACATAACTATGCCTGGGAGCTAAGAAAGAAGCAAGAGCTTTCTTTAGCACCACAATCATGCCAGGGTTCTCAACTGCATCAGGATCTCTGCTACTGGGCAAGAAACAGTCTTGGTATGGATTCAGAAAAAATATCCACTTAGCGGTAATTTGTAATAACAGGAATAGTGGTTATCATGTACCTACACATATCAGGAATTCAACTTTTCTCATGTAGAACCAGAGGTTTAGAGAGATGAAGCAACCTGCCCAAGGTCACACAAATAGCAAGCAAGTTCCTAAGGGCAAGGACTGGATCTGAGTTATCATTCAATCTGGAGAGCCTCAGATGTAGGACAGTCACTGCTGGTGGGGTGCCTGTGTCTGACTTTTAATGGCAGAGGTGGTTTTGTTTTGCTTAGTTTTTAAGTCGGTTTAAGATATTTGCACTTGTGCACTTGCTCTCTCTGTTGTGATAGGATAGGGGCAGTTCTCAAAATGAGAGGTTGACCCAGGAGACAGTTAAAATTATTTTCACTCTAATATATGCTGACAACTTTACAGGATAATCATTTTTAAAGGATGTGGTGTATTTATTTTTAAAAGATGACCTCCCTAAGAAAGACACCTATCTTTCTTGTGATAGATTCTTTATCAAATCCTTCCTTGTAAGTAATAATGGAGGGGGGCTGTGTTATATAACACAGCAAAATGGGAAGCCTTCCTGTTTTTTTCTCTTTTATTATAAACAACACAATAACAAAAAACCAAACACCTGCCTAGAACATGGAGTTAGGCCCAGTTGAATTTGGGGGGGGGGGGGGTGGAATTTCACCAAAGGTACAAGATACTCGTGGCTTCACCTTCTGAAATGAGATCTGACAGCTGTTCCACACCACAGAGCAACGTTATATAACAAGGCAGTGCAAGAGGCAAAAAAAGAAAACCACACTGAAGTGAGGCTTTGGTGAGTGGGTTGGTGGTTCAGCAGAGTACACTTTCAGCAACCAAAAAACAGTCAATGGCAAGGCCACATGAATGATTATCAGTATGTAAATGCTCAGGACCTTCTAAGTGAGCATTTGTGTGGGAGAGCACTGCTCCAGCCACAGACTCTGAATTCTTTTAGGGATGTCCCCAGAAGTCAAGTATGCCCCCCACTTCTCTTTTTTATAACGCGACCCTACAGAAACATTTTTTAAGAAACAAAGAGTAATTTCAATGGAAAGAGCCAAATTTTGAGACTTTTGACCTTATTAGCAACTCTAAAAAATATGTAATGCAATCTACTGTCCAACATGAGCTCTTCCTGAGCATAAATACTTTACTTTTTAAAAAAAAACAGTAAGTCCAAGCTCATTTTAATTTTTTATCTCCAAAAAGGGAAGCAGACTTCTACTTTTTAATATGCTCTTTATAAACAAACCCTAGAAATTTAAAACAGTATTGGTACCGAGCTATGAGTCACAATTGGTCCCACAGTCAGCACTTTCTGGTTATACAAAATCTGCTCATTAAAGTCACATGTTAAATTAAAACTGAGAAATTACTGGAAGACAGAACCCAAAAAATGAAAGAATGTGCTTGATTATGAAATTCTTGAACAGATCTACCCTTTGCTTTTTATCAATATTGACAGAAAGCATGTACAATGAACTTAGCACTAAAATGGCATCCTTAACAGGTCAATCTGTTTCTGCTTAACATACCAGGGGGATATATTTAAAAATCTCAGCCATTTTGAAAGAGTTCACATAATTTCCTGCTTAGGAACCTAAATGGCTATTTTTGAGACCAAACATGTACATAATTTGGTATTTGCAAAATTATATATTTGGGATCATTTTCCTGATAAAAATCCTGTAGGACCAGGTAGCACATCATGCAAGACACTGAGGCCTAGTACCTAGAGGGACTGTTTAGGTTGTAAATGGAAGAGGTAGTTAGGACTTACATCAGTGGTCTCAATTTCACTTTACATCAAAGACTGGTTGAAAAGGTCAAGTCTTTAATAATGTTGAAAGAGAGAAAAGAAAACACTACTTGGTTTACCTTGAAATATTGGCAATCATTACACAGCCCATGCATTCTGGGATGTATCCTTTATCCCCAGATAATCTGAAGTTCATAAAAATCTTTTTCACTATGGAAAAAGCTGAGCATATTGGAGGCTGGGTATTTGGCATTTTAGTAAAATTAATGCTAGTGTTAACAAGCAGGAAAAATTGCAAATTTGGAATGAAATGTCTTACTACAGAGCTTGGTGCATTCTATCTGCTAAAAAAAGTAATAAACAAATGGAAGAGCAGGGTCTCCAGCCTTATCATCTTCTGAAAACAGATACCCCCTAACATCAAAACTAATGCCATTTTGTCTACACTAACAGCATTCTTGTCTCAGGAACTTCATCATAAACTATCATAAACTGCCCGTATAACTATCGGGCAGTTAGATAGAAATGCCAGTGCATTTACCCATGAAGTGTGACTGGGTCTCCCACATACAATCTCACACATGTTCTCCGAATTAGGTTGCAAAGGACTGAACTTCAAGGTCTTGTATCATGCTATAAATGCAGGCAAGGTCTACACATACTTTGAATCTACACACACATTTTGATGAAAAATGATTAAAGTACAGTTGGTATACACATACACAAGGTGAAAGAAAATACTCAAAAAAAGTGAAGAGAAGCTGCTAAGTGTCAGCAGCATAACAGTCCCATGGTAGCCATCCTCCTTTCACCATGGTCAATTCATTAGCAGAGGAGAAAAGACAGAAACTATGGGAAATGGACACCATCTGCTCAATCCAGATGCAACAGCACATGCTTCTTAGAGCCAAAGCTTTTTTACCAGAAACGAAAGGAGATAAGGTCTAATCCTCTCACAAAACATCCCACAAAGGTGGTTAGACATATTTGCATCACAAATAATAATGCCAAGATCATTATTGAGACCTTTTAAATATCAGTCAAGACTTTTACCATTGAGTATACACTGATCAAACAGAATACTAAATCAGCACTAGAGAAAATGGGGTTGGATTCTATCAGCTTTACTCAGCTATTCCTTAAAAAAAAAAAATCATGCTTAAAACATCTTCATTCCCTGAATAGCAAGAACAGTTTAGTCCAGTCATCCTACTTTTAAAAAGACATACTTTTAATATTGTATATTTCAAGTAATGTGCATTTCCTTTCTTATAAGAAAAGGTTAAAAATAAATATTCTTACCTTGAAATTGTGGACCTTTTCATATTTTGGAATTTGTTCGTTTTCTTTCAGAGTTGCTCTTCTAACAAGTGATGTCAACTGCGAATAAGCAAAGAGTTTCAGAGGTTGCCAGATTGTCACAGACGACTTTTGAGAACCCAGTTTCATTCCCAAGGCTGCTATCAATAAATCTTGCTGACGGCCCTCTTGTTTTGATTTGTGAACTGTAGCTCTATTAGTTTTCCTACCCGACCAAGACTCTTTGGATGGCATTTTGGAATTCACAGGAAATAAAGCAAACCTATATTGATCTATGTCTGTCGATGAACTCTATTCAGCTAACAAATGAGCATTCTTCCAGCCAGCACAGAGCCCTACCCTACAGAGAGCTGCAGAGAAACAGCACGGAGAGGTGGAGGAGGGTGATGAAGCACTTCTTAAAAAGAGGTCCACTAGCCAGAAAAATTCTTCTTTCTTCCTTTTTTTTTTTTTTTTTTTTAAAGGGCTCTATATTTAAGCTTCTGAAAACTTAAAAGTCTGAACAGAAATAAAGAGTCGATGCCAACATACAAAACATTCAGCATTTCTCTTTCCTTTTTAAAGAGCCATGCAATTTTGACAAATGATACATTTCTAAAAGCTTTCTTTTCTAGTAAATGTATTAATGTCCATTCTGAAGGAGAGATGCCTACATCCTGCCTGCAGTCAGTTTCAAGCAACTGACACCCTGGGAAGCCCCTGGCAGAGGGTGGGGGAGGGGAGGGACTTGGCAAGGAAGGCTGATTAGACTGGTCACCGTAAGAAAGGAGAGAACCAATGAGAATCAAGCAACAGTATTTAAGTACTGTATTCCTCAACTCTGTATCTCCCTCCTCTCATGTAAGATTTTTCTTGCTGGCTCAAGGCAAAAAAAAAAAAAAAAAAAAAAAATCAGTGGGAAGACAATGAGCACTGAATGAGTCATGCATCATTACAAAATGGATTTTTTTTTAACCTATTAAAAGCAAAGGAAAATTAACACACACAGCACTAGGTTTTAAAAAGAAGGTACCACCTGCCAGGTAAATTATGAAAAGCTGATCTATAATTTGCCTTTGTGCATATGGACTACAGTTAGTTAACTAAAACCCCATTTTATTAAACATGAGCAAAAGCTGAAAAGCATTTTGATGAAAAACAAAAGTTTAACTAGGTATCGTACTATTTTCATGAAGAGCAAGGAGCACACCCTTGTCTGCACCGACAGCCTGGAACAGTCAGTTCAATCTCTCTACCCTGAGTAGTTTTATTGTGCATCTGTAATTTTAAATAGGTCCAACCATTATTTTAAATCTTAATCTCAACATTCTTCATTCAAAGAGCTTCAGGCCAGGTCACGGTGCAAGCCTGTTGGGAACAGTCCCTCATGTACACAGGTCCCAGATGTAGTGCTGGACCCTGAGCTGTTTCCTGATACAGAAAGGCAAGTGCTGGGCAAGAGCCTCAAACCCAGCTCCAGTGAAGAGCAATACCTACACAGTACATTTCTTTAAAACCAAGGGGCTGTAAACTTAGGTTTTCTCATATTGGTTCCCTCAACACCTCCCATCTGTTTCATCATGCTATAGTAATTAAGTTTAACCCATTCTGATTCTAAAGTTACACTGTATTTAAAGAATCAAAAATGCTATATTCAAATGAATTCAGTCCATCTGCTTAGATAAGTGCAAAAAATTTATTTCAGATTTCATAGTCTGTAAGGACTATGGGGCCCCTGCAGATTCTAATTTAATTAGGGCATGAAGTGGTCCTTAAACCATGGCAGATATTGATAATACTGAATGACTGATTTATATACATGCCCCAATATTTTTTAATGAGTCTATAGTTTCATCTTTTAAAATGATTTCTTTTTTAAAAAACACTTCTAAGTAAATAAAAAGGCAAACATTAACATTTAGATCTACAGATGTTTCATTTCCACAAATTTATACCCTTACCTGATTAATAGGAGACAAAAATTTTTTTTCCAAGTAGAAATACAATGGAAAGAACTTCCTTGCCTAACCTACATTGCTCTTTAGCTTAGACCTAGTTTCTCATGTGATGACTAAAAATAGAAAGGCCAGCCAACTCTTTAGTTACACACAACCTATAGCAAGTTTATGTTTTTCTCAGTGGGCCTGAAAAACACAGACTCTAAAGGCAAATTTGACATTAATTTTTTTCTCCACATTATTTAACAATGAATGTTTAAATTACTAATTTAGAGACAACAGTTACCCCATGTAACCCAAGAAACTTTTTTCCTGAGTATTTCTGATCAAGAAATACTTGATTATAGATCATCCCAGTTCTTCAGCTGTAGTAACTAAAATTCAACCAAAGCATAAAAATATTCATAGTAGAGTTCTCCAGAAAGTTCATGGCTGAGTAAAACTGAATATTTTTGTCACTGAGAGGTAAGGTCTACTAAGACTCCGCAGTCACTGTCTTTCCTGAGTAAGTGTTCTACTTACGAAAGAAATACTGGAATAATAACAACTTGGGAAACTATCCAAGGCACTAAGAATACAAAAAACAAGGATTCCAGATGAAAAACTTCTTAGTTCCTCTTAACTGGCTGGAGGTCTTGTCACTATTACACCTTCCATAACTGCAACTGCATTTCTGCATTAATTTTGAGGAGCTCTGAAGTCAGAATCGCTAACTCTTGAATTCAGAACCAGTATTAATGTTCTGACATTCCAGACAAATGTCTACCACTCTTCCTTATTTTTTCTGGCCATATCTATCTACTTAGATGGACAGAGCATCTATTAATTATAACTATCATTATTAGGTACTTAGGCTCTAAGCACCCAGCTAAACACTTTCATATATACAGAATCCCATTAATTCCACAGAAGAACTATCTATGAGGCATATATTACCCTCATTTTATAGCGGGAAGAACTGAGGCCTATAGAAGTTAACTTCCCCAAAATGTACAGCTATTAGGTTAAGTGATGGATAGGAGTTAGGCTTTTAAACACTATGCTGCTGCTGCTGCTGCTAAGTCGCTTCAGTCATGTCCAACTCTGTGCGACCCCACAGATGGCAGCCCAGGCTTTTAAACACTATGCTGCTGCTGCTGCTGCTAAGTCGCTTCAGTCGTGTCCAACTCTGCGCGACCCCATAGATAGTAGCCCACCAGGCTCCCCCGTCCCTGGGACTCTCCAGGCAAGAACACTGGAGTGGGTTGCCATTTCCTTCTCCAATGCATGAAAGTGAAAAGTGAAAGTGAAGTCGCTCAGTCGTGTCCGACTCTTAGCGACCCCATGGACTGCAGCCCACCAGGCTCCTCCGTCCATGGGATTTTCCAGGCAAGAGTACTGGAGTGGGGTGCCATTGCCTTCTCCAAACACTATGCTATATCCACTCAAATGAGAAAATGAAAGGAAACCATGGAGTCTGAGAGTAGTTGTTTTTTTCTCTGTGGTATTCAGGGTGTTTCTCTAGTTATTTTCTCTTTTCAGTTCTGAAGAGTAGCAATAGATTGTAAGACACTGCAAACAATGAGGAACACCGAATGGTAAGAAAAAGTAATAAATCACTAAGACCTAGATCTCAAGTGTAGCCCACAGTACATGCAGTAGGAAATGCAGCCCTCAGGCTCCATTCCGATACCCCCTCCTTCAGGACGCCTTTGACCATTTGAAGCAATTAGCTGTGACGTTACCCACCTGTGAACCTCAGAGTCCTTCACTTGTTCATTAATTACGAGACGTATCACCTTCTACCTCATATCACAGTTGCCTATGTAGCTGTTTATATAGAACTAGGTCTAACACATCTCAGTATAAATCCTGAATCTAGCACAGTAGCTGGTACAAATAAAGATTCAATGAATAAAAATCAAATGAAGGCAGCTATTTTTTACTGGGGGGCAGTGTATTATAATAAAAAATGTGATTTAAAATCAGAGACACTGAAGTTTGAATCCTGACCTTGGGAGATTTATTTGTTGCCTTGGTTATTACATACCATGGATAATAATCCTGGAGAAGGGAATGGCTACTCACTCCAGTATTCTTACCTGGAGAATTCCAAGGACAGAAGAGCCTGGCAGGCTACAGTCCATGGAATTTCAAAGAGCTGGACATAACTGAGCGACAAACACTTTCATGTTCATGGCTAATAATACTTATCTTACAGGATACTGGACAGTTTGGGGATAATACATAAAGAAGAAAAGACTACAGGGAGTTCAGTTCAGTTCAGTTGTTCAGTCGTGTCCGACTCTTTGCAACCCCATGAACCACAGCACACCAGGCCTCCCTGTCCATCACCAACTCCTGGAGTTCACACAAACTCATGTCCATCGAATTGGTGATGCCATCCAGCCATCTCATCCTCTGTCGTCCCCTTCTCCTCCTGCCCTCAATCCCTCCCAGCATCAGGGTCTTTTCAAATGAGTCAACTCTTCACATCAGGTGGCTAAGTATTGGAGTTTCAGCTTCAACATCAGTCCTTCCAATGAACACCCAGGACTGATCTCCTTTAGGATGGATTGGTTGGATCTCCTTGCAGTCCAAGGGACTCTCAAGAGTCTTCTCCAACACCATAGTTCAAAAGCATCAATTCTTCGGCACTCAGCTTTCTTTATAGTCCAACTCTCACATCCATACAAGCATTCAATAAATGATACAGGGCTGCTGTGCCAAATATTAGCTGCATAGTATGTACACTGTGTAATATAAGACAGGTTTCTGTATAAGTGAAAGTCACTCAGTTGTGTCCAACTCTTTGTGACTCCATGGACTGTAGGGTCCATGGAATTCTCCAGGTCAGAATACTGAAGTGGGTAGCCTTTCCCTTCTCCAGGGGATCTTCCCAACCCAGGAATTGAACCCAGGTCTCCCGCAATGTAGGCAGATTCTTTACCAGCTGAGCCACAAGGGAACCCATTCTGTATAAGGAGTTAGATTAATCTGCCTTTGGTTCATACATACAAGCATGCCTAAAACTCCTGCTCTTCTCTTTATATTATGGTCTCTATCAAATTCCCCCCATGCTAGTTCTAATCCTATCTTTCAAAAGGCATATAATGTGTGTTAGCTGAGGGAGCAGGATGGGATGGGGCTAAAAGGAAAGAAGATTCTCAGCATTTGTTAAGATGTCAGGAACAATGTGTGATGCTTCATATCTTTGTCCTAGTTCTTGGTTATAGAGCCCGAGACATATTGCATAATGGACGTTTTATAGGCAAAGAAATGCTCACGGGTCATTTTTGCTGGAAACACCAGCAGTATTTTGCTTTGTATTTTGACTGGGAACCTTTGGCCTGTCTTGGACCTGACTCTGTCCATCCTTAACACAGATATCATTGCTGTATTCTGCTCAGATAAGGGTGACTAGGCTGGAAAGAGAGATGGGAAAGGAGCAGATTCCACAACTTCTCTGTGTCTACCTTTGTCCATACCATTTGCAGTTCAGAGAAGAGGACTGGGAAAATGCGGGCTGGTAGTGTTGTAAGGGGGAAATAGGTGACCTTGGAAAGGAATGCATTTGCTGTTTTTCAAATAAAGAAATTTCTACCACTGACCCCACTCTGCTGTTGTCTAGTAACAATACTGGATTTGTGCTGAGCTAGCCTCTCATTTTCACCAAGCCTAGCAAAACAGGAACATGGGCTCTTGGGTCAGAGAGAAGTGCTGACCTTAACCCCTTCATCTACTGGCTGTGGTGAGTCTTTGCTCAAGCTACTGATTTAAGTGGATTAAAAGTACTTACATTATAGAATGACTAAGAATTAAATGAGATAATAAGCATTTTTCATTATTCCTAGCACAGAAAGTAATTAACAAATAGAAGTTTCACCTCTTTTCCTTCCAAGACCCCATTTGTCCAAGTTCAGAGTTAGTCTAACCTGTGACAGTGATACACATTAAAGGCCCAAGGCCACTGTCCTAAGCAACGTGAGTTTCAGGTCAAACTGTAGCCACATGGTTTAGGGACACATCATAGTTCAGTTCAGTCGCTCAGTTGTATCTGACTCTTTGCAACCCCATGGACTGCAGCATTCCAGGCTTTCCTGTCCATCACCAACTCATGGAGTTTACTCAAACTCATGTCTATCGAGTTGGTGATGCCATCCAACCATCATCCTCTGTCGTCCCCTTTACCTTCTGCCTTCAATCTTGCCCAGCATCAGGGTCTTTTCATAGGCATCACCATTCTGCAGTTTTTAAACTTACCATGTACTGGTAATCTGAATCCCTGGGCTCAAACTGAGTAACCCCGTCCTCTCCTCCTTCCTGCCTCAAATTCTGCTTACACTAGGGTGCAGATGACTGATTACACTTCCTTTTCCATGAGTATCTGATTTTAGTATGGGACCAAGACTTAAGCCAAAAGAATAAATCTCCAATTACCGAATGTCAGGACATACTAACAGTAAGAATGTTTTCTAGAAAACTACAAAGACCTCATGCAAACAGTTACCTCCTTTGTAACATCATGATGACATCACAGACTCATGACCTCAATGCTCCAGTTAACTAAGCTAAATCAACATTCCATCCAATAAGTACCATAAAAGATTGTTCTAGCTAGCATGGCCCTAAGGCTCATGGATGTGTAGAGTAGCTGGATTTGCATACTACTGGGTGATCTAAAACACTAATTCAGGTTTAGCAAATTCTGCAATTTCTGCAAAATGTTGAAACTGAGTTATAAACAACAGCTCTTCCACAATCAAAATTTGTAGATCCAAGCAAATTCAGCTCACTCTAGATATACTGATTATTCATACTTGTGTCCCCTAAATTATCATTTGTAACCTAGTTTCTCTCCATTAGAGCCAAGAGTGGAATATATTCAAGGTACTTAACAATTATATGTCAGCTTACATTTATTAACTGACAACTACACGGCACTGTACTAGTAAATGCTTTACAGGTATGACGTAGTTTAGTTCCCCTTCATGGGTCACAGCCTTGTCGTGGTGAAGGGGCTTGCATAACTCAATGAAGCCACAAGCCATGCCATGCAGCACCACCCAAGACAGATGGGTCACAGTGAAAGGTTCTGACAAAACATGGTCCACCAGAGAAGGAAATGGCAACCCACTTCAGTATTCTTGCCATGAGAATCCTATGAACAGTATGAAAAGGCAAAAAAAGATATGATGCTGAAAGATATGACTCCAAGTCAGAAAGTGTCCAATGGTAAGAGCAGAGAAATAGCTCCAGAAAGAATGAAGTGGCTGGGTCAAAGTGGAAACACTCAAGTCCTGTGAGGTTCATGAATCAAGATAAATTGGACATGGTCAAGCAGGAGATGGCAAAAATGAACATCGATGAACACTGACATATAGGGAATCAGTGAACTAAAATGTACAGGAATGGGAGAATTTAATGCAGATGACCATTATATCTACTACTGTGGGCAAGAATCCCTTGGAAGAAATACAGTAGCCTTCATAGTCAACCAGAGTCTGAAAAGCAGTACTTGAGTGCAGTGTCACAAATGACAGAATGACCTCAGTTCCCTTCCCAGGCAAGTCATTCAACATCAGAGTAACCCAAGTCTATTCTGCAACCACTAATGCGGAAGAAGGTGCGGTTAACCAGTTTTATAAAGACCACTCAAACCACGTAATCCTAAAGGAATTCAACCCACAATACTCCTTACAAGGACTGGTGCTGAAGCTCCAAAACTCTGGCCACCTGATGCGAAGAACTGACTTATTAGAAAAGACCCTGATGTTGGGAAAGATTGAGGGCAGGAGGAGAAGGGGGTGACAGAGGATGAGATGGTTGGATGGCATCACCGACTCAATGGACATGAGTTTGAGTAAACTCTGGGAGAGAATGAAAGACAGGGAGCCTGGTGTGCTGCAGTCCAGGGGGTCACAAAGAGTTGGACATAACTTAGTGACAGAACAACAACAACACCACCTTCTAGAACTAATACCCAAAAGATGTCCTTTTCATAATAGGGGATTGGAATGCAAAAGTAGGAAGTCAAGAGATACCTGGAATAAAAAGCAAATTTGGAGAGGAGTACAAAATGAAGCAGAGCAAAGGCTAACAGATTTATCAAGAAAACATGCTGGTTACAGCAAACTCCCTTTTCTCACAACCCAAGAGATGATTCTCCAAATGAACATCACTACATGATCAATAATGAAATTAGATTGATTATATTCTTTGCAGATGGAAAAGCTCCACACAATCAGTAAAATCAAGACCTAGAGTTGACTGTGGCTCATATCATGAGCTCTTTATTGCAAAACTCAAGCTCAAATTGAACAAAGCAGGGAAAACCACTAGGCCATTCAGGTATGACCTAAATCAAATCCCTTATGATTATAGAGTGGAGGTGACAAATAGTTTCAAGTGATTAGATCTGGACAGAGTACCAAAGAGCTATGGATGGAGGTTTGTAACACTATACAGAAGGCATGACCAAAACCATCCCAAAGAAATGCAAGAAGGCAAAGCAGTTGTCTGAGGAGGCTAACAATTAGCTGGGGAAAGAAGAGAAGCAAAAGGCAAAGAAGAAAAGGAAAAGATATACTTAACTGAACGCAGAGTTCCAGAGAATAGCAAGGAGAGATAAGAAGGCCTTCTTAAATGAATAATGCAAAGAAAGAGAGGGAAAAAAAAGAATAGAAAAGACTCTAGATCACTTCAAGGAACTTGGAGATATCAAAGGAACATTTTATGCAAGGATGAGCATGATAAAGGACAGAAATGGTAAGGACCAAACAGAAGCAGAAGAAATTAAAAAGAGGTGGAAAGAATACACAGAAGAACTATACAAGAAAGGCCTTAATGACCTGGAGAACCACTACAGTGTAGTCATTCACCTAGAGCCTCACATCCTAAAGTGCAGAGTAAAGTGGACCTTAGGAAGCATCACTACGAACAAAGCTAGTGGAGGTGATGGAATTCCAGTGGAGCTATTTCAAATCCTGGAAGATGATGCTGTTAAAGTGCTGCACTCAATGTGCCAGCACATTTGGAAAACTCAGCAATGGCCACAGGACTGGAAAAGGTCAGTTTTCATTCTGATCCCAAAGAAAGGCAATGCCAAAGGGTGTTCAAACCACGATATAACTGTGCTCATTTCAGAAGCCCATAAGACTATGCTCACAGCCCTTCAAGCTAGGCTTTAGCAGTACATGAACTGAGAACTTCCAGATGTACAAGCTGGGTTCAGAAAAGGCAGGGAACCAGAGATTAAATTGCCAACATTCACTGGATCATGGAGAATGCAAGGGAGTTCCAAAAAACATCTATTTCTACATCACTGACTACACTAAAGCCTTTGACTTGTGTGGATCACAACAAATTGTGGAAAATTCTTAAAGAGACAGGAATACCAAACCACCTTACCTGTCTCTTGAGAAACCTGTATGGAGGTCAAGAAGCAACAGTTAGAGCCAGACATAGGACAATGGACTGGTTCAAAACTGGGAAAGGAGTGCGCCAAGGCTGTATATTGTCACCCTGCTTATTTAATTTCTATGCAGAGTACATCATGTGAAATGCTGGGCTGGATGAATCACAAGCTGGAATCAAGATTGCTGGGAGAAATATCAACAACCTCAGATATGCAGATGATACCATTCTAATGGCAGAAAGTGAAGAGAAACTAAGGAGCGTCTTGATGAGGGTGAAAGAAGAGTGAAAAGGCTGGCATGAAACTCAACATTCCATAAAAACTAAGATCATGTCATCCAATCTCATTACTTCATGGCAAACAGAAGGGGGAAAAGTGGAAACAGTGACAGGCTTTCTTTTCTTGGGCTCCACAATCACCGTGGACAGTAACTGCAGTCATGAAATTAAAAGATGCTAGCTCCTTGGAAGGAAAACTATGATAAACATAATGTACTAAAAAGCAGAGATATCACCTGGCCGACAAAGGTCCATCTAGTCAAAGCTATGATTTTTCCAGTAGTCGTGTACAGATGTGAGAGTCGGCCCATAAAGAAAGCTGAGCGCTGAAGAATTGATGCTTTCAAATTGTGATGCTGGAGAAGACTCTTGAGAGTCCCATGGACTGCAAGGAGATCCAACCAGTCAATCCTAAAGGAAATCAACCTTGAATACCATCGGAAGGACTGTCACTAAAGCTCCAATACTTCGGCTACCTGATGTGAAAGGGTAACACACTGGAAAAGACCCTGATAGTGGGAAAGACTGAAGGCAAAAGGAGAAGAGGGTGGCAGAGGATGAGATGGCTAGATAGCAACATGGTTAGATGTCTGACTTAACGGACATGAACTTGAGCAAACTCAGGAAGATAGTGGAGAGCACAGGAGCCAGGCTGTAGTACACAGGGTTGCAAAGAGCTGAACATGACTTAGTGACTGAACAACAACAAAGTAGCTTAGTTGTTAAAACAACAGGGCAGGTTTCATTTTATAGATAAAGAAACAGAAGCTCAGATTAAAGTCACCTAACTAGTAAGTGGTGAGAACAGGAGCTGATCTCAGGTCTAAGTGACTTCAGATTCCGTCTTTCCTTTAAACTCTTCTGCCCCTCATATTACCTATAGTTAACATGCAATTTGGAAAGGCTATCATTTGAATAAGTTTCTAGATCATTTATATTCTAGTATCCCTCAGATCACTAGCCAATTTAGTACTGCTTATATTTAAATTTATAGCATCTACCAGATTCATCACCTCTTCAAAATTTTCAAATACATTTTAAGTCAAACATTAGAGATTTCTACACAGAACTCTATAAATCCCTGAAGTTATATTGGAATAAGTAACTTTTTATGTTGCACAGGAAACTCTTAAACCTGACCAGGGCTCTAAATTTTTATGCTCCTGGCATGAGTCACATTGTAATTTCTAACTGAGTCGTCACTACACAGGGCTCTAGCATTAACGTAACCTCTCTCTAAACAGATAACGATAAGGCACAGCAATGCATTCATTTCACTGTATAATAAATTTAAACTACACTATATTAACATTCACACTACCAAACTCTGTACACTCTAACATGTTCTCTGACTTACATGAAGCAATTACAGAAACATAAGACATTTAAAAACACAATGCAAACAAAAAAGCACAGCCTTGCATTCCTTATCCTTGCAAGAAATAACAGATATGATCAACTTCTCCAGGCGACAGTGTGAGGAAGTGTTTTGCACACCAGGCCGAGAGGAGCGGGTGGAGTGGCACACGGCCTGGTTACCAAGCCTGGTTCTGACTGATACCAGCCAAGTCCCTGAACTTTTTCCTAACTCCCAGATCTACTAAATGAACTCTGTGGTCTTCTCCATATTTTAAAAAGAAATTCAAAAGGAAGAAGGAAGGTTCACACTCATTCAGCACACAAGGATGTAAAAATGTGACTGTCCAACTGGGAAAGGCCAGCTGGCTACGAGCGCATCCCTTCAAGGCAGCTCTGCCTAATGTACTACAGGCTTTTGTATGGTTTAGTTCTGCGGGCTCGAAACTTAATCCGTCAGCAAGGAGGCCACATCTATTTCTCAAGAGCAGACTGACATAATGCCAAGCTCATGAAACTGAAGGAAAAAGCAGAACGATGGTTGTGTAGTTTATATGAGATATAATGATCATAAAGTGGGTGACCAACATGCTCTCTTTTGGGTAGCATACCTACACTGGAAAGAAAAAAATCATTAGGAAGCAGAGAATAGAATCAGACAAGTGAAGTGGGTTAGATGAACTGAATACAGAATGCACAGAGCTAAGATATCCTTTGAATCTTCTATAATTAGGATGGCCCTGCCAGGGAACTAGAATGCTCAGTACCCATTTATTGAGAGGTACCTTCATTTTAGGTCAATACTGAGATTGGCATAAGCAGCTTCTAGCTCTGAGTCTTTTTCCAGGTGTGTCTTTATGATGATGCTGCATAGTTCTGCTCAAATACCTTAGGTGGTGATCTTAAATCTCTTTCATAGAACAGTCTTATTTTTTTCATTTACAAGTTCTTAATGGACACTAGATTGTAGCCCTGGTGTATCGATAACAATTTTATATAATAGGTGCTTTGGGAAGATAAAATAAATGGCAGATATTTCCTGGTGTAGAATCATGTAACAAGTTAATATACACACATAATTATATATAAAATTACATAATAAGAGTAAAATATTCTAGTCTAACAGTCTCCAATATTCAGCCATTGGCAACGATAGTTGTATGCGGATCATAACATTTTTCTTGGTTCTTCCAAATGAAAAGTTGAAAATAGCCTCCATAGGAACTCGTTCCCAATTTTCCCCCTAAATGAACCTGAGGGCTAATGAGGGAAATATGTCATTAACATTTTGGATTTTGTTTTACCCAAATTTTTTATATCTATTACTTGCACAACTTAAAGAAACAATTTTTTTGTTCTGTAACAATAGAGGACATGAAATGAGAGAAGCTCTGACAACAAACTACCGCACAATTGCACTCATCTCACACGCTAGTAAAGTAATGCTCAAAATTCTCGAAGCCAGGCTTCAGCAATACATGAACTGGGAACTTCCAGATGTTCAAGCTGGTTTTAGAAAAGGCAGAGGAACCAGAGATCAAATTGCCAACATCCGTTGGATCATCAAAAAAGCAAGAGAGTTCCAGAAAAACATCTATTACTGCTTTATTGACTATGCCAAAGCCTTTGACTGTGTGGATCACGATAAACTGTGGAAAATTCTGAAGGAGATGGGAATACCAGACCACCTGACCTGCCTCTTGAGAAACCTGTATGCAGGTCAGGAAGCAACAGTTAGAACTGGACATGGAACAATGGACTGGTTCCAAACAGGAAAAGGACTATGTCACCCTGCTTATTTAACTTATACACAGAGTTACATCATGAGAAATGCTGGACTGGATGAAGCACAAGCTGGAATCAAGATTTCCGGGAGAAATATCAATAACCTCAGATATGCAGATGACACCACCTTATGGCAGAAAGTGAAGAAAAACTAAAGAGCCTCTTGAAGAAAGTGAAAAAGGAGAGTGAAAAAGTTGGCTTAAAGCTCAACATTCAGAAAACGAAGATCATGGCATCTGGTCCCATCAGTTCATGGGAAATAGATGGGGAAACAGTGGAAACAGTGTCAGACTTTATTTTTTGGGGCTCCAAAATCACTGCAGACAGTGACTGCAGCCATGAAATTAAAAGATGCTTACTCCTTGGAAGGAAAGTTATGACCAACCTAGACAGCATATTTATTCAAAAGCAGAGACATTACTTTGTCCACAAAGGTCCGTCTAGTCAAAGCTATGATTTTTCCAGTAGTCATGTATGGATGTGAGTGAGAGTTGGACTATAAAGAAAGCTGAGTGCTGAAGAATTGATGCCTTTGAACTGTGGTGTTGGAGAAGACTCTTGAAAGTTCCTTAAACTGCAAGGAGATCCAACCAGTCCATCCTAAAGGAGATCAGTCCTGGGTGTTCACTGGAAGGACTGATGCTACAGCTGAAACTCAAATACTTTGGCCACTTCATGTGAAGAGTTGACTCACTGGAAAAGACCCTGATGCTGGCATTGAGGGCAGGAGGAGAAGGGGATGACAGAGGATGAGATAGTTGTATGGCATCACCGACACAATGGACACGGGTTTGGGTGGACTCCGGGAGTTGGTGATGGACAGGGAGGCCTGGCGTGCTGCAGTTCATGGGGTCGCAAAGAGTCGGACATGACTGAGCGACTGAACTGAACTGACAACAATTAGAGACTTTAAGTACAGTGCAAAACTCTGGGATCATGGCTGTTTCCACTTTTTTTCAGAGAGCTTTTGGTTGTAATATACATAAGGAAAGTACAATTAAAAAGCTAAAAGGCAGACTCAGATAGACATCAGGAGTATTTTCAGATTTTAAACTGCCATAAGGGGTTATTTCATGTTATTGCAGCTCAGTGAACATTTCACAATCACCGATTTAACAGAAGCAAGCCAATGAATCAGAATAAAAACTAGGCATTATATTATCAGTTTTCTCATCCCTCTACTGATTTCAACTGATTAAGATGAAGTGTATGTGATTTGGTTATAAAAAAAAATGTGCTACTGATTTTTTAAAACTTGAGTTATAAAAGCATATTTCCTATATGCACAGTTTGATTAGAGTATTCCAACTGTAATTTATTTTAATGGTGAAGCCATTCCCTTCTCTGGGGATCTTCCCAACCCAGGGATAGAACCCAGATCTCCTGTGTTGCAGGCAGATTCTTTTACCATTTGAGCTGCCAGGGAAGCCCAATATGTATAGTTTGATTAGAATATTACAATTGTAATTTATTTTAATATTCACTTTAAGCCTCAATAAAGACAAATGTGGGCTCATGGGATAAAGTGTATTCATGAAGTTCAAATTGAACGTGTTTCTGAAAGCCTATTTTTAATATTTAAAAATGGCAATAGTGGCCTGAAGGTAACAGATTAAACTTTCATAAATAATTTCCCTGAGAAGTATGAGAATAATTCATAGATGTGTTAATCATGCACGTCACTGCCAGATATTAATTTGTCTTTTCTTTGTAATGACACTACCACATGGCAGGTTTTACATTAAGATAATGATGTTGAAAAGTAAAAACAACCTGCATCTGGGCATTTTTCTAAAATAAACATTTCATATTGTGTCCATAGTGTTTCATCTCATGAAATTTCTGTTAGTTCAAAGGATCCTAATGAAACTAAGAGAGAACAACCCCTAACTTGGATGTTCTTTTTCACGTAAGAGATAGATTCTTTCATATATATATATATATATATATATATATATGTATGTAAATGTATGATATATATATATATATAAAATTTAATTGTATTAAATTCTTCCATATGAACCTTGATATCTCATGAGTGATTTGAGGCATCTAGACCAGGCCCAAAAATGATCAGCACATTACAACAGTAGACACAGAAAGTCAGACTACAATCAACTTCCTGTGAAAAGGAAGAAGGAAAGATTAAAGGATGATTTAACATCTATCTTTCAGGGACATTTTAATGTACTAAGAGGGATCTACCTTGCCGTTTCCCTCCTCCACAAAGGATAGGTTAATGGGAGATAATTTAAGGAGCAACTGAAGATCTCAGGCTGGTAAGATCAAATGCTACTTAAGGCGCTCCTGCCAGCTTCAGCTAGTGCTTCATTACCTTTTCCATCAAAAGTCGCCAATAGCAACCAACCTTGAACAGGGGTGTGCAGGGATCCACGGGTGGCTCTCCAAGTTCCCCAAATGTACCCATGTAAAAACGCTTTTGATTAATGACTCCTGAGTAAAACCGATGCTCTGGGAAGATGTGTCACAGTGATCTTTAAGTTTAGCATGCCCCTGCCTAGAAACAGGAAGTCACCACCTAGTTTCAGGAGAGCAGGTGTGGGTGACTGAGGGTGCCTGACAAAATCCCTTCCAGCAGCAGGCCTGATTCTGTCACCATGGTGCACAGCAAGAAGTAATCAGTGAGGTAAATGGCTTCATAATCCTGTTCTACCATCATTCTACAATAACTTCAATTACTGTATTCTTCTGCCTGTTCAGTTTAAAAAAATTCGGGCCCAATTCTTACACTGCCTCCAAACCAGCAGCACTTGTTTAGACAGAGTTTTAGATTCTAAAAGTGCTTTTTTCATACGTATTATTTCACTGTATTCACATACATTATTTCACTGTATCCTCACGTTCCTATCTTGCAGAATGACAGTGCAAAGATGTGAAGGTACTGGATCCAGGGCAGAAATTGATAAGCAAAGTGGCAATGGTGGGGCCTCCCGATTCAAACCTATTCTCTGTCCATTCCCCCTGCTTTCCTGAGACCTGGAGATAAGATCACTCAACATGTAAGGAGACTGACTCTTACTTTAGTAAGGCTCCGGGCTCCAAAGACCCAGAACCATCAGCAAGCAGAAATATTCACAGCTGAAAATTACCTTCCCCAATTCAGTGCTAAGCATGACAAATGGTTTACAACATCCAGAGAAGTAAGGTCAGCCTTGGTGATTAATTTCTGGCATTTAAAAAGCCTTTTTCATTATTTTGAGGGTAGTGGGTAAAGTGATATTTCCTTTTCCTGACATACATGCAGCTCCTGGTTTTATTTTTGCACTGGGTTTTCATGTTTTTTTTTTTTTTTTTTTTTTTTTTTTAGATAAGAACAAGTCAACAAAACTACCTTCCAAACAAATGAATTGAGAGAGGGGTCTCTTGAGCAACTAATTAAGCTGTCTTTAGAAATAGCTAATTAAACTTTCCATTTAAATTCACCAGACATACATAATTTACAAGGTGGAAAGCCATTCTAATCTTATGGTAAACAATCAACTAAGGCTTACATTTATAACAGAGATTCCAGAATGGCCACTGCCATGAGTAATTATAATATGCATTTTTCTTTAGAAGAATTTGGGTTCTGGACATGCAGTCTGGAAAAGTACAAACACTGCATATAGCCCACAAATTCATTAAAAGAAAGTACAGAAATGGTCAATGCATATATTACCAGCTTGCCACATGGCTCACTGGTAAAGAATCTGCCATTCATGCAGGAGATGCAGGTTCAATCCAACTCTCCATCCCAGCTCTCTCTTGCTCTCCATCCACTATGAATGTGCCTTCCTAAGCCTTCTAATGCCCAAATAGGGAATTTTGCTGAACACATCATATAGTTGTTTTTTAATCAGAAATAGTGCACACAGAGAGCTGCTATCTTATTTATAATAGCCAAGATACCGAAGCAACCTAAATGTCTATCGACAGATGAATGGATAAAAAAATGAAGTGTGTATATATAAATATACACACACATACACACGCGCGTGCAATGGAATATTAATCAGCCTTAAAAAGAAGAAATATTATTTGCTGCAAAATGGATGGAACTAGGGATCACCATATTAAGTAAAGTAACTCAGAGACTTTACTTTGCCAACAAAGGTTCATCTAGTCAAGGCTATGGTTTTTCCAGTGGTCATGTATGGATGTGAGAGTTGGACTATAAAGAAAGCTGAGCGCCGAAGAATTGATGCTTTTGAACTGTGGTGTTGGAGAAGACTCTTGAGAGTCCCTTGGACTGCAAGGAGATCCAACCAGTCCATTCTGAAGGAGATCAGCCCTGGGATTTCTTTGGAAGGAATGATGCTAAAGCTGAAACTCCAGTACTTTGGCCACCTCATGCGAAGAGTTGAGTCATCTGAAAAGACCCTGATGCTGGGAGGCATTGGGGGCAGGAGGAGAAGGGGACGACAGAGGATGAGATGGCTAGATGGCATCACCGATTCGATGGACATGAGTTTGGGTGAACTCTGGGAGTTGGTGATGGACAGGGAGGCCTGGCGTGCTGCGGTTCATGGGGTCGCAAAGAGTTGGACACAACTGAGCGACTGAACTGAAATGAACTCAGAAACACAAAGATCGTATGATATCACATATGTGCAGTCTAAAACATGACACAAATGAACTTATCTATGAAAGAGAAACTGAGTCACACACACAGAAAATAGAAAACAAACTTAAACTTATGGTTACCGAAGGGGAAAGTGATGTGTGTGTGTGTTAGTTGCTCAGTTGTGTTTGACTCTTTGCGATCCCATGGACTGTAGCCTGTCAGACTCCTCTGTCTGGAATTTTCCAGGCAAGAATCCTGGAATGGGTTGCCATTTCCTTCTCCACGGGATCTTTCCGAAAAGTGATGGGAGAGGCATAAATTGGGCTTGCCCGGTGGCTCAGCGGTAAAGAATCTACCTGCAATGCAGGAGCCACAGAAGATGTGGATTCAATCCCTGGGTTGGGGAGACCCCCCTGGAAGAGGGCATGGCAACTCGCTCCAGTATCCCTGCCTGGAGAATTCCATGGACAGAGGAGCCTGGGAGGCTACAGTCCATAGGGTAGAAAAGAGTCAGACACAACTGAAGTGACTTAGCATGCATGTAGGCAAAAGGCATAAATTAGGAAATTGGGATGAACATATACACACTGCTATATATAAAATAACCAATAAGGACCAGCTGTGTAGCACAGAGAACTATACTCAGTATTTTATAATAATACATGAGGAAAGAATCTGAAAAAGAATATGTATATAACTGAATCACTGTGCTGTACACCTGAAACTAATACAACATTGTAAATCAACTATACTTCAATAAAAAATAAATTAAAAAAATAGAGAGCTGCTGTTTCTAAACTCTCCTATTCAATCTGTCTCATCACCCTTTAAAACAATTTAACAAATTTTAATCTAAAGTTCAGTGTTATTTATAGTTAAGTAGTTAGGAGCTTGGCTTCTCTGTAAAAAGAATCTCAACTTCACTTACTAGTTACTGGATCTTAGGAGAAGTCTCAGTTTCTTCCTCTGCAAAACTGGAATGAGGATATAAGCTACCTCATGGAACGAGACAATGAACGGAATGTATGCGAAGCCTGTATGTCCAGCGCCCAGCATGCAGAGAGCTCTCAAAGATCAGGTGGTGGCACAGCTGATGACACTGCTGACGTCACTAGCGTCAGTCTCATCATCCCCCACGACGCGTGCAACAAAGCAGACACTGAATATTGAAGGAACGAGTACCCAAAGTACATTAGCAAGCCTTGCTGAACTCTTCAGACTCATAGAGAAATGCCTATCTGAACGGTGCCAGCTTCTGGTCTTACGATATGGCCAGAATAGATTTAAACACAAAGAAAATGGCCATTTTAAACAATATCTTCTAGCTTGATTTAAAAATAAAAAGTAACTGCTGACCAGAGGTGCAAACCAGCAGAGCATTTTAAATAATTTTTCCTCATTTGACAGCCAAAATGTATGCAAATATGAACTGGAAACATGTTAAAGAGAAAATGTGTGACAACATAGGTATCTTAGCAACACAGCTGACTACAGGGTAAGACCGAATTGAAAACGTTTGTTGTGTTAAGAGAACAGGTGCCACCTGACATACAAAGGATGTCAGAGAGTCATGAACTGCCATTTTTCAATTCCAAAGATGGTTGAATCATGGTTTAAATTAATATGCAGGACCGAAACAACTATTATTGGAGGAATAGTGCAAAGTGCCACAAAAATATATGGATGAATAAAATCCCTCATTGCTGCACTCAATATGCCACGAAATTTGGAAAACTCAGCAGTAGCCATGGGACTGGAAAAGGTCAGTTTTCATTCCAATCTCAAAGAAAGGCAATGCCAAAAATGTTCAAACTACCACACAATTGCACTCATCTCACACACTAGTAAAGTAATGCTCAAAATTCTTCAAGCCAGGCTTCAACAGTACATGAACCATGAACTTCTAGATGTTCAAGCTGGATTTAGAAAAGGCAGAGGAACCAGACATCAAACTGTCAACATCCGATGGATCATCGAAAAAGCAAATGAGTTCCAGAAAAACATCTACTTCTGCTTTACTGACTACGCCAAAGCCTTTGTGTGGATCACAACAAACTGTGGAAAATTCTGAAAGAGATTGGAATACCAGACCACCTGACCTGCCTCCTGAGAAATCTGTATGCAGATCAAGAAGCAACAGTTAGAACTGGACATGGAACAACAGACTGGTTCCAAATCGGGAAAGGAGTACATCAAGGCTGTATATTGTCACCCTGCTTATTCAACTTATATGCAGAGTACATCATGAGAAATGCTGGACTGGATGAAGCACAAGCTGGAATCTAGATTGCTGGGAGATATATCAATAGCCTCAGATATGCAGATGACACCACCTTTATGGCAGAAAGCGAAGAGAAATTAGAGAGTCTCTTGATGAAAGTGAAAGAGCAGAATGAAAAAGCTGGCTTAAAACTCAACACTCAGAAAACTAAGATCATGGGATATGGTCCCATCACTTCATGGCAAATAGATGAGGAAACAATAGGAACAGTGAGAGACTATGGGGCTCCAAAATCACTGCAGATGGTGACTTGCAGCCATGAAATTAAAAGATGCTTGCTCCTTGGAAGAAAAGTTATATCCAACCTAGACAGCATATTAAAAAGCAGAGACATTACCAACAAAGGTTCGTTTAGTCAAGGCTATGGTTTTTCCAGTAGTCATGTATGGATGTGACAGTTGGACTCTAAAGAAAGCTGAGGGCTGAAGAATTGATGCTTTTGAACTGTGGTGTTGGAGAAGACTCTTGAGAGTCCCTTGGACAGCAAGGAGATCCAACCAGTCAATCCTAAAGGAAATCAGTCCTGAATATTCATTCATTGGAAGGACTGATGTTGAAGCTGAAATACTTTGGCCACCTGATGCTAAGAACTGACTTATTAGAAAAGACCCTGATAATAGGAAAGATTGAAGGCGGGAGGAGAAGGGGATGACAGAGGATGAGATGGTTGGATGGCATCACTGACTCTATGGACATGAGTTTGAGTAAGCTCTGGGAGTTGGTGATGGACAGGGAAGCCTGGTGTGCTCAAGTTCATGGGGTCACAAAGAGTTGGACATGACTGAGCGACTGAACTGAACTGAAAATCCCTCTGTACTGATGAGTTCCAAGAAAATGTTATATGCGAAAGGGAATTTGGTAATATCTACCTTTAATGAGCCTAAAGTTTATTTTTCTTCCTATGAATTCAAACTCATAACTTGCTGGAAAATTCCAAGATGAAACTATTTTCAAATGCATGAATTAATAAGGAAGACATTAAGAAGTATGATGTTAAAAAAATAACTTGCCTAAAATATCTCTTCCTGCAGGATCAGCTGTACATTTTTAAGTGGGTGCTTTAGTTGCCTTTTCCAGTGTTGGAAATATTAAAGCATGTCATCAATTGAACAGCATTTTCTCTGTTGTCTTCCTTTTCAAAAGAAATTGGTGAGATACTAAGCATAGATTTTGATGTAACATTTTACACCAGTGGTACTGTTTTTTTTGAACACCAGTACATTAAATTAGTTACTGTGGGTCACATACTTAGACAGTTTTTCCTAACTCTGTCTCTTCTGTTGTTTCTACTCTGGATTATGTTTAGAGTTTTATACCCCTACATTTGAAAAACTATCCCAAAGAGAGAGTCAGCATCATACCAAATGATGTAAAAGGCAATTGGGACTTTGTGGGGATGGTTTTCTCTAGGAGAAGTCTTGTTTGAGTTGCAAGCGGAATTGGTGGCTTTCTCCATGGAATACTATTTTTTAACTGGGAAGAACAACTAACATAAATGTTGATTACTGAGACTTGGAATTTCCTCAAAAATGAACAAATGAGCCTGCCACCTCAAGGAAAATAACATGACAGTCAGTGATAAAATCCAAACATGCAAATGAAAATAAGAACTCTGTAAACTCTATGTCTGCCACACTGAATGTGATGGCTTCCCACTACTTAATGAGTTTTCTGATGAAATGAATGATGATACTAAGAAACGTGATTTTGTATCATACACAGAAATGTTTCAATGTTTGAAAGTCCTAAATAACTCAGTGAACTATTATTTTCCAAATGACCAATGCATGTGGTTAAGTTGAAAGATCCATTCAGAGTTCAAGACAGACCAATGGATTTTAGTGTAACAGAATAAGAAATGCTTATTTACAACATTTCAGATTCTATATTGCAAGTAATCTTTAAGAAACTACATTTATCCAGTCTGGTGTATCAAAGAAAAACATCCAAATTATCTGAAAAGGCTTTTAAGATACTCCTGTACCAAATGTTTATTTGTATGAGGTCAGATTTTTTCATATACTTCAACCAAAATAACATACCACCATATACTGAATGTAGAAGCATTTAAAAGAATCCAGTTCTTAATATTATGTGTAAAGGGATCCTAAGTCCAAAAAGTTTGAGAATCACTGACCTAACCCATAAGCCATAACCTTTATTATACACAGGATCTCATACACATCACACACAGTATATAGAGAGACAATTATATTAACAGACGTCTGGGTCCCATGTTGATTCTATTGAATCAAAATTTCTGTAGGTATCCCTATTGTATATTAAGTTTCATTAGTAAGAGCACTGATCTGACTTAGCACTTTAATAAAAAAAAACAAAAAACTATTCATGACTATATATTTTATAACTTTCCCAAAAATTTATTTTACATTAAATTTATTTTTAAAAAGTTTTTTCACTGTTTCATTTCTCAAAAAGTACTAATATTAATATCTTTGATTAAATCTTTATTATTGGTTTCCCTGCTTCTAAGAGATACCGAGAAGAATGATAAACTCAAATTGAGTTTAAAAGCTGAGAGAGTTTTTGTTTTTCTTTTTGCCTCTAAATTACAATAAACTCTCCACAGTAAGTTTTACATATAGTCTCTGGAATACTGATTTGAAAGACACTTCAACTGCCTTCAAAATCTTGTTTATTTAGGAGGTGACTGTCAACTCAGAGGTCTCTTGTCAGTTTCAAAGAGCTAAGCAAGCACCAACTTTGACAATGAAATGCTAATAAGCACTTTGAAGACTGAAATGATGAAAACCTTTAGATGTCAACCTGAATTCAAGTGAACTACTGAAAATGTAAAAGCGTGCTGACTAATCATAAATAAAATAAATGTGACATGCTTTATTATAAATCTTACATTTCATTAATACATAGATAAATTATGTTAATCATTTAATATGGTTCAGTTATACAAACTTAAAAGAAATTTATCCAGAGCTCATTTTATTAAGTATATTGTGATTTAAAATACACATGCTGAAGTGACAGCTTTGCACATTTACGTATAATTTACATCACATAAGTATAAATCCTTTCTTATTTATTTGTGTTGCTGTTGTTCCTATGAAAGGAACAAGACTATTTGGATTTGTACACTTCTGTGGTACTTAAAGAAGGGAGGGTAGCATTTGACACGATCAACTTTTAGAGAACTAAGCTACGTTATAGAGAAGGATAGTTTTTGTTTTTTTTTTAACATTTAAAATTTGAATATAAGCTCTCTTATTCTGTAAGGCAGAATCTTCTTCCTTTAATATTTGATAAGAGTTTACTTTAAAAACAACATAAAGAGTTCCAGTTCAACAGTAACATGCCTCAGTGGGTGAAGGGCCCATTTAAACTACAACTTCCTTTGGACAGGTTCCAGGATGTTTTAACTTCTCTATTTTGAGTAACCCAATTATTCAAAATACAGTGATCTACTTAGATACTAAAGAGTCCAATGTTCAGTCTCCACAATGACATCAAGGGGCATCTGGTGGAAGGGTCTGGTTATCCTCTGTGATTTCATATTTCAAAACAAAGGGTGCCTTACTGAAACACACCTATACAATCCCTTGATAACTCATCATAAACCTATCATCTCCAAAGATACTTATGTTATTATAATACCTACCCTCAAAAGGATTGCTATAGAGATTAAAGGAGATAATCGGGTAAAGTATTTAGCCAACTTTCTCACATAAAGAGGCTCAGTAAATGATAGTTACTACTATTCCTAGTTTTATAACTTTAGGAGATCTATACTGAGGAGCAAGAAGAGATCTTCAATTTCTTGAAGCAAAAAACAAACAAAAAAATTATATGACCAGCTCAGAGACTTAAAGCAGAGTCAAGCCTATACCTAAATCAGCACGTTTAAAATTAAAAGCTTTTGCACTGCAAAAGAAACCATAAACAAAATGAAAAGACAACTCACAAAATGGGCGAAAACATTTGTAAACAATGCAACCAATATGGGATTAATCTCAAAATGTACGAACAGCTCATGCAGTTCAATATAAAAAACATACAACCCAATTAAAAAAAAAATGGGCAGAAGATCTAAATAGATATTTCTCCAAAGGATACATACAGATGGTGAAAAAGCACCTGAAAACATGCTCCACATTACAAATTATTAGAGAAAGACAAATCAAAACTACAATAAAGTATTACCTCACATAGGGCAGAATGACTATCATCCAAAAAAAAAAAAAAAATCTACAAATACTGGAGAGGGTGTGAAGAAAAGGGAACCTTTTTACACTGTTGGTGGGAATGTAAACTGGTACAGCCACTATGGAGAACAGTACAGAGGCTCCTCAAACTAAAAATAGAACTACTAGAAGATCCAGCAATCCCACTCCTGGGCATATCCAGAAAAAACCATACTTCGAAAAGACACAGGTACCCCAGTGTTCTTACAGCACTGTATACAACAGCCAAATCACAGAAGCAACCTAAATGTCCATCAACAGGTAAATGGATAAGGAAAATGTGGTACATATATACAATGGAATATTACTTAGCCATAAAAAGAATGAAATAACACCATTTGCAGGATGGACCTAGAGATTATCATTTAAAGTGAAGCAAAACATAGAAAGACAAATATTATGATATCACTTATATGTGGAATCTAAAAAATGATACAAATGAACTGATTTACAAAACAGAAACAGATGCACAGACTTAGAAAACAAACTTATGGTTACCAAAGAAGCAAGAAAGGGATCAATTAGGAGACTGGAATTAACATATGCACATACTATATATAAAATAATCAATGAGGACTTACTATATAGCACAGGGAACTCTACTGAATACTATCTAATAAGTTATATGGGAAAATAATCTGAAAAGAATAAATATATGTGTGGGGCTTCCCTGATAGCTCAGACGGTAAAGAATCGCCTGTAATGCAGGAAACCTGGTTTGATCCTTGGATTGGGAAGATCCCCTGGAGAAGGGAATGGCTACCCACTCCATGTATGACGAAACTACTGTGCTGTACACCTGAAACTAACACAACACTGTACACTGACTATACGCCAAAGTAAATACAAATTTGAAAAAATCTGCATGTTTTTAGTCTGTTCTACCTCTTAAATAATAAGTTCTTAGAAGTACAGAATCTTAAGTCTGAGAAACCTCTTCAGGGTTAACAAAAAAAATTTATGAGTGATACCTAGAGGGACTTGAATGTCATCTCTGAAGCTGAGTCCTTCATTTTACAACTGAGGCTCAGAGAAGTTGATGACATGCTTAAAGTGACAGCATCAAAGTCATATAAGATGAAGATCCTGATCTCCTGTTCCAAGGAGATGCCCAATTAAAAAAAAAAACAAAAAACAGTTTTGGGAGTGTGTGTAGGAGGGGCTGGATAAACAGAAGGTAATATGTGATAATCAAAGCTCCTTCTTAAGTGCTTCTATCTGACGAGTAAAGGTGGATCTTTATGGAAAACAAATCTCAAAAAATAAGTAATTAAGGGAGAAAGGGAATAGCATAAACAGGGCATCTGAACTAGATGCTGTGGACTGCTTCAAAGTTATTAGCTTACAGGGCTACAGAACTTCTTTTATGAGTTAACACTAAGTCAAATGTTAAGAATCCATTACTATTTACGCATTCTGTCTTCGAGTGAAAAAAATTAAATTAGCTTAAAAGTTTAGAATATTCTTGTATGAAACCCAACGTGAAAACCCCTTGTTTACAGCCCAATATCACTATGAATTTAAAAAAATAGGAAGTCATAAAGAGAGAACAAGACTCAAATAATACTGCTTATATGTGGACTCTGGAAAAATGGTACAGATGAACTTATTTGCAAAGCAAAACAGAGTCACAGATGTAGAAAACAAACTTATTGTTACCAAGTGAGGAGAGGGGGTGGGATGAATTGGGAGATTAGGATTGATGTATATATACATTACTATAAATAAAACTGATAACTAAGGAGAGCCTACTGTATAGCTCTGTGGTGACCTAAATGGGAAGGAAATCCTAAAAAGAGTGGATACATGTACATGTATAACTGATTCACTTTGATGTACAGCAAAAAATAGCAAGACACTGTAGAGCTATACTTCAATAAAAATTAATTTAAAAACTACAAAAAAAATTGGGTAGCTTAAAAAAATGAAAAGTAAATAAAAATCTAAAATAGAAAAAAAAAAAACAAACAAAGCCCCTTTGCAGTAACTATGAACACTGCTTCTAAACTAAAGCATAAGTCATAATCATTAATTAGGCAAATTAATTAGGCAATCATCAGACATAATCATTGGCAAAGGCATTGGTAGGGGGGTGGTGCTTTATCTAAAAGGAAACAAAGGAAATTTACTATTCACACTGAAATAAGTGGCAAATTTGAATGTTAAGTCCACAAGACTGTAATATATTTCTGGTTTAAGTAACAGTTTCAGAAAAGTCCTTCTTGTGTATCCTGCAGATGGAATTTAATGGAAATCCTTTCCTCTTAAAAGCTTCGTTAATTTAGAACTGGTAACTGTAAATGATACACATGTTTGGCCCTCTCTTTCACACACACACACACACACTCACATATACAAACACACTCACATATAAAACACTCAGTTTGGCTGCTGTCTGAAGGCCAAACAGCAGAATGTTATTGGTTATGTTAACCTGTCAATAGCAGGATACACTGGGATTTTTAATATTCTTACTGTTTTTCACTTTTCTCATTCACTCCCATTCCAACAGGCTTTTCTGAGGGAGATGGGAGAAAAGTTATAACCATTTCTCCAGGAGTTTTATGTGACCTATATAGTCTTCCCCATGGAAGCTTGTTACACAAGAGAATGTCATTCTTCACTGGGACTGGGCAGAGAACTCTGGTCTACAGGACTCTTGAATGGGTTACAACTGCATGCTTTCAAGGATTGTAGACAGAAAAATCTAAGTGTTTTAGCAGTCTCTACAAAGCTGGAAAAAATGCTTTAGTAGTGTTCCATAGGGAATTTTGGAAGCATATCACTGCCACAAAGAATGCCTGTTTTTCCTTGGAGTAGACTGGGAGGAGGAAGCAGAAATGGTAGTTTTTCTCATTATTATACCTCAGACCATGTAGTACAGTTCACAGAGAGCAGGAGACACCTTTTCCCATCAACTTAACCGTGACTAACACCTGTCATGGGCCCTAGCCCAGGTCAGAGAGGAATGGCAAGGGGGACAGCCAGTGGTTAAAGGAGGGCTGGCTCAGTGCTTCTGGCTCGGGTCCAAGATGCCAGCAGATTCTTCCTCCCTGCATCTAAGAGCCCTCTCTCACCATGCCCCCAACATTATTAAACTCCTTGTTATGGGTTAAAAAGTAAGAGTCCATAGTGATAGGATTCAACTTCAACAAGTTATAGTATCTTGCACTCACTATTACATATCAACAATTCTTTTGTTGCTTATATTTCCCTAAAAATACATGACCTGAAAAATTTTGTATCTAACAGAGATCAGGAAGATAGGTATTTAAAAATAATAAGATGACAAGTTTAAAAATAAGTAAAAAGTAAAAAAAAAAAAAAAAGAGGTCAGAAGTGCTATAAATGTAGAAAACTAAAACATTAAATAGGACGTCACCTGTCATATCAACCATTAAACAAATTTCTTGTCCTGATGGAAATCTAATCAGTAGTGGCCTTAGGCAGGAGGTGAGGGGTGGGATTTTCTACAAAGGGACACTTGGGACTTTCTGGAGCAATGAAATGTTCTATATTTGATTGCAGGTGGGGCTTTACACAGGTGCATACATTTGTCAAAGGTCACCAAATTGTACATGTAACTGAATACATTTTACAGTATGTAAAAGATACTCAATAAAATTCACTTATAAAGAATTCTTGGGAAATGAGCCTATAAAGAGATATGGGTTCATTTGTAGAGTTTCCCCCATTATATAGAAAAAGAGAACTTTCTCAAGAGCTAGGGCATCAGTTGTTTCCTTACTATGAACTTGCACAACAGCCCAAAGTCATTCTAAAGTTATGATGTAAACTATCAATATACCCACACTTAGGGCTCCCTTCCTGTTGAGTGGGCAAGAAGAAGGGAGTTGTAAATCTCTTAAGAAGGTGCTAAACAATCTGCAGCTTGTATAAAAGCTTCTGCTTTTGGAGAGAAATTCTACAGCAAAGGTGACCTTTCATCAAACATTGCTGGTATATAAGTACAGAAACTTAGAAATTATCAAGGAAAATGTTTAAGTTGTATGAGATATAAAATTAAATAATATAAAATAGGTCACCAGCAAATCTATAGCATTAGTGGATTTTCACTGGATGGTTCTAGAAGCTAAGGAAATAGAAGATAACAGGGTTGATTCATTCAAGTTACTGTAATGTAGCAGCACAAAAATTTTAAAAGAGATACACAAACAAGGGTACAAGTAGTAGCCATTAGAGACATCTATAACTTCCTACTGAAAGAATCTTAATAACTCCAATATAAAACTCAGGTTTGAGCATTTCTGACCAGTTATGATAACTTGTTCAAGTTATAGCTAGATAAATCTCAGGCTGGAATGAAGATTGCTGGGAAAAATATCAAAACCTCAGATATGCAGATGGCACCAATCTAATGGCAGAAAACGAAGAGGAACTAAAAAGCCTCTTGATGAAAGTGAGAGAGGAGAGTCAAAAAGCTGGCTTAAAACTCAACATGCAGAAAACTAAGATCATGACCTCCAGTCCTATTTCATGCAAATAGATGGGGAAACAATGGAAACAGTGAAAGACTATTTTTGAGGGCTCCAAAATCACTGCAGATGGTAACTGCAGCCATGAAATTAAAAGACACTTGGCTCCTTGGAAGCTATGACAAACCTAACAGCATATTAAAAAGCAGAGACGTCACTCTGCCAACAAAGTTCTGTCTAGTCAAAAGCTATGATTTTTCAGTAGTCATGTATGGATGTGGGAGCTGGACCATAAAGAAGGCTGAGTACCGAAGAATTGATGCTTTTGAACTGTGGTGTTGGAGAAGATTCTTGAGTCCTGTGGACTGCACGGAGATCAAACCAGTCAATCCTAAAGGAAATCAAGCCTGAATATTCATTGGAAAGACTGATGCTGAAGCTGAAGCTCCAATACTTTAGTCACCTGATGCAAAGAGCTGACTCACTGGAAATGACCCTGATGCTGGGAAAGATTGGAGAAAAAGGGGATGACAGAGGATGAGATGGTTGGATGGCATCACTGATCCAATGGACATGAGTTTGAGCAAACTCCAGGAGATAATGAAGGACAAGGAAGCCTGGCGTGATACAGTCAGTCCATGGGGTTGCAGAGTTGGAAACGACTGAGCAACACAGGTAACTTTAAGGAAACCAAGAAGAGTTAAGGACTAACTTAGGAGGCCATATAAAAAACATTAAGTTTTCATAACTCACAAAAAGGCTCAAGCCATAGCTATGACTTATCAGTCTCCAAGAGTCTAAATATTAGGGGGAGAGAAAGTAAAAGTGAAAATGAAGTTGTTCAGTTGTGTCCGACTCTTTGCGACCCCATGGACTATAGCCTACGAGACTCCTCCATCCATGGAATTTTCCAGGCAAGAGAACTGGAGTGGGTTGCCATTTCCTTCTCCAGGGGATCTTCCCGACCCAGGGATTGAACCCACGTCTCCCACATTGTAGACAGACACTTTTATCACCTGAGCCACCAGGGAAGTAGGGGGAGAAAGGATGACTTCAAATAGAAGGGGAAAATATGGAGCAAAAAGCAGAAGATGAAAATTACAGATCAAAATCATTGAACATAAGGTATAAGTATTTACTAAAACTGGTGAGCTGACTCTTTTAGAATGGGTCCACAAAGTTAGTTAGACAGCAACGTGGGAAGGCCAGATTATCGCATGACAGCCTCTACTTGCTTGGGACCCCAAATGCTGTGACCAACGAAGTCAGCAGAGTTGATTTCTGTTCCATGAAGCTAATGAATGGGGATCTTGCCACCAATGATTATTTCCTCACCAAAATTCTAAAGGCTCTAAAATAGCAATTGTGAAAGAATTTCTAGTAGCTTCCTTTTCAAACCCTCAAACCAGTGATTTAAGAGTTATTTTATTTATTTAATTGGCCCATACACAGAAATCTTCCAAAACTGCAGCTGGCTTGGAAAATTACAATTTGGTCTTCCGTTGGCCTGGTTCTTTGGAGCTGAGGAACTGATGTTTATCTTTCATCTTCCTCTTTCCATCTGGTTTTCCCTAATGGCTTTCAATTACTAATCCTTTCTGTGGGTGATATTATTGAAGGACAGATGAGATTCACACAAACAATTTCCTGGGTCACATTTGAATTTTCATCAATCATTTCAAGCATGAGATTTTCTGTTAGGGTCTAGCTTGTCCTGACACATGACCGGTACTGTGAGTTTGGGGAGACGCCCTCTGCCATGTCGGCTTCTTTGAGCCTATCCCTAAAGATGTATCTCCATCCACCGCCCTTCACAAGCTACTCCATGTCACAAAGACAATTTTTCTAGAATTGTCTAGAAAATATATATTTTATATATATACCATATATCAGATGGTATATCTGTGGAATGAGGAATGGCGTTCCCTGCTGCACAGAGACATTCTAAAGATTCTGAGAGCAGGGGACACCCCACTTTCCTGTCAATTTGACTGTGACTAACACCTGCCATGGGACCCAGCCCAGGTCAGAGAGGAATGGCAAGGGAGACAGCTGGTGATCAGAAGAGGGCTGGCTCAGTGCTCCTGGCTCAGGTTCAAGACTCTAGCAGGGCAGAGAAGATCTTCCTCCCTGCACATAAGAACTCTCTGTCAGTGTTACAGATTAGTCCTTATTACAGATAAGAAAGCAAAGAGTCCACAGTGATAGAATTTAACTTCAACAAGTTATAGTATTTTGCAATCACTATTACATACCAACAATTCCTTTGTTGCCCGTATTTCCCTAAAAACACATGACCTGAAAAACATTACAACTAAAATGACAGTCTTATTAAGAGACTCCACTTTGTGATGAAGCGAGTAGGAGCCTTTGGATGTTCTCTTGTGAACTCAGAGGGCCGATGAAGCACTGAAAAGACAGATCTTGAAGAGTATCTCACACATGCTGTTTCTAGTGAAGGTGGGGGAACAGTACTGAGACCATGAATCGGCATCTGGTTGGTGATCACTCTGAGACTAGAGGGCAATAACGTGTCACATACAAGGAAGGCCACTTTACAAAATCTCATTAATACTCATAACCACCAGTGCAATGGAATCCATAGACCTTTTTTTTAAAGACTACAGCAGACTGAGATCTAGGGAGATTAAGGGCTTGCTAAGAACACACATATTTGTGTGTATATATATATACTGACCATGTCAGCTTCCAAGTGGCACCAGTGGTAAAGAATCCGCCTGCCCATGCAAGAGACGTAAGAGAAGCAGGTTTGATCCCTGGGTTGGGAAGATGGAGGAAATGCCATTTTCCCCAGAAGGAAATGGCAACCCACTTCAGTATTTTGCCTGGAGAATCCCATGGACAGAGGAGACTGGCGGGCTACAGTCCCTAGGGTCGCAAAGAGTCGGACACGACTAAGTGACTTAGCATACACACTGATCACGCAGGCTCTTTCTTTTAAAACCTGTACTTGATTTCTTAAGAAGGTCATTGAGAAGAGGACAAACCCACTATGAGAAGTTCTGTATGGAAATTGTAGTCTCCTCATAAATTACTCAATTGATTTTTTAATACAAATAAGTGACGCTGGGCCCATGTGGCAGTTCTCTAAGGGCCTGTTCTCCCTGAACAACTGATCCTAACCTTGAACCAACCACACGAGAGACCTGACAAGGGGAAGAGGGATGGATGAGGATAAAGACAGAGTAAAGGAGAACAAGAGGAGCACAGCGTGGGGAGGAGCAAGGAAGAAAAAGAGGCCCTAGAGGCCAAGAAAACACAAAATCCAGTAATCAAATGGTTTTCTTCAGACTGTTTCATGCTGCCCACTTCTCTGATATTGTTACTTTTATAATGATTAAATTTAAGTTTGGGTTTCTTATGATTTCTACCTTGAGATGATACAGAAACAGAAAATGTGCTCTACGTATTTTTAAGCAAAGTAAAAACACTGGGAAGAGTGGCTTTGTGGGAGACTAAGACAATTAGCAAACCAGACAGTCCATGCTCTGTCTGCTCTCCCAGGGGATAAAGACTCCTGTCACTTTACGAAGCTAACCAAAGAATTCCAGCAGTTACAGCATTTTTGGTAGGGCTTTCATTTCAACAAAGCTCTGTAATACGTATGCAGTCTAGGGATCCCCAAAGAAGTCTTTGAAAAAAAAATTTTAATGTACAGGAAATTCCTTAAATTATATATACACCATATATACATACCATATATACCATATTTTACATATATGTTTATATATATAAACATATCAAGAATTGCACTCATTCCAAAATTCTAGGGAAGGGAAACATGTATAACACACAGACACACATAGGTTATTTAGCTTGGTGAACTTCCATAAAACCAACAAGCTGATTTTTGCCCCCTCTTGCCATCACAGGCTATCCTTATGTATGAGACAGGTTTTGAACTTAGAGGATTAATCCAAAAGGAAAGAGGTTCTGGCTAGAGTCAAGAGTTCTGACTGACTGTACGGTTTTTGAAATGCAAACTATGTATTTTATTTGACAACATGCATTATTAACAGTTACAGGAGACATTTTCAAAAGCATGGTTTTGGAGAATGTAAAGCCACATTACTAGTAAGTGCAGAATCATCACAAAACCACTGTGTTCTGCCATAGTCCAGGACCTGTTGAAGCAAGTGCACTATATTCACTACTTGGAAGAAGAAACTGTTCTCTGTGGGGGAAGGCGAGGGTGGGATGATTTGAGAGAATAGCATTGAAACATGTACACTACCATATGTGAAAGACGACCAGTCCAAGTTCGATGCATGAGACAGGGCACTCAAAGCCAGTGCACTGGGACAACCCAGAAGGATGGGATGGGGAGGGAGGGGGAGGGGGGTTTGGGATGGGGGGACACATGTACACTCATGGCTGATTCATGTCAATGTATGGCAAAAACCACCACCAGAATATTGTAAAGTAATTAGCCTCCAATTATAATCAATATTAATGATTATTAATATTATTAATAATAATTAAAAATAAATAAACAAAACAACCTTTTAGGGAAAAAAAAATGTTATGGCCATAAAGCCATCCTGCCAGGGCTTCCCTGTTGGCCTAGCGGTTAAGAATCTGCCTTGCAATGCAAAGGACACTGGTTCAATCCCTGGCCCAGGAAGATCTCACATGCCACAGAGCAACCGAGCCTGTGTGCTACAACTGCTGAACCCATGCACTGCAACTACTGAAGCCCACGTGCCTAGAGCCTGTGCTCTGCAGTAAGAGAAGCCAACACAATGAGAAGTGTGTGCTGCGCAACACGGAGTAGACCCTGCTCACTGCAACTGGAGAAAACCTGTGTGTGGCAATGAAGGCCCATCACAGCCAAAATAATAAATAATAATAAATCTTTAAAAAAAAAAACCCATCCTGTCAACCTTCCACAAAAGCTCAGACCCTCAACTTAAATACCTTAAGGACTGAAAAAAACACATGTAGAATTCTCATCCTTCAATTTTAGAACAAAGAAAGACCTTAAGAGATCATCTGGCTCAAAACTTCCCAAAGTGGGTTTCATGAAACATTATTCTCCAAAATGTTCTGAATAGGGGTAAGGTGACTCAGATAAGTTTGGGAGAATTCTTGAGAGTCACAATGCACATTAGGGATTAGCAAAGCTGTACAGTCTACAGAAAAGAAATGATTAAGCTTTTTTTTTTTTTTTTAAAAACTTCCTTTTTATCAAACCTATTTGAGCACAGAACCCTTTCTGCAGTATTTATTAAAATCCTGTAAACTACTGTTTTGTAGAAAAACCCATGTCTTATATATTGAAAAAATGAAGTTCAGACAGGTTAGGGATTTGTCTCAAGGTCATACAGTTAGTAGATACACTGAAAACAGATTTCACCTTTCTAGACTTCACTTTAGTGCTCTTTCCTGTGCCGTGTTCTCATACAAAGCCTGTGCCTCCAGAAGGATCATAGACTATATAAACCAGACCGTGGATGTCATCTAGTCCAGAGCCCTCTTATTTAAAGGGGGAAACACAGTCTCAAGAGAGGTGAAAAAAGCTTGCCCCAGTGACAATGCCTGTAGCAGAACCTAGCTCTTAATTCCAATGCTCGTATCCTTTCCACAACAGTATACCAGCTCCTGCAAAGCAAACATCTTCCACCTCGGAGAAAAAGGAGTGATGGGTAAGAGGGGATTTAGCTATTCAGGACCCAGTAAAATATTTATCAAAGTGCACTTGTGTCAGTAGGTATTTTAAACCATTTAAACATGATTGTCTTTACTTACAAATGTCATCCACTGTGACAGGGAATCAATGTTTCAAGCTGTTGAACAGGTCATCATCCCTGCCCTGTTGGATGACACCTGTAAATAAAATAAATCTAGTTTTGAGTGAGTAGATTTTAAGCCAACTAGATTTAAGATGCATGCAGCTTAAAACAAAGAGTAGTTTTGAAGAGATGATTCTTAATCAAGGTTTGCTGAAGAGAAACACTTTCCAGGGCCAGCTATTTCACTCTATGCCACTGGCCTTCAGCACAAAAATCCAGGTAATGATACAGGTAATGTTGCCAGAATATAGAGGGCATCATGGCTCTTAGAACTAAAAGCTTCTTTCAGGCACTAGCTATACCTCAGTCTCTTGCCTCTGTGAATATTTTCACTGCGTAGGAGGGGCAACCAAGACACTATGAGGTTAAATGACTAGCCCTATGTTAATGTTAAATAACTAAGTGTCTTTAACTTGAGTCCCTTAATGTAGAAAAATGTATACAGGACACATCAGTAAAGTTTATCATTACGCTGACCCAATTTGAAAGACTTACAGACATTTAAAAAAATATTTTACAGATGTTAACTTAGAATATTCTAGACACATCTTCATAACATAATATCAGTGCTAGATATTTAAATACAAGCATTACTAAAAAAATGCCATGAATGAAAAATAAAAATGAGAAAATGGAAACTCGAGTGCAAAGAACAATATTAAATGCAGCATGCACTTAGGATTCTAAATTCTGGTTACTTCCAAAAAAGATCTGTAGTTCCTAACAAATTTAAGTATATGAAAACGATTTGCTATAGTCTATAATTTAATATGTTGGTTTCTCTGTAGCCACAAAATGCCACTCTAAGATCTGCCAGAAATTAAGATTTAGGTTGGACAATGCACATTTGAAATTTCCATTCTGTACCTAAATACTCCAAGATAATGGAAAGCATTCAATATTTTAGAATCCTGCCTTGAGGTAGTATGACTGTCATAGTAACATTCCCATCAAACTCACGTTGAGTGCTTACTTTGTGTCACAACACAAAGCGTCTGATTGTTTTATACATACTATCTCAGTCAATCCTCCAAAGCTGAATATTATTACAATTTTACAAATAAAGAACATTAAAGCACAGAGAATTTAAGTATCTTGCTGAAGTTCACGCAACTGGTAAAATGATAGAATTTACGCACAAATCTATTTGGTGACAGAATCAAGCTCAAATCACTATATAATACTACATTTATTTAATATGGCAACTTAGGATACTAAAAAATATAAGAATTCATTAAAACAATTACAATTAGAAAACATAAAACTTTCCCAACTAAAGCCCACACAATATTAAATATGAGGAAATTCTCATTCTTTTTCTTGGGGGATTAAAGGGAGACTAGGGACAATTTTCAAGGTAAAATTATTTTAATGCCAAGGAATTAAAGGTTCTGATGTTAACCTTAAATATATTACAATTAAGACAAATGAAAACCTTAAATGTCTTTCATAATAATAGAAAAGTATATCTTCCTGATTTACTTTCTAAGTCCATAAAGAGGTAAATTCTCCTGTTACTTAAGACTGATTCTCAAAATAGTGTAACAGTTATTGAAAAACTGAATTTAACCATGTATATTTAAAAATACATGTTATCTATCAATCTTCTAAAGAAGAAAACTAATTATAAAGTAAATTACTTTTAAAGAAAACAAACTGATAGATAATGTAACCCCCTTGATTTTTTTATGTAATATAGCTAGTACAAGTTATGCTTCTGATTAAGACTCAAACTTTTTTACTATAAAATCTGTTGGCCATTTTTCCAGCAAATTTTTAAAACTGTAAAACTGATAAACAAGAAATAATCCGGAGTACAAAAACACACCTGACATTTTAACTGAGTAAGAATCAGATATATGCAAAACTCAGCATCACAGAAACTAGACATTAAGGAAAAGGCACACCCTTTCCAAAGCACCATGGAGAAGTCAATCTCTTCTGGCAATAATGGTTTTCTTATAAGGACCCCAAACAGAAGAAGATAAAGTGTGGTTTCATGGTAGCTTACCCTTTTCTCTGACACCCCATCCTGGCCTGTAGAATCTTTCTCATCAAGTGTCTCTTTCAGGACTGGCATATGTTTTTGGTATGCTGGCTCTCTGTTTAAGGTTGTGTATCCTATGTGCTCATAAATTGGGTTTATCGTCATCTTGGCAATGTATTCTGCTGCCTTGGTTTCAATATAGAGAGTAATCAATCCATCAGTCACCAGATCGTGGATGGACTCAAAGCGCTTCTCCCCAACAAAGTGCTTTCCATCGTAGTAGAGCCTGAAGTTTCTGGTTTGACTTCCAAATCTGCCTCAATGAAATGGGAAAGATGTTTTTAAGAAAAGTAAGCAAGTGAATTCTTTCCGAAAAAAAAAAAAATTAAAACTATTGCTCTGTGTGTGTCTTCTTTGTTTGTTTAAAAAAACTGTGGCTAATCTCTATGAATCGTCTGGAATATGGAAAGTTAAACTTTTGAACACAAAGAATGAATTTGCAACTATGAGGGATAATTAGACCAAAGCAGGCCTACCCTAGAAGGTAAATTTTGTTCTTATTTATCTTTTTAAGCCACTTCATTATGATTCTAGGAAAAACAGTGGAAAATAAACCTCATATACTATTAGAACACAGTTAATAATCAACTGGTCAACTATATATGACATTTCTGTATTAGCATGTTCTTTCCAAGTTGATCAATAAAAGTATTCAATATACTTCAGATCCCAGCATTCGTGTCTTTTAAGGGGAAAGCACCACTAAGGGCTCACCTAGGTGTGATGCCAGCAATCATTTAAAGAAGAGCTGATTCCAGAACCTGAGTCATAAGTAGAGCAAGATGGCACAGAAACACACTTATGCTATTTCTAGCCATGGGTTAAGGACACGCTCTTCCCTTTTACATAGTCATCCTTCTATCTGCTTGCTGAGTCTGGGCAAGAGATGCTTGGAATACATACAGGGCATATAAGTCATAAACTACTGGACTCGAGAAATTCTATTTTTACTTCAGTCACATTTCAGTGGCATTTAAAAAAAAAAAAACTGAAGAAGAATGGTTTATGATAAGTTCAGTATTTTGCTTCCTGCGGTAAACCTCAGAAATGGATCCAAGTTGGCACAACTAGCCTAATGTCCTTCCAAGATTACAAAGACAAGAACATGCACTGACTTTAATAAAAGCTGATGCCAAAAAGCACTAAGGGCCATCTCACAGTCTCTGGAAGATAGCCCTGAGTGAGCCTAATTTAAAACCAAACAAATCAGAAAGGATATATTTAATTTCACTGTTAAAAATACACAGAACAGAGATGAACTAAACACTAAATTAATAGCTGTTTAAGTGTTTAAATAGAACTGCAAACTTATGCAACAATACTATTCTGGTATAGGTTACATTTCAAGAAGACAGAAGTGAGAATTTTTTTAAGATTTCAGTTTAAATGTGCCCTACAAAATGAATCATTTTTTTTTTTTAAATAATGGCCTGAGGTATCTCTGATTCTGTCATTCAAATTAGACTTTAATAGTTATTTAATCTAGAACCCAATATTCTATACATGCTGGTCCTTCTTCTAAAATATAACTGATCTAGCTTTTGGTTCTTTAAGAGCAATTAAATTTTAGTTTATATTCAATTGAATGATCCATATAATTCCACTTCCCATTCTCATTTTCCTCTAACATTAAAGAGATATTTCTCCCAAGTAAATTTCCCTTATGATGTATGTCTAAAAAGTTGGGAGGTAAAATTTCTATACCAAAGTTAAATATACACTTTTTTTGAGTTAAATACACTGCTTTTATTATTTCCTCTTCACTAATATTCATTATTTGTTACTGCAAAATAAACATAGAAAGCCACTTTATAATTTTTGTAAGGTTCATACAGCAATAAACACAGTATTGTTTAACATTAAGCTCTTTTATATTTCACTTGCATTCAAGGCAGTTCAGTAAGGGATTAGACCATTTTATTCCACAGGGGCTTAAGATTTTACAAATAAGCAGTTTCACAATGCGTATGACACTTAAAGACCATCTAAGCAACGGTGGAAGGTGTTTGTCACTCAACTGTCTTCTGAAATCTGCTAAGTATGGGAGCAGAGGGCAGAAGGGAAGATGGCTGAACTGGCCTCACAGGGGTGGGATGGTTAACTGAAGAGTGGAAATCTAAGGTTAGACTTCTTGACCCTTTACAATGAAGCTCTTTACAAGCCATTCAAGGAGGGGTTTCCTGGCTACTTCTATGTTATTGGGCAAAAAAGTCTAAGAAAGTTTGTTCTCAACTTAGTGACTTTAAGAGATTGTGTGCATGATTCCCAATTTCCAATACAAAGACAAGACGAAATGCTGAACTTTTACAAGTTTATCTTTAGGTGGTTTTCTAAAAAATGATTATAATATATATGACCTTATTCACATACAGAAAAGTTACATTCCTATACAGTGATACATGATACCAAGTCAGTCCAATATCCCCCTCACATTATGAAAACCAAGAAACTCAATGTTTAACAAGATCTAACATATACACTCAAACCCACATAAGATCTGAGTTATTGTTTATGTCCCAATACAAAAGACCTTTGCAGTCTTGAAAGAGGGTTTGGACAGGGGAAGGCAAGTCCTGGTTCCTTTGTGTTTAATAAAAAACTTCAGGCTTCTGCATCAGACAAATTAAGTTTATATCCTGGGATCTGCCACTCAGTGAGGAGATTTTGGGAAAATCATTCTTCAGATTCTGCACCAAGATACAGAAATAACATTACTCTATACAAAGTAACATTACTTGACTGTGAGGATTACATAAGAATATTTAAGATAAAGTTACATACAGTTAACCCTTGAACAACACAGGTTTGAACTGCACTGATGACTTGGGTTTTTTCAACAGTAAATCCTATAGCAAGCACTACATTATCTGAGGCTGGCTGAATCCGCAGATCTGATAGTGGATATCACAGATAGAGAGGGCCAACTGTAAGTGATATGTGGATTTTTACTGAGCAGAGGGTAGGCATCCCTAATCACAACACTGTTCAAGGGTCAACTGTAGATAGTAGGTTCAAGTGCAGTCTCCTGTCTCCTATGTTAGCTTAGACTTTTGCAGAGAATAACACAATGATTATCAAACAATAAAGTAAAACAAAAGATATTCAATAATAGGTACTGAAGTAAAACTGGTTGTGTAGGAACATCTGCACTGGTTGACTTTACAGCCAATGAAAGGCAAAGAGGAGTTCCTTGTGAGTTTTTTCACTCAGGATGCCGCAGGTTTATACTATGTGGTTAACTGAGTGGAACTATAAACAGAGCGCAAAGAGGGGAGGAGAGAAGCTGGAAGAGTCCTTCCACAGGGCCTTGGGAGTTAGGTTTCTGATTTCAAAGAAAAGAGGTCAGTATATATACTTGTATTGAAAGCAGGATGTTTTAAATGGACCCAGCGATAACTCTGGTGGCTCAGACAGTAAAGAATCTGCCTGCAATGCAGGAGACCCGAGTTTGATCCCTGGGTTGGGAAGATCCCCTGGAGAAGGGAATGGCAACCCACTCCAGTATTCTTGCCTGGAGAATCTCATGGACAGAGGCACCTGGCAGGCCCCAATCCATGGGATCACAAAGAGTCAGACATGACAGAGACTAACACACACAGAACTCTTGAAAGCAGAGTATTAATTTGTAAAACCTGTTAATGCTAAACCATTTTCCCTTAATGTTTATAGGAAAATATTCTTTTCATCTTTTCATATATTCACCCTCTGCTTCTGCCCTTATTTTTAAATAGCTGTTCATTTTTTGATGAACGTGTTCAAAACTGTATAGGTCCAACTCTCACCTAGATAGAGTTCAACTAGATGAAAATTTGTTTTCTCCAAAGTGGTACTGCAGCTAACAGAAAAGAAAGACCAGAATAATCTGTTCTGTACTGCTACTGATATACATAATTATGACTTTCTAGAAAGAATGCCTTTTTATCCAGTGACTTCAGGTTTTGGTTTTCATGTTTTGAAAAACTGTTTTAATGCTGTGCCTATTTAAATTCAGATGAATTTCAAAATACATAATTCTAAGAACTAACTTTAAAAAGTGAACAGAACTCTTAATACCATCCTTTCTATTTTTTAGCAAGTAAACTGCACTCATAAAAGAAAAACTCAGTCTAGAGGTACAAAATGATGAAAATAGATACAAAGAATGACCTTTGGGGTCTTTACTTTTTTCTGAAATAAAGAATTTAGTTGTGATTTGAGCCCAAAGTATTGGGAAGTATCCCTTCAAAGGAAAGCTCTAAGCTAACAGATGTTTCCTGTTAACAAACAGAAAACAAAACATATACAACACATTTGTCTAAGTTAACAATAAAATGTTAGAACTATTTCCAGAAACCAACATACAAAAACAATTTTATTTATCATAAATACGTATTCATGTATTTTTATCAGAGTCAAAGAAGCTAGTGGTAAAATATCTCATAAATTCTAATCATAAACATACTCTTGGAAGAAGGTTGAAAGAGAGACAAGAATATGAGGAGGCATTCACTTGAATACTAAAAAATGAATTTAACTAAGAAAGGCTGAGGGAGAGAGAACATAGCTATACACAATTTCAAAATATTTTCTCCATCTAAAACTTTTGTTAGGATACTACTTATTCCTATCTTGCTGTATAATTCTGGATGGCAAAATGGCATAAAATATTAAGATATGTGAACTCAACGATGATATTCCCTTGGCAAAATAAATCATCTTGAGGAAAGGAGAAGACCAGTGTATCTAACTAAACCTTCAAAGGTGGCACCAGGCAGCTCTGGAAGGTGGAACTGACATGGAAGAATTACTGCAGAAGATCTGTTTAAGAAACAATTAGCTATGCCCCTACATTCCCCAATCTTGTCCCTGTCCCCACGCGGGTGGAAGACTTGAGCTCTGTTCTCTGGATAGTAAATCAAGGAGATTTTGAACTGAGGAACACCAGATAGAGTAGAAGGCAGAGATATCATCCTGTAAACTGAGTGAGTTTTAAACACTGAAGATTGAGACTTCATCTCTCTTTCCTTAAAAAAAGAATGGAAGACTCTTCCCTGGGAAATCTTATCAGCTCACCTGAAAAGACATAAAATAGAGACATCATCCTATATTTGGGATGCTTCCCTCAAGCTCTCAGAACTACTAGTCAACTTTTTAGTTTTTATTTGCCTCAAGATATTTTCTAATTTCCCGTGTGATTTCTCCTTTGACCCAAGAGTGTGCTGTTTAATTTCTACACGTCTGTGAATTTTCCATTTTTCCTACTGCTTGACTTCTAATTTCATTTCACTGTGACTGGAACAGATTTTTGGTATGATTCAGTTTTCTTACATTCCTTAAGACGTGTCTGGTGACCAACATGTGATATATGGATGTTCTCTGTGTGCTTGAGAAGAACGTGTATTCTGCTGCTGTTGGGTGAGTGTTCTGTACAGGTCTGTTAGGTCCAACTGATGTATAGTGTTGTTCCAGTCCTTCCTTTTCTTTCCTGTCTAGTTCTATTCATTTAGTGCCAAATAAACTTAAATTATGAGCAGTAGGCTGAGGATCAACTGATATCTGAGGAAAATCTCTTTGATGAAGGATAAAGGCAAACAAATGGAATCAAAACAAGCTGAAAGAAACAAACCAAAAGATGACAATATTTTTTAAATTATCAGTATGCTAAAAGAAACAAAGTAGGACAGTTCATATTTCTATTCTTGAATAGGATTCAGCAAGAAGTATTAGGATGCTACAGAAAAGGAACAATGTAGAATACATAGAAAAATGAGCAGAAAAAGAAAATATAACATAAATGAAAAATTTAAAGAAGAAATAAAAAATAAAGTTGAGAAGATATTTAAGAAGAACAAAATGACAAACAGATGAAAAATAGAGGAAAAATAAGATAGAGAATCAATCCAGGAAGTCCAACATGTAGGTAACAGGAGCTCTGAAAAGAGAATGGAGAAAATAGAAGGGGAAGAAATCTAAAAGGTAATTCAGGAGAATTTATCACAACTGAAGAATATAAGTTTACGTAATGGAAAAAAATAGGCCCACACCAAAACGGTAAACATGAAAAGATGCTCAAAGAGTGGTCCAGTAAATACAAATTAAATCTTCATAATGGTGAGCTTTTGTAACTCAGACAATATTAGCCACTGGCAAGGATATAAAACCAATACCTGGCATACTTTTTAACAAAATGGTTTAAAATGATCCAGTAAACTTGAATATATGTATACCTATGACACAACAATTTTATTCCTATGTAATACTCCATACAATATGAATGACTATGTGCTCTAGGAAAGAAATACACAAACAGCAGGAGCAATGCTCAAAATGCCTAAACCTTGAAACCACATAAATTCCCAATATGACAAAAAAAATCCTGTGGTATACATACTGTGGTGGTTAATTTTCTAGGTTAACTGGAAGGGTGTTTTCAGATGAGACTCACATTTAAATCAGTGAACTTTGAGTAAAGCAGATTACTCTGCATAATTGGCTGGGTCTTAGTCAGTTGAAGACCTAAATAGAACAAAATGACTGGCCTTGAAGCAATTTCTTTCTGAGGGAATTCTCCAGAAGACTGCCATTGGACTTTGCATCATCTGCTCTCCTGGGTCTCAGGCCTGCACGCCCACAATGCAGACTTAGACTTGCCAGCCTCCACAATCATGTGAGCGGGTTCCCTGAGGTAAGTCTCTTTCCATATACATACACATCCTATTGGTTCTGTTAGTCAGGAGAACCCTGACTAATACAATAAAATCCTATACAGCAAGGAAAACATACAACATACATGCAACAATCTGGATGAATTTTTAAAATATGTTGGGAAAAATTAACATGTCACAAAACAGCACATAGAGTGTGATTCAATTATATAAGTCCAAAAGCAGGCAAAATTCAACTGCATTATATCAGAATGTATATGTGGATGGTAATACTATAAACAAAAGCATTCAGGATAATTACAAAGTGAGTCTAGTGGTTAACGGCAGTGAGGAAAGTAGAGATAATTATAAGAAAGGAAAACATAAGAACCTTCTGGAAACTGAAGTGAAGTTGCTCAGTTGTGTCCAATTCTTTGCGAACCCATGGATTGCAGCCTAAGAGGCTCCTCTGTCCATGGGATTTTCTAGGCGAGAATAGTGGAGTGGGTTGCCATTTCCTTCGCCAGGGGATCTTCCCAACCCAGGGATCGAACCCGGGTCTCCCACATTGTAGGCAGACACTTCACCGTCTGAGCCACCAATGGTAGTCCGAAGTCTGGACTACCATTAAAATATAATACTTGATAGGTAGGGATTATGTAAGTTTACGTATATTTAAATGTAATCTATTTTAATACTGTACACATAAGTTTTATATATTTTTATATGGTTTACTTTATAGTAAATTTGTACAAAGTAGGAATTCTCTGGTGGCCCAGAGGTTAGGACTCTGCACTTCCACTACAGGGGACACAAGTTCAATCCCTGGTCAGGAAACTAAGATCCCTCACGCCACCATAATATGGCAAAATATTTTTTTTGTTTAAAGAATAAAAGCAAAGAACATAGCATCCACACAAAACTCAAAGACCTTACCTTGAAAGAGAAAGCCAACAAGAAACAGATTCCTTATAAGTGCGTTACATGGAATCTAAGAATATAAATTTAGTGAGAGAATTCAATGCTGAGCTTTTAAAATAGTGACATGAAAAAAGATTATACAGCTGAGAGAAACTGAGTATCAAAATACTATGACTATAAATCCAATAAATAACTAGAAATGGTAGGGAACAGAATCAACAAGACTAAAAACAAAATGGTGGCATGGAGGTAAGACCTGAAGAAACACACTGAAAGTAGAAAAATAAAACAGCACATCAATTATGGGGTAGACGACACACACAGAGGGCTTCCCAGGTGGCTCAGACAGTAGAGAATCTGCCTGCAATGCAGGAGATGCAGGTTCAATCCCTGGGTCAGCAAGATCCCCTGGAGAGGAAATGGAAACCCACTCCGATATCCCTGCCTGGGAAATCCCATGGACAGAGGAGCCTGGTGGGCTACAATCCAGGGAGGCCATGGAAGAATTGGACAGGACTAAGCCACTAAACAACAACAAACACAGAAGATTAAGAAAATACAACATTAAAAAACGCCCGAGGTTCAGATGGCAACAAACAGAACAGAACACTTAGGCAGAAATATAATTTGGGAAATATTCCAGGAGGAAAAGAACTAAATCTCAAGAAGAAAGAGTACACTGTCTGATGGATAAGTTTATTAAAGAACTATCAACATTAAAATATGTCCTAGTTTAAGCTACTAAATTTGAAAAACAAAGAATTTTCAGATCACCAGGCAGGAAACAGTCCATATAGGGGTGGAGGATGGGGGATGGGGGGGGAGGAGGAGGAAGACTGTTTCCCAATTTCTCTACAGTAACAATAAATGTCAAAAAACAGAGATGTGATAACCATACAGTGAGGATACTCTATCCAGACAAGCCATTCTTTAAAGACACCAGGAAGACATTCCTGATAATAAAGGCATACGTTCATTTCAAAAACAATGTTTAGAAGTCAGTGAATGGGGCCTTCCTTGGTATCTTAGCAGTAAAGAATTCACCTGTCAATGCAGGAGACATGAATTTGATCCCTGATCCAAAAAGATCCCACATGCCGCACAGCAACGAAGTCTCTGTGCCACAACTACTAAGTCTGTGCTCTAGAGCCCAGGAGCCACAATTACGGAAGCCCATACACCTTAGAGCTTGTGCCCTGCAACAAGAGAAGTCACTGTGCAGTGAGAAGCCAGAGCACGACAACTAGCTAGTAGCCCTCGCTCTCTATATCTAGAAAAAAAGCCCACATGGTAATGAAGAGCCAGCACAGCCAACAATAAATACATAAAATTTTAAAATATATGTATACATTTTAAAAAATAAGTCAGTGAATGATATTAACTTGGGGTATTTTTAAATATTGATACCTTTTAGAGTTCCCTAATGGTCCAGTAGCTAAGACTGTGAGCTCCTAATGCAGGGGGCCCAGGTTTGATCCCTGGTCAGGGAACTAGACCGCATATGCTGCAAGTAAGACCTGGCACAGCCAAATAAATAAATATTTAAAGTAAAAGGTTGATATCTTTAAGAAATGCCTAGGATTTTACTTACATTAATAAATGACCATCCCTCACAAAGGAACTACACGTATTAGAATTTCACTTCCATGAAATCCATGAAACTTTCTTATTTATGAACTGCTGGATGAATTCCTCTATGTCTTTAGGATACCAGTTAACAGAACTGTTAGAATGAAAACAAATCCAAGCAAAGACTGGATAAGGAGGGTTGGTCTTGAAGACCCGTCCCACCATACTAACTGGTCTTCTTCAAGAGGCCCCCAAAGTTCCTTAAATGCAGGGAGAAGCTTATCCCCTGGTAAAATCTCTTTACCATACAATTTTAGTGATAGTATCTTGAATCTTAAATTTGTAAAATCTCTCTTCTTTACTCATCTCTTCCTCCTGTACCTACTCATTCCTCAGTCAGTTCAGTTCAGTTGCTCAGTCATGTTCGACTCTTTGAGACCCCATGAATCACAGCATGCCAGGCCTCCCTGCCCATCACCAACTCCTGGAGTTTACCCACACTCATGTCCATTGAGTTGGTGATGCCATCCAGCCATCTCATCCTCTGTCGTCCCCTTCTCCTCCTGCAGTGATGCTGTGTTTTATACTGATGAGTGACTAAGACTGGGAAAGATAATTTACTTAAGTATATGTCAGTATCATTACTCCAGAAAGAAGGTATATGTATAAGTCTGCACCATCACAGAAACATGTCTCAATTTCAATCAACTGTTCAACTTGATAGCTAACTAAACTACAATGAAAGATTTGAAAATGAGAATATGTTAAAATAAATGCATATAATCCAATGAAAAATATATGAAAGAAAACCAGGTGACAATTTTCTGGAACTATAATATTAGCTTGGCAAAGCTATTAATTAATAATGTGCTTTTACTGAGCCTTACCTATACCTATTGGTTCATCTGCCAATCACAAAATAAAAATGTATGTTGAATGAATAAAGTATAAGAACTCTGGCTTCTCCTACTTTACAAAAAACCTTAAGATTGAAAGATGAAACTCTGGAGACAGAAAAGATCTTTGTGATTGTCCTGTTGTTCAGTTGCTCCGTTGTGTCTGACTCCTTGCGACCCCATGGACTGTAGCACCAAGCTTCCCTGTCCTTCACTATCTCCTGAAGTTTGCTCAAACTCATGTCCATTGAGTCAGTGGTGCATCCAAGCATGTCATCCTCTGTCGTCCCCTTCTCCTCTTGCCCTCAATCTTTCCCAGCATCATCGTCTTTTCCAATGAGTCAGCTCTTTGCATCAGGTGGCCAAAGTACTGGAGTTTCAGCTTCAGCATCAGTCCTTCCAGTGAATATTCAGGGCTGATTTCCTTTAGGATTGACTGGTTTGATCTCCTTGTTGTCTAAGGGACTCTCAAGAATCTTCTTCAGGACCACAGTTCAAAAGCATTAATTCTTTGGTGCTCAGCTTTCTTGATGGTCCAACTCTCACATCCGCAAATGGCCACTGGAAGGCCTGCAGGTCCCACCCAGACCTTCAGATAAAGAATCTTGTTAACAAGATTCTGAGGTGATTCTTATGTGGATTAAAGTTAAGAGAAACATAAGTCTACTCCAACTCCCTCATAATATAGATGAAACAATTAGATCCAAGCTCCTAAAACTGTAAAATAGGCAGGCTAATATACACAAACCAACAATTTCAAAGAAAACAAATTTTTAAAAAACCCAATCCATTGTTTAGAGACTGCTTTATAGTCTCTCCCTGGCAGCCCAACCTGATTTCATGTATGCCTTTCTCCCCAAGCATCTCTAAGCACGATCAAATCAATATGTTCCCCCAGCTAACTTATCAACTTTCTCATCTCTTCCACACCTTTAGAAAGTCATTCCTAACATCCCTTAACAGAACTACCACCTACCCAGTCAACCCTGTCAAAACTTTCATAATTACCTGAGAGTCTTCGAACTCCCTCTACGTTTAAACTTAATTTATTGATCTTTTTGAATATATGTAGACTCCACCCATTCTTCCTACAGCTACCAAGGTTTATCCCAAGACAGATCCTATCACATCACTTTCTGTCTTAAAAATTGTTAATGGTTCATTACAGTTGAACAGACTCAGTAAAGACTTCATTAATACTTTCCCTTAAGTTGACCAGCTATACATTAAAAAAAAAAAAAAGTATACTAAAAAATGCATGTAACAACAGAATAGCCAAAATATAAGCAGATCCCTAGAGTTCTGTCTGGTGTAACACATCTGCTCTCAGTGTGATGATGTGGATAACATGAACTCCTTTCCATATCAACACTGGAAGTAAATAAATGAAATACAATCTTCTAAATGTAGTAAATCAATTATAGTATCTTCTGCTACCCTCAGTTTTCATTTTACTATTAAATCAGAGACAGTATTAAGTATTATGTCTAGTCAATGCTCAGATGGTAAAGCGTCTGCCTACAATGCGGGAGACCTGGGTTCAATCCCTGGGTTGGGAAGATCCCCTGGAGAAGGAAATGGCAACCCACTCCAGAACTCTTGCCTGGAAAATCCCATGGACGGAGGAGCCTGGTAGGCTACAGTCCATGGGGTCGCAGAGTCGGACACGACTGAGCAACTTCACTTTCACTTACAGAAAAGTAACGTACACACATCATAATCTTATCAAAACCAGGGAAGATCTGGAAACATCAGTCTATTTGTATAACAAAAACAGATTTGGCTTATTCAAGAGTTGGTGACCAGTCCCACTAAAAGTTTATTAAAATATTGTTTCCAAGAGCCTATAACTTCAGGATAAAGTCACACTACTATAAAGGTTTACAAAAGCATGGAGTTATATATATATATGTGTTAATGCTTGATAAGTGTGGGGGGCGGTACAAACAGAAACTCACATGTTCATATATGTTTTCCAGCTTCCTACTATTTAATTCCTTTAAACAACAAAATGTTTTTATTTAGTCATTTCTGTATAAACTACACAATACTAAGTATTACAAACAGACTATGATTCAATGTTTTTCTTGAAGGTTCAGGTTTATTACAATGAATGTACTACTAAAACTTTGGTGTCTGAATACAGAAATATCACAGACGCTATTGTAGTGTATTGAGTTGCCTTACCCTGATCTATATGGCCCCTAATTATTGAACTTATAGTTCTTAAATCTAACTTTATATTTTAAAAATCTTCTGGGACTTCCCTGAGGATCCAGAGGCTAAGACTGAGTGATCCCAATGCAGGAGACCCTGATTCGATCCCTGGTCAGGGAACTAGAACCCATTTGCCACAACTAAGAATTGGTGCATCCAAATAAAATAAATAAATATAAAAAAATAAAAATTCTTCTTTGCAGGTTATCACCTGTGCTCATCTTTTAATTCACTACTTAATATGCAGTAAGCTTGGAAAAAAGACACAAGGGTTTATAAATATTTTATATAAAGCTAGATTAAATAGATTATAGTGGGGATTCCTGAGCATTCTTTCACTATAAACATCTAGGCTCTGTGCAACTATTTAGCCCCTCAAAGGCACTTCCCAGCCTCTTGGCCATACTTTGGAGACCTGGGGTTACCAACCGTCTGACCATCAGATAAGTAGGATGCTACTGTAGATGAGCAGAGACTAGCCTAAATTTGCTTATAGCTTTAAGTTTATTACCTAGAGGTCATTAACAATCTGCAAATTACTACATTAAATGCATCATAAAATGCCTCGCTTTAAAAATCAATTTATTAATATATAATTTATGGACAATAAACTGTACCCATTTAATGTGGATAATTAAAAGAGCTTTGACAGATGCTATTACCACAGTCAAGATTCAGCAACATTTTTAATACCCCCAAAAGTATCTTCATGTTCTTTTGTAGCCTATACCTCTATCTCTTGTCCTATTCAATGACTTATTTGCTTTTGGTCACTATAAATTTCTATTATTTTATGTAAATGGAATCACACAGCACAAACCCCTTTGTGTTTGAATGTCTCAGTTCCTACCAAGAAGATTCACTTTAAACTGATGGATATTGTTCTCATCAGATTTTAAATACAACTAGACCAGGATTTTAGTTATGGAAAGCTTTGTAATTGCTTCTGTGTTTCTGAAGTTGTTCTTAAATACTTTCATATCTCCAATGATATTAGGCATCAGATATAATCAACCTGTTAGCTAGAAAAAAAAAGAATCATCAATATAGTTATGGTTGCCACATGTTGACTTTTAATGGCTAGTAAGAGCTTAAAATGTAATACATAATGTTATCTGTATGTATTCATATTAATAACACAATTTAATATTTGAGTGTTATGTGCTACACACTTATGTATGCATGCATACTCAGTTGCTCAGTTGTGTCCAACTCTTTGCAACGCCATGGACTTTAGTACACCAGGCTCCTCTGTTCATGGGATTTCCCAGTAATCCCATACTGGAGTGACTTGCCACTTCCTACTCCAGGGGATCTTCCTGACTCAGGGATCAAACCTGCACCTCTTGCATCTCCTGCACTGGGAGGCAGATTCTTTACCACTGAGTCACCTGGGAAGTCCCACACACTATGCGTTATCCCAAATAACCCTTCCAATACATATGAGGTATTACAACTCATTTTATGATTTTAAAAACTGGGCTTTAAGGAGATAAATAATTTGCCCAAAGTCATACAGAAAATGCTGGAACCAGAGTTTGAATCCAGGACTGTCTGACTGCAAAACCATGTTCTGAACCATTGACCACATACTGATTTAAAAAAACAGGTCCAAAGCCCAATAATTAGGTCAAATGTATTTCTAAGAGTAATACAGCTAAGGAAACAATAAATAGAGCAATAAAGCAATAAATAGAACGAAAAATGGATTTCTTCAATTCCTATTTGTATAAATAACTATATCACAGGGAAGTATTCTAAGTCTGAAAATTATCCAATGCAATTTTATTAAATTAAATAAAAATTTGAAGAAACCAACATGAAGAAGAGTTATTGCCCTGGAGAACCTCAGTTCACCTGTAAAGATAAATAGACATGTAAATAGATTATTACTGTGGATAGTACCTTGTTCCTAGGGATACTCAAGGAATACATGAAGATCTTTTCAGAAAATAAACTAAAAACCATGTGATCAACAATATCAGGTATCAATGAATCATTAGAGACTGAAATATAACCCTGCACATTAGGTACCATTCATAAAAATAAAAACAACTCAGCCATAAATAGATTTCTGCGTGAGCCTAAAAACCTGGCAGCAAACATCTATTAGAATCCTTAGGGAAAATTTTGAAAGATCTAGCAAGAGGAGTCAATCTGTGGCTTGGAGAATGACCACAACTGATAGTGGAAGCAGAGCCAAGACCCAACACAATTGTCTGAAACGGGCAGATGGGGAGCAGGAGGACAGAGGAACGCTCACTGAGAAGGATGACAAGAGCCATAGGGCAGCTATTTTAATCTGGGGGTAACATGAGACATTCAGAGGAGGATTGTTCTAGGCTCAGGGAAAACAGGACAATGTAAAAAGTGTGGGTAGGCAGGATGACAAACTAGAAGAAGCGTTTAACATATTTAATGAGATAAGCATTAAAAGGTACCCAAGAACAACATGGAGGAACAGGAAGTTCTAGCCCTCATTCCCTCAGAGAGACACAGAATTAACAACAATTTATGGACCAGAATTCTTTTATGAGAACTCTAAAAACTGTTTAAGAAACTGCAGTAGCCCCAAGTGAGTGCAAAGCCAAGAAGAGCTGCACTGTAAGCAGAGTTAAGAAGAGATGTATTTTATCCATGATTGCCCCTTCCCTAAGTCAGCACAGCTCAGCCTGGCTTGTGGCTTGTCTAGGTTACACCTAGAGGTGGAGGAGGAGGCACGAGAAGAGGACAAGAGTGGACCTGTGTCTAGCATTCTGGCTTTTCAGAGGGTTGCCCAAGGGATGGGCTACTATCTCGCCTGACTGAGTCCTAACAGAACTGGTACAGTCTGGATGCCTGGGGCAGGATGGTGGGGCTGAAAGCAAGGGAGAGTGAGGGTAGCCTGCTACCGCACCAGAGGGCCTATGGTGTCCCAGACAGACAAGAGAAGGCGCCCAACTTGTTGTTTCGCCCTCAGTGGTGAGACAGAAGAGTGGGCAAGTGTCCTGTGCTCCAGTTTCTCAGATATCCACTCACAGGGACTGGTATTAGTCTTGACTAATTTGGACGTGTACAGGGAGCTGGCATACTTTGGATGCCCAGGGGCTACTGAAAACAAAAAGAGCAGGATAACTTGCTCCTGTAATACCAGAGAATCTGCTGTATCAAGACACCAGACAGCACAAGAGATTACAAAGTCCTAAAAAAGAAACTGACAAGCGTCTTTAACAGGGAAACCACACACACACAAGCCTAAAGAAGTCACATCTACCCTCAAAAGGTGTCCGAGGCCCTCATAACCTCTACCTGGGAAGACTGGTGAAGGGCTCCCTCTGAATGAAGTCAGTCTAAAGTCTCAGAGAAATGGCTGCTTTACACATGCATAAAACTCAGAAAGAAAATCATACATTACATGAAGAATCAGGGAAACATGGCCCAATCAGCAAATATAAACCTCCCAAGTAAACCAACCCCAAATAAATAAAATTAAAAAATAAAAGCCACACTACTCAAAGCAATCTATAGATTTAATGAGATCCCTAGCAAATTACTCATGACATTTTTCACAGAACTAGAATAAATAATCTCAACATTAATATGGAACCAGAAAAGATCCAGAATTATCAAAACCATTCTGAGAAAAAAGAACAAAGCTAGAGGAATAACCCTCCCAGAGTTCATATATTATAAAGCTACAGTAATCAAAACAACATGGTATTGGCCCAAAAGCGTACCTATGGATCAACTGAACAGAAGAGAGAGCCTAGAAATAAACCCACACGCCTACCGTCAATGAACCTCTGACAAAGGAGGCAAGAACATACAATGGAAAAAAGACAATCTGTTTAGCACGTGGTGGTGAGAAAGCTAGACAGCCACATGTACATCAATGAAGTTAGAACATACCCTCTCGCCATACACAAAAGTAAACTCAAAATGGTTTAAAGACTTAAATTTAAGACACAAGACCATAAAACTCCTAGAAGAGAACATAGGTAAAAGAAATAAAAGCAAAAATAAACAAATGGGACCTAATCAAACTTAGAAGCTTTTGCACAGCAATAGAAGCTTTTGTAAACAAAAAAAAAAGGACAATTTACAGACTGGGAGAAAATATCTGCAAATGATGCAACCAACAGGGATTAATTTCTAAAATGTATAAACAGCTCATATAAATCAATAACAATAAAAACAAACCATTCAATCAAAAAATGAGCAGGGCTTCCCTGGTAAGGCAGTGGTTAAGAACCCACCTTGCAATGAAAAGGACATGGGTTCCATCCCTGATCCGGGAAGATTCCACATGCTGTGGAACAATTAAGCCTGTGTGCCACAACTACTGAGCCCGAGCTCTACAGCCCACAAGCCACAACTGCTGAAGCGTGTGCACCTAGAGCCTGTGCTCCACAACAAAGTAGCCACCACACTGAGAAGCTTGCACACTGCAACAAAGAGTAGCCCTTGCTCGTGGCAACTAGAGAAAGCCAGCATGCAGCAACGAAGACCCATCACAGCCAAAAAAATAAATAAATCTTTAAAAAAATGGGCAGAAGACCTAAACAGACCTAAAAGAAGACATACATATGATCCACAGGCCCATGAAAGGATGCTCAGCACTGCTAGTTATTAGAGAGATGCAAATCAAAGCTACAATGAGGTATCACTTCATACAGGTCAGAATGGCCATTATTTAGAAGTCTACAAATGAAAAATGCTGGAAAGGGTGTGGAGAAAAGGGAACACTCCTACTACAATGTTGGTGGGAATGTAAGTTGGTACAGTCACTATGGAGAACTTGTATGGAGGTTCCTTAAAAAAAAAGGAAAACAGAGTTGCCAAATGATTCAGAATTCCCACTACTGGGCATATATATGGAGAAAATTATAATTTGAAAAGATACATGCACCTCAATATTCACAGCAGCACTGTTTATAACAGCCAAGACCCGGGAACAATCTAAATGTCTATCAACAGAGGAATGCATAAAGAAGATGTGGAATATTACTTAGCCATAAAAAGAATGAAATAATGCCATTTGCAGCAACATGGACGGACCTAGAGATTATCATACCACGTGAAGTCACAAAGATAAAGACAAATACCACATGGTATCAGTTGTATGTGGAATCTAAAATATTACACAAATGAACTTATTTATGAAACAGAAACAGACTCACAGATATAGAAAACAAACTTACAGTTACCAAAGGGAGGGATAAATTAAATTTAGGAGTCTGGAATTAGCAGATACAAACTATCACATATAAAATAGATAAATGACATGGTCCTACTATGAAGCTTGGGGAACTAGATTCAATATCCTGTAATAAATCATAATGAAATAAATCATATAAAAAAAAGTATGTGTATGTGTAAAAGTGAATCACTGCTGTATATGAAAAACACAACATTGTAAATTAGCTATACTTCAATTAAAATTTTTTTTAAAAACCAGGAAAAAGTTATAAAGGGTCAATTCACCAGGAACATATTACAATTATAAATATATATGTACTTAACATTAGGGCACCCACATATATGAAACTCATTCATGGAACTGAAGGCAGAAACAGTTACATAATAGTAGATTTCAATATCCCACTTTCAATAATGGATAGAACCAGACAGATCAATAAGAAAAGGGAGGACTTGAATAACACTATACATCAGTTGGAAAAAGACTTACAAAACATTCACCCAACAGTACCAGAATACCTATTCTTCTCAAACACACAGAGAACATTCATGTGTCACATGCTGGCACAAATCAAGTCCTAACAAATTTAAGAAAACTAAATCATACCAAATGTCTTTTCCAATCACAACAACATAAAACTAAAGTCAAGAGCACTAGGAAACCTGGAAAATTCACAAATATGTGTAAATTACACAGCGCTCTTGAATGACCAAGGGGATCAAAGAAGAGATCACAAGGGAAATTAGAAAATATCTTGAGACAAATAAAAACATAACATACTGAGAAAGAATTTTATGGCAATAAACCTCTACATTAAAAAAGGAGTTTCAAATCAACAACGTAACTTCACACCTCAAGAAACTAAAAAAAGAATAACAAACTAAAATCAAAGTTAACAGAAGAAAGGAAATAAAAATTAGAAAAGAAATAAACAGAAAATAAAAAAACAGTATAATAAAGAAAGGTCAACAAAACTAAAACAAAACAGAATGGAGAGCCCAAAAATAAACACTCATGTAGATGTTAAAAAGATCTTTAAGTTTTTTTAATTCGTTTTATTGAAGTACAGTTTATTTACAATGTTGTTTTCATTTCCTGTATACAGCAAAGTGATTCAGTTTTTATACACACACTCATATATATATAAAAAATATGTATTTTTTTCAGAATTATTTAACCATATCAGTTATTACAAATATTGAGTATGGCCAAAAGGATAGTCTCTTCAACAAATGATGCTGGTGAAACTGGTATCCAAAAGAAAGGGGATGAAGATACCATAAATAAAAATTAACTCAAAATATATTACAGACCTACATGTAAGACCTGAAACCATAATACTCCAAGACGACAACAGGGGAAAGCTTCAAGACAAGGGAATGAGTAATGATTTCTTATATATAATGTCAAAAGCACAAGTAACAAAAACAAAAAATGGGACTACATCAAACTGAAAAATTCTTGCACAGCAAAGGAAGCAATCAACAGAGTGAAAAGGTAACCTACAGAATGGGAGAAAATATTTACAAACCAGTATCAGATAAGGCACCCCACTCCAGTACTCTTGCCTGGAAAATCCCATGGACGGAGGAGCCTGGTAGGCTATAGTCCATGGGGTCTCTAGAGTCGGACACGACTGAGCGACTTCACTTTCACTTTTCACTTTCATGCACTGGAGAAGGAAATGGCAACCCACTCCAGTGTTCTTGCCTGGAGAATCCCAGGGACAGGGGAACCTGGTGGGCTTCCGTCTATGGGGTTGCACAGAGTCGGACACAACTGAAGCGACTTAGCAGCAGCAGCAGCAGCATCAGATAAGGAGATATAAGAAGAACTTATACAACTAAAGAAATTTTTTTAATGGACAAAGGACTTGAATATAACAGTTCTCCAAGAAGGTATGAAAGTGAAAGTGAAGTCGCCCAGTCATGTTCAACTCTTTGCGACCCCCTGGACTGTAGCCTACCAGGCTTCTCTGTCTATGGGATTCTCCAGGCAAGAATACTGGAGTGGGTTACCATTTCCTTCTCCAGGGGCTCTTCCCAACCCAGGGATCGAACCCAGGTCTCCTGCATTGTAGGCAGATGCTTTAACCTCTGAGCCACCAGGGAAGCCCAAGAAGGTATACAAATGGTCAATAAATTATGAAAAGATGCTCAACATCACTAGTTATCAGAGAGATACAAATCACCACCAGAGTGAGGTACTGCGTCACTGTCAACAGTATGGCCACCATCAAAAAGACAAAAACAACAAGGACTGGAGAAGACGTGGAGAAATCGGAACCCTTACGCACTATTAGTGGGATTGTAAATGGTATAGCCTTCACAGTAAACAGTATGAAGGTTCCTCAAAAAATTAAAAACACAGCTACCATATGACCCAGCAATCCCATTTTAGGATATATATACACATATACATAAAACTAAAAACGGACCTTAAAGAGATATTTGCAGATCCATATATACTGCAGCATTATTCAAAACAGGTTAAGATGTGTAAGCAACCTAAATGCTCACTGAAGGATGAATGGATATAGAAATGTGAGCCAATTACAAAAAGATAAATACCACACAATTCTATTTACATGAGATATTACAATAACCAAACTCACAGAAACAGAAAGGAGAATGGTGGTTGTCAGGGGTGGGGGAAAAAAGAGTGAGAATTGTTCAGTGGCTGCAGTTTCGCCATGCAGGATGACAAAGTTCTAGAGATGCACTCTACAACAATGTGAACAGAGTAAGCAATAGTTTAATCTATACCTAAAAATTATTGAGAGTAAAGAGATATATGTGTATATGTATATATGTAGTTCAGAAAAATGAGGGTATTGATTAGGAGTACCAAAGGGATACTCCACTGAGACAATAACTGCTCGTCCCCAGCAAATTCAAATACATCTCTTCACATAAAGCAAGTTGTTATCCTTAACCTATACAATGTCCATGATGCTCTTTGAAAAGTTATCCTTATCCATGGCAGAGGAGGTTTCTGAAATCTGAAAGAATTTATTACATTTATTTTTATTATATATATATACAAAGTTTCCATTTTCCCTTAGCTCAACTAATAGGAATTACTTATCTTTACTGACAGAGGAGAATTGAAGGATGATTAATATTTTCAGTCAGTAGAAGACAGATATAAATGTGACTGAAATCTAGACACTGAAACATTTCTAATGCAAGGAAAAAATGAAAGGCTTACTAATTATTTAAGGACAGCACCTATACTGAACTCTTAAGGCCAGATCTATCAATATTTACATGGTATTTATGAAGTCCTTGACTTTATTTTTCTGGGCACCAAAACCACTACAGATGGTGACTGCAGCCATGAAATTAAAAGACGCTTACTCCTTGGAAGGAAAGTTATGACCAACCTAGATAGCATATTCAAAAGCAGAGACATTACTTTGCCAACAAAGGTTCGTCTAGTCAAGGCTATGTTTTTTCCTGTGGTCATGTATGGATGTGAGAGCTGGACTGTGAAGAAGGCTGAGCGCCGAAGAATTGATGCTTTTGAACTTTGGTGTTGGAGAAGACTCTTGAGAGTCCCTTGGACAACAAGGAGATCCAACCAGTCCATTCTGAAGGAGATCAGCCCTGGGATTTCTTTGGAAGGAATGATGCTAAAGCTGAAACTCCAGTACTTTGGCTACCTCATGCGAAGAGTTGACTCATTGGAAAAGACTCTGATGCTGGGAGGGATTGGGGGCAGGAGGAGAAGGGGACGACAGAGGATGAGATGGCTGGATGGCATCACTGACTCGATGGACGTGAGTCTGAGTGAACTCCGGGAGTTGGTGATGGACAGGGAGGCCTGGCGTGCTGCGATTCATGGGGTCGCAAAGAGTCGGACACGACTGAGCAACTGATCTGATCTGATCTATTTCCAGCTTCAATATGTTTTACTCACATAAGCTGAAAAAGGATGTCACAAAGGTTAAGCCTAGAATTAAAAAAACAAACAAACCTTCTTTATATATGAGACCTATATATATTTATTATAGCCTCAAAAGAGTATAAAGAGCCAGTTTATATTCCTGAGAATAGGACACTGCTATATAACTCATTAACTTCTCTATGTATTGACTATAACAAAGGTTAAGTTTGTTAAAACAGAAAACCAGAAACTAGCCCAGATAACCACAATGGTGTGCTCACTCACCCAGAGCCAGACATCCTGGAGTGTGAAGTCAAGTGGGTCTTAGGAAGCATTCCTACGACCAAAGTTAGTGGAGGTGATGGAATTCCAGCTGAGGTATTTCAAATCCTAAGAGATGATATTGTTAAAGTACTACACGCAATATGCCAGCAAATTTGAAAAACTCAGCAGTGGTCACAGGAATGGAAAAGGTCAGTTTTCATTCTGATCCCAAGAAAAGCAATGCCAAGGAATGTTCAAATTACTGCACAATTGTGCTCACTACACATGGTAGCAAGGTATTGTTCAAAATCCTTCAAACTAGGCTTCAATAGTCCGTGAACCAAGAACTTCCAGATGAACAAGCTGGATTTAAAAATGGCAGAGGAACCAGAGATCAAATTGCTAACATCTGCTGGATCATAGAAAAAGCAACAGCATTTAAAAAAATAATAATAATAATTGTTTCACTGACTACGAGAAAGCTTACAACTGTGTGGATCACAACAAACTGTGGAAAAATCTTAAAGAGACAGGAGTAGCAGACCACCATACATGTCTCCTGAGAAACCTGTATGCAGGACAAGAAAGATCAGTTAAAACCGGACATGGAGCAACAGACTAGTTTCAGATTGGGAAAGGAGCAGTCAAGGCCTTGTCACCCTACTTATTTAACATCATGCAAATGCTGGGCTCACAAACTGGAATCGAGACTCACAAACTGGAATCAAGACTCACAAACTGGAATCAAGATTGGCGGGAGAAATATCAACAACCTCAGATATGCAGATGATACCATTCTAATGGCAGAAAGTGAAGAGGAACTAAATACCCTCTTGATGATGGTGCAAGAGGAGTGAAAAGGTTGGCTTAAAACTCAACATTCAAAAAACTAACTTTCAATATTCATTGGAAGTACCGATGCTGAAGCACCAATACTATGGCCATCTGATGCAAAGAGCCAACTCACTGGAAAAGACCCTGATGCTGGGAAAGATTGAGGGCCAGAAGGAGAATGGGGCACCAGAGGATGAGATAGTTGGATGGCATCACTGACTCAATGGACATGAGTTTGAGCAAACTCTGGGAGATGGTGAAGGACAGGGAAGCCTGGAGTGCTGGAGTCCATGGGGTCCCAAAGAGTCAGACATGACTGAGCGACTGAACAACAAGGTTAAGTCTGTAACAGAGAAAACCACAAACCTCTTTCATTACATCTTAATCTGTGATCTCTTCCCTCTTTCCAATCTTAAGTACACACTTGATTTCCTTCTGTTTTTAAGATCTAATGTCACCTACCTGTCACCTTTTCCTAATCTTTAGTTCTTTAAACACTAAGAACAATTAAGTCAGTTTTCTGGAAAGTGTTTGGTGATATCTGGCAGGGCAGTTTAATTAGGTAGATGCATGAATATAATACATATCTGTTTCCAACATCAGTGTACTTAATTCTGCTTATCAATAAATCTTCAAAATTCATATTTTAGGGACAAATGCCAGACTCAACTAGTTAAATTTTAATGTATATCACTAACCTTATATATAAAATGCACCTATCATATAATGGCATAAATTATACTTTTATCTACACTATAAATGTCATATCAACATTCATATCATATATGCTTTAGTGAAACAGCTTATAAATATGAAAAAATGGGGAAGGAGGAGAGAAGCAAAGAAAGAGAAGAGTTGCTTTCCCCATTTTCTATTGATACATTCTGGCAAATCTAAAATTGCTGTATTCTCAATCTGTTCTGGCAAAATGTGACTAGAAAAAAAGTTGACTAATTATTTGGAACCTCATGCTTTTTCTTATTTAAAATGGATATTCCACTTTGTGAAATCCACTGAAATTTAGAGAATGGAAAGATGATTTTTCCCCAAATAAGTAAAATCTGAATCACTCTGTATACTACCTTTTTATTATTTTATACATTATAATCTAAGAGAAAGTACATTCATTCTTTTATATTTTGACATGGCAGAAGTCTATCCTTGCAGCATCAATGACAAAAGATCAATATTTGCCTTAGGATCATGACAAAACTATCTTCAAAGAAATCTGTGTGTGTGTGGAGGGAGAGGTGGGTGCATGTGTGTGTGTGTGCGTGTCCATGTATGAGCTATAAATACAAATATACATAAACGTATTTTTTAGGCATTTCTAAGATAGACTTTACCTATTGTCAAGATAATTTAAAAAAATTAAAACACTCCAAAGTTCAGCTGTATAGAATAAAAAGCATCCTTTCTCTTCCTAGTTCATAACAGTTTCACCAACCTACCAGGTGGTGATCTGAGCTATTGATACAAATATATGCACTTCTATTTTGGAAACAAAGAAACACATAACGATTAAAACAACACAAAAATAATTACCACGGAATTTGGAAAGCTTGCTAAACAAGGTAGCTCTGACAATCCTAGAGAGACAAGGCTCCCCTGAACTGATTAGAGTCTGTTCTCTTCCCGGCCTATCAACAAAAAGGTACATGGTGAAAAAGGAAAAGGAAAGAAGAACCAGCTTTTAGTATTTCCCACAATGAATGACCTGCCTCTAGATAAGACAAAGTCTAACTGTAACCCATCATTTACTTTTGCGTTAGAGTTCCTCCACAAAAAAACCTCTGATTTTCTGGTGCAAACATGGCTCCCTAAACTGAAGAGCACATTTCTCAGTCTGCTCTGCTTTTCTCTTGGAATAGCCAATGGGATCTAAGTGAACGTGACAGGGGTCTTCGCCCTTTCTGTCTACTAGCTGAAATGTGGACACAGTCTGGCACTCCAGCAGCCACCTGAGATAAACTGTAAGCCACACACAGGAAAATGCTAAGACGGGACCAGTCTGGATCTGCCACCATGGAGAGGGCTATTGGCCTTGAAATACTTCCAGATTTCTCGAATGTGGGAGAAAAATAAACACCTATTTTGTACTAGAAACTGATGCTTACTTAGTTACTTTTAGTCAAACCTAATCCCAATTCATGCTCAAAATTCTCCAAGCCAGGCTTCAGCAATATGTGAACCGTGAACTTCCAGATGTTCAAGCTCGTTTTAGAAAAGGCAGAGGAACCAGAGATCAAATTGCCAACATCTGCTGGATCATCGAAAAAGCAAGAGAGTTCCAGAAAAACATCTATCTGTGCTTTACTGACTATGCCAAAGTCTTTGACTGTGTGGATCACAAGAAACTGTGGAAAATTCTGAAAGACATGGGAATACCAGACCACCTGACCTGCCTCTTAAGAAACCTGTATGCAGGTCAGGAAGCAACAGTTAGAACTGGACATGGAACAACAGACTAGTTCCAAATAGAAAAGGAGTACGTCAAGGCTGTATATTGTCACCCTGCTTATTTAACTTCTATGCAGAGCAGATCATGAGAAATGCTGGGCTGGAAGAAACACAAGCTGGAATCACGATTGCTGGGAGAAACATCAATAACCTCAGATATGCAGATGACACCACCCTTATGGCAGAAAGTGAAGAAAAACTAAAGAGCCTCTTGATGAAAGTGCGAGTGAAGAAGTTGGCTTAAAGCTCAACATTCAGAAAACTAAGATCATGGCATCCAGTCCCATCACTTCATGGCAATTAGATGGGGAAACAGTGACAGACTTTATATTTTTTGGGCTCCAAAATCACTGTGGATGGTGATTGTAGCCTTGAAATCAAAAGACACTTACTCCTTGGAAGGAAAGTTATGACCAACCTAGAGAGCATATTCAAAAGCAGAGACATTACTTTGCCAACAAAGGTCCATCTAGTCAAGGCTATGGTTTTTCCAGTGGTCATGTATGGATGTGAGAGTTGGACTGTGAAGAAAGCTGAGCGCCGAAGAATTGATGCTTTTGAACTGTGGTGTTGGAGAAGACTCTTGAGAGTCCCTTGGACTGCAAGGAGATCCAACCAGTCCATCCTAAAGGAGATGAGTCCTGGGTGTTCATTGGAAAGACTGATGTTGAAGCTGAAACTCCACTATTTTGGCCACCTGATGCGAAGAGGTGACTCATTGGAAAAGACCCTGATGTTGGGAAAGACAAAAGGCAGAAGAAGGGGACAACAGAGTATGAGATGGTTAGATGGCATCACCGACTTGAGTTTGGGTAAACTCCAGGAGTTGGTGATGGACAGGGAGGCCTGGTGTGCTGTGGTTCATGGGGTCGGAAAGAGTCAGACATGACTGAGCGACAACTGAACTGAACCCCAATTCTTATTCCTTACCACAAAAGATAGTCCACTTCTGTTTCTTTTACTTGGGGATTTTCCTTTATGAGGTCATGTCTTTCTGAGTATAACATAAAATTTTTTTAAAGTAATAGTATGAATGACTTTCTGTCACCATGTGCCACCAGCTACCCTAAGAATTCTATGACAGTAACAAAATAAGAGCTAAAATATGTGCAAACAGAAAGGCTCTAAATTATCTTCCATTATCTAGCTACTACCACCCTCAATGATGTTTTCAATTGTCTGTTATAACAATACAGTGAAAATCAAGAGCAGAATTTAAGTTTGATGGCGATTGGATTTGCTTGGAAAGTTCCTGGAAAAATCCAGAGCTTTAAACGTCTTCTTTACCAGTAGGACAGGCTCCATTGCCTCCAAGGCTCCCACACCCACATTGCCACTTTCTTCATTTCCTTTTAAATGTACATTTAAGAGAGTAGAATCTTTTTTAATATTAAAAAAAAAAGAGCAGAAAAAGTTTTAGAAAGTAAAAAGGTAAGGGCCCTCAGAAGAGAACACATAGAGCAAATACAAATCAGAAAGAGTCATCATATGTGTTAGTTACTCAGTTATGTTTGATTCTCTGCAACCTCACAGACTATAGCCCGCCATGCTCCTCTGTCCATGAAATTCTCCAGGCAAGAATACTGGAGTGGGTGGACATTCCCTTCTGCAAGGGATCTTCCTGACCCAGGGACTGAACCCAGGTCTCCTGCACTGCAGACAGATTCTTCACCGTCTGAGCCACCAGGGAAGCCCCATCATGCATGGTATAGATTTCTAAAATTCACTGATAAAAAAAATAAGAATTATATGTGAACAATAGAAGCAAAATGAAGTTGTAAAACCACTCTGTAAATATATTCTTTTCCTTGTGGCTATGACCCAGTGTATACATCTACTCTAGAATGCACGAGGAAGTCAAAGATTTGCCCACTGCAGCAGTAGGAACAACAGATAGTGCCTACATCAGGGATTGGCACACTATACCTCACCAGCCAAATCCAGGCCACTATCTGGTTTCGTAAGGCAAAGGAGCTAAAAATGGATTCTGTATTTTTCAATGGTTATATTTTAAATAGCTGTGTAAGTACCTACATAACATAATATTCTCAATTGGCCTGCAAAATCTCTAATATTTGCTACTGAATTTTTAACAGAAAAAGTTTGGCAACACCTGATCTACATGACTAACCATGTCTTTTAAACTAAGGTTTAAAGAAAGGAAAAATAAACATAACTTCAATTTGGAAAAGTCTGGCAAAGTCCACAGTATAGTTGACAGCATTATGATGTTAAAAATGACCTTTAACAATTGGGAAAGAAAGGATTACTTCGAATTTGAATGTGAACCACTGGTTCTCAATTAGCAAATAAATCTACTTGGAAATAAATTTTATGATATGAGGTACTAATAAGCAGTATTTGTAGTCAAAAAGTTAGGGAAATACAGAAAGCTGAACAAATTATTATCTTTTATGTGTGCTCTTCTTGTTTTACTGTAAGATTCTCAGAATTTAAAAAAAAAATCTCTGGAATAAGATGCCATATGCACCAAATCCAAAATTCATTTTACCTTACTTCTATGACACCAAATATCTGGAAGAAAGAACCCCAAATAATACTTTCTTTGGTATAACTGGGGAAATACTTACCTCATATGACATCAAAATAAGTTACTGGGGTTTAAAAGGTTAAATGTATACAATACATCATAAACTAGAAGAGAACTAATTTAACTAATCAAATCTCTTGTGGAGGTGGTGCTTTCCAGGCTGAAGAAGAATGGAAGAAAAAGACTCACTGAAAATGCAACCACATACAATTAAAATAGTTTATGTCAAAACCAACAAAAGAGAAGACATGCCCAGTAAACATGATAGATGGCTGCATATATAACATGTAAAAAATTTACAGGGCAATGAACGTGAAAGTCAAAGTACTAGTTGCGCAGCCAAGTCAGACTCTTTGTGAACCATGGACTGTAGACTGCCGGGCTCCTCTGTCCATGAAATTCTCCAGGCAAGAATACTGAAGTGGGTTGCCATTCCCTTCTCCAGGGCGTCTTCCTGACTAGGGATCAAACCCAGGTATCCGGCATTGCAGGCAGATTCTTTACTGTCTGAGCCACCAAGGAAGCCTGGGCAATGAACACGAACCAGTCACTAAGAGAAAAATTCAACAAGTTAACTTTCTTGTGTGTTCACTATTGCCCTCCTTTTGTTGTTTTCCTACTGAAACCAAAAAGAAATTCAAACTTGGTTCCAATCACAATTCAGCTTAAAACCTGGCTATGGTTCCCTAAGAGAAAAATCCTCACCATGGCCCACAGGAGGCAGATGGTACACCTCACCCCTTCACTCTCCAGCTCTCTCTCTGCCCGCAGCTGCACCCTCTTTAGCTTCTTTCAGCTTAGCAGGAGGCTGCCTCAGCGTTAGAGGCCTTGCTCGTGCTGGTCTTGGGCCGCTCTCTCCCTCACCCTCTCACTCTCAGATGTTCTTCAGTTCCCAAATCAGACTTGACTTCTTCAGAGTAGCTTTCCTCACTGTGATTCCTCGAATTTAGATCAGATTCTCCTTTGCACGGTGACAGCACCTGTGCTTTCCATGCACAGCATTCGCCTCTCAGCTTTTAATTCTATGTTTGCAGGACAATTTCATTAAAGTCTAAAACTCTCACTGACAGACTCCTTAAGGTGAGGGTTATTTCTTGACTATCCTGTTGATCCTTGTATCCCCAGCACCCAGAGAATATCATTACAATTTTTTTTTAGAAACAAAACAATAACTAAATACTTTTTTAAAAAAATGCCAAAAACCTTATGTATTTGGGGGGCACTTTTCCTACTTTTCTGTATTTTACATATTTTTTCTAGTGCACGTTTAATAAACAGAAGTGTACAATGGACCTAAAGTTAAATAAATACAAAAAGTGACAACAGCTTAAAAAAAAAACCTGAAAGATGAAACCAGACCTTATGAAGAATTCAAGTAACAAAGTTCTTACATATTTATTGACGTGGAAGATGTTCAAGATACAAAGAAAATGTATATGAAACCATTTCTACTCAACCCAGGAAAGTACTAGAATTTCATACAATTTTAAAAGTGAATATCTGTGACCAGTGAGATTAGAGGTGATTTTTTGTTTGTTTGTTTTTGCTTTTCTTTCTACTTTTTTTTTTTTTACTGTTTTTTTTCCCCCAAATATTGTTCTCTGTATTTTTTTCAAATTAGGAAAAAGCTAATCTCTCTAAACAGCTATGCACTCTTGTGGATTTACAAGACAGTTCAATTTGGAACCCATTTTTAGGAATACATCTATATTTTTTCAAGTAAGGGATGCCTTATCTTAAGCTACCCGTTCCCTACCATGCCATATCAAAACTACTTTCTATGGTTTGTTTTATTATAGCATACTTGACCAGAGGGGCCTCTATAAGAATTATTATGCCAATATTTTTTAAAGCTTATGGCACTGACAACATAGTATTACATTTTAAAGTAAACTATGTTATCCTCTTTATCAATTTTAATTTTTTGACATCACAGGACCACTAAATTCTATTGTTGTCATGTGTTTTATCATATATTCTTCCATCCAGAAAATTTCCCCCAAAAGTGATTCATAAGCTTAACTAAGAGAAGCAGAAAAACATTTTTGAAAACTTATTCTGCAGAACACTATTTTTCACTTATTCCAAATAGCATAACAAGGAGGTTTGCAGGAAATGAAGTGAAACCATGGTAACTGACTAAACCTATCATGAGCTATCAGATCAAGAGAACACACAGTACATTACACGTCAACGCCCACCAGCCACATAATCCTTCTCTGGTTCCTTTTGATCCTTCTTCCTAAATATGAAAAAGCTTCCAACCAATTTTCATATTTGAAAAATGTGAAAGCCCCTGTAGCAGTATCTACTATAATCTATGACTTTACCTAGGAACTCTTTGGGTGGGTTCACTTTAAAAGTCAACTTAATGATCTGAGATTCAATTAGAAATTTTTTTTCAATAGTTAGCGAAATTGTATTTTTTTACTTCAATGCATTTTACTATTTTCTAATACAGTAGCAATAGTTTCTTCATACTGAATCACGGAGTTGTAAAGATTACCATTCTCTTAGGAATTCCTTCCTTAATAGATCTTTGTTGTTTGTTGTCTAGGCACTCAGTTGTGTCCAACTCTTTGCGACCCAATGGAGTGTAGTCCGCCAAGCTCCTTTGTCCATGGGATTTCCCCAGGCAAGAACATTGAGTGGGTTGCCATTTCCTTCTCCAGGGGATTTTCCTGACCTAGGGATTAAGCCCACAATGGCACCCCATTCCAGTACTCTTGCCTGGAAAATCCCATGGACGGAGGAGACTGGTAGGCTGCAGTCCATGGGGTCGCTAAGAGTCAGACACAACCGAGCGACTTCACTTTCACTTTTCACTTTCGTGCACTGGAGAAGGAAATGGCAACCCACTCCAGTGTTCTTGCCTGGAGAATCCCAGGGACGGGGGAGCCTGGTGGGCTGCCGTCTATGGGGTCGCATAGAGTTGGACACGACTGAAGTGACTTAGCAGCAGCGGCAGCTCCTGCATTGGTAGGCAGATTCTCTACCATTGAGCCACCAGAGGAGTTAATAGAATCTTAGTGAAAAGTTAAAGTTGCTCAGTTGTGTCCAACTCTTTGCGATCCCATGGACTGTCTAGTCCCTGGAATTGTCCAGGCCAGAATACTGGAGTGGGTAGCCTTTCCCTTCTCCAGGGGATCTTCCCAACCCAGGATCAAACCCAGGTATCCCACATTGCAGGTGGATTCTTTACCAGCTGAGCTATAAGGGAAGCCCAAGAATACTGGAGTGGGTAGCCTACCCCTTCTCCAGTGGATCTTCCTGACCCAGGAATCAAACCAGGGTCTCCTGCATTGCAGGCAGATTCTTTACCAGCTGAGCTATGAGGGAAGCCCAAAGTCAAAGTCACTCTGTCATGTCCAACTCTTTGCGACTCCACAGACTATATAGTCCATGGAATTCTCCAGGCCAGGATACTGGAGTGGATACCCTTTCCCTTCTCCAGGGGATCTTCCCAACCCAGGGATCGAACCCAGGTCTCCCACACTGCAGGCTGATTCTTTACCAGGTGAGTCAAGAATCTTACCAGCATTCTAAACTGAAAGACACAATGAATTAAATTACAAATGGAAATGCGTTTGTAATAGGTGCATTATGAGAGGAGCCCATCTTCTCACCTTGTTGCCCATTCTATTACCAATCATCAACCCCTATGATAAGAACTAAAGCTAAACCCATAGACTTTAGCTCAAAATGTTCTTAAACGGTTACCAACTATTAGCTAAGACTAAATAAACAAGGTATTGATAACTTTTTAAAAGGCATTGTCTATTAGTTACATAACTATACAGTCAAGCAGACAATAGGACAAAGATCTGGAAAGACTAGAGAGGATCTCTGCTTCTATAATTAGCCTCTACCTAATAACTAATACTTAAAATACAATATATATACATGACATAAAAATGCACATATACTTTATACCTGACCAACTTCTAGAAGGATCGACAAGTGATTGTGAATAGCATTGTCTCTATAGACTAGAACTAGAAGTATGTGGAGGGAAAGTAAGGTACAATATAATTATATACCATTCTCTCGTTTGAAAAAAAATTTTTCTTTACCAGTCATATATTGTTTTCATAATCAAAAGAGATGTTATAAGTGACATGAATTCAAGAATACTATTATTCTTAAGATTATTATTGCTGTTTTTCTCTGAAAAAGATTCCAAACTCACTACAAAATTATTCTTATAAGCACATATGATTATGAAATGATTTTATAATGGAAGTTTACCTTATATAACTAAACTTGATACATACTTAATTTGACTTTTCTCTTTTTTAGGGGAGAGGGATGGGAAGTGAACTCTTGAGAATTAGTTGGAATAAATTTCATCCTTGAAGGCTTTAAACAAAGGTTTATCCACTTTATAAAAATGGTACTGTATTGTAACTTAAAAATCTTTATTAAAAACTCATTGACTTAAAAAGCTAAGGGTTTACTCTTGTGCCACACCTTTTCAATTTATATAAGTGCTGCATGTTTTATTATTTTGGATGTTGTTTTTCTTAAGTTATGTTTTCTATTTCTTAGCTTTTGTTCTTGAGGAAGTTAAGCCTCAGTTTTCTTATCTGTAAAATGCAGAAATACAGCATCTAACCAATGGACTTATTTGTAAATAAAACTGAGTTTTCCAGCTTGTATCTCAGAGTTAGAGGTCAGAGTTACAAGACATCAAACCTGTTGGCCCTTTCAGGGGCCAGGAGGTCTGATGTAGCTCAAGTCCTTGGGCTGCGCACATCTGCTGAGTCAGCCCCCTGCATTTACTCTTAGGGTATCATGTAACAGCACAATTTTCAGTGGGTGCCACAACATGAAACAGTACTAGAAAATACTGAATGATAATTCATAAAAGGTATTTACCATACTCCCTTATACAGTCAATATTCAGTAAACATTAACTATTATATGTAAAAAACCAGTAGGCCCATTAATAAAATATTTGGGTATGCAAATCATTCACAGGAAAGGAGGCACATTATTAACACATTATGGAGGTGTTTCTGGTTACCAAGAAACAGCTCTTAAATTTAAAAGAATCTGGTATGTTTCCTACTGCCTCTTAAAGTAGATATACAAGTTATATTCTAGTTTCTCTTTCAGAGTAGACAGCCAGAGAGTCAGAATTCTCCCTCTTGTATCAGTTATTGTTCATTAGCCACAAAATGTAGAAACTCAATTCCACCCTAAAAGAACTACTCAGTGGAATATGCCTTATGCTGTGCCTTAAAAATACAAAAACCAAAAACATCTTGAAATCTGCTTTTTTGACTTCTCTATCTTCTGCTTTAAACCCATTGCTATGGATGCATACTTTTGAGAGGAAACTGTAAGTTTTGAATAGACAGAACATCAATGAATAAAAAACATACTGTGAATAAAATCTGAAAAATTAAGTACCATTCAGAAGTAAAGTGCAAATCAAAATCATGAGATAGCACTTCATACTCACTAGGATGTCACACCCACTGTTTAAATCAGAGACATAATAACAGTTATTAGCAAAGAGTGGGGACTAGAACCTTCACACATTGCTTGTGGGGTTATAAAATGGTAAAACCACTTTGGAAAGAAAAATTTGGCAGTTCATATGATCCAGCAATTTCACTCCTAGGTATATACCCAAGAGAAATAGAAACATATGCCCACACAAAGCCTTGTATACAGCATTATTCATAGTAACTGCATTATTCGGAATGCCAAAAAATGGAAACAACTCAAATGTCCATCAATTGCTTAAATGGATAAGCAAAATATGATATTTATCCAAACAGTGGACCAGTATTCAAATATTATTTATTAATAAAAAGATATAATGTAGTGATACGTGCAGCAGCATGGATGAACCCTGGAAATATGCTAAGAGAAAGAAGTCATCACTAAATAACACATATTGTACACAATTCCACTTTTATGAAACATCCAGGATGTATAAATCTACAGAGACAAAAAAGTAGGCTAATGGTTCCCTGGGGCTGGGTGGGTTGGGGAGAAATGGGAAGTGACTGCAAATGGGTCATGGAGTTTCTTTTTAGAGTGATTAATGCTCTAAGATTGATTATGTTGCATAACTTTGTGAATGCACTAAAAATCACTGAATTGCACACCTTAAGTGGGTGAACTGGTAAGTTATTTGTAACTAAAAGAAGAGAAAAGTTTAAGACTAAGATATAGTACATGTAAAAGGCAAGCTTTGGGATATAGTTAAAAAGTAAGAAAAAGGTTGAATTTTTGTAATACATAGAAACAGTGCTTAGCTGCCATAAGTAGATGTTTCAGAACACTCTTAGGATAGGAAGTAAATCTTTTTTGGTCCAGGGAAAAAAATCAGAAAACAGGAAGAAAAAAATTGGTGAGGCAATTAGCTCTTAAATTTTTTTCCCTCTATCAATTCAACACTTCAACAAGGAATCTTTTAAGTTCATTAATCAAGAAGGAGAGTGGAAAAAAAGAAAAAAAATGAGGAAGCTGTCTATCTGACTTACTAAACAGAAGAAATCTGATACATTATTTTTTCCTTCTTTTCTCCCCTTACTCCCAACATTTAATTCTAACTTATTAACTGAAAATGAGAAATAACTCAAAAGCTCAAACAGCCTATCCATTTTTAAGTTTTTTCTTTCCGTAAATGAACCACATTGAAAGCCATTAATCAGAAAATTACATTCTATTAGGCCACCAACACACTGATACTAAAAGCTGACAAGGATACCACCAAAAGAGAAAATTACAGGCCAATATCACTGATGGCCCTCTATAGGCAAAAATCCTCAACAAAATACTAACAAACCAATTCCAACAATATAGTGAAAGGATCATACACCATGATCAAGTTGGATTTATCCCAGGGATGCAAGGATTCTTCAGTATCCACAAATCGATTGATGTGATAGACCATATCAACAAAATGAAGAATAAAAACCATATGATCATCTCAATAGATGAGAAAAAGCTTTTGATAAAATTCAACATTCATTTGTCATTTTTAAAAAACTCTTTAGAAAGTGGGCACAGAGGGAACACATCTCAACAGGACAGATAGGACAAACCCACTCAAAAGACCATGCATGGCAAACCCGCATATATGACAAAGCCAAAGCTAACATCATACTCAATGGTGAAAAGTGGAAAGCATTTCCTCTAAGATCAGGAACAACACAAGGAGGCCCACTCATGCCATTTTCATTCAACACAGTTTTAGAAGTCCTAGCCATAGCAATCCGGAGAAGGCAATAGCAACCCACTCCAGTGGGTTGCCTGGAAAATCCCACGGACAGAGGAGCCAGGTAGGCTGCAGTCCATGAGGTTGCTAAGAATCGTAACAACTGAGCAGCTTCACTTTCACTTTTCACTTTCATGCATTGGAGAAGGAAATGGCAATCCACTCCAGTGTTCTTGCCTGGAGAATCCCAGGGATGGGGGAGCCTGGTGGGCTGCCGTCTATGGGGTCGCACAGAGTTGGACACGACTGAAGTGACTTAGCAGCAGCAGCAGCCACAGCAATCAGAGAAGAAAAAGAAAGAAGAGGAATCCAAATTGGAAAGGAAGAAATAAAACTGTTCCCTTTTACAGATGACACAATGCTATACATAGAAAATCCTAAATATGCTACCAGAAAACTACTAGAGCTCATCAATGAATGTGGTAAAGTTGCTAGACACAAAAGTGGAAATCTTGCATGTATACACTAATGACAAAATATCAGAAAAAGAAATTAGGGAAACAATGTCATTTACCATTGTATCAAAAGAATAAAATACCAAGGAATAAACCTACCTAAGGAAGCCAAGTCCTATACTCTGAAAACTATAAAATGCAATGAAAGAAACTAAAGACGACACAAACAGATAAAAAGGTATACTGTGTTCTTGGACTAGAAGAATCAACATTGTTAAAATGACCATACTATGCAAGAATCTACAGATTCAATGCAATTCCCATCAAATTACCAATGGCATTTTTCACAGAACCAGAACAGAAAATTTTAAAATTTGTACAGAAACACAAAAAAGGTCCTGAATATCCAAAACAATCTTGAGAAAGAAAGGTCCTGAATATCCAAAACAATCTTGAGAAAGAATAGACCTGGAGGAATCATGCCTGCTCCCTGAATTTATACAACAAAGCTATAGCAATCGACACAGAATGGTACTGGGATAAAAACAGACGTGTAATGGAACAGGATAAATCTGCAGTCAGAGTAAGACTAATATCACATATGTGGAATCTAAAAAAATGATACAAATGAAATTACTTACAAAACAGACTCACCAACATAGAAAAAACAAACTTATGATTACCAATAGTGGGGCTGCGGGTAGAGATAAATTAGGAGTTTAGGATTAACATATACACACTCCTACATAGAAAACAGATAAACGACAAAGACCTACCATACAGAACAGGGAACTATACACCTTGTAATATCTTATATTGAAAAAGAATCTAAATATATGTTTTTTTTTATTGTTTTAAGTAACTAAGTCTTAGGCAACTCTTTTGTGACCCCATGGACTATACCTGGTCTCCTCTGTCCATAGGATTTCTCAGCCAAGAATACTGGAGTGGGTTGCCATTTCCTTGTCCAGGGGATCTTCCCAACCTAGGGATTGAACCTGTGTCTCCTGCATTGCAGGTGGATTCTTTACCAATGAGCTACCAGGGCTGTTATATATATAATGCTATATATTAATATATATATACTCATATGTGTATATACATACATATATATATATATATATATATATATAAATAATGTAATAAATGTTAGTTGCTCAGTCATGTCTGACTCTTTGCAACCCCATGGACAGTAGCCTGCCAGGCTCCTCTGTCCATGGAATTCTCCAGTCAAGAATACTGGAGTGGGTGGCCATTTCCTTCCCTAGGGGATCTTCCCAACCACGGATCAAACCATGTCTCCTGCATTGCAGGCAGATTTATAAACACTGCAGGCAGATACATAAACATATGTGTATATATATGTGTGTGTGCTAAGTTGCTTCAATTGTGTCCAACCCTGTGAGACCCTATGAACTGCAGCCTTCCAGGATCCTCTGTCCATGATATTCTCCAGGCAAGAACACTGGAGTGGGCTGCCGTGCCCTCCTCTAGGGGATCTTCCTGACCCAGGGACCACACACATGTCTCTTAACATCTACCTGCGCTGGCAGGCAGGTTCTTTACCACTAGTGGCACCTGGGAAGCCCATGTATATATATACATATGAATATATACATATAAAAAACTCACTCACTGTGCTATATACCTGAAACTAACACAACACTGTATATGAACTAAATGTCAATTTAAAAAAAGGTTTTAAAAAATCCCTCAAAAAAAAGTTACTCAGTGATCATGGAGTCCACAGTAAGAGGAACTAAGTGAATCACATGTTTATGAGATTATTTCTCAGAGTGTTTCACAGAGAGATTCCACAAAAAAGAGGGTATCATGATCAAGTGAGTTTGGGAAATGCAGTATAGTTCTATTAACACTCACAGGCTCTGACCAATACTGCATCAAACAACCCAACTGCTTATGTTTAGTGGCAGGGAAACGCACGCTGTTCCTTTAGAAGCATCTCCATACCAGAGACAGCCCTGCCGATGCTGGCCAAGACTACCCTCTCCCATACTTCCTGGACTCCAAAACACACTTCTGTGACTTTCCTGTTTCCCTCAACGCTGACCAATTCTTCTAATCAGTGATTTAAATATGATGATACATTTCACTACAGTCAAATCTTCAATGATTTAGAAGGTACTATCTTCCATTTTGACCCAAGGTTCCAGCTAGTGTCTTTGATTTTTCTCAAAATGAAAATAATCCTACTGATTTATTTGTCCGATTGTAAAAAATGATACATAAGACATTGTTAAAAATATCAGGCAAATCAGAAAGGTACAGAGAAGTATTAATAAAAATCACCTTTAAGTTCATTATTCAAGACATAACACTATGAATAGCGGCAATCATTCTTTTAGACAGCTGTCTACTTACCTATACATCCTTAACAGACACATACACACATTAAGTAGTACGATACTATACACACTATCCTGATAGTGAATTTTAATTTTTAGGATAACATAGGGTATACTTCAGAACTTATCAAATGAATATTTTTAAAAGAAAATATAATAAATATGCCCAAACATTTTACTTCCTTAGTTTTTTAATTCTCATTGCTTTCCAGTATCTAAAATTTTTACAAATAATTCTTATTTTGATGGTCAGTATAAAATCAACAGGAAGCACCAAGGACTGTGGGTATAAAACAGTCTCTGGAGCATTTCCAAAATCTGTTCTGGAACATCTAGACACAGGGTTCGGGGATCATCAGGACTCCTGCACATGTGTCATCCTGCTCACTACCCAATACAGAGAAACTAAAATAAATCTGACTCAACAGGAATGTCTCTAGAGTTGCCAAATTTGGAGTTAACATTTCTCCTCATAAGGAACCCTTTAAAGTCTATAAAGTAACTAGAAACTCTTTTAAAGATCAGTTTTCCATTGCCCAAGGAAAACCATTTACTAAATTAATTATCAAGTAATTCTGGTAAAACTTAATTTCCACCACCCTATCCATTTATTTATTCTTATTGCTCCCACAATGATTTTTAACATTACTAATATTACAAATAACCATTACTCTCTTCTATTAAAAGTCTTCAGTGACTCCTATTTCCTACAAATAAAATTCAAATTCTTAAGCATGAAATACCAGCCTTTCCTGGCAATCCTATTGCTAACTTCCTGCACCCCCGAGTCCCAGAAGCATGCCATACACCAAATGTTCCACACTGTTCTAAATATTCCTTCCTTGACTTTTTCTTCTTCCCAAAATACTTTTTTTTTTTAAATTAATCACATCCTATCCTTCTACCTGGCAAACTTACATTTTACCGTTAAGAGGCAGCTTAAATGTCTTCCTTTCTGACCCATTTGGATAATATCTGATAGAATTAAAAAACTCAATAAAAGATCCTAAATCATATATAACATTATTTCTTACTGATGTTTGCAACCAGCACAGAAGAATCTTTATAACATTATTTCATTTTGCTATGGTTTCTACTCTGGGAAGAAAATGCCTATTTTCATAGCTATAAAATACTTTGGGATGATGTGCTGCTATTTTTGATGATGCAGGTTTTTATATAATCTTTAAAATATTAAATTATTTTAAAGTCAGTTTGGAAAATACTTTAAATCAAGTTGAAAATATTATAGCAAAAGAATTTTATCAAAATAGAATTTATATAACTTTGGTACCTGGCCTTGCCTAAAACTTTCTGTGGAACTCATACTAGATTTTCTTACTATTTACCAAAGCTAAAACAGAATACGCTACTTTAATAAGAAGTTGGTCAGGACTAAAACATTTGAAGGATTATATCATGGACTGATTCTCACTATCTAATAAGGAAATGACTTTAACGAATACCTACTATGCTACACCCTGGAGAAGGACATGGCAACCCACTCCAGTGTTCCTGCCTGGAGAATCCCCTGGAGGGAGGAATCTGGGGCTCCAGTCCATGGGGTCGCAAGGATCCGACACCACTTAGCTACTAAACCACCACCACTATGCTGCACTGTGTAACTTGTACCCATTTCAACCTTCTTCCTTCTTTTAAAACAGGAAAAGAAAACCAGACTTTGATGTGGTAAGAACCAGATTCTTATTAGAAACAGTGATGAGAATGAGAAAATAGCAAATATTTAAAAGGCCATTTCACATGATCATTTACACTAGCTCGCCACTAGTCTTTTTACTTTCTTATTTCACATTTCCAAGAATTCAAGGTATAGTACTTATGTAATTTTAACAGTTACTTATAGAGAACAACTGTTTTGATAGGTTATGGTTCAAGAATATATAGGGAAAGGTGGGGAAAAAAAAAGAAAAATATTTCATCAAAGATTAAAATCTTTAAAAAAAAAAAAAGCAAATGAAAATTCTGGAACTAAGTAACACAGTACATGAAAACAGGAACTCAATGAATGGATTTACATATGACCAAAAAGAGCAGAAAAGAGTAGAATAAAGGTCTAGTGGACTGGAAGACAGGTCAACAGAAAATGTCCAAACTGAAGTTCAGAGAGATGAAAGTCAGGAAATTAGAAGTCCAGAGGGGGGAAAAAAACTTAGAAAAGTCAGAAAATAATTTATAATGAATAGCTCTAAAGTTATAGTAACATGACATTTAATAATTTTATATTTCTTATAAGTGTTCTTTGTATATATTTAACATCTCATAAAAAGGATAATACAAAGCAAGGACAGTCCTATCTTTTTCACTTGCTATTCCATATATATCACAATACTGAACTCACTAAGTTTTCCTTCTAGTGAGAAAAGTTATAGAATGACTCATAAATTTTTTTTAAGTCATTCTAAAACTATGAAAATCATATAAAGAAAAATGTCTTCAACAAAACTTCTTAAATTATTTTAGGTTAGTTGCAGCTGATATATACCATGATACCTCATTAAACTATAACTAATACAAATGCTGTCAAAATCAACCCAAAAAGTTCCAAAGTGACAGGAATCACTTCATGTTTCATGAGGTGTAACCTAGTGTGTGGGAGAACATCTTTTTTTTATAGGGTATAAAGAGCATCTTATCTTCAGCTGCAGTCTCCAACCATGTGGATGCATGTCCAATGCTTCACTGGATAAAGACTCTGACTGAGCAACAATCATTTTTCCTTAACCAAGCGGTCCACAACAGCAAAGGCAGAAAAGCAGGACAAGGCCTGGCTGGAGATTCAGGCTGAAACAGGAGTGCAGGAGAAGATGGCAAGGAAGGGGAAAGTGAGATGCCAACCGCAGACAACCTTTCATGTCATGCAATGAGAATCTCTTTCCTGGCTGCAGTAAGCTGATACTGAGACACCACACATACCACACATACTTCCTGGACTAGTAACTCACATTGTACACAAAGATCATCAGTAAAGCTTAGGCTTCCCAGGTATGGGGAAGATGCCAACGTAAGAGGGAGGAGTGGCCTTTGAAACCTTGTGTCCCAGTCAACACTACAACTTTGCTGATCACTGCATCAGATTTTACAACTGATCACTCATTAGAGGGAATAAGGCTGGATATAGAGAAATTTCTCATGGAACTAACCCATGGTGGCATGATTGAAAAGGAGGGGGAAATGTGAGAAATACTTAAGGAAATAAATGATTGTTGGGTATGACTGTGTGAAATGAGCAAGACGAAAAAGTTCTTTTAATCATTAGATAATACAGGTACAAGTACTTTAGGCTTTTCAGAGTCTATGAAAAGATACAAAATATATTAAAAAAAGATATGGTTCCAAAACATAAAAGTAAAACTATAAAACTAAAGTTAATTCCAAAAGCAATTTATATTTCAAAACACAACCAACAGCAAAAAAATAAACATTTGATATGGATATAGTATTTGATAATAGTATAAGATGGAAGCCTCTAAATGAGTAAGGCCAAGCTTACAGACGTCTTAAAACAGAACTAAGAGAAAAGAAAATGGTGTCTTGCTTTTGGTCTTATGAAATGGCTAAATAACAGTGGCACCAGCTATTAAAGGGAATACAAGCATATTTGGTAGGAAAACTGATGAGCTTGGTTTTGGACATACTGAGGTTGAGGTGCCTACGGAACAACTTGAGTTCAACAACTTATTCCTAATTTTAGGGCCTGTTTAATACAGGAAATACATGATGAACAATGACAACAACATAATGAACACTGATGGCTATAAATTCAAACTGCCCCCTACTTCAGTGGATCACACATTCTGTTAAAACAAACTGATGCTAGTTGGGAGAATCATTAGCTGAAATGTGGAGTATCAGATAAGATTAATAGATAAATCAATACAACTATTTCACATTCTGTTTATCTTCCGTGCCATACATCTAGTTCAAAACTAAGAGAATATTTCAGCATTTAAATTGCTCACAAAGCATATTCAAAAATTGCCCACCTCCACTACAACCCCTTTTACTATCTTTTTGCCATGTAAAAACTTTATGATGATTGTTCCATAACAAAAGGAAAGCTGCATGTTACCCAAGGCCTATACATCAGACTCATGTTGATCTATTCCTCAATCCAATTCTAGGATTTCTGGGCCAGAGTGGACAGTGAGTGATTATGAAGTCTCGAGTAGCAGTAGCGAGGGTGAGAGGGCAGGAATGAGGAGGAGCTGGGAAGACTGGGGTGCTGCTTGTCTCTAAACTAAATTCTTCACCCCAGGGCATATGATAGAGTCATTCAGTAAAATCAGCATTATGACCATATTATGAGAGGCAACGTGGTATAATGGAAAGTATCTGAACTTTGCAGTGGGGCAAAACTGAATTCCAATTCTAGCTCTCGAACTTGCTACGGGATCTCAGAAGAAGGTGGGGAGATGGCAACAAATGGAAAAGGAAGAGTGTACAGATTTCTTTCTTTCCTCTCACCCCACCTCCTTCTTCCTTCGTTTGGCCCATGAGCCTGTAGTTAAAGGCTTATCTGCCCTAGGCACTCAGACGACTATCTATTCGGATATGTGATGTCACAGAATCCTAGAATTATAAAATGGTAAAGAGTAGAAAGAAGAAGAAGATGGCTTCAAGAATACAGGTGATTTGCCCCAAATCAATCTTTTAGTTTATTTAGTGGCAACAGGAATAGGTATTTGGATTCCCAGCCCAGATGTTTTTCCCCTCTATGTCACAACTTAAACCTGGAAAATATATAATTAATTAATTGAAAAGGGACTTACATTTTATAATTTTCCATAAAGAGCAAATTTTCATGAATTCCTATTAACAACCTCTGTTCTCCAAGTATGCCATTGATTCCAAATTCAGCATGAAGAAATACTGTATTATATCATTCTTTTGCCAGAAAGATTAATAATAAATCTGGTGGCTGGGAGTAAGAGCAGTCCCTGCTCACTTACCAAGCATAAGTGACTGGAGAAGGAGTTAAACATGGTCATACCAGAGTCCTAAGCTACATTATCATCTTTCTATCATCTCTCTGTGGTTACCAAGAGAAATGCTATTTCTTTGACTTCTTTCTTAAATGAAGTTTCTACTTTTAAATCTTTTCCAAGCAACGTATAAGTGAATGCACACATGAACAAACGAAGGAGTGAACAAAGACAATTGATAATTATTCTAAGCCTCTGGAGAGGCAACAATGTGGAGCGGTAAGAGCATAGACTCTGAAACCCAACTGCCTAGGTTCAAATCCCAGCTACATGAATTTTTAAGTGTATGACCCTGGCCAAGCTCCTCAACCTCTAGATCCTCTGTTTCCTTATTTATAAAGTGGAGACAGTAATTGTACACACATCCTAGACCTGTTAGGAAGATTAAATGAGGTTAGAGGCCTAGCAGGAGGTAGGCCCAACAGGTAAGCATGCTACTGCATTATTGTTCTGTTATTACTACAGGGTTAATGGGTATATTTGTTTCTGGCCACTGTGCTGTAAGCGAAGAACGGACAAAACGCCAGGCAAAGTTCAATAGGCAGGAAAGAGCCAGGAGTTCCCAAAGAAAGCTGCCTGAACCAAAAGCCAATTTAAGAGAAATGACATTGGCTTTAATTTTAGAAGTTACAAAGATCTTTTCTCTTTAGTTCCTTTTCTTATTAAAAAAAATAGATGGGCGCTGACACAGCAGGACAGATGGGAGGGAACGGGTAAGATGAAATATAAGGAAGCAGCTACAATAAAAATGCCTTAAAAGTTCTTAATTACTGAGTGCTACCATTCATGAGGAATTTTTAAGAGTCTCAAAGCTATTAAAATGGTAATTAGGTCCCAAGAAAATAAGAACCAATTCAATTACATGCTGGATGCTTTCAAAATTTAAAGCCCTCTATTAAAGAGGGTTTTGAACGAGGCACAGTTATAATTACAGGTCCACGACCAACCTTAAAGCCAAAGTGTAGGTTCCTGGCTGACGCTGGCTCTCCCGAATGAGGTAGCTCCCCTCAGCTACACTCAAGAGCTGGTCTGCAGCTTCTCGGGAGATCATGCCGTGAAACCTAAGAAACAAAGTCAATTCAGAAACTGCAAGCTTTCCACCTTTTTTGATAAAACAAAACCTCCCACCTTCTCCTGTAGTTTTCTGGACAAAGTACTGCCATATAATCGGAGGGGAGCAGTTGGGTTTAACTGTGTTTGTGTTTCCCAGGGCCTGGCCCTGGGCCGGCTTCTCTGTAGCGACAAGAACAGCACCGAAGTAGCTCTCCAATCCATTTAACAATCACGGAGTCAAAATTCACTTCCATCTCCGGGAAGATCAACCACCTCTCTCAAGAGGACAATTCCCTTCTTATGTAGCTGCCTGACCATATGGACATGCTAAAAAAATACACAGAAACGTGTCCCACTTCCTTTCTTCACACCAGTGGCATTGCTTCAAAATTTTGGCTCAGAGTCTATGGTTGGCAATTTTCCAGGACCCTGGGTTGCCCTTAATTGGCATGATTGCCCAATAATGTGCATAATCTGCATCAGTGCATACTCAAGCCAAGAGCCAACAACTTTAACACTTGCTTTCACTCCCTGCTAAAACACTATTTTTGATTAACAGAGAAAAAATGAGGAGTAAGAATAAACATAAATAACACATTCCTTATATAAAACATGGTAGGTTCACCTATAACATTCTGACATAAAACACTGGAAAATTTAGAAACATCAATGTAACTAACCATTAGTATTAAAAATACAAAATCACCTTGTATTCGTATGGTGATGCACAATTTACAAAGAACCTACACATATATTATATACTTTTATTAACTCAAAGAAAATCGAATTGAGCAAACGCTCGAGACTGCAGCTTTTAAAGGTACAAAAACCCCCAACAGTCCCTTGAATTTGGAATGATACATTGAAAAGGCCCTGAAATGGTACAATAATAATTTAAGAACTTTATGAGAGTTCAAGTTGGTCTTTCTCAATTTAAGTCTTAAAGTAGCTCGTGTAACTATGCTCAATTAGAACATGTTTTAGACAACATGACAATTAGAATAACAATGTTTAATGATGGCTCCTGGAATTTCTTATCTCCATAAATTTCCTCAATCATTCAGAACCAGATCCACTCTGATTCTGTTGGAACAAGAAGATGGTAGCCTGTCCCTGGTAATAACACATATATTAGATTATCAGATTGATATTTTAAGTTTACATGACATCAATTAATTGAGAGAATTTCATATCTCCTTGCTTTTAAAAGCGCAATTAATTTAAAAGGAAATCTCATTCAAGGAAACTAATTTTGGGACAAACCTTGATGATGCTATTTAAAGACTCTTAAAACTATTCGTACCAGTTGACCCAATATTTCCATCCCAGTAAAACCTTTATGCACTAAGATATTTCTTATAGTATTACCTTTAATACTATAGTTTAAATTCAGCCTTACAAGCCAAAAGCATAGAAATGACTATAGTATAACGTAAAGACCACCACTGGCTCCCCACAACTCATAAGCGCCCAGCTTTTACTTACAAGAGTCCTGAAAATGTAAACAGAGCTTTAAATAAAAATACTTGTTTTAGACATTATTGTTTATCTGAAAGATAAATGAATTTGGGGAATGATAGGATTATAGGTGATTTTTGTTCTCTTCCCCAAAGGGCTATATTTCTATTTTTTTTAATATTTAGAAGAATCAAGGACTTTAAAAATCATTACATTTTTTCATAAAATAGAAAAATGCTCATTATTAATATTAAATCAGGCTACAAAAATTCTATGTATAATAACTCAATTTGGAAAAACCATTAAGAAAACAGATCTTCAGAAGATAATACTTCAACTTTTTAACATTAGTTATATCTAGGCAGAAAATGACTTATAGAAAATTGGAAAATAAAAGTATAAATGTAGAATAAACCACCCATATCTTTACATATATGTGTGTATATGTATCTATGTTTAATATATGCATACATACAAATATATACATTCCCTCATACACATCTAGTATTATTTATTTACTCTACATGGCTTGCATCTATATGTTAGCATTGTGTGCACATTTTTCCTCAGTTATTTTTCGCAATACTTATCTTTATGTTCTATATTTTCACCAACTGTAATTACATTTATAGTCAGAAAAATGATTAAACTCAATCAAACTTTAACACTTCTCTCCTCCTGGTTTTATTTTTTACTAAAAGTATCCATTTACCTGTTTCTCTTACATATTCCAATCTATAAAATGTTTTCTGATAATCCATACTTACTCTCTTCCGTAATACTTTGGTCTATTTTCTACCTATTGGGAAAGAGAAGAAGGATATTTATGAAATGGAAATGTTCAGAATACAACTCAACATTTTGAACATGTGACAAACTAAAGCATATATTAAGAGAAAGAATTAGAATAAGATTAGAAAAATCAGAGCCTGCAGTCCCAATGCTATCAGCAGATCAACTCTTTCATTTGGACTGGTCACTTCATCTCCCAGGCCTTTTTCTTATAAAACTGTGCTTGTAAAAACAGTTAGACTAAATTATCGTTCATTTCTAGGATTTTATGAATCTGAAAAAAAAAATTTACATCGCTTTATTCAAAAAGTAAAATAAAACGTCCAAAACCTTAATGCCATGGTTGTGTCAGAACAGATTGTGGCTTTCTCTCCCATCCACTCCCTTCCTGTTACACCATATTCCCCATTCTGTTAACATCTCCATATAATCTTGCCCCTTTGTTTGCCCCTTCAGCTCTTCCTTCACCACAGTCTACCTCTCCAAGAGCTTTTCCTGGTCTGTGTGCTCACTGTATCTAAAGAAAGGTCCAACAGAATAGATTCTAAGGAATTTTCCTGGGGTAGACTTAGAATATTAGACCTTTTCATTCAAGAGACATTTATTTAGTGGCAAATAACTGGTAGGCATCATCATAACTGTAATATGACAAAACAGTCGTTACTCTTGAGATTTACATTCTGATGATGAGAGACAGACAATAAGGTTTGAAGAAACAAAACGAACAAGAGAATAGGAAGCAGTCATAAGTGCTGTAATGAAAAGGAGAATGAGTAACAGCAAAGGGGGGACTGATGAGGTGTTTAGGTTGGGTGATCAGGAGACTGCTCTGAGATGACACTTAAACTGGGTCTTGACAGAAGTGGAACAAGGGGGTAGCTTATCGTAGTGGTCCATTGTAGACACCGTGGACTACATTCACTGAGTTCATGCTAGGTGTTATAATTACATTTCTGAATCATTTAATGCTCACAATGAGATGAAGTATTCTACTTCATCCTCATAAGATAGTATTATCATTCTCGTTACACTGCTGAAGAAAACTGAGACTCAGCATGCTTAGGGAACTTGGTCAAGGTGACCTGGTAGAACCCAAGGTGAAACTGGGACTCTTACTCTGAAGTAGCAAGAAGGGCCCAAACCCTTTGTCTATTTGACACTGACTCATCTAAATTAAATATGGCAGTTTCCCAAAGCATCTCAGTCTATCCTTTAGCTGACTATCTCCCTTCACCTCCACACAGAGCCTGACCACCAAGTTTAGGCTACCTACCCATGGGTCATCAAGGTCTGGTACTGTTTTCAGCAAGCTTGAGGTACTTATTCATATTTGAGAAATAAATTTTGCAGTTCAATGAAATGTATGATCTCTAGCATATGCTGCTGGCTTATCTAGCCCAGATCATTGTCTTTGAGCTATTTTTGAATTCTCTAAAATGCAGGTAACTGATACACACACACATACAACTCTTCCTGTGTGACAGTGGTTTTAATTGACTTCTTCCTTAGCCCTCCTCAGGGGAAAAAACAGGCTTTGTCTTCAAATGCAATTCATCTCAACATTCCTTGAATCTCTATAAATATAAGCTATTTTGACTTTTCCTTTAGAACTGATTATTAACATTTGCCTGGTTTCTTCCTATGAGAAAATACATTTTAAACACATGTTCATCTTCATTTCTGTAGGAGAGATACAATGTTACCATTTACTGAAAATTGTATTTATGTAACACTTTACCCTTTAGGAATCTTCTGTTGTCTGTTGAAATTGTAGTCAAGTCATTCAAATTCTCAAAAGTAAATTCCACCTGATTTGGTCTTGTTGCATAATTTCTCTGCTCATAAACCTCAGTGTGCTAAAAATATGCCAGCTGGTCCCCACAGCTACAGAGGAAGAGCAGGGCCACAAAACTATTTTTGTTTAAGAGCAAACCTTTGCTTTTGAGAGAAAAATTTAATCTTTAGGTCTTAAATAACTAATTTAAGGTTCTACAGTATTATATGATGAAATGTTATCCAGAACAACTGTGCAGTGTTTATTCAAACTAAAAATATGTAAACCCCTGGTACCTGACTATAGAGGAACACTTGCACATGTATATATGAAGATATATATAAGAATGCTCACTGAAGCACTGTTCACAGTCATTTTAAAAATGGAAATAAATATACACTAAAAGGAATAACTAAACTGCTTTACAGTATAAATGATATGCATGGCTTGAAGGAGTAATGTAGCTCTAAAGGAACTAACATGAAGAGGTCACCAAGACAAACTACTGAGTACAAACATAAGCTGTAATAGTAATACAGTATAGTACCATTTAGGAAAATCACTTGTGCATGCAATAATATATATCTACAGCATAGAGAGAGATCTGGAAAAATATATACCAAATTCAAATGATACCTTGAGGAAGCTGAGAGATAATTAAACTGAGAGGCCCTTGGGAAAGGCAAAATAGGACTTTAGGATTGCCTGTAAAATAATCTTTTAACAAAGAATATCACCATAAAAAACCAGAAATCAAGAATAACTTTTGTACAAACTAACAGTGGAGTCTCAGACACATTAGAATGGGTCCCCCATTCTAATTTGGCATTTCCCTCAAATTGTGGTATCTTTGTAGGTGGCTAAAGATAAATTACCTTATCAGACATATGTGACCGAGGTAAAAACAGAGGAAAGGTCTTGAATATACTCTACTCATTACTGAAAATCTGGGACAAGTACAAGTAGTAGTGAAGACTAAGGAACTGCTGGCCCAAATGGTGTGGCAGTCAGTGGCACCGAAACTGAGCAGGACTCTGTGTTCAGCAAGCTTGCCATATTTACTGCGGGGCCCTCCCAGGTACAACAGCCTCTCCTTGTTCCCTATTTCTTGTATGTAAAAAAAGGTTTTAGTCTCCTAGGCCTTTCCTGAGTTCCAAAGAGGAAACTCAAGTAGGTACTAATCAGGGAAGAATCAAGCAGTTTCTCAAGTAGTAGAAACAAAAGCAGTCAAGAAACAGTAGCTCAGCAATAAAAGCATCCAAGTTCCCCTCAAGGGATACACACAACAATCGGACATGTATTTTTGAGTTACTCTGCAGGAACTAAGGCCCATACCAGGCAGAGGACGGTGACTATGTGCTGACCAGAGTTAAGGATTAGGATTCTTAAACACCACCCCATGACCTCACCATCAACCAATGAGAACAAAGTCATTTCCCCTGCAGCCCTCAGCCCAATGTTGCCTTAAAAAAGCCTTCCATGAAAGCCATTGAAGAGTTCAGTTCTTTTCATCGGGAGCTGCCCATTCTCTGCTTAGCTGGGCAATAGGTGTTGTACTTTCCTTCGCCAAACCCAGTGTCAGTAAATTGACTTAGCTATGTTGCAAGTGTGGAGGCAAGTTTGGTTCAGTAACAGGGTTACAACCCAAGACAAATACAAATAGTGATTATTTATTTGATAGTTCTGCATTGGTCTACTTACTATATGCTTCCATTGATTGCCTAAGCAACCATCTTCATAAGACAATTAAAATTTTGGCCTTATATTGCTGAATAATTTTTTTCCTTTACCCAAAACATCTTGAATTAAAAGAAATTAGGTAAACATTGATTAGCACAGTACTGATACAAGAAACAGTAAGTTCAAAACAATATTCACGCACCAATTTACATCTTCTTTGCATTTTTATAATGGAACTGTCAAATAAAACTTAAATACAAACTAATTCTTTTTTCTCTTACTTAGGTAGTGAAGGGGATCAGATCATGCCACTTTAGCATAAGGATTATTTTGAGCTGAAGGGAATTAAGAAAGAGCAAACACAGGAAGAAACATCTGCCCTCCCCATTTCTGTCTAAAACTAGGGCATAGATTTAACTTACCTTTGTAAAGGCATCTTCTTCTCCCGAAACAGGAGCAGAAGAACCTAACTTCAGAGACAACAATGATCACCCAAGATGACTTGAATCTGCATAATTAATCCTTACTAAGTAGCCCTTACTTACTGTACAGTTCCTAATCACCTTCCCACCTCTCTCGGAAGCCCAGACTCCTGATTCCTTTGTCTTTTACACACTTGAATATTCCTTGTTAAAATGGCATATAAGCCCTTGGGTGTAACTGCCTCTTAGGGTTTTCATTTACCTGCTTTGAGCCCCTCCTCACCGAAGTGCATATGAAATAAATCTTTTCTGTTAATCTCTCTTTTGTTAAGTTTAATTTGTAGGCCCAGACACTGAATTTAAGAGGATAGAGGTTTTTCCTCCCCTACATGTTTAGGGGATGTCTAAGGTATCATTATTTAAGCAGTGACTTGGGATAGTCTTTTCAAACTCACAGACACTATAGCATTACCCTGATAATCAAATTAAAGGATTAGTTGGTAATATAACCACCTTACAATCAATTTGAAATGGATTCATATGAAATCATACAAATGATTATAAATAATCCTAAAACTAGTTTACTTGCAAGTAGATCAAACTGGGAATTTAAATGTTATATGCAATATAAAAATGTTTGTGTGTATATAAACATTTGTATGCTTATTTCTAAGTTTTTGAAGTTCATGATAATAGTCAAGGACCTTTTTTCAGACAAAAACTGGTTGAAGTCAATGTGGCTAAGACGTGATTTTAAATTAGCACTTGTGCTGAATTATATGCTTTGCTTTCTCTAATTTTCTGTATTTAGTAGGTAACATTTTTTTATGATAGCATATAATGGGTAGATAAAATGAGAAATGAGAACAAAAAATTCCTAACTAAAAATAAAAGGTGCTCATAAAAGGTTTTGTAGCTTGGTCTGCATAAATGTTGTATGTCCTTCCACCACAGAAAGAAAACTTTAAGTTAATCTAGCATTATTGAATATAACATAAAGTGCATAATATAAGAATTTGATAGCTAAACAGATGCCATTCTACAATATTTTAAATGTCAATGGAATCCATCAAATTAACATTTATTGTAGAACTTTGTAAGTAATGACCTACTTTCTTCATACATAAAACATTTTAATCAAATTCATCAAACCAGACTCTTCCAAACTGAAGTCTTAATTCTTATATTTTATTTTCCACAAAAATAAAAAGGACTTATTTCATATAGAAGTATTTTGCTCTCCAAAGAAAAACTGAAAACAGCAGAAATTAAAATATATATATATATATATACATAATAATTGTTAATCCTCTCCCTTCCTCTCCCACAATAATATAGATTCATGTTTTGGATTACTTCTTTAATGAAACCCTATTCATGGCCATAGTTCAAAACAGTAGTTCTAAAAAAATGTTTTTTCTAATTTAAATTCAATTTTAAAAAATATATAATTCTGAAGACAAAACCACTAGAATAATGAACTAAAACAGAACACTTCCAAAATGTTCAGTGCTGTTCCTTCCTAACAGTGGTACTGACCTAGTCAGACATCAATACTTCCCTTTTGTTTATATTTGAACAATGGTACATAGAGGCAGCCTCTTTAAACTTAGTCTGGAATTCTAAACGATGCTTTCTGAAAGGGTATAAATACATGAAACGTTAAGGAATATGAGCTTGGCCAAATATTATTAATTTTTCAGGTAGCAACCTAGAGGACGTACATAAAGCCTATATCCAAAAATAAAAATGCTTTCAACTGTCAAAATTTTATTTTGTACTGTTTTTCAAAATGGCTCAGTTATCTGGAGGCATGAAAGAGGGAAGAGGGAGGAAAAAAACTGCACTTGGTGTCTGCTCCTACAATGGTAGATATTGAATTAAAGACTTGTAAGTCAGTAAATATTCAAATCGAGTTTTGGATCTATTTTTACTTCCTATGTAAAAGTGGAGGGGAGGAGGACAGAGAATAAGGAGAGGATTAAAGGGGAGGAAGAGGAAAGGGAGAAGGAAGAGGAGGAAGAGAAAGAGGAAAAGGCAGACTAGGAAGAGGAGAAGGAGCTAATTTAAAACAGCTCAAAGACAATGAAGACTAAAATCAGATACTCTGTAAGGATGTGCAGCATGTAGACAATACAGTTTTCCAGTGAAGAACACATTTTCCACTACATTTTCAAAATTATTGTTCCTTCTCATGCATTTTACACCACAAAAAAAATCAACATGGACAATATTATTGTTGTTTTCTCACTAAGCTGTGTCCAACTCTTTTGCCACCCCCTTGGACTGTAGCTCACCAGGCTCCTCTGTCCATGGGATTTCCCAGGCAAGAATACTAGAGTGGGTTGCCATTTCCTTCACCAGGGGATCTTTCTGACTCAGGGATCAATCCCATGTCTCCTGCATTGGCAGGTGAACTCTTTACTTCTATGTCACCAGGGAGGCCAATAATGTGGATAACAGACTTCAACAAACCAAAAAAATAAAATAAAAACCACAAGAAAAAGCAGTGCCAGCACAGTGAAGGAGTGGGTACCTGTCAAAGAACTACATATTAACAAATGACATGCAAGGAAAAGGTGACCAAGAAAACAAGATCAAGAAGTGTCATGGAACTTACAAAGGCTGTCTAACATTTACCCTCCATTAATAGTAAAATCCAAATAGAAAAAGGAGTACGTCAAGGCTGTATATTGTCACCCTGCTTATTTAACTTATATGTAGAGTACATCATGAGAAATGCTGGGCTGGAAGAAGCACAAGCTGGAATCAAGACTGCTGGGAGAAATATCAATAACCTCAGATATGCAGATGACACCACCCTTATGGCAGAAGGTGAAGAAGAAGTAAAGAGCCTTTTGATGAAAGTGAAAGAGGAGAGTGAAAAAGTTGGCTTAAAGCTCAACATTCAGAAAACTAAGATCATGGCATCCGGTCCCATCACTTCATGGCAAATAGATGGGGAAACAGTGGAAACCGTGGCTGACTTTATTTTTTGGGGGGCTCCAAAATCACTATGGATGGTGACTGTAGCCATGAAATTAAAAGACACTTACTCCTTGGAAGGAAAGTTATGACCAACCTAGACAGCATATTAAAAAGTAGAGACATTACTTTGTCCACAAAGGTCCATCTAGTCAAGGCTACGGTTTCTCCAGTAGTCATGTATGGATGTGAGAGTTGGACTATAAAGAAAGCTGAGCACAGAAGAATTGATGCTTTTGAACTGTGGTGTTGGAGAAGACTCTTGAGAGTCCCTTGGACTGCAAGGAGATCAAACCAGTCCATCCTAAAGGAGATTAGTCCTGGGTGTTCATTGGAAGGACTGATGTTGAAGCTGAAACTCCAATACTTGATGCGAAGAGCTGACTCATTTGAAAAGACCCTGATGCCGGGAAAGATTGAGGGCAGGAGGAGAAAGGGACGACAGAGGATGAGGTGGTTGGATGGCATCACTGACTTAAAGGACATGAGTTTGGGTGAACTCTGTCTGGGGTTAGTGATGGACAGGGAGGCCTGGCGCGCTGCAGTTCATGGGGTCGCAAAGAGTCGGACACAATTGAGTGCATGAACTGAATAGTAAAATAAACTTCTGGGTTCCTACCTTCCTCCTCAATTCCATAACATTTTTGGTGGTATCGTAACTGAGAAAGGGCTTGTATGCCTACAGCGTAGAAAGCTAAACCCTGACAGTAGGTGTTTACGGTAAAGTTAGGGTGTATGTCAGGGCTCCTAGCAAGGGAATAGGAGACAAGCCTCAGATTCCCACTTGGTCTTTGAGTTAGCATGTTTTTTTAAATAGGGGAAAGTGGCTAGGATTAATTATGGTCTTATGATGTCTCTTAATCACAGTTTCCGGAGTCGAGATGTCTCAGGTTTAGGATTCTCTCAGTGGTGGTCCATGGCTCAGGGGTCTGTTAGCTCATCTTTCCTTGGATAAACAACCTAATTTGTACATTAATGATGATATTTATAATAGCAATTTCAGGACATTAATGATTTTATCAACAACAGTAATTTTAGTTATCTGATTCTGGTTGATCCATGTTCAGTTAGCACAGGTCGGGGTGGATGGTACTCAATCGCAATATTTAGATCAAAATTTGAAGTATTAAGAATACAGGATGCTTTCCATTGTGTTTTATACTTTATCCAAGAAAACACTAAGCTTCAGCATGCAAAGCAGGATAGCTCTCTATGCGCTGTTGGATTTTACAAATTCAATAAAGAATATTTATATTTTTTAAAGCTCTGCAATTACTATACAGGGACTTGCTGAAAGCCAGGTATTCAGCTTCTTGATATTAGTTATTTTTTTATTAGTAGACTATATTAGAAAGGTGAATAGGTAAATTTTTAAAAATAAACTTCTTTTCCCACTATTTTCCCACCTTAGATTCAAGTAACTTCTAGTAGTAGGGCTAAAGAGGTGGAAACTATCAATCTGTTTACGTTAACAGTTCAACAGTAAAGGCATTTTTCTGGAATTGTAGATGTGATCCCTTTTTAAATGTACTTCTACACCAAGGCATCATTAATTTTTTTACACAGAAGCATAAAGATGACATTAAAATAAGGTGAAAGCAGGTTTTTGAATGGATAGGTTGATTTTTAAATAGTTGGTCTAATAACTCAATACTATTACTGAACATTCAAAAAATGCTTTCCAGATACAGCACATAATATAAGTGTTAAATAAGGGATCATCATAATACCCAAGAGACATATGAGCATGATAGTATTTTTTTATAGAGTCAAAAGTTAAGCTATAGGCTGTGTCAGCACAGAGGTAATCAGAACTGAAGTGTATGATTTCAATTAAACTGCTTTCCTCCCACTCCTGTACCAAACTCATACTCTCACTTAGCAGAGCATGTCCTCTGAAACAGAATAAATGTTAAACATGTGCTCTGTACCTCCTGTTCATTTACTTAAGTCTTTATTAAGCACCTATACTTATGTGTCAAGCAATGTTCAAGGCACCTGGGAAATACTAATAAACAAAATAGAGTAATCTCTCTACTTTCACGGAGCTTATATTCAAGAAAAAGAAGAGAGCAATAAACATAATAGGTAACGAAATTATACAATATGTTACAGATTGAGAAGTGTTATGGAAACAAAGATCAGTGAGGACTGGAAATTCTGGGGGTGATAAAGTATAATTTTAAACACAATGATCAGGATGGGCCTCACTGAGATGAGGAGACTTGAAGGATATGAAAAAATTAGCCATGTGGATACCAGAGAAAACTTCTAGTAAGAGCTCAAGAGCATTTGAGGAATACCATGAAGGTTGGTGTGGCCAAAGCACAACAGGAGAGAAAATGAGTGACAGAGAAATAGTAGATGAGCACAGCAAAACAAAGCAGATGTGGTGATTATACAGGGCCTTATAAGTCATGCTAAGACTTGGCTTTTACCCTGAAACAGGAAACCGATGCACAGTTCAGAGAAGAGTGACATGATCTGACTGTAGTTTCAAAAAAAGAACATCCTATGATGAGAATTCAGACCAGGAGGGGAAAGATCAGTTAAGAATCATTTCTGTTACACAATAAGAGGGTAGAATAATTTAGTATGACAAATTGATTTCAATATATAGAAGTCTATTTCTTGCTAACATAGGCAGACCTCAGAGATATTGTGGGTTCGGTTCCAGAACACCACAATAATGCAAATATTGCAATAAAGTGAGTCTCACAAATTATTTGGTTTCCCAGTGCATGTAAGTTAGTATTTGCATGCATGCTACTGTGTAATAGCATTACAACTAAAAAACAATATACATATCTTAATTTTAAAATATTCTATTGCTAAAAAATGTTAACCATCACCTGAAACTTCAGTGAGTCATAATCCGGTGCAAGGTCTTACCTAATGTTGATGGCTGCTGACTGATTAATAAGAGTGGTGGCTGCTGAAGGTTGGGAAGCTGCGGCCATTTCTTAAAATAAGACAACGATGATGTCTGCCTCACCCATGGACTCTTCTTTTCATGAACAATTTCCCTGCAGCATGCAATACTATTTGGTAGTATTTTACCCAGAGTAAAACTTTCAAAGGGAGCCAATCCTCTCAAATTCTGCTTTATCAACTAAGTTTATGTAATATTCTAAAACCTTTCTTGTCATTTCGACAATCTTCACAGCACATTCCCCAGCACTTGACTCCACCTCAAGAAATCCCTTTCTTTGCTCATCCATAAGAAGTAAGTCCTCATCTATTGAAGTTTTACATGAGATTGCAGCAATTCAGTCACATCTTCAGGCTTCACTTCTAATCCTAGTTCTCTTGATATTTCTACCACATCTGCAGTTACTCCCTCCACTGAAGTCAAGAACCCCTCAAAGGCATCCATGAGGATTGAAATCAACTTCTTCCAAACTCCTGTTAATGTTGATATTTTGACCTCTTCCTGTGAATCATGAATTTTATTCATGGCATCTAGAAAAAGGTGATTCCATTCCAGAAAGTTTTCATTGGCTTTGCTCAGATCCATCTACAGATATAAAACACATTTCTTAAATAATAAAGACCTAGAAGTCAAAATTACTCCTGATCCAAGCTGCAGGATGGATGCTGCATTAAAAGCGGAAGTGTCAGTTGCTCAGTTGTGTCCAACTCTTTGCAAACCCATGGACTGTAGCCCAGTGCCAAGCTCCTCTGTCCATGGGATTCTCCAGGCAAGAGTAGTGGAGTGGGTTGCCATTTCCTTCTCTAGGGGGTCTTCCCAACCCAGGGATCAAACTCACATCTCCTACCTTGCAGGCAGACTCTTTACCACCTGAGCTTCCAGGGAAGCCCACAGACATGAAAAAAACATTAATCTCATGTATCTCCATCAGAGTCCTTGGGTGATCAGGTGCATTGCCAATGAGCAGCAATATTTTGAAAGGAATGGCTTTTTCTGAGAAGTAGGTCTCAACAGTGGGCTTAAAATAGTAAACTACATTGTAAACAGATGAGCTGTCATCCAGGTTTTTTTGTTCCATTTATAGAGCACAGGCAGAGTAGACTTAGCATAACTCTTCAGGGCCCTAGGATTTTCAGAATGGTAAATGAGCACTGGCTTCAACTCAAAAGTGACCATCTGCACTAGAGACCTAACAAGACCCCTAACCCTGTCCTCTGAAGCCAAGCATTGACTTCTCCTCTCGAGCCATGAAAGACCTAGATGACTATTCTTCCCATGTAAAGATACGAATTCCAATTTTATCCACACTGAAAATCTGTTGTTTTGTATAACGACTGTTGTTAATTATCTTAGCAAGATCTTCTGGATACTTGCTGTAGCTTGTATATCAGCACTTGCTGCTTCATCTTGCACTTTGATGTTACAAGATGGCTTCTTTGCTTAAACCTCAGGATCCAATCTTTGCTAGCTTCGGACTTTTTTTCTGCAGTTTCCTCACCTCTCTCAGTCTTCATAGAATTGAAGAGAGTTACGACTTAGCTCTGGATCAGGCTTTGGCTTAAGGGAATGTGGTGGTTGGTTTGATCTTCTATCCAGACCATGGAAACTCTCTCCACACCAGCTATTAACTATTTCACTTATTTATCATCTGTGTGTTCACTGGAGTGGCACTTTTCAGGAACTTATCCTTTGCATTCACGACCTGGCTAACTGTTTAGCACAAGAAGCCTAGCTTTTTGGTCTCTCTCAGCTTTCAACCAGCCTTCCCTACTAAGCTTAATCATGCCTAATTTCTGATTCAGTGAGAGATGTGCAATTCTTTCACATAAACACTTAAGAAGCTATTGCAAGGACTATCAATTGGCCTAATTTCAATATTGTTCTGTCTCGGGGAATAGGGAGGCCTGAGGAGAAGGAGAGAGATGGGGGGAATGGCCAGTCGATGGAGCAGTCAGAAAATCCACATTTATTAATTCTGCCATCTTATGTGGAGGTGGTTAATGGTGCCCCAAAACAATTACAGTAGTAACACTATCACAGATCACCAGAACAAAATGTCAACAATGCAAAATTTGAAATATTGTGGGAATTCTTAAAATGTGACACAGAGACACAAAGTGAGCAAATGCTAATGGAAAAATGGCTCTGACAGACTTGTGTGAAATGCAGGGTTACCACAAACCTTCAATTTGTTAATGTATTATCTGCAAAGCACAACGAAACTAAGTATGAAAGTGAAAGTCGCTCAGTTGTGTCCGACTCTCTGCGATCCCATGGACTGTTCAGTCCATGGAATTCTCCAGGCCAGAATACTGGAGTGGGTAGCCATTCCGTTCTCCAGGGGATCAGTCCCTGCATTTCAGGGACTGAACCCAGGTCTCCCACATAGCAGGCGGATTACCAGCTTAGCCACAAGGGAAGCCTAAGAATACTGAAGTGGGTAGCCTATCCCTTCTCCAGCGGATATTCCTGACCCAGGGATCGAACTGGGGTCTCCTGCATTGCAGGCAGATTCTTTACCAACTGAGCTATCAAGGAAGCAAAAACTAAATATGCCCTGTATATAATTTCTAGGTAAGTATTCAGGTCAAGAACACAACTGTCCTACATCCAAGTATCTTCCATCTTGTAGCTCCACCATCTCCTTGTCGAGAGTTCCTAGTTTTTATCTGAATCCAAGCAGAAGGTAAAAATAATTCAGAAGGACTTGGGTGGAAAGTTTTAATGGACCCAACATTAACCTTCACTTCTATTCCACAAGAGAAAATTTTCACATGGACATGACTATTGAAAAAAAAAAAAAAAGCTGATGAAATTTAGAGTAACCTTATTTCCAAAGAAAGAATGGATTTGGGTGGGAATCTAGCAGTTTCCAAAGTACATACCTGAATGGTAGCTATGGAGATAGTAAGAAGTGGTAGAATTCTAGACATGTTCTGGACTTATTCTGAAGACAGACCCAATAGGACTTCCTGATGGAATAATTGTGGGGAGATGAGAGAGAAAAAAATAAAAAGCAATCAAGGATGATGCATGGTTTGGATTGGTTCAACTGTAAGTAACGAACTGCCAGTAACTGAGATGTGCAAGGCTCTGGTAAAGCAGGTTTGGGAAGGAGAATAAAGGTCAGTTCTCCTTTGGACGTGTTATATTTGGAATGCCCACTAGATAACTGGAGGAAGAGGTAGAACAGATGCTGGATATATAGTCTGGATTTGGGGAGAATGAACTGGACTGGAAATATAATCAAGACCATGTGATTATTCTATTCACATATAACTTTTTATTCAATGTTTTAATGTCCAATGATAAATCCCTGCTTGACTCAATTATTAGTGAAAAAATCATTACCATTCTTTCTGCATTTTTAGCTACTAGTCTACTGGAAAGAACAATCTTCTCCCCTTTGTTTTCCTCTTTGTATTGGAGAAGGTTTTTCTTTAAGTAACATTATAGACTTACAAATTCTCTTTTCATTCAATGTGTTGTAATTCATTACTATGATTCTTTCTGATGTCAAATTGTCCCACATTTTGCTTGTAGGAACTCTTCAAATGGGATCCTATGTATTTTTGACACATCCTCATCCACCTGCTTTCTGACGTAAAATGCTCCCAGACCTCCCACCCCTATATTCTAGAATCAGGAAATTTCTCTAAGGAGCATTGACTCCTTTTAGTAGGAAATAGTACTTGGAAAATAAAATCTGAGCACTGGTTTTATTCATTCTTACTGGGACATTTCTTCTAAGACCCTTCCATGAACTGAGATGGAAAATACATTTTAAAAAATCTATAAGGTCATATTGATACCTCCAATTCAAATTCAATTCCACACTGTATTTGTCATTTTCCTCCCATTCCATATTTGTATCTCCTAAAACTTTGGTTCCCCAAAATCCAATATAATTACTCCTTTGCTCTATCCTATGTTACAATAGGATAACTGCAGAATTTCTGAACAAGTACCAATAACAACAACAAACTAACTATAGTTAAAAGATCTTTTCATATGTTTCAGATCTTAGAATGTTTCCTTCTACATCTGTATAGCCAAAACAATGTTTAAAAGCTACTTAATTTGGATGATTTGTTGTCATTCAGTCGCTCAGTAGTGTCTGACTCCGTGACCCCATGGACTGTAGCATGCCAGGCTTTCCTGTCCTTCACTATTTCCTGGAGCTTGCTCAAACCCATGTCCATCGAGTCGGTGATGCCACCCAACCATCTCATCCTCTGTCGTCCTCTTCTCCTGCCTTCAATCTGTTCCAGCATCAGGGTATTTTCCAATGAGCTGATGCTTCACGTCAGTTGGCCAAAGTATTGGGGCTTCAGTTTCAGTATCAGTCCTTCCAGTGAATATTCCTTTAGGACTGACTGGTTTGATCTCCTTGCAGTCCAAGGGACTCTCACGAGTCTTCTTCAACACCACTGTTGGAAGGCATCAATTCTTCAGCACTCAGCCTTCTTTACAGTCCAACTCTCACATCCATACATGACTACTGGAAAAATCGTACCTTTGACTATATGGACCTTTGTCAGCAAAGGGGTGATATAACGTTATGGATTTGTTATGTTCACTTGTTTCTATTTGTATTCAATTTTAGAGTGTTTTTAATCCTTTTTATTTAATTTGGTTATTTAAATATGTGAGACACTTGCATAGTTCAGAAGTAACACCCTCAGAGAAGTCTCACTTCCACCCTATCCCCTCTACACTGCTCCTCACCCACTCCTTATGGAAAACTATTTCACTATTACCTGGGTTAACCTTCCTGTGTTTCTCTTTTGCAAAAGATTTATTTCTCTCTTATTTTCCCTTCTTTATTACTAAATAGGGACCATAATTACTACATATAAATTCTGTATGTGGACATAATTCATATCAGCTCATAGAATTCTTCCTTATTCTTTTTAGTATTGTAATTTATTCAATCAGTTGCCTAGGAACATTTAGATTTTTTTCAACATTCTGCCATTACAAATAATCCTACAGTGAAAAACTTTTGAGCATACGCTATTTCATATTTGTACAGGCAATTCATCAGAGTTAGAGTAGAACTTGGACTGCTAGGTCAAATGATAAATGTAGATGTTAGACATTACAAAACTACCATATAAAGTTGTAGCATTTCACATTCCCATCAGCAATATATGAGTGCCTATTTCCTCACGGGTTTACCAACTAAGAGTATATTCTCAGCTGCTGGACGTTTGCCAATCTGAAAAGTGAAAATTTTCACTGTATATTTTAATTTGCATTTCTCTTATTAATGAAGTTGAACATCTTTTCATATATTATCATGTCATATATATGTATCTCTTTTGGTGAACTGTCTATGACTTTTGATTTTTAAAATCATGATTTAAATCTTCTATTGATGGAAAAATTACTTCAATAATGTTACAATGATGCCTTCAAACTTTGTTTTAAGAAGTAAAGAATAAAACAATAAGAAATGGAAGAATGTATATATTCACTGAAAAGAATACTAACATCACTTAAAGCTATATTGTCTTATTCTATCCTGTTCCAAACAGCCTATTAAAAAGTGAGAAGAATGTTAAGAAAAATGCATTCAAGTTACAATTTTATGATGTTAAGTAGCATTAACAGTTAATCCCACAAACAACCACACCACTGAAAAAGTTCAAAGTTTGGGAAACAAATGATTGAGAGACATTTCATAATGGTTTCATTGCACCCACCTCATTAGTACAGGTAATTCTCCGAGGATGAGGGGCTTCTTGTTGCAGTTGATATACTGGGAAGTTAGAAAATAAAAGATGTCAGTTTCCCTTATGCAGAACATCTGAATGTATTAGGAATCAAAATCTGCCTGCTTTTTAACTTTCATAAGAAAACTGTGGTACAGTCCTATTTGCTATTAAATTAAATTTTGTTATGAAAAAAGTAAAGAAAGTAAGCTAAAGTATATTTAGTGAAAGCCCAGAAGCAAACACAAATAAAAAAAATTATAAGCCACAGAGTGTTACAACAACTCAATACTGGATATTTGGCTCTGCTCTCCATAATCTGGTCATTTATTTTCCTCAATTTTTATGGATATATTACATAAAGAATGTCTCTGTTATAAACAAATAATATTTGTGTATTTTAACAGCACATTATTAAGTGTCAAACTTGAAACTAAAATTAGGATTTATAGGCTAGATGTAACACATACACTGTTTTTCCCCCCATTTATCTTGTGAACATATATCTTCAAAGATAATCTCTCCTAGAAACAAAGTTTCTGAGCCAAAGTTACTACCACTTATTCAACTAAGGTAAATGCAGCAAGAGAGAATTCAAACACCAAATAGCTAGCCAAAGGATAATTTTCTGGACATCTGAAAATGGACTGGTGAAAAACTTTATCAATACCATGACCTTCTAAGGGCTTCCCAGGTGGCTCGATGGTAAAGAATCTGCCTGCCAATGCAGGAGCTGCAGGTTCAATAAGTGGGTCAGGAAGATCCCCTGGAGAATGAAAGGCAACCCACTCAGTGTTCTTGCCAGGATAATCCCATGGATAGAGGAACCTGACTGGCTATAGTCCATGGGGCTGCAATGAGTCAGACACGATTGAGCACACACACACACATGTCCTCTAAGCCTCACTTCAGGCTTTTTGACCTTACACAAAGAAAAAATCAAAAGAATGTATGGTTATCAGAGAAAGTGTGTTTATGTAGGTCTAAGTTTATCTCTTGGAGAAAATCTGTTTTCTATTTCTACACATATAATCAACATAACTGAATTTAATAGTGTATTTATATACATAGACATTTGGTCAATGTAATATCTGGGACAGCATCTGGGATTGTCAAATAATACAAGGCTCACATTTCAAGTGGACATATTATATAGACTCTGCCTCTGATGATATTCACATATAGTGCAGAGACATATTTAAATATATACAGTTAGACTATGTATATGTGTGTGTATGAAAGTGAAAGCCACTCAGTCATTTCTAACTCTTTGCGACCCCATGGGCTATTTGCAAGCCCATGGACTATATACAGTCTGTGGGATTCTCCAGGCCAGAATACTGGAGTGGATAGCCTTTCCTTTCTCCAGGGGATCTTCCCAACCCAGGTCTCCTGCATTGCATGTGGATTTTTCACCATCAGAGCCACCAGAGGAGCCTGTTTGTGTATACATACAGTAAATATACTAAGAACATAGACAGACACACATCACTGCTCTGTACTGCTATGTAAAGGCACACTGAAATTGCAAATCTGAACTCCTGAACTAGACCACCTGGAATTTGAATGCTGGTGCTCTGCCACTAACACTGCATACTGAGTATCAGTTTTCATATTTGGGGATAACAATAGTTTCTACTTTACAGATAACTGAAAGGATTAAATATTATACGTAAAAGACTTAAAACAGTCCCCAGCATATGATAAACAACAAAGATTAGCTATTTTTATATGTAGGTTACTGATACTAATACAGAAAATTCTTTACAATAAATATTTGATTATCACAACGCATCTTCAGGTCATCACCAAAACATAACAACATGGTAATGCTATGATTTAAAATGGTGCTAAGAAGATGGAGCTTTATTGTTTAAGAATCAAAAAATAAACAAAACACTTCCTCATTTAATAATGTTTGACATCTACTGATAGAAATGTATTCCTTTGCCTTATTCTCCTTGTTGCAAAAATTGCCGAGACAAAATATATTAAAATAGTTTAGATAACCATATTTTACAGAGAAAGTTGGTTTTTCAAAAATACTCCTGTGAATATGTTTTTCATGGATTAAACAGATAATATGAAGGGGATAATTCTGAGATGGGAAGGGAAGAGAAAAAGCAGTGACAATAAATTTGTGTGGCCCACTTAGCGAGAGCACGTGTGCATCACCAGAGCACACATGTTGCATCATTTTAATCGTGTCCAACTTTGCGACCCTATGGACCATAGGCTCCTTTGTCCATGGGATTCTCCAGGCAAGAATACTGGGGTGGGGTGCCATGCCCTCCTCCAGGGGATTGTCCCAACCCAGGAATGGAACCTGCATCTCCTGGGTTTCCCACAATGACAGGCATGTTCTTTACCACTGAGACACGTATGAAGCCCAGAGATAATTGTAAATCTCCATCCTCCCAAGAGGACCAAAACATAATTTGCAGAAAAGGTCCATTCTTGAGGTCCACTTCTCCCTATTTGTAACTAAGACGTGAAAATTCAGTTCACATTTCTGTTTTGAGCAGTAGTTTTGCTTTGTCAAGAAAATGGTTTAGAAAGTAGGGTCACCTATGGAAACTCAATTATGAGAACTGAGTAGTGTCCAAGGAGGACATTACAAGTTATTAGATAAGTGTTGATTTTGAGTAAAAGCACAAAATATCATAGCATCTGGTTATCATCAGTAATGCATTTACCTTTTCAGTAAGCAAGTATTAAGATAAGCCAGTATGAAAAAGAGTGATAACCTCATAAGAATTTTACTCTTTGCTTCCATCAGAGTTTAAAGGGTATAGTTCTGTTTGATTGAGAAGAGTAATTTTTAGACAAACACCTCCCCTATTGGCTTGGTACCAAGGGTTAATCTAGCTCTATGACTCATTTTTAATAAAAATACATATAAAGGGAGGGTCTTTGAATATTGGATATAACTGAATATAACATATGAATTCAGGGAATGTTCATCAAAAGGATCATAAAAAATCATAAACTGTAATTAATAAGAATAATTAATTCAGACCTGCCTCTTGAGAAACCTATATGCAGGTCAGGAAGCAACAGTTAGAACTGGATATGGAACAACAGACTGGTTCCAAATAGGAAAAGGACGTCAAGGCTGTATATTGTCACCCTGCTTATTTAACTTCTATGCAGAGTACATCATGAAAAACACTGGGCTGGAAGAAACACAAACTGGAATCAAGATTGCCGGGAGAAATATCAATAACCTCAGATATGCAGATGACACCACCCTTATGGCAGAAAGTGAAGAGGAACTAAAAAACCTCTTGATGAAGTGAAAGAGGAGAGTGAAAAAGTTGGCTTAAAACTCAACATTCAGAAAACTACGATCATGGCATCTGGTCCCATCACTTCATGGCAAATAGATGGGGAAACAGTGTCAGACTATTTTTGGGGGCTCCAAAATCACTGCAGATGGTGACTGCAGCGATTTTGAAATTTAAAGATGCTTACTCCTTGGAAGAAAATTTATGACCAACCTAGATAGCATATTGAAAAGCAGAGACATTACATTGCCTACAAAGGTCCGGTTAGTCAAGGCTATGGTTTTCCCAGTGGTCATGTATTGATGTGAGAATTGGACTGTGAAGAAAGCTGAGCACTGAAGAATTGATGCTTTTGAACTGTGGTGTTGGAGAAGACTCTTGAGAGTCCCTTGGACTGCAAGGAGATCCAACTAGTCCGTTCTAAAGGAGATCAGCCCTGGGTGTTCTTTGGAAGGAATGATGCTGAAGTTGAAACTCCAGTACTTTGGCCACCTCATGCGAAAAGCTGACTCACTGGAAAAGACTGTGATGCTGGGAGGGATTGGGGGCAGGAGGAGAAGGGGATGACAGAGGATGAGATGGCTGGATGGCATCACCGACTCGATGGACGTGAGTTTGAGTGAACTCTGGGAGATGGTGATGGACAGGGAGGCCTAGAGTGCTGCAATTCATGGGGTCGCAAAGAGTCAGACACGACTGAGCGACTGAACTGAAATTTAGAAGGTAGTTTTTTTTGTAATTTAAGTTGAAAGTCAGCTGAAACTTAAATTGCACAATCGTGTAATAATTCACCAAAAATTAATAGCCAAATTCAAGATGAGAAGATGTATGATTAAAGTACTCAGCATTTTTCAATCACCTCAAAAGTGTCAATGTTTATGTACTTCTTACAGAAATTCTTAGTACCTAGAGACAATACATTGTGAATCACGTTCAGAGTCCACAAGCTGGCATCTTGAGGTCAAAATTGGCTTACATGTGTTTTTTCAGCATCTGTTTTTTAAATTAAAGTTTGTTTTTAACATTTAAAAATTAAGAGATTTAGCAACAAAAATAAAAGCAAAAGAGAATTCCAGCTCCTCTTGAAACTGTTAAGCCCCTGGTTGATTTCAAGAAAGACATATTGAAAAGCAACAAAACTACATTTGTTTTAAGAGTTCTCAACGTGGACATCTTGCTAACTCCTACTTAATTATTGATTTGAATTTGTAAGGTTTTAGAACTATGTTCTCACAAGCTCAACTGAACCAAAATCAGAATGCACAAAATAGATACAGGTTAAATGTTTCTTATAGAATCACATTATGAAAAGCTGCTCGGACCCCACCAAGCTAAAGACAGAAGAAAAATCCTTAACATGCTGCAACTTTTGACATGAGAATGTAACTGTCCCCTGCAGTTTCATAGATGTAGTACAGAATCGATGTGAACAATCAAAACATTCTGAATAGCTTTCATTCTGTTTATATCTCCTTATGTGGACAGACATGCATGATTTTTTTAAAGTCTCAATCCATTTAGATTTTACCACACCATTTTGAGAATTACTTTAATTATAAAAATTTTAAGTCACAATACAGAGAAGGTAACATATGCATTAAGGTTTGTCAGTCCCAAAGATGATCAAACAGAATTTGTTACTCATCAACTCTGAAAAAGGCATATATAGGAATTAAACAAAATGTCACAGCTCAATTATTGAGGGTACTGGGCAGGGTCTTTTACCCCAGTAACTTAAAACTTCAACCACTCATGATGATGAAATAAGGGTGTCAGAGACTTGAGTTCTAAAAAAACCTTTTCCTATTAAAATGCACAGACTCTAGGACGTGTGAACTTCTTACAGTATTATTATTAAATACCTTACTGGGGATTATTTACAGTTACCTGGACATAAAACTGTAAAAGTGACTGTGAGTGGCAAAGGCAAAAGAAAACAGAAGAATTCAACCCACATCTCAATTTCTTCCTAGAATCAGAAATTTGACAAACACATTTAACAATCTAAACAATCATACCAATTACTTCAATGTGAGAATGTAATTTTTACATGTTTCTCATTAGTTAAAATGTGCACATACACAAATTCTTAGACAACATCATGATTTCATAAAGTAATTTCACATGACTCATTTTAAATATGGGATGGGCCTTTCAGCTTAGCTTTAACAGTTTAATCACAAAATTTCTTTGAATTGGAAGTTTTTGCATTTGATGGTCAGAAAACAAAGTCTATTCTAATAATCTCCTCTTTGTTCTACTATTAAAATGATGAGGGGTGACAGTGTTCTTCAGGCTTGAAGTCACTAAAAGAAACTATAAAAACTCAGTATTATCACCAAAATAAAAGAGGAAATATGCCATTTTTAAGACAAATGGTTGCTACTCTAAGACATATGAAGATACAGAAAATACAAATTGCATATACCACATTTAGCAGTCAATATTCTGCAGGGTGAAAAATCACCACCAAGATTAAATAACAGTCTGAGGTTTTATAAATGCTCTTACATTAAAATGCGCAAGGCACAAGTCAGAGCAAAGGGAATAAAGATAAATTGAAAACCAGAAAATGCAGAGAAAAATTTTTAATAGGCCTCCCACCAATGAGATTATATGACAAAATCTTTGCAAGGTAAAGAACATTAGTCATTTTTGTTCATTCTTTGAACTATACCTCCCAGAAACAAAAAGAAAGCAACAGGAGTGAGGGAAAATACATCCATGGAAATATTTTTAGAGACTGTTCATTTTTGAACATTTTGTGCTTACTATAATTAGCCCAAAGTGGAAACCTATTAAACAATATATTGTTCTGGGAACACAAAACAAATAAGAATCTGAATTCCTGCTCTTTCAGTCAGCAAATTTCAACAACTTACAAATATCAAAATACAGAATAACTCGATATTTACAAAGATGCTAATAATCTATATTTAAACTTTTTTAGGTTGCTTATTCGACTCTATACAGCATAAAGAAGTTTACAGTACTGGTTTCTACAACAGTGCATCCGTGGATTTAAAAAAAAAACTACTGTATTAACCTTATTTCAATGTTTTAAAAATCTGAAATAGCTTTTATTTGATGCAACAATATTCTCTAGGAAACAAGGAAGGGAATATAAAGGACTAAGAACATAGACTCATTAGAAAAAAATTGTATTCTAATGTAAAGTTTAAAGAACAATATAGAATTCAAATGTCTCTTATATTTGAGAAGGCAATTCCTAAAAAAACCAAAAAACTTTCTTTTGCCTCTTTTTACCCATTCTTTCTAGCAATTTAGCCTCTTGACTTATCATCATTTATTTATTCCTTTTTGATATAAAGTCAGGATCTGAGAAAAGACTCCTTGAATTCTCAGTTAGTTCTCCTTGCATTAGTTTCTCCAGCCATTGTCAGCAAGCGGTCTCAAGTTCTGTAATACAGAGTTCCATGTGAACTCAGGCGGATGAGATGCATTCCTAACATGCAAACCATGTACAGGCTTCGTGGAAATGTTCCTGTTTCCTCCCAGTTTCTTTTCCTGTGCTAGTCACAAATCCTGTTGTAAATTAATTTTTCAATAGTGGGCACAAAATTGAGTCAATCTTCATATCTATTGAAGATTAGATTATGTAATCTAAAAATATCTTAAAATATTAAAAATATCTTAATATTTTTATGTTACTTATAAAGCACTATAACCCATCCAATTTAAAATTATTTGTACACTTACAGTAAGATTTCCAAACAGGAGGTCTATATTCATCTGTGTCTGAAAGAAAAAACAAATTAATGTTACTGAATATTTGTATTTTAAATGAGTTATTTTAACCATTAATTCATTTAATATATATTTGTTGAGGTCTATTTGTCCTAGGCATTGTGCTAGGCACTAAAGGGTATTCAAAGATTTTTAGTCTTGGTCCCCCCTTCCTTGGAATAAAATTTCACAGAGTTGTTTGAAGAAAATTATTGTTATTTATTCAACTGCATATCACTTGAGAACACCAAGCTTAACTGTTACTGTTTTATCATCACTGAGATAACAGTCAATAATGTCTCTGGGCTTAACTTTCATTCCACTGAAAGATTCCTGAACTCATTGGAATTTTTCACTTTGGGAGGATGCCAGCATATTAACATTAGGAGAAAAGAACAGCAAGGTATGGACCTTCAGTTCAGTTCAGTCGCTCACAGCACGTCAGGCCTCCCTGTCCATCACCAACTCCCAGAGTCCACTCAAACTCACATCCATCGAGTTGGTGATGCCATCCAGCCATGTCATCCTCTGTCGTCCCCTTTTCCTCCTGCCCCCAATCCCTCCCAGCAACAGTCGTTTCCAATGAGTCAACTCTTTGCATGAGGTGGCCAAAGTACTGGAGTTTCAGCCTTAGCATCATTCCTTCCAAAGAACACTCAGGGCTGATCTCCTTCAGAATGGACTGGTTGGATCTCCCTGCAGTCCAAGGGACTCTCAAGAGTCTTCTCCAACACCACAGTTCAAAAGCATCAATTCTTCGGCACTCAGCTTTCTTCACAATCCAACTGTCACATCCATACATGACCACTGTATGGACCTTAGTCCTCATACATCCTGGACAATCAAAACCAGGAAATGAGAAACACTTCAGTGTAGGTGAGTGTATCTAGGGAGCTACTAAGAACATGAGGTGAACATGTGCTCTCCAGGCCCATTCACCTCCCTCTGCTTGAATGTGGATTAGGAGAGTGTGAAGAGGCAGTGGAAAGTGATGAGGAGAAAGGAGAGGGGATCGACAGCCTGGCATTCTCATCTGTAAAGCACAGCTGAGGAATCATCTTGCCAGCTCGAAGTCATGCCTGCAAGGCCGTGCAGCCAAACCAGCAGATAGCATTTTGGTGTCGGGAGGTGTAGCCAGACACATCACCTGGCTCTGCTGGAATCCAACATAAACCCATTGAGGAATCTGATCCTAAAAATCGTGGTCTCCAAGGAAACAAGGAAATTCACAGGAAGTCTACTGAGAAGGGTGACACTTGCATGTGTAGCTCATATTAAAATTGTCACCGACTGAACACATTCAGCCCCCAATCCCCAACCTTTAAAATGCAATCTTACACTTCATTTTTGATGTGTTACCATAAACCACCACATGAATCAGAGGGCTACAGTAAGACTACCAATGATGGGCAAAAGGACACAAGAGGGAAATTCCACGTCATGTAGAAATTACTTGGCACCAGGAGAAGTTTTCATGTACGTTTTCTCAAAGAATGAATAAAAGATGACATGAATAAATGAATGAAGTAATGCAATAAATAGAGTTGACTCTCATTATTCACAGAAGTTACATCCTACAACATCACCATACACAATGAATTAACCAACACTGAACCACTGCTCCTGGGGAAACAAGTTAGGTTCCTGTGAACCTCTGGTCATATTTTCATCAACCAATAAATATATAACTTTTCTTTCTGTGTATTTCTGTTTAAAGATACCTTATTAGCATATATTGTTGGTTCATAAACACTTAACTCACAGCCAACTACACTTTAACTTATGCTTCAAAGAAGCTTATCTGACATGTATTTTCTCCATAAGACACATCATTGCCTTTTTGCACTTTGGAACACCAGACAGAATTTTGACACTAGGGGCCATTTAAAAAAATAAAATCACCAATAAAAAGCCACAAAAATACCAAAAAAAAGAAAAGTGGCATTAACTAGGTCCTGATAAGAACACTTGTTTACAGTATGAGAGCTGAAACACAGAAGGCAGAGTTGCCTTGCTCAGCCTCAGCTGGGAATATACAGGTCAGGCAACTCAATTTGCCACTCTATAAATGTTGGCAAATTACCATGAAAGTGTCACAAGTATTTATTTTAAAAGGGTTACAAATAAATGTTAGCAAGTAAGCAAATTTGCAAATACAGAATCAAGAATAAGGAGGATTATCTGTATACGAATGAGTAGTTATTTAGGAAAACTACCATCTCAGGTAAACTCACTGATAAACTCAATGATATAACATTAGGATGAAATATGACCTTAGCACAGTTATATATAGATATATACATATTTACCTAGCGAGAGGGTGGGGGTGGGGGTGGGCATGTATGTTTGGAAGGTTAATTGTACTGATGTTTGTCTCAAAAAATAAATTATAATTAATTGAATTGTATTTTTTATACGAGGAAAAATTTGCCTCTAAGCATTCAAGTCATTTAATGATTTCATCGATGCCATATGGATCCTGTTAAATTGCCATTCAATGCTAAGCCAGTTTTGGGTTTAACAGGAGAGTGGATGTTCACTCTCCTAGCATTTGGCCTGAAATATTCATGTGTGTGTCTCAGCCTTCTTGCCAGCATCCAAACAGCATATACTGCAGTGATGAGGCATCTCCTGACCCACCGGTGGAAGACACACATGCAGCCAGGAAGAAAAGAAAAAAGGCAGTCAACGAGGCTGAGACCCAGGGTAGTAAAGAATTTAACTTTGCACCTAATCACTGCAGATGGTGATTGCAGCCATGAAATTAAAAGATGCTTACTCCTTGGAAGGAAAGTTATAACCAACCTAGATAGCATATTCAAAAGCAGAGACATTTGCCAACAAAGGTCCGTCTAGTCAAGGCTATGGTTTTTCCAGTGGTCATGTATGGATGTGAGAGTTGGACTGTGAAGAAACCTGAGCGCCGAAGAATTGATGCTTTTGAACTGTGGTGTTGGAGATGACTCTTGAGAGTCCCTTGGACTACAAGGAGATCCAACCAGTCCATTCTGAAGGAGATCAGCCTTGAGTGTTCTTTGGAAGGAATGATGCTGAAGCTGAAACTCCAGTACTTTGGCCACCTCATGTGAAGAGTTGACTCATTGGAAAAGACTCTGATGCTGGGAGGGATTGGGGGCAGGAGGAGGAGGGGACGACAGAGGATGAGATGGCTGGATGGCATCACTGACTCGATGGACGTGGGTTTGAGTGGACTCTGGGAGTTGGTGATGGACAGGGAGGCCTGGCATGCTGCAATTCATGGGGTCGCAAAGAGTCGGACATGACTGAGCGACTGAACTGAACTGAAGAAGAGGTCTAACTTTCACCTTCAGCTCCTAGGAAGTAATTTTATTTGCCTGGGATCCTTGGGCTAGGCAGAGAGTAACAATGTGACTTAGGGTGGGGTTTTAGGTCACACAGTGTCAGTCAATTTGGAGACCAAGTTCCACCCTGTGGGTGGGCCATCAGTCATAAAGCCCTCATTAAAAACTCTGAACTCAAGGACTGAGAGAGTGTCCTTGGTTGGAAATCCTCCATGTGTCTCATTATACATCAGTGCTGGAAGACAATGCATCCTGACTCCACAGAGGACAAGAGACGCTTGCTTTCAGTCCTTCTCCTGGACCCTGACTTAGGTGCTTCTTCCTTTGGTGGATTATAATCTGTATCTTTTCCCTGTAATAAATCATGACTCTCAGTATAATAGTGTTTAGTGAGTCCTATGAGTCCTTCTGGAGAATTATCAAGCCCAAAGGTGATTTGAGGGAACCACCTCCCACTTGCACTTGGAGTCAGAAGTGAGAGAAGTGTTTGGGACTGTGCCCTCTTACTTTGTCATTGGCCCTAACTCCTTGCAAACTCTGTACACGGTTGTGCAGATGAGCAGGCAACCCTGGAGATCACTTCCACTTTGGAGATGGTGAGAGGAAAAGAGGCTAATATTCAAAGTTCTGTCTCTGGGAGATTGCTTACCTGGTCCTAGATAGGATTTCTGGAGGGGAATATGAACCTTAGCTTGCTGTGTGACTTTAGGAAACTTACTACCTCTTTTTTCTTTATGTATAGAGCAATAATATCATCTAAAATGGGAACAGTAATAACACAGGTTTGTTGGAGGATAAAATTAGGTATCATACATTAAGCATCTTGCACTCAGGAGAACTTTAGTAAATGAGAATCCTCTCCAGCCTTCACCAAAAGTGAAGTTAAAAACATGATGATGTTACCATATTTGCCTCAGGGCATTGTCAATGATTTCACCTATGCATTCTTATTATTTTGATCTTGCCTGTACACCCACTGTATTATAGAAGACATTATTCAAGATGCTACAGATCACAGTTTTGAGGCCAAATGAAATGAGTATTTGGCAAATAACCAAGAAATACTGGGATTTAAGTTTGTGTTTCCTTTAATGCTAAAAGAAGTCTAATCATTAGTGACATTTAAAAACAGAATGTGGGTTTTGCAAGTCTTTTCCGTATAAGCAAGGTGAAAAGACAGCCTTCAGAGTGGGAGAAAGTAATAGCAAACAAAACAACTGACAAAGAATTAATCTCAAAAATATACAAACAGCTCATGCAGCTCAATACCAGAAAAATAAACGACCCAATCAAAAAATGGGCCAAAGAACTAAACAGACATTTCTCCAAAGAAGACATACAGATGGCTAACAAACAGATGAAAATACGCTCAACATCACTCATTATCAGAGAAATGCAAATCAAAATCACAATGAGGTACCATCTCACGCCAGTTACAATGGCTGCTATCAAAAAGTCCACAAGCAATAAATGCTGGAGAGGGTGTGGAGAAAAGGGAACCCTCTTACATTGTTGGTGGGAATGCAAACTAGTTCAGCCACTATGGAGAACAGTGCAGAGATTCCTTAAAAAACTGAAAATAGAACTGCCATACAACCCAGCAATCCCACTGCTGGGCATACACACCAAGGAAACCAGAACTGAAAGACATATGTGTATCCCATGCAGCACTGTTTATAATAGCCAGGACATGGAAGCAACCTAGATGTCCATCAGCAGACGAATGGATAAGAAAGTTGTGATACATATACACAATGGAATATTACTCAGCTATTAAAAAGAACACATTTGAATCAGTTCTAATGAGGTGGGTGAAACTGGAGCCTATTATACAGAGTGAAGTAAGTCCAAAAGAAAAACACCAATACAGTATATTAATGCATATATATGGAATTTAGAAACATGGTAACGATGACCCTATATGCAAGACAGCAAAAGAGACACAAATATAAGGACTCTGTGGGAGAAGGCGAGGGTGGGATGATTTGAGAGAATAGCACTGACACATGTGTATTACCATATGTGAAATAGATGACCAGTCCAAGTTCGATGCATGAGACAGGGCACTCAAAGCCAGTGCACTGGGACAACCCAGAGGGACGGGACGGAGAGGGAGATGAGAGGGGGATTCAGGAGGGGGAACACATGCACACCCGTGGCTGACTCATGTCAATGTATGGCAAAAACCATCACAATATTGTAATTAGCCTCCAATTAAAACAAATAAATTAATTTTATTTAAAAAAAGTCTTTTCCTAGCAATCTTTTTTTCCAGTGGAAGTGTATACTGGTGCAAGATCTCCAAAGAACTGGCAATACATATCATGAGCCTTTAAAAGTGTGTAACAAGCATCTGTAAGGCAGAGTAAATGAGATGCTCTTTGAAAAAGAACATTTAAAAATTATGACAGTCTTCCTTATGTCTAGGGGTGGAGATACTAGTTCACTGTGGTATGGACCATTTGTTAAACAAGCAAGGCAAAGGGTAGGTACCACCATCCTCAGGACTCAGGGGAAAGGGGCTCATTGGGACGGGAAAGTTGCATGGTTTAGAAAAACATACCTTAGACTCTTAACAAATTAATTGCTAGAGTTGCTGAGACCAATTTTCTAGCATCCTAAATCCTTCTGGAAGGGAAGAAACATTACCCTCATCTTTGATTCCTCAGATTCAAATTTAAGAAGTTCTGTCATAGAAGAAACTTAGAACCCAAAACAAGTTCTAATGGCAGGAAAAGGCAGAAACTCTGCTGAAAGAAAAATAACTTTGAAGGTGAATTAATTGAAACTGGTGATCTAGAGTCACGAAATGGGCTCACAGGTTTATTAGGAAGAACAGATACTGGCCCAGCATGAGGCCAAGGCCAGAAGTGTCTCTGACCTCAGCCTCCTTGACACATGGAACGTTCAGTGTAAGAGTGTGAACAAATAAACTCAATCCTGACCTCCAGTTGGGTTCACTACTTTGTGACTTGGGCCAAATCTGACTAAAATGGATATCCTAGTAGCAGTCAGACAAGCAACTATCTACCAAAGGCTGGACTTTAACACTGACAGAAAGTGATAAAGAGAAGGAAGTTATGTAGAATTATACTTACTGAACTTCTCTTCTGGGTATTTGTAAGAGAATAGTACTACTTTGGGACTGAGCAAGCCTCATGAAGTTCAAACCTGGGGAAGGAGACTGCCTAAAGAGGAAGATACTAAATTTCCTGCTAACTGAGGAAATGAGGAAAAAATATGGGAGTATATTTGTTCTTTCTGCACACTTTTGACCCAGCAGTTCTATTTCTAGGAATTTATTATAAAATAATTATGTATGCTAGGCAAATATTAATACAGAGGAATATCACTGAAATATTTCTTTTAAAACTAAAAAAACTGGATTCAACCTAAATGCTTAACAATTAGAGACTGATGCAATCAATGATGATAGATTATAGTCTGAAGATACTTTGACTATATCAAGAAGATTTCACCTTTAATCTGTTAAAAGTCTGACAGATATTTTAAATATTTTTAATCTTTTAAACCAGTGGCTCTCAGACTTTTTGATTTCAAAATGTGGATTCTAAGGAGCTTTCAATTTCTATTGATATTAACCATATTAGAAGTTAAAACAAATTTTAATAGCATATATTTGGTAATTTATTAAAAATAATAAATTGGTTATATCCTAAACATTTTTATGAAAAAAAACTTTAGTTTTCAGAACAAAAATTTGTTTTACATTTTGCACATCTCTCTACTATCTGGTATAAGTGAAGACAGCTGGTTTCTCCTATCTGCTTCTGTATTCAATCTGTTGCGACATCACATGCCATGTACAGTTGGAACATCCAACTAGCCACTTGTGAGAGAGGAGAATGAAAAAGGCAAATAATGCATTATTACTATTATTTAAAATAGTTTTGACCTTGTGAAAACTCTGAAAAAACTTGGAGATTTGTAGGAGCCCCTAGAACATGCTTTGAGAACAGCTATTTCATTTTTTTTTTTAATTTTATTTTATTTTTAAACCTGAAACACTGTATTAGTTTTGCCAAACATCAAAACGAATCCGCCACAGGTTTACATGTGCTCCCCATCCTGAACCCTCCTCCCTTCTCCCTCCCCACACCATCCCTCTGGGTCATCCCAGTGCACCAGCCCCAAGCATCCAGTATCATGCATTGAACCTGGACTGGCAACTCGTTTCATACATGATATTACACGTTTCAATGCCATTCTCCCAAATCTTCCCACCCTCTCCCTCTCCAACAGAGTCCATAAGACTGTTCTATACATCAGTGTCTCTTTTGCTGTCTCGTACACAGGGTTATTGTTACCATCTTTCTAAATTCCATATATATGTGTTAGTATACTGTATTGGTGTTTTTCTTTCTGGCTTACTTCACTCTGTATAATAGGCTCCAGTTTCATCCACCTCATTAGAACTGATTCAAATGTGTTCTTTTTAATGGCTGAGTAGTACTCCAGTGTGTATATATACCACAGCTTTCTCATCCATTCATCTGCTGATGGACATCTAGGTTGCTTCCATGTCCTGGCTATTATAAACAGTGCTGCGATGAACATTGGGGTACACGTGTCTCTTTCCCTTCTGGTTTCCTCAGTGTGTATACCTAGCAGTGGGATTGCTGGATCATAAGGCAGTTCTATTTCCAGTTTTTTAAGGAATCTCCACACTGTTCTCCATAGTGGCTGTACTAGTTTGCATTCCCATCAACAGTGTAAGAGGGTTCCTTTTTCTCCGCACCCTCTCCAGCATTTATTGCTTGTAGACTTTTGGATCGCAGCCATTCTGACTGGTGTGAAATGGTATCTCATAGTGGTTTTGATTTGCATTTCTCTGATAACGAGTGATGTTGAGCATCTTTTCATGTGTTTGTTAGCCATCTGTATGTCTTCTCTGGAGAAATGTCTATTTAGTTCTTTGGCCCATTTTTTTGATTGGGTCATTTATTTTTCTGGTGTTGAGCTGTAGGAGTGGCTTGTATATTTTTGAGATTAGTTGTTTGTCAGTTGCTTCATTTGCTATTATTTTCTCCCATTCTGAAGGCTGCCTTTTCACCTTGCTATTAGTTTCCTTTGATGTGCAGAAGCTTTTAAGTTTAATTAGGTCCCATTTGTTTATTTTTGCTTTTATTTCCAATATTCTGGGAGGTGGGTCATAGAGGATCCTGCTGTGATGTATGTCAGAGAGTGTTTTGCCTATGTTCTCCTCTAGGAGTTTTATAGTTTCTGGTCTTACGTTTAGATCTTTAATCCATTTTGAGTTTATTTTTGTGTATGGTGTTAGAAAGTGTTCTAGTTTCATTCTTTTACAAGTGGTTGACCAGATTTCCCAGCACCACTTGTTAAAGAGATTGTCTTTAATCCATTGTATCTTCTTGCCTCCCTATCAAGCTACCAACGGTATTCTTCACAGAGCTAGAACAAATAATTTCCCAATTTGTATGGAAATACAAAAAAACCTCGAATAGCCACAGCTATCTTGAGAAAGAAGAATGGAACTGGAGGAATCAACCTACCTGACTTCAGGCTCTACTACAAAGCCACAGTTATCAAGACAGTATGGTACTGGCACAAAGACAGAAATATAGATCAATGGAACAAAATAGAAAGCCCAGAGATAAATCCACGCACATATGAGAACAGCTATTTCAAATGATGATTTCCTTGGCATATTTAGGACATGGGGTAAGGTAGGATGCTGATGCTGCTACTGCTGCTAAGTCACTTTAGTCATGTCCAACTCTGTGCGACCCCAGAGATGACAGCCCACCAGGCTCCCCTGTCCCTGGGATTCTCTAGGCAAGAACACTGGAGTGGGTTGCCATTTCCTTCTCCAATGCATGAAAGTGAAAAGTGAAAGTGAAGTCGCTCAGTCGAGTCCGACTCTTAGCGACCCTATGGACTGCAGCCCACCAGGCTCCTCCATCCATGGGATTTTCCAAGCAAGAGTACTGGAGTAGGGTGCCATTGCCTTCTCCGAAGGTAGAATAAGATACATTTTATCTAATAGAAGAAATATAAAAGTTAACTAAGACAGAAAAAGAGAGGAAATCATTAATTCCTTTAACGGATCAAAGTTCTTTCAGCTTATTCAAAGGAAGTTATCAAGAGCCTTCAGCTACAGGTTTCAAGGGCTCCCATCACCTCTTTTTATTCTGTCAGAAAATCCACCCAGACCAAGCATTTAAACAGGACAGACTTCATCTCTAGAGCATGACTGAAAATGACAGCCAGACAACCTATTACTCAGTGACAGCTAATTTTAAAACCACCTTAAAAAATTCAGGGACAGCTGCTTAAAATAATCTTAGCATGGTATAGATGAGAGCTTAAATTAAGTACATACCCACAAAATTCATTTTTCCCACTGCCTTTAAGTGTCAGTAATACTTTTCATTCACTACATAAAAGACAATTTTATATAAATATCAAATTATTGATTTTTGTTAAAATGTTAAATTATAAAGTTTATGGCAGAAATGTTAAAATAATCAGAAAGTTTAATTCATTCAGTAAATACATATTAAAGAGCTTCTATGAGTAAGAATGTCAGTAACAGGGTAGGTCCAGATGTAGTTTATGTCTTTAAAGGCAATAAGAAAAACAGGATGGATATGATTGGTTACTAATAAAGTAATATAATAAGAGTAATACATAATACTCTTATACATAATTACAGTTTTATAAACCATCACCTTGTCAAAATGCTTGACAAGACTAGGCTCCAATAAGTATTTGCTGACCTGATGAAAGAATGAAAGAGATATAGGAATCACTTTTGGCCAGAGTGTCAAGAAAGACAAACCAGAGGTGACATCATCTGACAATGGCTCTGAGGACAGATTTTTAAAATATAGGGACCAAGGGAAAGAGACTGGAAATAAAAGAGAGCATAACATTCTAAACAGAGGCAACACAGTGAATAGGGCACAGAAGCAAGACAGTTCAGATAGTTTTTGAGAAACTGCGAAAATGCAGAGTGGCTAAAATAAATGACACACTGAGTAAAGCTTGAGACAGGCACTGGAGGGAATCTGCACTGTGCGGTCCAGGAGGGCATCCATAAGTAACGACCACGTGTTTTCCTCTGCTTTGTGTATTAAATACTCAGATGTCTGAGAGGAACACCATGGAATACCATTTACTGAGTCACAAGGTTAAATGTGCTTATAAATACCCTGATGTTCTGAATTTTTAGATTAACTTAAAACACTGTACAACTGAATTAAATATTTATACTCTCTCCAATTAGATCCTATTTAGGCCTGGTACATCTACGATGTCATTGAAAATGACTGACCCTTGAAAATGTAAAAAAAATGTATTTAATCTATTACACAGTTTTGTGAATCATTATATAATAGTTATGTCTTATGAATTCTTTGGCTTAGAATAATATTCCACTGATGAAGTTTAAACCTGCTTAACTTTTTCTTTTAAAATATAAATAGTTCATTCTAAAGCTATAAATTTAAGCTGTTTACTGTTTTAGGCTCAAAGCAAAAAGGCTTTTACAACTTTTTAATAATATGTTGAATTTTCTCAACAAAGACTACATTGCATTTTAAATGAGGTTTAGACTAATGACATATTCACACTCAAAAACTACGTGATTAATGTTTTAAAGCATGTTTCAGATTGCCTTTGGTTTGAAAATTAACAATGTAGAGTTCTGTTTAAAAAAATGACACTATGGATAAGAAAAAGAGCCATTTTTCCCTTGAAATGAAGACTCAACTTTCAATCTACTGGCAAGAGATTTCCTATCCTGTTTTCACCAGAAAATACAATGCATTAATGACTAATCCACACCTGTTGTCTACCAAATTTTGGCATACCAAAATAGTGAAGTGCTTGTGACCATAAAACTATTTTACTAATAAAGTGATCTTCTAAAAGAACAAGGGCATAAAATTCACAATAAATACCAAGTAATTACTACAGTTAATATTTGCAAGAGTCATAAAGAAAGCTCAATTCTAAAAGAAACATATTTCTTGGAAAACAAAAGTTCACAGAAAAAATTTAAAGGCATTTTAACATTCAACATTCACAATTCTAAGGAGAAAACAAATAAAAAAGAGCTCTGCTAGGTTTCTAGATAACTCATACCGACTAAATGTCTTTCCTAGAAGATGCTTCAAAACACAATGAGTAAGCATTTTAACTAAAACAATTAATATTCACTCTGCAAAGTCATGGCCAAATCAGGTCAGTTAAATTCACCCTCAGAAGAAACAAAGTCCTTTAAAACTGCTCCAAGTTGAAAAGTGATGTGTCATGATAAAATTCTGACAGAAATAAACTATTTTTAAAACCAAAGATAATTGTTTTTAATTCTTCAGAGAATAATGACCCAGAACTGTTAGTACATGGGAAAGAAAAAAAAAAACCTCTGAGACTGTGCAGCTAGAGCGGTGATATGTAGCTTCATCAAAGATCTCCAAAAACAAATACTCTGCAAGCGCAGCGCTCAACTCTTCAACCACGGACCCACAGCTTGGCCAACAAAGCCTCCTACAGTAAATGTGAGCCCAACTTGGAAATCTCTTTTGAAAACTCAAGCTTGGCCTTTAATTAAAGATCTAAGCAATGTTTCCTCTAACCAACTTGGCAGACCTAGCAAACAAACTACACAAACAAAGCCTTCTGCTTACTCCCATCTTTTCACTCTCCAGTGTTCTTGGAACAAAAATCTATACACAGGAACTAGGTCATTCAGCTCAATTCAAAGGTAATAAGGGCTGTCATTTTCCAACCTACTATTTCTCCTTCTAGACAAGGCATCTCTCTCTGAAGTTTTCTCTTTAAAAGGTTTGATCATTTCTCGTCATGTTAACCTAACATATTGGCATATTAACAGAAAGTCCTCAGGCTCACTCAACACAAGGTTTCTAACAAGAACTTCAAGAAGAGACTTAACTCCTATCTAGCTCTCAAGGTGCCCAAATGGCTCCCATTTGGATTTTGTTAGATAAGTAAAAAATTCACCTTTACTAACATGATACAGTTCCTAAAACCCTCTACCACAAAACGCAGAATACACAAAACTCAACGAATGTGATAGAGTATATACTCTTCTACTTGATTTCTCTGCATCCCACATATCTAAAATTAAACCGCAATAAATCGTTCAAGAAACCCTTGTAATTCTACATCTGTAAGAGAGTATATACCATATAATATATACATTTTACCAAACACACGAAGAATACACCTGGGGAATACTTTTTCCAAATTCAACAACTTAAGACTTTTAACTACCCAGAGGACTTAAAATCACAGATATTAAAAATATAACCATGAAAACTCTTCACAGAATTTTTATTTTTATAAATACAAGTTCTAGAAAACACTTTTAGTGGAGATCTTAGTTATACTAAGAAGTATAACTCAGTTGTCTCAAATGCCCTCGATTCCTTCAATACCCTCGTTCTTTTCTTAATGGAAAAGTTACAAACATTTCTTCTCCTTGCTATTCATACTTTGGGACAAATCATTCCTGACCCATAGGTCAGGATTTCCCATTGCTTTAAATATACAGTTTTGTAGCAATCGCTCACTAGGATCCTTGCCCTTGGGAAAGGAATCTATCACCATATTCTTAGCCTTAGAATGTACATTATTTTTTAACACAGATTCACAGAATAGTCAGGATTCCACAATGTCAGCAAGCAATCTTTCAAAGTCTTGCCTTACAATTAATTACTGTTTTCAAGTTTTATCAAGAGGACAGTCACTCAGAAACAGGATACATTAACCCTTAAATTTAACTCTATGGGGGAAAGACAGGTAATGTTTATTAGCAATATTTTGATATTATGGATAAGTAAGGTGGAAAAGGTCACTTCTTCCCTCATCTTATCACTGATAATTTCCAAATGTGCTTCTTTTAAACCGGACCTCTCTGGGAAAACCGATCAGAGTCTATCTCTATCTGTCTTTCTCAAACACACACACAAAACAGATTCCGAAGAATACAGAAAAGTTTGCTTGAGATCACAGGATGTGGAGCCAAATGTGGGAAAAGGCAGTTCACAGCTGTAGGAAGGAAACAGTCAGATATGGAACTAATAATGTGTAAGCCACAAATGAGCATAGTTGGATAATTTTAAGCACATGCTTAGCTGTCCCAAGGTATAATAAAACGCTCAGCATGTTTTAATCAACAGTGCTCTGACTGTGCACATGCCAAGATGCAAAAACTCTATGGAAACGAGAACTTGTGCTTCAAATTGACAGGTTATCTATGCTTCTTCCTTCGAGAGCAGAACTCACGGCATGAAAGATCTGGGGCTGTGGTCTCTCTTGCCAACAGCTGCAGCCAGCAAGCCCCAAAATGAACATGTACTGGATCTCTTTGTCTCAAAGAAGCTCCTTCTATGTGGCGACATGAGGAGCAACTAACTGGAAGTACCATAGGAACAAAGATCCACCTTTCTCAAGTACCAAAATCTGAATTCTTTGAAGAGTGAAAATATTTTTATAACTCATTTGGTTGCAAACTCTAATCAAACCTGAACCTAAGACTGTTTTAATAGCTCTTTATAACTGATTTGATGGCAAAAACCTTACCTGAATGGATGTGAGAATATTTAGTCCTTATTTACTAGATGGAGTGTGACTCCACTTGTTTCAGTGAAGAAATACTATTGTGTGATTAGAGACTGGTGGCTCAGACATTACTAGGGTGTTGTATGTATGTAAAAATACAAAACGTATTACCTTTCTAAAATCTGAAAAATTCTGAATTCTAACATACATTTGTTACCAAGAGTTTTGGATAAAAGATTCCAGATCCATTATTAACATCACAGCTAATCATGTTACAACATGAAGTCAGAATCTGATACTCTCCAGCTAGATTCTCTCCAATTGTTTTCTGTCTTCACAATAGCCTACGACAGCAGTCCCCGACCATTTTGGTGCCAGGGACTGGTTTCGGGGAAGACAATTTCTCTATGGACTAGGGATGAGGGGGATGGTTCAGGTGCATTACATTTACTGCGCACTTTATTTCTATTACTATTACACCAGTTCCACCTCAGGTCACCAGCCATCAGATCTCAGAGGTTGGGGACCCCTGGTCTACAAAACTGCTATGCAAAGAAGACCCCAACACTGACATCACCTGGTAAGCCACTACAAATGCAGAACTGCAAGACCCAACTCTCATCTCTGAATCAGAATCTGCAGTTTCACAAGATCCCCAGGTGATGTGCATGCATCTGAATGCCCAGAAGCACTGACCTCTAAGACCCTAGCTGATTTGTCCTCCTTATTTGATAGAGTTCATCTCCTACTTCTCTCCCCCTCACCCACTCTTGGACAGTCTCTCTGGTTTCCTTGCCATTCATCAAACACACAAGGAAACTCCCACCTAGCTGTTCCCTGGGACTGGAATGCACTCCCCAAAAGAATCTCTGTTGACTTGCTCCTTTACGTGCTTCAGTTCTTTCCTCAAAAGTCACCCTCTAAGTGATGCCTTCCCTGTCACCCTAACTAAAACGCTCAAATCCCCCTGACAATTTACATTCTCTTTTCATTGATTGTCATTGTATTCTTTCTCTTTAGCCCATATCAATACCTAAAACAGTAACATTTTGCCAAATTGTGTTGGTTTTTGTCTCTTTCCACTAGAATGTAAACTTCGAGAAGGAAGGGATTCTCTTGCCTGTTTTTCACACTGTTTTATCCTTAATGCCTAGAACAGCAATTCCTGGTGTGGTCTGTAGACCTCTGTGGATCACTGAGGCTCTTTTAGGGGGTACACAAGGTCAAGACTGTTTTCATAATTACACCAAGAAAGGTGCCTTTTCCACTGCACGGACGTTTACACTGGTAGTGCCAAAGCTCTGGTGGGTAAGAGAGCTGGTGCTGCGGCAGAGAACAATGCAGGGGCACCAAGCCGCATCCCCGTCTTTAGAAAGAATCCAGTTTCATTGGGAATGTCCCCGAACACTTGCTTCCTCAATCTTGACCCCTGTGTACATGCCTTTGTGATGAAACGGGAAGTACGCATAGGGTATATCTGCTGCTCACTGCAGCGTGACGCTGTCTTGAGGAAAAGTACACGTGAGATCATACAAGTTGTGAGCTGAACTAGCTGTAATTTTCATAGACACCGTTTCACTGGAAAGAATGACTAACAAACTATTCAGACTTGGGTATCAGGTGTCTATTTTCTTCAAAATGAACAATGTGAGCTTGTCACTTTGAGGAAAATAACAAAAAAGAGTCATAAAAATCCAAGCCTTCAAATGAAAATGAGAGTTTGGGGAAACTGGCGTTAATATTTAAAGACTTCTGTGATGAGATCAAGGGATGTTAAAGACTGATTTGTTAATACATTGTACAATGAAATCAAGCATGTATCTGCTGATACTTTTTAAGTTGTTTGTCTTTATACTTAGAAATGTCTCTTAACAGTAGGCTTACCTGGTGGCTCAGATGGTAAAGAATCTGCCTGCAATGCAGGAGACCCGTGTTCAATCCCTGGGTCAGGAAGATCCCCTGGAGAAGGAAATGGCAACCCACTCCAGTATTCTTGCCAGGAGAATCCCAAGGACAGAGGAGCCTGGCAGGCTATAGTCCATGCAGTCGCAAAGAGTCGGACACAACTGAGCGACCATCATTCACTCACTCACTCACAATGAAATGGGTTAACTTTTGGAAGATCTGTATAACTCAATGAGCAAATATTTTTGAAAAGACAAATGCGTGTCTTTTCAAGATCTCACACAGGTAAAAGATCCAATCAAAGCACAAGACAGGACAGCAGATTCTAATGTCACAAGAATACATAATGTTCATTGACATGGTTTCAAAGTCTACGTTACAACCTACCTTTACTTAGAAACTATCACTCATTAGGTTTTATAGTCATATCAAAGAATATCTATACCTATTTGAAAAGATTATTAAAATACTCCCCTTTTCAATTATTTATCTGTTATGAGGCCAGATTTTCTTAATACACTCCAATCAAAACATATTACAACAGATGATAGCAGCTATGGGCTTTCTACTTTTAAGCTAGACATCAAAAAACTGTAAAAATGTGAAAGAATGCCATTTTTCTATCTTAAAAAGTTTTTTTCGTAAAATTTTATTTATGCTAACATGTAATATGCTCTTATTTTTAAACCAAAAGATAATTTTTTAATTTATTTTCAAATACAGTAAATGGAAATATATATAACCCACATAAAGACATGTTCTTCAATAATGTTTAAGTATGTAAATGGGTCCTGAGATTAAAAAGTCTGAGAACCACTGGCTAAAACTATGACTAGTAAATAGCAGTAAGTTTTGTTGCCCTGAATACTTAACAACGTGCTAGGCTCTTGTTAAATACTTTTACATTTATTTATGCCTCCCAACAACCTTATAAAGTAAGTACTATTGCTATCGCCATTTGATAGGTGAGAAAACGAGTACTTGAAAAAGATCAAGGCAGTTGTTTAAAGTCACAAGTAGCAGTCACTATTAGGTGACTTCAGATTTCACGTTCCTAACCATTACTGACACTGAAATAAAGGCATGCTGGGTTAGAAACAAGGCAAACAGTGCAAAGCCCGATGACGACTTTAAAAATACCAAAGCATAAGCAGCAGCCAAAATACACAGCCAAATGTGTGGGGACTGAAGAAAGGCAATCCAAGGAGGTTCATATGAGTAGAAGAAAGACCAGAATAACTTTTCAGAGGCAGAAATCAGATGTTTGAGAAAGTATTTCAAGTATAGCTCACAAGATTACAACCACCACCACTAGGCTGAAGAACAGACGATAAAAACCCTAAAGATGTCTATTCAGCTTTGAGACCACCTTCCAAGGATGGTACAGACAAGCTGATATCCCCTATGGTCAGGTTCATTCGTGATGCTGGTGAAGTCTTCTTGCTGTGGTTGAGCTCCCTGTTATCTCAAGCTTGACTATAACTTTCAATGAAATGTTTCAGATACTCATTAATGTTTCAGATACTCATTAAATCTACCCACCTCAAGAAACGCCTCCTCTACTACCCACCATAGGGTAATATCCTGAGGCTTCATCATTCTGACTGGGTTAGTGACAAGAAGGGCATTTAATGTCTGCATTTTACATAAGAGTCCTGTAAGGTCAAGAACGGTAATTCCTTTCCAACTTCAAATTGTCCTAAGCTAAAAATTCCTGGTAGAATATGCAGATATACGTTCTACAGTCTTGAAGCTTCTACAGCTTGTAATATTTAAACCATGATTCACTGGGCAGGGAGGGAGGAAGGAGATGAAGTGGGTGGCAGAGCAGTAAGCCTAGTTTTAGCAAAGCACCATTCAGACAAATACTGGAAGTTAGAGTGCAGGAAGTAAAGTGAGATCTCGGAACCATTCTCACTCTATTGAGAAGGAGGCCAAATGTCAGGCTAGAGTGGTTCACCAACATGTAATGTGTTCACTGCTGAGACTGTCAGGAATTAGGCTGTATAACCCTATCAGGAAAAAATTCTGACTCAGCTATGCATATAGAAGGCCAGAAATGGAAAATATAACTCTTGATATGTATAATATCCGCAGTAATGTAAACAATGAATTTATAAGTATAGCCTCAAAACTTTGAACAAAGAAGATTCTGAAAAGATCTAAATATACAAGGAATGATAAATGATGACTGACATTCTCTTTCTCGAGTCTTGTTTTCTTTTTGTATCAGTGAATACAAAAAGAAAATTATGAAGGCATTTCATAGCTTCACTAGTGACCAGAATTACCCTAACACTATTTTTGCCTGGAACCTTTCAGTTCCTCAACCACAAATTCTTCTACATGCGGTCATCAAAGTTATCAACAAAAATCTAAGTTTTAGAAAGAGAATGCTAGGTGAAGATGATTATGCTCACTGGTCTTTTCCAGGGCTGAGAGGGCTATCAGCCAATCACCGTGCCTCCTGTCCACCACAGCCCATGCTCTGACACACGGCATATGCAACTACGGTGACTCACGTTTTGCTAGATCGTAAGACAGAAAACATGTATATGAAACACATTTATTTGTGCTTTAGATTCCTCAGTGTTCTGCAGTCTTCTTGAATGACAGTGAAAGTGAAAGTTGCTCAGTCATGTCTGACTCTTTGCGACCCCATGGACTGTAGTCCATGGAATTCTCCAGGCCACAATACTGGAGTGGGTAGCCATTCCCTCCTCCAAGGAAACTTCCCAACCCAGGGAGCGAACTCAGGTCTCCTGCATTGCAAGCAACTTCTTTACCAATTGAGCCACAAGGGAAGCCCTCTTGCATGACAGTAATACACCAACTTGGGCCACTCAAAGCCAGTCACAGAACACAAATTTCTTAAGAAGGCCAAAAACCTGGAGCAGATGCTGACTATACATCCAACAAGGTCAAAAAAATTAATGACAGAAACAGTGTTCTGGGATATGTCTTTATAAACATATCAAACAAGGATGCCCAAGTCTTTACCACTGGGTTCTCAGGAGAAGATGAATGATACACTGTGTGCCAGGCCGGCCTGAGTTTCAGGATGACTGTGAGGACCGGCCCCACTCTTTGCTCCCAGGTATGGCAGTGCAGGGTACTTGTTACAAGTGTGGGCTCTGGGGGTTTGGAAACCTGCCTCTAGTAGCACTTACTAACTGTGAATCTCGGGCAAGTCAACTGGATAAATTAGTCATTATTATTATTAGCAAAAAAGTTTTAACTTGATTCCTTAGGTACTTGATAGTAAAGAAATTTCCAGAGACAGAAATATAGATAGTAAGACATCTTAAAGACATTCTTCAGAACATGTTATATGCCTTAATCTAAGCCATTACAGAGTAACATTCTTTTTTTGTCATTCCGCAATGAGCATTTCCCACACTACTAAGCATTTTCTGTAGAAATAATGGCAAACAGTTTAATAAAAGGGACTATTTGACGTAGTCAAAGCTGTCTAATTCTATTTCAGTCAACATTTATCTGACAGGATTTCAACCCTCATGCATATGACAATTGTACGTAGATGGCATATATAAAAAATATATGGCATATCCAACAACTGTACATATCTATATGAATATACATACATACATGTATATATAAAACATCAAGCATGAGACAGGAAACAGTGGGAAAATAGGTACTGGGTAAAACCTTAAGAAGAAATATGAGTTAAAAGCAGTACAAGAGATTTCTTACATGAAAATAGCTAGAGCTCAAAGAAGTCCAACCAGCTCTACTGGGAAGTGAGGACCACCATGCTAATACTTAGAAGTCTCTCAAACTACCCTACTTTAAAGAATGTTCCAAAATGTCCTTATTTAAAAGACATCAATTCTTTTTTCCCCCAATTATACTTCAGAACTCAGAAAAAATGCTGTGTTAATGTCCAACATACTTCAGACATGAAATGTTATAGTCCAAGTTCTACCAAAATGAAAAAGGAGATGATCAGTTTATTTAAGATATCTAAATAGAGTTTTCTTTTGTAACTCCAGACTTGATGCACTTTCTAATAAGCAATATCATGTTATTCAAAAAGCAGACTGAGTGATTTATGTCATGCAGCTGTGAACAAGCATTTTGTTTAAAGTACTGTCTACATGCTTTACTGCACTAACATTGTTAGAATGCCCTCAAGGATGCCGAACACTAGGAATTGGAGAACAAAAGGTCATTGTCACTGGAAAATGACAAAAGACTTATCAGATTCAAACCAGCATCTACACAGAGAAATGACAGCAATGGATAACATTTTCATGTGCCTTTATCAGTCTGTAATTACTTATCTCTAACCAGACTTTAAATTCTTATATCATAACAAAAATATATGAATTTTTACAGATCACAAGTGACAAATCAAACTGTCTTCTCATAAATTTTTAAATATTTGGCACACTCTGAAAAGTCAGTGCAAATATGCAAGTTGTAAATTATTTCCCAGCAACCATGAAATGCCAAAAATAGAGGTAAAGTAATATAAATCTCACTTATATCATTAACATCTACACATAATACATGAGACTGGCTTCTTTCATGTATATAATATATATATATGGGAAGTAAACATCATGCAAAATGCCAGACTGGATGAAGCACAGGCTGGAATCAAGACTGCTGGGAGAAATATCAATAACTTCAGATACGCAGATGACACCACTCTTATGGTGAAGAGGAACTAAACAGCCTCTTGATGAAGGAGAAACAGGAAAAGTCAAAAAGCTGGCTTAAAACTCAACATTCAAAAAACTAAGATCATGGCATCTGGTCCCATCACTTCATGGCAAATAGATGGGGAAACAATGGAAACAGTGACAGACTTTATTTTCTTGGGCTCCAAAATCACTGTAGATGGTGACTGCAGCCATGAAATTAAAAAGATTGCTCCTTGGAAGAAAACCTATGACAAACCTAGACAGCATATTAAAAAGTAGAGACATTAATTTGCCGAAAAAGGTTTGTCTAGTCAAAGCTATGGTTTTTCCAGTAGTCATGTACAGGTGTGAGAGTTGGACCGTAAGGAAAGCTGAGCCCCAAAGAATTGATGCTTTTGAACTGTAGTGTTGGAGAAGACTCTTGAGAGTCCCTTGAACTGCAAGGAGATCAAACCAGTCAATCCTAAAGGAAATCAGTCCTGAATATATATTGGAAGGACTGATGCTCAAGCTCCAATACTTTGGCCACCTGATGTGAAGAACTGACTTATTGGAAAAGACCCTGATGCTGAGAAAGATTGAAGGCAGGAGGAGAAGGGGACGACAGAGGATGAGATGGTTTGATGGCATCACCGACTCGATGGACATGAGTTTGAGCAAGCTCCAGTTGTTGTTGATGGACAGGGAAGCCCGGCGTGTTGCAGTCCATAGGGTCTCAAAGAGTTGGACATGACTGAGTGACCGAACTGGACTGGAAACAATTTCAGGAAACTTGAGTTCTCATACAAAACATATGTCTGTAATCTTACAGAAAATGTTCTTGGTTTTCTATGTAAACAGGCTGTAAGAAATGATAAAAATGACACAGAACATATTGACACAAGCTGGATCGCCCACTGAGGTTAACTATTAAAACAAACTCACCTAATACATAACAAAAACAATTTCTCAATTTTATTGGTAAATGTAATATTTTCTGAAAGCATGATGAGTTCTGAAAAAAAAAAAAACCCTGATGATAAACAAATGCATGTTATTAAATTCACCATTTTATTACTCTATGCTCAGCAGTAAAATGCTGATACAGTCAGAAGCAAGCTAAACTAATAATTTAAGAATATGTATGTATAGTATAAATGCAAGTGTCCTCACTAAAAGGAAAGCGTATTGAGGGGGAAATCGTTCTTTTTTCATCTCTTTGGGAGACAAATTTTCATTTCTGTGATTTATTTCCTCTATTTTTTTTTACTTTGAAAATATCCAAACCTACAAAAAAGCTGAAAGAATGGTATGGGAACAGTATTGCATCTTTCATTTAAATTGACGAATTGTTAAACATTCTGCCCCTCGGTTACCTCCTTCTCCCTCTTCTCTCTATATATACCTCTCCAAAGCAACTTCAGAGTAAGCTGCGAGGATCACAAAACTTCACAGCATGTATCTCTTAAAAATAAAAAAATTCTCCTACCCAACCACAATATCATTGTCACATAAAATTAATTAACCCTCTGTGAGCCAGGAAAAAAGTCAACACTTTACTATCCAGGTTCATGAAACTTGACTTTTCTACATTTAAGTCATTGTATGAAAAATTTATAGACATAAAAAGGATGGTAGAAAAACAACATATTGGAAGTTTAATAAACATTTAAACATGCAAGCCCACATTTTATTCCATCTTTTCTCTTTTGAAAATAATATGGCCAAAATAGGCAGCATTCTTTCAATGCAGCCAACTGCTCACCAACTGTTGTGCGTGAACCTGTGACATACCCACTTTGTAAGTACCGATTCCAGGTTTTGTGTCTAATGGATTACAGCTTACCACAGCTCTGGTTCTTCTTGCACTTACACTGCCAAAGTGCAATAAAGATTTCACATTTCAGAAGCATTTTGTTAATGTCCTAGCTTATTATATTTCTGGTTTTTCCTCTTGCACTTGCATATTCAAAACGTAACACTTTTGAAAACCTGGACAGCTCAAACATTTTGTCAAAGAGAAGAGAGCCATCTTCTTTGCTCCACGACAGCAAAACATTTTCCTATTTAGGTTTACAGAAACTAATTTAAATGGCCAAGCCAATAAATGTGTTCACTTCTACATCACTTATTTCCTTCCAGTCACTTTTATGAACACACCTGCCTTAGGTATCTGTCCACTTAAGAACTGTATCAGGTATACTCTGGTTCAAAAATATCATGAAAGATGAAAAAATAATGTCAATTATCCATACAGATGGCTAACAAACACATGAAAAGATGCTCAACATCACTCATTATCAGAGAAATGCAAATCAAAACCACTATGAGGTACCATTTCACGCCAGTCAGAATGGCTGCGATCCAAAAGTCTACAAGCAATAAATGCTGGAGAGGGTGTGGAGAAAAGGGAACCCTCTTACACTGTTGGTGGGAACGCAAACTAGTACAGCCACTATGGAGAACAGTGTGGAGATTCCTTAAAAAACTGGAAATAGAACTGCCTTATGATCCAGCAATCCCACTGCTGGGCATACACACTGAGGAAACCAGAAGGGAAAGAGACACGTGTACCCCAATGTTCATTGCAGCACTGTTTATAATAGCCAGGACATGGAAGCAACCTAGATGTCCATCAGCAGATGAATGGATAAGAAAGCTGTGGTACATATACACAATGGAGTATTACTCAGCCATTAAAAAGAACACATTTGAATCAGTTCTAATGAGGTGGATGAAACTGGAGCCTATTATACAGAGCAAAGTAAGCCAGAAAGAAAAACACCAAAACAGTATACTAACGCATAGATATGGAATTTAGAAAGATGGTGACAATAACCCTGTATACGAGACAGCAAAAGAGACACTGATGTATAGAACAGTCTTATGGACTCTGTGGGAGAGGGAGAGGGTGGGAGAATGGCACTGAAATATGTATAATATCATATATGAAACGAGTCGCCAGTCCAGGTTCGATGCACAATACTGGATGCTTGGGGCTGGTGCACTGGGATGACCCAGAGGGATGGTGTGGGGAGGGAGGAGGGAGGAGGGTTCAGGATGGGGAACACATGTATACCTGTGGCAGATTCATTCTGATATATGGAAAAACCAATACAATATTGTAAAGTTAAATAAAATAAAATTTTTAAAAATGTCAATTATTTTTAAATTAGCAAAATGGGATGGTCCAGAGTCTTGCTGCAAAATATGACGCAACGAAATCCTTCCTATCAAATGACTAACTGAATTTAAATACAGTATTCCCTTTTCTCCTTTAGACACATATTGATCATTGTCAACTTTAAGGGTTGAAAAAAATTCACCTAACACGTTAGTTGGCAAAGTTTTTCTGTAAGGAGTCAGTATGTTTGGCTTTACAAGCCAAATCAACTCTCTCTCAACCATTATAGTGGAAAAGTAGCCATGGACAATGTGTAAACAATGGGCATGGCTTTCAGTAATACTTCACTAATAAAAAAAGATGGTAGGCCAGCTCTCTGACCCTGGACCTTGGCTATCATCACTGAGTCATTTATACTGAGATTTCTTCTGTATGATAAGTTTAACCATCATCATTAGAGTCTAGAGTGCTTTTATTTATCTGATTTATCTAATAACTGTGATAAGTTGTCCTCTGTCAAAACATTTTGAAATATCTTTGCCATAATAAGCTGAAAATAAAAATTCTAAACTTTCAACGGTGTTCAGTGAAATGTGCACAATGAAATTTTAACAAAACACACCACAAAGATAGTGTCACCGAGCTTCATCTATACTTCCTTGAAAGATGATGCAACACTGCTACCTCACCAAACTTGAGTCCACTCGCCTGCCACAGGCAAAAGCCAGTCTACCGACACTGGGTTGTGGTGAAGGAAAAGTAGAGCACGTATGTCAGGGGACCAGTCAGGGAGAACAGGAAGCTAGTGCTCTAAAGGCCTCAACTCCCCGATGGCTTTCAGAGAAGGTTTTTTTAGAAGGCAATATTTGGGATGAGGGTTGCAGTATGTGGACTTTTTCTGACTGGCTGGTGGTGAGGTTACAAGTTGATGTTTCTAGAACTGCAATCATCCATCCATCCAGTCAGTCTGGGGTCTAGTGCTTGTGGTCAGCATGTAGTCATCCTCCTCCACCTGGGTGCGAGTGCAAATTCTGCAGAACAACTCATAGCTATGTGTCAGACTGCTGTGTATACCCTATGAGAAGTAACTGGGACTCTGCTTTCCTTTGTTTCTGCATTCCATCACTTCTCTAATTAGTAACTGCTTTGGTCTGCTCTTTGGAACTCTGGGAAGGCCTAGGAGACTAAAGTCTTTTTCTACAAATAAGAAATGGGGAAGAAAGAGGGGCTTTTGTACCCAGGAGGGCCCAAACAAGGTCCTGCTCAGTTTTAATGCTTTGGACAATGCAATGAGAAAACCAAAGGATACCAAGAAAAACAAAGGTCTGTCTAGTCAAAGCTGTGGTTTTTCCAGTAGTCATGTACAGATGTGAGAGTTGGACTATAAAAAAAGCTGAACACCGAAGAATTGATGCTTTTGAACCATGGTGTTGGAGAAGACTTTTGAGAGTCCCTTGGACTGCAAGGAGATCAAACCAGTCAATCCTAAAGGAGATCAGTCCTGGATATTCATTGAAAGGACTGATGCTGAAGCTGAAACTCCAATACTTTAGCCACCTGATGTGAAGAACTGACTCACTGGAAAAGACCCGGATGCTGGGAAAAATTGAAGGCAGGAGGAGAAGAGGACAACAGAGAATGAGATGATTGGATGGCACCATCAACTTGATGGACATGAGTTTGAGCAAGCTCTGGGAGCTGGGGATGGACAGGGAAGCATGGTGTGCTGCCGCAGTCCATGGGGTTGCAAAGAGTCAGACACAGCTGAGCGACTGAACTGAACTGAACACAGGTGACGATTCATACTTCCCACTGTGTCCCATTAAGACACATATCCATTCTGTAAATGCTAATTCCAAGCTTCAAATACATCTCTAATCAGTGCCAGTTTATCATTATCATTCTGGTTCTTCTTCTTGCCCTGTATTTGTCAAAATGCAGTTAAGAGCCTAGATTTCAAATACATCTCAAATAAATTCTAGCTAGTTGGAAATGTAGTTAATGACATACAGTAATTTGAAACTATTCACAGCATAAGCATACTATCTCCTATCCTGTTAGACTGGCTACAACAATAAAATGTTCTCAAAATACCCTGGAAATCAAAATGGTATGTAAACTTTAGTGACTCCAGAGATGAAAATTTATATTACCATCAGATAAAATTTCATCTATCCATTCACCCACCAAACATGTATCAAGTACCAACTACTGATGGGACCTTGGTCTATATTTTATAGAAATAAATAGGAGTAAGACACTGTTCCTGTATTTGAGAATTCCATCATTTACGTCTAAAGAAAATTTAAAAAATCATAAAGCTGTTTGAGAAATGCTAGAATAGAGTTGCTAATGGATACCAGGAAAGCCAATTTCAAGCCCAGACTTTGCCATGTACTAAATTTTACGAAAATCCACAGTACATTTCAGAGAGGATTCAGTGGAGTTACAATGAAAGAAACAAAACTATTAAGTGATGTATAAAGAGGTATTATTATAAACCATAATAACTTAATTCTTGATACACAGAGTAGTTATTTCATTCACTAAAATACTCAAGAGCAATAGGAGATTTTGTGGATTATAAACTAAGTATTCATGTTAAAAGAAGGTGAGATCAACTTAATAATATCACTCAAGCCAGAATCTCAGTCCTCCATTCCTTTTTTCCTACATTCGACCCAAGAAATCTGTCTAGTGGCAGGCTCTGGTTACCTGTAGCCCAAGAGGGTACAAAGCAACATTTAGGATACACACAGGATTAACATGGTACACCTTTTCACAGCAATTGTATGCCAAGATTTAAAATTCTGAGATTTCTGCATTACCAGCTGATTCATGCTTTTCCCTGGGGGACACAGAAGTTATGAAAGTCCTTAGAGCAGTAATGTCTCTATACAAAAACAAAACAAACTGGAACTGCTGGCACTTTCATGTTATTAGGGGATTATTCTTACTGTCACGTCTAAGTGAACTGAATGAAACTAATGCTCTGAGGCTAGTAACACTGACCAACACAACTTCTGCCATCATCATTTCACCAAGAGGGAAATATCCAACACCAAGATTTAGAAGGAAATAGAAGGTTTCACCCTAGGAATGAATGTTTGGTTGGTATTCTTATTTACTTGATATGCAAAAAAAAAAAAAAAGCCCCACCCCCTACATATCAGTTAAATTTCCTGCTGCAATTGCATTTAATCAGGTTTGTAAGCACTACATTTAGTTCTATTTTTCGGACATTATGAGTCTCCATAACATAAAAACTCCTGAGGTCCTGTTGTTTGCATGTGAAATGTTACAGCCTTTATTTATTTTTATTTTAAAACTGTTTTCAAATGGGACCATGCATCACTGGTTAAAAAGAAACAGGTTGACTAATTAAGCTTAAAGTACACTGGAAAGTACAAATGATTTTTTAAAAAGGAATTCACATGAGGAATAGCTGGTTTCCTAACCTTAGAGATGATTAGGGTGCTGTTTTTTTCCAACCACAACTAATGAATCAGTAATAGTTAGCGGTCATCATCCAAAAAGCACATGATATATTAAAATAATGATTTTTTTAATGGGCAAACTGTTGTGAATTAGCAAATGAGCCTAAGCCTTTATGTTTTTTATATAAGAAATATCTGCAGTGAAATTAATCACTCTTCCAGGGATTTGTAATTAAGTAAATTTTGAAGGAAAAGCCCCAAAATATATTTTGCAACTAAACAGAAGATACATCTTAGGTGGGAACAGTAAATTAAGAAGCTCAATGTGAAACTAATTTTAAAATTGAAAACTGCTTACTACTTCCATACAGGTCACCTTGGACGTGAAATGTGGCCAAATTTTGTCCCTTGGATATAGGCTAATCCAGCTCTGGCAAGAGGAGAGACTCAACTGGAGAAAGGTGTCACCATCAAATGATATCTTGAATGTACTCTAAGATCTATATAAGCAACTGACTGAAAAAACTAATCTGGCTCTTTAACGTCAAGCTGGATAAGAATGCTGATAATTTGGTCTTTGTTCATATATTTATAATAACATCATCTAAGTAGACATGTCATTTTGCAAAGCGTTGGATGATAAGACAGAAGTTATGAGGTAAACTAAAAATGTCCACAGGCATACATGCAAGAGACTGGAAGATGACAGGTAAAATTATATGAAGATTCTCAGCATCAAGGACATTAAGCACTTCAGAAACCACTGTATCATTCATAGCAGCAGTATCTTTTTGTCACAGAAAACACCTCTTTAACAAACATTTTCATATGACAAAGCAATTTAACTTCTCAGCAAGGTCACACCTACCAAAACTCCCACTAAGTACAAAAACATTGCCCAGGCTATTCAGCATCCCTCCTATGACTGCCTAAACGTATCTCACAAAGCAATAAAAAAAAAATTCCTCCCATTTGTGTTAACAAATTTATATATGAGTCTGAGCACTCCTTAATTCAATGCAGTGACAATTCCAAATATGACAGCCAGTTCATTAGCATCTGTCCATTAACTAAGATGACACCACGCTTATGGCAGAAAGCAAAGAGGATCTAAAGAGCCTTGATGAAGGTGAAAGAGGAGAGTGAAAAAGCTGGCTAAAAACTCAAAAAACATTCAAAAAACTAAGGTCATGGCATCCAGCCCCATCACTTCATGGCAAATAGATGGGCAAACAATGGAAACAGTGACAGACTTCATTTTCTTGGGCTCCGAAATCACTGTGCTTGGTGACTGCAGCCATGAAATTAAGACATTGCTTCTTGGAAGAAAAGCTATGACAAACCTAGACAGCATATTCAAAAGTAAAAAGCAGAGACATTACTTTGCCAACAAAGGTCCATACAATCAAAGCTATAGTTTTTCCAGTAGTCATGTATGGATGTGAGAGTTGGACAATAAGGAACGTTGAATGCCGAAGAACTGATGCTCTCAAACTGTGGTGTTGGAGGAGGCTCTTGAGAGTCCCCTGGACAGCAAAGAGATCAAACCACTCAATCCTAAAGGGAATCAGTCCTAAATATTCATTGGAAGGACTGATGCTGAAGCTCCAATACTCTAGCCATCTGATGAGAAGAACCAACTCATTGGAAAAGACCCTGATGCTGGGAAAGATAGAAGGCAGGAGGAGAAGGGGACAAGAGAGGATGAGATGGTTGGATGGCATCACCAACTCAATGGACATGAGTTTGAGCAAGCTCTGGGAGATGGTGAAGGATAGGGAAACCTGGCATGCTGCAGTCCCTGGGGTCACAAAGAATCAGACACAACTAAGCGACTGAACAACAACAAATTAACAAAGGAAAACAATAATAACATGTACTGATGATATGAAATAACATTAAAAAGTCAAAATATCAAAACTCACACTAATTTTTAAGAGACAACATTTAGTTCAAAGAAATGCCAAGCTTATGGTTGTACCAGATTATGAGTCACAAACATTTCCCAGCAACCCCTAACCCCACCCATTTGTCCTCGGCCTCTGGTTCCAAGTGTGAAAAGCCCCGGGTGAGGCTGTGTTGCTGCAGGTCCCTTCTTCTGCAGGCAACAGCATTACCTGCACCTGTTGTTAAGGTCTTTTAGTAATTTTAAAGGGACAGTTACATGCCAGGAAATACCATGCTCACTTTTACAATTTTATAATTTAAAATATATTTTTAAAATACAGTGTTTCTCCGCATATACAATTCCTTCCCCATCTATGAGATTCAAAAGCATTTTACCTGGTTGAACTGGACTCTACACTTAAGACTTCGGTGTAAAAGAGCATTTCATCATCACCACCACAAAGAAAAAATGCTATCTAAACAAGGCAAAACTAAATTTATAGTGTTAGCCATTTAGAACAGTGATAAACTCTGGAGAGACAGGAGGGGCCAGAGGGGGAAGGGTTCTGAAGGAGACTAGGATGTTGACAATGCTGTATTTCCCGACCCAAGCAGTCATTACATGAGTATGTTCATTCTGTAATAATTCATCAAGCTTATGACATCCATCTGTTACTATTTTATCTGTGTATTTTACTTAGATGTGCTTATTATTGTATATTTTTCTGTGTGTATATATTTTAGATATATATGTATTATATGACACTTTAAAATGGAAAAAAAATCCTTAAGGAATAAATATGGCTCCTTAGTGTTCCACTGCTATTAGTATAATGTCAGTAGTTCTACTAACTAAGTAGAACTGGATAAGAGGGTGCAATAATTATCTGGAGCAGTGTTGGTCATGGGCCAGAAAAATCTCAGGGCCAAAAATCTCAAACTTAAACAGGCCGCTGTTAGAGATTAGAAGAAGAAATGAATAAAATATATCTAAATCTGGAATAAAGCTTTAGAATTCATGCATTCAGAAAAAAACAAAACAAAAAACAAGTCAGTCAACCAACTGAAAAGACAGATTCTTTCCTTGACAATTACATCCACGTCTACAACTCCTAAAGATGTGATGGGAAAGACCCACAAAGAACACATTTCAATTTGAACTATTTTTCACATGGTCTCAAATATGGACTATGAATTTAAAGACAGTAAAAGAGAAATTTTTTATTGTTTGATTTTTTTTTCCATTTTCGGAGGTTCTTTAGAATTCAATTCTAGGAAAAAAACTGGAAATAGGCACACATGAAATCACATCTTCATTTCATCAATGAAAAAAACAATCAAAGCACTTTAAAAATAAAATCTTAAGATTACAGTATTCAAAGATGCCAACAGATAAATCAGCCCTGGTGCTGTGTGTACATCTCTTACATCGGTTCCCATATTACATTTCTCTGACCAACATGTCTCAGGAAGTTCCTCAGCTTAAACTAATTTAGCTTAAATTCAATGTTTACATAAATTCAATGAAAATTACTGGACTTTAAAGAGATGGTGTTATATAATCAGTTTTTAAAGGAGATCTTGTGCAAAACAGTGTGATGTAAATGATGGCAACCTGAAACCAAATACTAAATCCTTGATACAGGAAAGGGCAAGCTGACAAAGGAATGTGCAGCCTACCCACGGCACACACTCATTATGCAAGCTTAGCAGCCGGCACGTATGATAATTGTTTTAAAAAAATCCTTAGTGATTCTTTCTCTATATAAAAAAGACTCTTTCTTCACAAACCTTCATTTGAATGGTAAAAAATGACTAGTTTCCTAACCATCTAAAATATCTGATGAAAAGCTTCAATTAAGATTTTCCAAGTTTGACAATTTTCAACAGAAAATCCTTTTACTGTTTTTATTTCACGATATGCCTTTGATGCCTTTGATTCTACTGACTACTTTTATGATGAGGCTAAGAAAAATCAGACCAGTGGACTGCTATAAGACCTAAACCTAATTTGCTCTAAATTTCACTGGATATACTTTCTTGTCTCAGTCTTTTATAAATATAGCTCTTTTCTCTGAAATTATGCACATGATTTCACAAAACAATAAATATAAAACTTGCCTTACCAACATCAACATAATTTCAATAACCATTCCCTAACAACATTAATGTAAACAGTAAGGATGTAAAACAGAACATACAAAAGGCACAGGAGTAAAAATGAAGTCGACTGCAATTCATATCACGACTGGGTAGATTCCTCCTGCTCTTCATTGCTCCACTTACTATATCTCACTTATAAGCAGAAATTCTAAACCATATTCCAATTACAACTTCTCTGTTTTTAAATAGAAAACAGAACAATGATTCTAGAATGATTACTAATGGCCAGCCAGGTCCTTATAGATATCAACAGTTTAAGACATCTAGAAACTCTGTATACACACTGGATGTGTCATAAATCACATACTAAAGAATCATGTATTTTTAAAAAAATAAGTGTGAATAAAAATACAGGCAAATGGAGTAAATGGAGGCAGCCCTTTGTATTACACAGATCCTAGGGTGTTTTCAAAAGAACCTTAAACCCTTCAGCAAAAACTCTTAGTTCCTATATTAGAAATGAGCATTTTGGAAAATGTTAAATTGAGGTTCATCAATTTTAAGGAGTTAAGCTTTCTGGAAATCTGAACTTCAGCATTCAAAATACATAAATATTTAGATGTTCCTTCTTAAATTGCTGCCAAATTTCTTTAACTTAAGGAAAAACTGAGGAAACAGGTTGGCAAGTGCCATCTTGTGGACTCCTTAAGAAATATTCTCACTCATTCATCAGTACAGCTACAGAAGCAAATCATTCTAAATATTCAATACAATATTAAAAATGTTCTCAATATTCAAAATGTTACTTTAAGTCAAAGTATTTGCTAAAGGCTAATTTTCCAGGGTCCAAATACCAGTAGTTGTAATGAAGTACATTTGTGAATTTGAGGTTAAGATCTTTCTTCTAAAGCACTTGGAGTTACAGCCAAACCATTACGTCGGATGTTAGCATCTTCATGAGTTAGGCTTGAAAGACATTAATATATTATGCAATAATGAAGCTTGAGAATTTTACATACCAAAGGAATTTTAAAAGCATTTAGTCAGTGGAGAAATAAGAATAATTCTCCTAATTTTGTAATGTAGCAAACAAAGTTTTAGGATAGTACCTTGCAAAGCAGAGGCTCTTTGTTGTTCATAAAAATATCGAGAAAGTTAACAAGAATTCTAAAGTTTAGGGGAATAAATACATCCACAGATTCAGAGTGTGTGTGTGTGTGTGTGTGTGTGTGCGCGTGCGTGCGTGCGTATGTGTGTGCGTGCGTGTGTGCGCATGCGTCTCATATGCAAAAGTTTACAAGCTTAATTTGACGTTAAGGTAAAAAGTACATGGGGGGAAAAAACCAAAAGACTAACGTGAAGGAAAATGCCCCAGAGTCATGTTCATATGATTATTTTTAGACTCAGAAACCATATAGTTTTTTCCATACATTAAAGGTGAAATATTAACACTGTAAACTTACATAGTGGCCTAGAGTTGCCTCACCACCAACCCCAAAATATATTTTCTTTGGCCCACCACAATTAGGAGTTTTATATCCACCAAAACTCTTTCTTATTAGAGCTTTATGAATGACAATTTACAACATGGGGCTTCCCAGGTGGTGCAGTGGCAAAGAATCCACTTGCCAATACAGGAGATGCAAGGGACATGGGTCTGATCCCTTGGTCGGGAAGATCCTCCTAGAGTAGGAAATGGCAACCTGCTCCAGTATTCTTGCCTTGAAAATTCCATGGACAGAGGAGCCTGGAGGGCTATAGTCCATGGGCTCACAAACAGTCAGACTCAACTGAGCACACACAAAACCGGGGAAAAGAATTTGAAAAACAGGTAAGAATTTGAAAAAAAAATAAATAAATACACGTGTATGTATATGTAAATCACTTTGCTGTACACCTAGAACACAACACTGTTAATCAACTATACTTCAATATAAAATAAAAATATTTTAAAATTTTATTTCATCAGAGAGTAGTAGTTTGGGGCTTCCCTAGCAGTCCAATGGTTGACTCCCCTTCCAATGCAGGGGGCATGAGTTCTACCCCTGGGTGAGGAAATAAGATCTCACATGCTATACAGCACGGTCAAATATATACCTATCATGTGTAAAATAGTTAGTAGGAAGCTCCTATATAACACAGGGAGCCCAGTCTGGAGCTCTGTGATGGCCCAGAGGGGTGGGATGGGGGAGCGTAGGGAGGCTTAGGAGGAGAGGGAATATACATAATTATGACTGGTTTGCATTGTTGTATGGCAGAAACATTGATGTAAAGCAATTTTCCAATTAAAAATTTTTTTAAGAATTGAAAAAAAGTCACCCCAAATTTTCAAAAAACTTCTAAAAAGGAAAAAAAAAGCTGTAGTTTGCATTGTAAAAGCGCTCCTATTTCTTGTTGGAAAAAAAAAAGTACCCATTTATTTTAAATGTAACCTTACTAATAAAAAAAAAAAAACTACTTGGGACAGATCTTTTGCAAATTATCCAACACTAGTACACATATCAATACTTTGGCCACCTCATGCGAAGAGTTGACTCATTGGAAAAGACTCTGATGCTGGGAGGGATGGGGGGCAGGAGGAGAAGGGGACAATAGAGGATGAGATGGCTGGATGGCATCACTGACTTGATGGACATTGAGTCTGAGTGAACTCTGGGAGGTGGTGATGGACAGGGAGGCCTGGCGTGCTGCGATTCATGGGGTCGCCAAGAGCTGGACATGACTGAGCGACTGAACTGAACTGAATACACATATCATACAATAATGTTCCTTCTTCTTCAGGTAACAGAAAATAGCTTATTATAGGACCTGAAAACACTGGATATTTTCTGTAGAGACTTATTACTAACTTTTGATGATGTGAAAATTACTTTAAAAAATCATTTTTAAGTTTTCAGATGTCTCTGTTTTCCCTCAAGTCAATTGTGATACTTGAACAAGATGAAAGGAGAAAAGTTTTGACTAGAGGAGTGAAGTCAAAAGGCACCTGGAGCTGAAGGAAGCCTCACAGGGGCAGACACTGGTCCCTCCTCTCACCATTCCCGAAGTTCTGCGAAAAGACTGAGTAGAAAAGAGAGCAGGAGCTCCCCCGTCTGGAGACACCGAAGAACAACAGGTGGGGGCAGAGAGCGGCGCAAGAAAGGCTTGTCTCTCTCCAGAGAACTACAGAGCCATCTGTCTGGAAAATTCGAGATGACAGGCCTCTGCCTCTAAGTATTTGGTAAGTCTCCTTACTGTACAGCAACCTCTGTTTCTTCCTTTCTTTTTATTACCATATTATTTAATCCATCTTGTTCTTTTTTCTTGTTCTTTATCCTTTTAAGTTCAACTCAAAGAGTGAACTGACAAGTTGAGAATCATTTATTATTCAGATTATAGAACTTAAAAGTCTCTGGTTCACTTTTAAACATTAGGAGTCGGAAAAAAACACATGAATTTTTCTTTTATGGCTCTCATCTTTAACAATATATTTTGCATACATATATAATGAGCACTTCTAAAATCTGAAAACATTAACAAATGTCATCTGAAGGCTTATATATGAAGGATCACCAAAAACAACTGATAAGAGTGGCAAAATCAATGTCATAAACAAATTTCACAACTAAATGAAGTATTACTGTCAATACATAAAATCTGTAAACCACTGACTTCACCTTTCTTTCTGGGTTTCGGCACATTCTGAAAAACAATCAGTAGCGTGAGCTTTTGAACTGCTTAGCGACTTCTATTCAGCAACTTTAGAAACACTTAATAAGCCAGTTTTTAAATGGCAGACCAATATGCAAACATCCTATGAACCTGGCAAATGCACCAAGGTCTGAAAAAGAACCTGAAAAAGTAGGGCTCTTCACCATCTCCTTGCTAATGGCTTGAGAAAGTCTAAAAGAGCAGAGAACACAGATGAAACCAGGAGAACTCATCACTTCTCTTACTCGAGAATGGTCTCTCCACAAGGACATTTCTGTTTTCAGGAGAATATGGACACAGTGCAACATTAAAGGACCGGCAAGCCAACCTGGATTAGCCAGCCCTGTGTTTGCAGAAACTACTGCTTAGTGCCCCTTCTCCAGGATTAAGATGATTTTTACAGAATACAAAGCAGTATAAATTTGACCAGAATTTCACCAAAAACTTCTGGGAAAAGTCATGCTACCAAAAGCAAACAATCATAATCAGTACTGCAGAAATACAAATATTTCTTCCTTTAAAGACTGAAAATAAGACCATCAGATAACAAAAATATGAGAGATTCTGAGATATGCTTACTATAAAGTATCATAAAGTTATAGAAAAAAATTAGAGACTGCTTTATGTTTCTACCCTGGATATTGTTAAACTACATAAGTACTGTGGTTTAAGAACTCTTTTATTCACTTAAATATTTTTTGAGTACCTACTGCATGTGAAGCAATGTGCCGAGCATGGGAAGGAGTACAGAAATGAGAATGCCTCTTCCTTTACAGAAACCATCAGCCTAGAAAAGATGTGATAAAGATACATAACTACTGTCAAATGTCACAGGAGATTCATGGATAAAATGATAGAGTTCAGAAGATGAAGGGATTTCTTTTGAATGGGTGGCAGGAGGTGGAGAGCCTGAACTGTGGTACTGAGAGAGCTGAATATAGAGAAGGAATAGATCAGAGGCTACTGCAAAGATCAAACTGAGAGTTAGCAGCTAACATGCACTAGAGACAAGGGAGAGAGGATGGAAAGACAAAAGCTAAGGATTTGGGGCTGGGAACGTGTGGAATTGGAAGTAACTACAGGAAATCCTGATAGAGATTTGAAGGGCATGGAAGAGCAGAGTTGGAGATGGAGAGTTGGGAATCACCCAGCCACAGGCACTGTGGAAGCCTAGATACTCCCAAGTGAGAAACGAAGGTCCATTCTTGAAAAGACGTGACGGGGAGCAAACGAGAGAGAGCTGAGGAACAGTGAAAGACAAGAAAAGAATAGTTGGAGAATACAATGCTTGAAAGATGAGAAAAAACATTTAAAGAAGACAGAGGCAATCGAAAACAGCAAACGGTGCAAAGATCAAACAGGATGACTAAGGAGAAGCCACTGTTGACTGGCTACGAATTGATAAAGCACTGCCAAACAGAAGCAGAATGTAAGGTTGTGAGAGGAGGCTCTTCTTGACCAAACTTTAGTTAGGCTCCTCTAAGACTTCCCTGGTGGCTCAGACGGTAAAGCGGGAGACCCAGGTTCGATCCCTGGGTCGCGAAGATCCTCTGGAGAAGGAAATGGAAACCCACTCCAGCACTCTTGCCTGGAAAATCCCATGGACAGAGTAGCGGACAGAGGAGCCTGGTAGGCTACAGTCCATGGGGTCCCAAAGAGTTGGACATGACTGAGCGACTTCACTTTCACTTTCTAAGCCCATTTGTTAAGGGCTTAACCTTGACCCCCAGCCTTGTCAGGCCTGCACTGCCCAGTTTAAGCAAGAATTCTAAGTCACTTTAGAAAGAATCCCCCACCCTTGATATCCAATCCCTCCTGATATCTTAATCAAATTCCTTGCCCCTCACTCTTGATATCTGACCACCTGGCCTGCCCTCAGCAAGATCCTGTTAGGTCAGTTTAACAGGAACTCCCCCTACCCTTGGTTCCTCTTAGTAATTCTCCATCCACTGACCACCCCCCACCAACCTGCTCCTTGACTTATAAAACCCCACTTGTTCTCATATTCAGAGTTCAGCCTCATCTCTCTTGCCTACTGTCATGGTCTTGACACCCACTGCAAATAGTCTTGATGAAAGTCTTCCTTGTTGTTTTAAGTGTCAGAACAGTTTTTCCTTTCACAGTTGTCAATCTTTTTTCACTAGAGAATGAATGACATTCACAAATGCCTTATAATCAATTATGATAAAATACAGTGGCTGGGAAGAGAGGGTATAGAGGAGAGTGAAAGAGCAGTTGTGCAGAAAGAAGAGGTGGGGCACATCAAAGCCGTTTGAATAGATCTCTGGTAAGAAGGCCAATAAAAACTCAGGACTGCTTGCAGTGTGAGGGTTCCAACGTCAAGGAAATGCTTTCTCCAACGGAACAGGAAAGCACAGCGGTCATCAGGAGGAAACCACCCAGGATTCAGGGGAGAGGAAGAAACTGATACAAGACAAGAGAAAAAGGAATGCCCACGCTCACTATTTTCAATCCCCTTGCATTGTATTCTTCTGGAAACCACCTCAAATTCTTTCTTGAACAATGAGAGGTATTAATAAGTAATAAACAAAGTTTTCTTTTAAATCTTTCCACTTAAAAATATGAATGCTGAAACTGTTGTTTTTATCTGCTCTTCTAATAAATACACCAAAACTAACAGGAATGTTCCTGTAGCACACAAATTTATGATTATGAGAAAAAGATAATACTCTTTTTATCTTCAGACTTCTAAAAGGTTGTTAGCCATTTTCATACTGAATTTCGATTCAATTCCAATTCAATTTGATTATGTTCCCTACTGTGAGGGTAAAACATGAACAAACCAAGCTAAATTATGTACAACTCTTTTGTACTATTGAAACGAAAATGAACAATAGTTTAATGAACTAGAATTTGTTATCTAATTATACCAAATAATTTAAAACATCTGCTGGTGGTTAGTAATACTATAGTTAAATCTCAAAGAATCTGCTCCTAGAGAGATTTCCATTTTATCCAAGCCTCTGTGAGCTTTCAGTTGGGGATTCCATATTAAGAGTGTGGAATCAAGGGATGGTATAACAATTTATTTTTTTTAATTAACAAATGAACAAAAAATTATGAAAAATAGAGGGTGGACATCATATATATTTGGGCCTGAAAATTCACTTCCAAATACAATAAATATAGTAGACTACTGTAACATCGAACATGCATTCAAACATTTCTTGCTGAGCTATTAAGTAGTCAGGCTGTCTGAGGAGGCCTTACAAATAGCTGTGAAAAGAAGAGAAGTGAAAAGCAAAGGAGAAAAGGAAAGATATAAGCATCTGAATGCAGAGTTCCAAAGAATAGCAAGGAGAGATAAGAAAGCCTTCCTCCATGATCAATGCAAAGAAATAGAGGAAAACAACAGAATGGGAAAGACTAGAGACCTCTTCAAGAAAATTAGAGAGACCAAGGGAACATTTCATGCAAAGATGGGCTTGATAAAGGACAGAAATGGTATGGACCTAACAGAAGCAGAAGATATTTAGAAGAGGTGGCAAGAATACACAGAAGAACTGTACAAAAAAAGATCTTCATGACCAAGATAATCACAATGGTGTGATCACTCACCTAGAGCCAGACATCCTGCAATGTGAAGTCAAGTCGGCCTTAGGAAGCATCACTACAAACAAAGCTAGTGGAGGTGATGGAATTCCAGTTGAGCTATTCCAAATCCTGAAAGATGATGCTGTGAAAGTGCTGCACTCAATATGCCAGCAAATGTGGAAAACTCAGCAGTGGCCACAGGACTGGAAAAGGTCAGTTTTCATTCCAATCCCAAAGAAAGGCAATGCCAAAGAATGCTCAAACTACCGCACAACTCATCTTACATGCTAGTAAAGTAATGCTCAAAATTCTCGAAGCCAGGCTTCAGCAATATGTGAACTGTGAACTTCCTGATGTTCAAGCTGGTTTTAGAAAAGGCAGAGGAACCAGAGATCAAATTGCCAACATCCGCTGGATCATGGAAAAAGCAAAAGAGTTCCAGAAAAACATCTATTTCTGCTTTATTGACTATGCCAAAGCCTTTGACTATGTGGATCACAAGAAACTGTGGAAAATTCTGAAAGAGATGGGAATACCAGACCACCTGACCTGCCTCTTGAGAAACCTATATGCAGGTCAGGAAGCAACAGTTAGAACTGGACATGGAAAACAGACTGGTTCCAAATAGGAAAAGGAGTACATCAAGGCTGTATATTGTCACCCTGCTTATTTAACTTATATGCAGAGTACATCATGAGAAACACTGGGTTGGAAGAAGCACAAGCTGGAATCAAGATTCGCTGGGAGAAATATCAATAACCTCAGATATGCAGATGACACTACCCTTATGGCAGAAAGTGAAGAGGAACTAAAAAGCCTCTTGATGAAAGTGAAGGAGGAGAGTGAAAAAGTTGGCTTAAAGCTCAACATTCAGAAAACTAAGATCTTGGCATCTGGTCCCATCACTTCATGGCAAATAGATGGGGAAACAGTGGAAACAGTGCCAGACTTTATTTTTTTGGGCTCCAAAATCACTGCAGATGGTGACTGCAGCCATGAAATTAAAAGATGCTTACTCCTTGGAAGGAAAGTTTTGACCAACCTAGACAGCATATTAAAAAACATAGACATTACTTTGCCAACAAAGCTCCATCTAGTCAAGGCTATGGTTTTTCCAGTGGTCATGTATGGATGTGAGAGTTGAACTGTGAAGAAAGCTGAGCGCCGAAGAATTGAGGCTTTTGAACTGTGGTGTTGGAGAAGACTCTTGAGAGTCCCTTGGACAGCAAGGAGATCCAACCAGTCCATCCTAAAGGAGATCAGTCCTGGGTGTTCATTGGAAGGACTGATGCTAAAGCTGAAACTCCAATACTTTGGCTACCTCATGCGAAGAGTTGACTCATTGGAAAAGACTGATGCTGGGAGGGATTGGGGGCAGGAGGAGAAGGGGACGACAGAGGATGAGATGGCTGGATGGCATCACCGACTTGATGGACATAAGTTTGAGTAAACTCCGGGAGTTGGTGATGGACAGGGAGGCCTGGCGTGCTGCAATTCATGGGGTCGCAAAGAGTTGGACACGAATTAGCGACTGAACTGAACTGATACATCAATGATGGTGAAAGTGAAAATTGCTCAATCTTGTCCAACTCTTTGTGACCCCATGGACTATACAGTCCATGGAATTCTCCAGGCCAGAATACTGGAGTGGTTAGCCTTTCCCTTCTCCAGGGGATCTTCCCATCCCAGAGATCAAACCCAGGTCTCCCACACTGCAGGTGGATTCTTTACCAGCTGAGCCATAAGGGAAGCCCAACAGTACTGGAGTGGGTGGCCTATCCCTTCTCCAGTGGATCTTCCCAATCCAGGAATTGAACTGGGGTCTCCTGCATTGCAGGTGGATTCTTTACCAACCGAGCCATGGGGGAAGCCCTCAACAATGCAGTGGTTGTTAAAGACAGAAGAAATACACAGCTTTCCCATTAGAGAACTTCATCTAATGGGTTACACAGGGGAATACAAGCTAACCATTATATCACATGATAAGGGCCAGGGCAGATGGGCATACAGCACTACCTGTGCAGAAAAGGTGCTGTGATGATCACTCAGTCGTGTCTGACTGTTTGTGACCCCATGGAATGTGGCCCGTCAGGCTCTTCTGTCCATGGAACTCTCCAAGGAAGAATATTGGAGTGGGTAGCCATTCCCTTCTTCAGGGCATCTTCCCAATCCAGGAATCAAACCCCAGTCTCCTGCATTGCAGGCAGATTCTTTACCATCTGAGCCACCAGATAAGCCATTACTAACTCATAAAGACCTCTTAAAAGAGATGACTATTCAAGGTGAGTTTTGCAAGATGTGTAGAAGGTAGTTAAGGCAAAGAAAGGCTTGCAAAATGATGCCACAGCCACACTGGGCACAATCCCTTCTGGAAACATCCCGTTGTTCAGTATGCCTGAAACACAACCTCTGAGGAGGGGATGAGACAAAACCAAACAGGCAGGGAGTTTGGACTTAATGGTGATGAGGGCTCACTGGAGGATTTCAGGTAAAGAAGCAAATGGACATGAGTTTGGGTAAACTCCGGGAGTTGATGATGGACAGGGAGTCCTGGTGTGCTGCAGTTCATGGGGTCACAAACAGTCAGATGAGACTGAGCAACTGAACTGAATAAATTTCTAAAAAGCAGGTCTGTTGGGGCTGGTGCACTGGGATGACCCAGAGGGATGGTATGGGGAGGGAGGAGGGTTCAGGATGGGGAACACATGTATACCTGTGGCGGATTCATTTTGATATTTGGCAAAACTAATACAATTTTGTAAAGTTTAAAAACAAAATAAAATTAAAAAAAAAAAAGCAGGTCTGAGTTTCCAGTTATGGACTCTAATATAATATGAATAACCCAAAATAATAAACGAGGAAAAAAGATAAATGTTTAAACTGAGTCAAGGCTCTTGAGTGGCTCAGTGGTAAAGAATCCACCTGCCAATGCAGGAGACACAAAAGACATGGGTTCAATCCCTGGGTCAGGAAGATCATTGAAGGAAGAAATGGCAACTCACCCTAGTATTCTTGCCTGAAGAATCGCATGGACAGAGGAGCCCAGTGAGCCACAGTCCATAGGGCTGCAAAGAGTCAGACATGACTGCTCATGCACACAAGGTTGTTCACAGTAAGTATACAGAGTAACAGTCCATTATTAAATGTTTGTTCTTCATTCACTTAGTCACTCAATACATTTGGACTGAGCACCTACTATGTGCCAGTCATTGAGTTTACACTCCTTAATACTTTTAAGTGCCATGAGGACTGAGGCTAGATCTGCTCATATTCTGGATGACCTCCCAAAGGAGAAGCATTGCCTGTTGGCCAGTGTTCTGTTTTTGTTTTTGTTTTTTTTTACATTTTTGGAGCATACTAGAAAGTACCAAGCATCCACCACTATCAGAAGTCTATCTGGTCACTGAACCAGGTCTCAAGCATTCTCAAAGTCTACAGTGGCCTGTGGCAAGTATTTAACCACACATACAAGCAGAAATATTGCAGAACCACTTTTTCAAGTGGGTTGACAGACTTGTGAAATAAACAAATGGAGAAACTCTACTGATATCTTGGATCTTTGCTAGAATTTACACTAAGTGACAAAATTAGGTACTATGTATCTTCAATGACTGTATTAAGAATCTTAACCCTCCTTTTCTTGGCGCGGGTCTGGCGTACAGTCCCGATCCGCGTAATGTACGGAGGTAGAGGGAACGGGCTCTGGCCCCTCCCCGGCATCATGTCTTCGGTACCTGCGGCCAGCAGTCCGCAGGTTCTATCCTCAAGCGCCGGGACACAGAGAAGGAAAAAAAAAAAAAGAATCTTAGATACACGATCTCATTTATTTCTGCAGGAAATTAACAGCTCCTGTTGAGATACACGGAAAATGAGACTAGGACATCTAGCTGACACCTGGCAGAGAAAGGATTCAAGGCAGCTCTTACTTCAAAATCTAAGACTTTTCCTCCACACCACATGCTATGGAAGTAGCCACTACAGGCTTTTGATTTCACTCAGAGTGAAATCTGAAGTCCTCACTGAGGTGTACTGACAGGGCCCTCATAGTCTTTGACCCCAGCACCCCTCATCCACCAGATGCCTCTCTGTCCTGACCTGCCAGCACTTCGGCTGGCTCACTCTGCTCCAGCCACGCTGCCCTTCTTCCTGTTTCTCAGAATGGCTAAGCACACCCCTGGCTTAAAGCCTGTTCCATGAGGCAATTCCCCATCTTCATGTAACTCTTTCCCTTACTTCCTTCAGGTCTCTGCTCAAAACCCACCTTTGCCGTGAGGCTTTCCCTGACCACAGCTTGCCCCATCCTCTGCACCCTGCTTCATTTTTCTTCACAACCTGAGCCCTCTGGCACATTATACATTTTCCTCTGCACCCTCAACTGCAAATATAATTTCCTTGAGGACAGGAACTAATAAATACCTGGCACATATTAGGCTCTCGATTCATCAAACATGAGTAAACAAATCACTGAACAGGAAAACACACCCCAGGCCTCAGAGCTACTCCTCAGGAAAATTATGAAAGAGTACGTTCCTGTTTCTGCTTCCTTCTCCCACTCTACCGTCCACTCCTTCTCCCTCATGCCAGACGTCCTGAGCTTTTATTCACACCACCACCTACAACATGGGTCCCTCTTAGTAATGCCCCGCTCTCCAGACAAACACTTCTGCACTTTCTTTTCTCTTACAGTGTAGTTCCCTCAGTCAAAATGCTTGCTTGTCTTACTACTTTAAGATCTTCAGTCCATAAATTAAAATCATTCTTCCATGCATATGATGATAAGCGCCTATATTTAGCATGCTATTCCTTAACAGGTAATATACTAAAAAAAAATCATGCTTTAATTTTAATATAATGGTGTAAAATTCATTCACCATAAAAGGCCTGCAGGGAAAAGTATTTCAATCAGGCAGATATTTATACATCCCTTAAATGCACAGCTACCACCTATCTGCTGTCTGTCCCACCTAGTACAAGCAATTTCAAATCCTAAAAAGCATCTCTGACAAAGTAATGTCACACCCATTAAGGACGTGAAAAACAAAGTTCTGTAGAAGAGGTACAAGACAGAAAGAATAAGGGCTGAAGCTATGTGCTAATTGCAGAAATGGGAAAATCAGGCAAGTGTAGCAGTTTAAAGAAGAGGATCCATTCTGTTTTTGAAATGTCAAGTTTGTGGTCAGAAAGATCTATCTGTTCCAGCAAGATAATGTATTTCTTGAACAACACCCTTTTTCTGTTTGCTTTACACCATGAAATATATAAGGTAAAAGGTCAGAGTGGAAAGGGAAAGGAGCCACTTTCAGAGCAGCTGGGTGTAACACAATGAGGTGGCCCCACACCACCATTAGTTGGCAGCAGGCCGGGCCTGACTCATCTTCCCTTCTCCACAAACTGCTTCACTGTCAGCAGTAACTCTTTCCAAGAAGTGCCTGCTTTTCTAAATTTAAAACAACCATTCAAAACAGGTAGGGGTAGTTTAACCTATCAGTTTTTGTTTTTTTGTTCCTTGGGGAATAAAAGGAAAAAAAGACTTTCTAAAAACATGGACAGTTCTAAAGGTTCCTGGATATAAAACCACTCTTTTAAAAACAGTCTCAGATTTCTGGTTTTTACAGTTTAACTGAAGTGAATTTTCCTTCCATTCATTCTGATTTCCTACCCTCCTCCCACAATTTTATTAATACAATCTTACGTTGAGATATAATCCACATATCATAAAATTCACCCTTTTAGACTATACAAAGCAATGCTTTTCAGGATATTCACAAAATACTCATCCTTCTTTTTAAATGTAAGGAGCTAAATTAGGAATGTATATTTGTAACTTTATTTTGTCAGACATGATTCTTTTTTTAATATCACTTTGCAATGTAAAATATGGTCACATCGTTCTGCTTTCTTAGTTTTCCTACTTTGCTATTTTAAGTACAGCAGGATTATATTAATATATAAAAAAAATCAAAGTTTTCAGGAATCATTTCCTATGTAAGAATGATTTATGACCAGTAATAGGTTGTAAGGCCAGGCTTGAGAATTTGTCTTGCATTGGGTTAGAAATTAAGTACAGTGATTTCATTTAGTTTATTATGAGTGTGAAAGTTGCTCAGTTATGTCCAACTCTTTGCAACCCTATAGACTGTAGCCTCCCAGCTCTTCAGTGCATGGAATTCTCCAGGCAAGAATACTGGAGTGGGTAGCCATTTCCTTCTCTAGGGCATCTTCCTGACCCAGGGATGGAACCTGGGTCTCCTGCAGTGCAGGCAGATTCTTTACCATCTGAGCCACCGGGGAAGCCCCTTTAGTTTATATATTACAGATAAAAAAAGTTTTTAAAGGTACTGTTACTGATCTTTATATAAAAGAGAAAACACCAATTCCCCATATCAAGGGATATTATTATTACTGGAGGGACTTTGAGAAAAGCTACGCATACCCCAGACCAATCAAGGAACTCTGTGTTATAGCTGCTCTCAAGATGAAGCACACTGTTAAAACTTAGGTTAAACCAATCTGGTGAAAAAATGCATAACTTATTATATCTATGTCACTCCTTCAGAATTATGTGACATATAAAACAATATTTTTCTAATTCTCTTATGATTGCTTTAGATTAGTCTCAAACATGTATTCTCAACGGAGGTAAGACTGCCCTCAAGGGAGCAAAACTTGGCTTCCAGGGGTCAAAGAAAAATTACTCTCTTTACACATAAAGCAAATGTACATACAGTCCATAAACAGAATCTTGGCATTAAAGTTTCATGGAGAGATTACAAAAAAATGTGTAAAAGACCTCTTACAGAAGGTGACTTAAAAAAAAAAAGTTGAGAAATACTGATCTCAAAGAAACTAAAACTCTTAATAAATACATTAAAACTTTGTCATTACACTTATCACTATCTTCTAAGATTAGAATGCTTACAGGATGGTTATTTCAGGGACAGATGTGACTCAAGATGGCAACCACCAATATTCCCCTTACACTGTACACAGATGGTGACTATCAGAGTTATAACAACTATAATTTTTTTCTCTCTCTTACATAGTCAAGTCTCCAAACATTAAAAGAAAACATTTTAAGCTGAGACTTTAGGCTTCTGACACCAATAAAAGAAAGAATATGGACAAGCATTTAAGTAAGGATGGTGATTTTAATGACAGTTAAAAAGATGACACATTCTAAGAAAAGTAGCTGGGCTTTCAATATCAGACCACCCTGCTGCTTTTCATATTCTTTGATGAGCAATATCTGAAAAATTAAAATGGCAACAGAGAGTATATTCAAGTGGATGTTTCCTATAAAATGAGCTTTTGGTCAAATAAATCATACTGAAAATGTGCAGTTGTCTGCCAGGACAGCCATGGAAGTCAGAAAATTTCCTAACTGTATCACAAAGAATACTCCATCCCTATTTAACTGCTCCAAAGTCTCTCTGTAAAGATACCCACAGACAGGTGTGTCAGGATAGTGAACGATGCCAAATAAAGCAGCATAATGAAGGGCTTCCATGGGAGTAGGAGAGACTGAGGAAAGAATGTAAGTAATTACAGTGAAATCCTAAACATCAGAAGGGATAGACGCCAGTGATGATGGTGACTACATGGTAAGAAGAAAAAAGGGGGCGGGGCGGGGCGAGCAGGGGCAATGCCAGAGCCAATTCTACCCAGAGAGTTATTTCAGGTTTGGCTAGCTTAGCCCAGCTGAATTATAACTGAGTTCCCAATCTCACCAGCTGTCCTGGGCTATAAACCAGAGCTCCATTTAGCTATAAATGACAGAAATTCCTGCCAAGTGATGACCTGACAGGATGTTTTTCCCCCAGTTCTATCAACTCGGGCTCTACTAGTGCAGCAAATCAGGATATTCTGGCTGAGACATCAGCCCCAAAATCCTAAACTAGATGATCTGAGACTTTCCCTCTAGCCCAGCAACTGTTGGACAACATGTACTTTCTGCCAGAGAAGTTCTAACAAAGCCCAGACGGAATTAGGTAGCTAGGTGCAAACACTGTAGTTCTGGAATGTCAGCTCTAACACAGGGACTGTGTTTCCTGCACACTGCTACAGAGGTTTGTCAAATGAGGAAGGAAAGGCGAGTGACCGGAATATGAACTACATTTGGAGAGTTTTTAGGATTTAAAAATTATTTGTATTTATGCTGATGACTGGTTCATTTGAAAGATGAAGAAAAATGTTTGCTAATTCCTGGACCGTCAACAGCACTCATTTTCAACTCCCAAATGAGACTGTGAAATCATGAAGGACTGGGATCTGGTTCTTCCATCCTAGAATAAAAAGGAAATTTGCACTAAAAATGTCCTTTTAAGCAGCAAAGATGATTAATAGTGAAGACAATATATAAAACAGTCTTCACTCTTCAGCTTAATTTGACAGGTACTTTACTAAGTTCCTATAACACACGGGTTATAAAATGTATAAAAAATGTACAAAAAAATGTATATAAATGTCAAAAATGTATTAGGTAATTTTAGAGGCTCCCTTTTTAAAAAAATGAATCTAACTTTCACTAAAAGTTTTTCCTATAAAAAGATCATTCTTTACAATTATTTAAAAAAAAAACCTGGATGGAAATGTAAAACATAAAGCAAAAACACTAAGTCTCTATTGCTGGCTGCTATGCACTTCACTGTGTCCTCCCAAAAAGTTCATATGCTGAAGCCCTAACCTGCAATGTGATGGTTATTTGGAGATGCACCTTTGGAAGGTACTTAGGATTAGATGAAGTCAGGAAGGTGGGGTCCTCATGATGGGATTAGTGCCCTCATAAAAAGAGACTGGAGAAGGCGATGGCACCCCACTCCAGTACTCTTGCCTGGAAAATCCCATGGACGGAGGAGCCCAGTAGGCTGCAGTCCATGGGGTCGCTCAGAGTCAGACAGGACTGAGCTACTTCACTTCCACTTTTCACCTTCATGCACTGGAGAAGGAAATGGCAACCCACTCCAGTATTCTTGCCTGGAGAATCCCAGGGACGGGGGAGCCTGGTGGGCTGCCGTCTATGGGGTCGCACAGAGTCGGACACAACTGAAGTGACTTAGCAGCAGTAGCAGCAGCAAGAAGAGACCAGAAAGCTGCTTTCCCTCTCTCTCCATCATGTGAGGACACAGCAAGAAGATGGATATCTGCAAGCCAGAAAGGGGGCCCTCATGAGGAAGTAAACCAAATGACACCTTGGTTTCAGACTCCCCAGCTTCCAACACTGTGAGAAATAAATGGCTGTTGAGTAAGCCACCCAGGTTTTGCTATTTTACTACAGCAGCCCAACCAGCCTTAACTGCTTAACCAACACACCCAATATACACAAGACAGTGTCCTGGCAGTGGTTACTTCCGGGAAGCTTAGGTAGAAACTCTGGAACTCTGATCGTGATGATTAGGTCACACTTGTCTAGTGTTTTGTTCCTACCTTCTCTTCACCATCTCATAGAACTTTATTTCATTGTTCCTCAGTTCTAAGTTGGTTATTAAGAAGAGGTATGAGGCACTTCTAAGGCCTATTAATTAAAAAGTAGTAATATCTAAAATAAAATCCATTTCTTCTAACCCTTGGAGACCACTCCTAGCATACTCAAAGAACTATTTTGAACTGAGCAAGTTTGAGCCAATCTACTATTTATCATTAATGTAACAGTTCTCAAACTTTAACGTGTAAGAATCACAAGGGAGTTCCTCTAAAAATGCAGATTCTGTGGGTCTCTGGACAAAGGAATCTACATTTTAAACAGACATCTCAGATGACTGATGAGTGGTGTGCAACTGCACTTGAGATCAACTGTTGCTCTATCATTACTTAGAAAATAGCCTCTGCACAGAGATATACTTTGCTTTACAACAGAGAAATAGTCTTAAAAATTGTAACCAAATTGGATTTTTAAACCAAATTCTATTTTCCCACAAGATGACTTTAAAACTTTAAAGACACTTTATTCATCCTGAGAGGTGGGAGTGGTGTCTTTCACCTTCCTCAAGAGGTCAAATTCCATGCTCTTCTTTTTCTCGCCTCCCCTTCAGTAAAGATTTAATAATTTAGGAATTCATTCAAAGGAGCCTCATCATATAGCCCATGTCTCCTCAATTTATCCATTTTATTCATTGAGAATGCCAGTCTTTTAAAAAATCATTGATTTGTAAATTATATCTTTGAAAACAAACCTTGAAAATGCAGACTATCTCTTTAGAAAGGTAAATGAATTTAGTCAAAAATAGTTTAAAAGAGAATTTCCTACAGTAGGTTTTACCGCAAGGTACTAGCTACAACAGTGTAACATAAACGCTTCTTCAAAAGAAGTATCAACTGTGAGTGAAGTGTTCCATTAAAGTTTAACTCTGTATCAAAAAAGTTCACATTTAAGGAAATACTTCTACTAAGTAATGCATATTTGATACAAGCGATTGTAAAACAGGAGACTTTTATTATCCCTTTCAGAGAAAGAAGAAACATTTTTTAAAGCACTCATGGACAACCAACAAATACCAAATAAAAAATGTCATTTCTAGTACCATAGGTATTTGAGCTAAGTAAATACACTCCTAGACTGACAATGGCAAACTATATTCTAGTCTCAGTTTTGCCACAAAAAGGCCAGGAGCCCTCTGAGTCTAAACAACCTCTCTGGGTCTGAATTTAATTTTAAAAATAAAAGTAACTCTTTGATTCCAGCAGATTAATAAACTCTGAAGTATTTACATGAAAAAGGACTGTGTCATGTGATGCTTGTAATGTGCTTGATCAAATGACATTGTTAAAATGTAACTGGAAACTTGACGTTGTGATTAACTTACTATCTTGGTAGCCATCAGGTACCTCTCATTGTACTTTTTTTTTTTTGAAAAACTGAATACTTTGATCATCTAAATTTTCACATACTGAGTTTTCTTAAAGCAAAATACATATGTAACACAATCTGTTTTTGCAAAAGAAAATAAAGTATTTTTGGTCCTCCTTTCCAATCCATTGTCATTACAGACTTCTTGGGAGAGGGGGAAAAGCAAAACACCTTTAATTAACTGCTGAAACAATAGTGGCACAGTAACTACATCACAGAAATACTACTTTCGTAAAATGTTCAACGATATACTCCTGAGATTACTTATCTTCAATACCAACTTCCTTCTGTCTGCTCTCAAACGCATTAGAGCAAACATTTTCAATTTTAGCAAATATTAAAATAAGTTCACCACTTATTCTTGTTTCCAACGGAATACACCGAGCCCAAAAAATTCCCCCCAAATCCAACAGGAATCAACACACGCATTTGGCAATTGTAGGAAGGTTGGGATGCACAGACATCTTGGTCAAAATAAATAAACTTTCCAGGATCTTTATTTACCGACTTGAGAAACATAGGCTTGGAAACAGCCAGCTAACTTCGTTCCCAACTTGGCATCTTAGAGAACCCTCCGTTTACAAAACACACAGGGACCTCAGAGCCTCCCAGCCCAGAATTGGCCAGGGGAGCACACGCCCATCGGCCCTGCCTGGAGAGGAAACAATGGGAGAGGCGCGAAGGAGCTAGCCCGGCGCCCCGGGCGCCCCAACTCCCCTGCCACGGCCCGCGCCTGACACCGCCCGCGGCGTCCCTTCCCCAGGTGCCCCACCTCTGAGCCCCGGGGCGCGGCCCACCTGCGGCGGCGCGGGCAAAGGGCTGCACTTACCAAACAGGGTCAGGGCCATTGTAAAGGCGCTCGCCAACTGCTCGCCGCCGCTCGCCGGTCCACGCGCTGCTCCCAGGCTGGCCAGAGATCACCTCATCGGCCCGACGCGCTCACACCTCGGAGGGAGCAAGGAGTCGGAGGGGCGTGGTGGGGACGCGGGCGCGGGGAGGCTGCAGGCCGAGAGGCAGTGGGCCGCTGCAAGAAAAAAGTTATTCACGCGTTATTGTCAAGCGCACCCTGACACGGGGGAACCCGCTAGCCCTCGGCGAGCCGGCACTTGTCGCTGCCATCTGTGCAAAACCGTAGCGCGCGCGGGCGCCGGTACCTACGAGGTGGGGAGGCTTGGCCGCGGCGCAATGGCAGGCGGAGAGGCGGCGCCGCAGTGGCGGCGACGGCGGGGAGAGGAGCAGCCTCGCAGAACCCCCGGCGGGGTGCGCTCACTCTGCATCCCGCGGCCTCGCAGACGCCATCTTGCGATAGCGTCTCCCACTGGATCCGCCGGCGCGCCTCCTCCCTTTTCCCCCTTGGGCGGCGGAGCCCCGTGCGTTCCCATGGCAACGGGCGCGCGCGGGGGCCGAAGTCGCCCGCCCCTCCTGCCCCGGGCCGCGAGGAGCCGCCCGAGCTGCTTGCCCCCGGGAGGCGGCCTCCCAGAGCCTGGCAGCAGCAGGGGCGGGGTGCGTTTTAGCTGAAATCCCAGGTTTTTCCTTGAATGGGATTTGTGGAGACGCAGAAAGGAGCTGTTACTCAAAAGAAGTCCCTGAAGGATGCTCCATGAATAGAAGGACCCAGCCAGGGTCATCTGAGGATCGGGTTCGTGTGAGGATATTCCTTTCCCCTGGCGCCTCCGGGGTTAACAGAGTCTGGAGCCCTTGACCTGAAGCTGCAGGACCCGGGAAAGGAGCCTGGAGTCAAAACAGTGGCACTAAATGTTGCTTTCCCCTCCATTTGGACTTAGGCGCCACTAAGAGTAGTTCTGGTCAGATTATCATATGTGAGGAAACAGGAGTCGGTTAAAAAGCATCTGGGAATACATAAAATAATTTGCTATAAGCGCTTAAACCTAATTTTCTTCTTTTTACTTTACACCTCTTTGATATTGTCTGGGCGGGGGGCGGGGGGCGGGGGGGGGCGGGGGAGGGAATCAACATTTCTCACCGACTGGCACTTCTTTACCACAAAAGATTCTTCCCCTGAGCTTTTTGCATTTATCTGATAATCACTGGCAACATCCTTCTGTGATATTCTCTGATCGCCTCTGTCTTTGCCTTAATTAAGGAGAAGCCATATAACGCCTTGAGATTATCAGCCAAAAGATGTTCGTGAAAAGCTGAGTTATGATGGCTTTTTGTCGTTTTCATGTAATGTATTCAACAATTCAGTATTCTCTAGTTGCTATACTTGTTTCTTTTTTGTTTTAATCCTCATTTTTTCTTGCTTCTCTGCTTAGGGATTTGATACTATTTCAATATCTAATCATGTAAGATTTTCTCTTTGGTTCTCATTTCTTCCTGGCTTTCAGTTCCCAGTTCCTCAGATTCCCTAATATCATTTTCCTTTTTACTTTAGAACTAATTATTTTAAGAATACTATATAAATATTTTTAATTTATCTTGAGGATCAAAATCATTATAAAAATGAAAATTACTCCTTCAAATAGAACCACAGTTAATTCATCATCCTTTCACAGCAGACTCAAAGATCAGAAGAAAAAGAAAAGCAGGTTGGAAGGAGGAGCCAGCCTTTTGTTTTGTATCAGTTAACTCAAGAAAAAAGAAATAGTAAAATAATCCAACATCAGTGGGCAAATATTTAAGATGCTATAGGCTTAAAATTTTCTGATGTAGTCAAATGGCTCTCCTTTAGCCACGAACATTAACATAAATCTTGAAATCTCCAGAATTTTAAATCTTTAATGAAAAGGACTCGATTTTGAACAGGCTTACTGCTCATGAAAAATTACAAGCACACAGTTCATGAAGATAAATGAGAAACTCAAGAAGGCTTTGTGGGACAGATTTTAGAACTGGGTCAAGATTGCTGTGGATCTGCTCACACAACTAGATAAAGCAGGATCTAAAGACACCTTTTACTCTCAATCAGAAGTCCCCAAATTTTGGGGGTCCTAATTTCCTTTTGAATCTCTAATAGAAATACTGTCTCCCTAGAAAACTATTTATGTACATACAAACACCAGAATTTTTTCACACAATTTCGGGGAGATTACAAAGGCTTCCCTGGTGGTTCAAACGGCAAAGAATCTGCCTGCAATGCAGGAGAGCTGGGTTTGATCCCTAGGTCAGGAAGATCCTCTGGAGGAGGAAACAGCAACCCACTCCAGTATTCCTGCCTGGAGAATTCCGTGGATAGAGGACCCTGGCGGGCTGCAGTCCATAGGGTTGCGAAGAGTCGGACACGACTGAGCGACCAACGCACCAGGGGGATTACAGACTGTTGAGGGAACTAAGGTTAACTCCAGATATATTTTGTAATCGAGGAAAGTTTTTGCCTTTATAATTAAACTGTTTTAAAATGTCCCTTTCACATAGAAGCATGGAATATTGAACAGAGAAGGACCAAGATCCCCCAATACACAGATAAGGAATCTGAGGGTGCACAGGTCACAAGGATTCCAAATTGATACACTTGTATTGTGGCAGAATTAATTGGAAAAATCTTAGACATCTGGTCTTCTCCCTGACCACCTCCCTCACTCTCCATTCCCCCACCAATTTAAATGGTACATGGTTTGAGTTTAAAAAGAAAAACCTGTTTAGTATTAGAAGCAGAGTTGCAAGGGGGGTGTGTTTTGTCCTCAGCCATTTTGTATGTTTGAGTCTTCTTGTAGTTTGGGAAGCTGAATTTTATTCAAAAGAATCTTTTTTCACAAGCTCTTCAGCTCAGAACTGTGCATCCAATAAGGCCGAGAGTAAACGTGTTTGTTTTTTTTTTTTCTCCTCTTTGTTAAGCTCTCTTTGAGAGGTAACAGAGCATCAAGGTTTTGATGCTACTGCTCAGCTTGTTGGTAATTCTCTCCATGCTTTGGAGTGATATCCTAGGGGTGAGTCAAAAATTAACTGTCCTGTGCTCAGACTTAACCCTCCCATTGTATAGACAAGCCTTGGTTACTGGACCAGCTTTGTACTCACCAAGGATGGCTGATCACAGCTGAATCTTAGTGACAGACAGCTTGACTCAGGTGAAAACTATCTTCCCCTCCCCTTCCTCTTTTCCATACAGGTCTTAGCGCCTCCCCCCCGCCCCCCGACCCAAAACACACACGCACCACAAGATGTTTTTAGAATATTGTGCTACTTTAAACAATACAGCTGAGTGTTGCCATGTTTCCCTTTTTAAGCATCTAGCTTTCCATAAGTCCTTTGAGTTCCTAATGGTGTGATGCTCTAACAAAATGCTCTCTATACTTTATCCAAGTGTTATGTCTTGAAAATAGTATTCATTTTTATAATGTCCTATTATCTGATAAGGAATAGAGTATGTTTCTTTTCTCACTTAGCTGGAAACTAAGCAATAGCCTTTCTGCTACAAATTCAATGTAAGGAAGGGCGTTAACCACTTGGGGTGATTACTATGGGTGGGGACTTAGATTGTTTATTAAAAGGGCAAAAATGAATTGACTTTTGAGAACATTTATGTTTTCATTCAAAGATTTAATTTTGTGCTTAACACATAAGCACCTAGAAGGGCCAGATTTGTTTGTTCTGTTACTAAATAGTTGTTCGATTTTTAGACCAATGTTCTACTCTTTCTGGTTCTTATCTTTCTCATTTGTAAAATAAAGGAATGGGACTAAGTTATCCCTAATGTTCCTTTTAGGTTTGGTTGTCATTCTGTGATATTTTAAAATATTTAAATCAACTGGATTATGGATAAAACAGAAGATGACTTTTATTTGAATGTTCGATATATTCAAAGTGTTGGTATATCTAGTAAATTTAAGTATTATGTTACAGTTTCATAAATATCTAGTGTGACTAAGAAGTCATACTTTGTTAAAGCATTGATATGTGATTTCATCTGCAGTATGCTATACCGGTGTATTTATTGTATAGAGAGCAACCTTTTTTTTTCAGATTTAACAAGATTGAAATTAAAAGAGTGCACAGAACAATCCATTTCAACTATACTAAAAACCGTTTTCTCATTTTTATTTGTTCTGTTGACTAAACAAAACTTAGAAAACCCTTTGAGTTTTTTTCCTACGTTTTAAACTAATGACTTATCACAAATGTTTTGGGTTTTCATTTTGTTACTCATTTAGCTTCATTCCCATTGGTAAACATTGATTCGTTTCTCAGTTTTGAATGAAGCAGAAATTAATGAGGCAGTTTCTGCCTCACAATAACAAGTTAAAATTATAGCACTTTATCATGTCAACACAGCTTTAAACACTAGGAATACCAGTGGTATTAGCGCAGTTCCCAAAATAGTGCAGAATGTTTGCCGTTGAACAAAAATATCATAGGGTGTATTTCTGCGAATGTGATAGAAAATTCTATTCTTCAGTTATACTGATAAAGGTTCAAATTATTTATTTAAAATATTCACAAATATGTAACATTCTCTCCTATGTTTGTTACCAGTTGAAATATTTTTTTCCACAGTGTGAATTTACTTCAAGTATATTTGGTCTGTTTTTAATAATGTTTTCCTAAATACTTAATCTAGATGAGTCTCCCCACCCTCCTTTTATCTGAGGCTTACCTGATGTTTGTGTGGCATTTTATGATTCATAAGTAGCACTTTCACTGGGCAAAGCCATTTGCTTTATAATGGAGGCAGCATTTACTTTGAACTTAGGGATTTAGACCATGAAACTGTTTAGTGGGGGGAAGAAAAGAATATTTATGTCATCAGCTGTTAAATTGGCCTTCAAGCTTAGATTATTCATATTAATGTTTAGGAGAGTTAATTGTATTCTATTGACCACCAGAGGGTGCCTAAATTATATCCATAGGACCAATTTTGGATCTTAGAAATCAAATTTGAAAAACACGTTAAAATCCTTAAGAACTGTTCTCCTCCATAGTGCTTCTTATAGTAGCAGAAGATAAATCCAACCAAAATGATACTAAAAGGAGAGGTGGCTGTTGGCTGGTTGGGAACCAATTTGTAATTGCATATTACTGACAAACTGCACATTTCTGAGCAGTGCTTGCTTAGTTTTTATTATATCACCTCCAAAGTTATAGAAGGGCTGTGTGTGTGTGAGTATAGAGGTATAAAGAGAGAGGAAATTGAAATTCAAAAGCAGAATGAAAAGGTTTTCTGTCCCTGACCCAAGATAATGGATTTCTTGTTAATTGCTCAGCTTGAAGAGGAAGTTTTAGTGCAGTACATGATGGGGTCACAGGTATTACTATGAACTCTAGGTCAGAATCTTCTGAATGTCATATGTCCTATTTGTAAAATTTTGTGGTAGAATTTATTTTGACAAGTCAAAATGACCACTGGTTTTGAGTGATCAGAGAAAAAGGGTAAAAGAGTTCTGTTTTTAATTTGTTTTGAATACACATTTAAAATAATACTTATTTCCTGGTAAATAGTACAGCAGATCTTCTGGAAATTTTTTTGTAGGTTTAAAAATCAAATACATTTTCAAATACACGCTAGACAAAAGTACAGCGATTATGGCTGCTCTCAAGTAAAAGTTTTTGTTCTGAACTATAATCATGTTATAGTACTTTAAGCCAACATTTCCATTTGTGTGTATTTTTCTGAGGTCACCAGGCATATCTAATGCAGAGTGTAGCTAAATGTCTATTTAACTTGAGCAGTTGGATTGCTGCCAGATTTTGTTTCCAAGAGGGTATAAGAAGGTTTGGCTACAAATCAATTCTCCCTAACATGGCCATGGTTTTCCAGTTAATGTGGGTGTCTACAATAAGATGACTTACTCAAGCTGAATACATTGTAAGTTATAAATCAGCAAAATAGCTATGAACTCTGGGTGAGAATTACCCAGTCTCTAATTAAGCAACAGAGCTGAAACACAGGGAAGTGTATTTCCATGATTGAAAACAATCTGGGTTTAAATCTTATCTATCCCTGTGATGGATTTTTCATAAAATTCCTTTGTATATTGTTGTAAAATAGGACTTGTATCGGACATTTAGGACAATGTGCCAATTGGAATTTATCCATCCATCCTTCATCCAATCAACAAATATTTACTGAGTACCTGTGATATAACAGGCATTGTGCTAGATGCTGGCAAAGGGCAATGATGTATCAAACATGTATCCAGATCTTTGAAAATCTGCAGCTCCTGGGGATAAGACTTATAAATGGAACAATCAAAGAGCCACAAGAGGGGCACAGATTAAATACCCTGGGAATTCAGAAGAAAGATTATTTCCAGCTCATGAAATGCATGAAGGCTTCATGAGGAATGAAGCTTTGAGGTATGGATGGGAATTAGGCAACCAGAAAAAAGAAAGGGAGAGGTGAGGATTAGATAAGAGGAAAGAGGTAAGCAATTGTAAGAGAAGAATGGCAGGCAGGGCAGTTTAGCTCCAGCAAGGACTCAGGGGAGAAGAGGCTGGACATGCTGGTGGGGGACATATGTTATAGGATATCCACCGTATACTACACAGGAACACTTCTTAAAACTCCCTTTCCTCTTTTCCCGTCTGAGCCCACAGCTGTTCTGCAGCCAAGCACCCTCATACCTCCCAAATTCTCTCCCCCACCTCAGCCTTTATGGCCTTTCTGTGCTCTCCCCACCCCTATTTTCTGTTATGCAAATTGATCTCTCTGGCTTCTGTTTATTTTCCTTGACTTTTGACTGGTACCTAAATTCTTCATTATACAGGGAATTCAGAAACTGGCCCAGCACGCAAATAATCTACATCACTGCCTTCTTGCCTTTCAGTTCTAGTCTTTCTCTGCGCTTCATCTCAATTCTGCACCACACACACACACACAAAAGCATAGAAGGGCTTCCTTGGTGACTCAGTGGTAAAGGACTGCCTGCCAATGTAGGAGATGTGGGTTCGATCCCTGGTCCAGGAAGATTCCACATGCCACAGAGCAACTAAGGCAGTGCGCCATTATTATAAAGCCAGGGAACTGCAACTACTGAAGCCCGCATGCCCTTAGAGCCCATGCTCTTAGAGCCACCGCAATGAGAAGCCCGGACTGACTGCAACTAGAGAAAAGCCCATGCAGCAGCAAAGACCCAGCACAGCCAAAAAATAAACATTTTAAAGAAAAAGCATATAAATCTGGCCTTTTCATTAGAAGATGAGACAGTAAGACAAAATTCTAATAAATTTTGTCCAGTGCTTAAATGAGTATACCAGCAACTGTGTGAAATACTTTTTATATACATTTTCTCATTTAAACCTCACAGAAACCACATGGGATAGAATCTTGGAATCCAGGACTCCCAATTCAGAACTCCAGTGCTGGGTAACTGGAGCACCTCTCTCTATAAAAAGGTTTAGCCACAGACATATTTTGATCATTGGAATATTAATGTACATTGCCAATGCAGGAGATGCAAGAGATGAGGGTTCAGATCCGTGGGTCTGGAAAATCCCCTGGAGAAGGAAATGGCACCCCACTCCAGCATTCTTGCCTGAAAAATCCCATGGACAGAGGAGTCTGATGGGCTACAGTCCAAAGGGTCACAAAGAGTCAGACACGACTGAGTGACTAAGCAAACACATACACCAGGAGCTCAGATATACACAGTTGAAATCCAATTGATAAAGCAGACTACAAGTATTTATGAAACACCTATTATGAACTCAATATTTTGCAGTGTTTTTGATAGAAATGTTTACAATGTGCTTGTGGCAGACCAAATGAAAGCAATATCATTGAACAAGTGTGGGTGTGCTAAGTTCACTTCAGTCGTGTCTGACTCTTTGCGACCCCACGGACTGCAGCCCACCAGGCTCCTCTGGCCGTGGGATTCTCCAGGCAAGAATACTAGAGTGGGTTGCCATGCTCTTCTCCAAGGGGTCTTCCCCAACCAGGAATTGAACCCAGGCCTTCTGCATTGCAGGAAGGTTCTTTACCCTCTGAGCCAAGTGGGGTTAAATTTTTTTTAAATGCTGGAGGTGACTGGTCTTGTAGCTCTTGCCATCACATCTCTCAGGATAATGGTGACTAGAGGGGAGACAGCTGGCTAAGCAGGAGAGAGAGGAAGGGGAAGAGGTCCTCAGAACTTGCCTGTCATGGGACCATTAGTCCCACCATCAGTGCCCAGACAGTGCTCACCCAGGAATTGCAAGGGGTCAAAATATAATAAGTTCTTCAGTAGATGAGTACCAGGCTGAAATTTATTTTACTGACAAGATTTAAAAATTCCAACCTGAGATGGAATAACTAACTTCCTGTTGAGTGTAGATTGTAGCAATGAGTGACTTTGTTAATACTCTCCATGTTCTGGGCTTGGGTTAGCTGATTCCTAGGCTTTAAAAACACTGGAAGTGCCCAGTACCTTTTAAGCTGTTAAGGGAAACCGGCTGTCTTAGGGTATGTCTTCCTGTGTTTCCTGTGTTTCTTCTGAGGAACAATGCAAATTGGAGAGAGATAACCTCCAGAGACAGGGTAAAATAAAGTGCTAGTTTTAACAAAGAGAAGAAAACATCCAGAAAGTGCAAGAGCTCTCATATCCGGTCTTCACTCAGCCTGGCCCTGCCTCTGTGTTCTCCACCCCTTTCCAGTCTCCAGCACTAAGATTAGTTCATCCCTCTAATTTCAATCAAAGTCTCCCTTGAGTCCCAAAAGCCTTTCCTCCCAAAACTATGGTGGGAAACATTAGATTTTGTACCATTCAACCTGCATTTTATCCCATTACTTAATGTGACAAAATGACTAATTGATTTCTCCAGCTGCTTTTTCCTTTTTTTTTTATTTTAACAATATAATCTCCTTCAGGGAAGAGTGATGTTTGTTGTCTTACTGTAATCAGGGTCAGACATCTCTTAGAGTGAGGGGGTCAGGTTGGATGGTGTGCACATTCCCCATGACATTAGACCCTCAGGACCTAGAATCTGTCCCCTTCCTTTTCTTCCCCCAAAGTTGGGAGTTAGAATTTAATTTAATTGAAAATATTTAATGCCAGTTCTTCTTTAGGCCCTCCCATTAGTTTTCAAGCCTGTGCATCCCTTGGCAGTATAGGGATATGCTAATACAGATACTTGGTTAAAGCAGAACCTGTGTATATATATACACACATATACATGTATTGATATATAGAGACATATATGTATTATATATGGAGAAGGAAATGGCAACCCACTCCAGTGTTCTTGCCTGGAGAATCCCAGGGATGGCAGAGCCTGGTGGGCTGTCGTCTATGGGGTCGCTCAGAGTCGGACATGACTGAAGCGACTTAGCAGCAGCAGCAGACATATATGTGTTATATATAGTGTTAAAATATATAATGATATGTTAAATACATAATGGTAATACATATAATGATATATTGATACAACATAGACATACAATGAAATTGTTCAGCTGAAATCCCAAAACAGTCATTTAAACTGAAATTCTTTATGAAGTCATCCCAACCAGAAGTAATAATTCTTTAACTCCCAGACAACTTGTGCTTTAAGTTCAAGTATGGGTCTAAAATCACTCTACATTTGTTATAATTATTTGAGTATATATATATGCAAATATATAAAATATGTGAGGTAGGGTGAGGTGTTAGTCACTCAGTCAGGTCCAACTCTTTGTGACTGCATGGACTGTAGCCCACCAGGCTCCTCTGTCCATGTAATTCTCCAGGCAAGAATACTGGAGTGGGTTGCCATGCCTTTCTCCAGGGGATCTTCCTGACCCAGGGATTGAGCACAGGTCTCCTACATTGCAGGCAGATTCTTCACCACTGAGCCACCAGGGAAGCCCCATTAAATATGTACTTGTGTGTGTGTGTGTATATATATATATATATATATATATATATATTTGTAAGTAATACACAGACAGACACACATATTCTACCTCTCTACCCACTGGATCCTTAGCTTAAAGTAGGATTCTGTTGTGTTTTTCTTTATATTTCCCAGCACATAGATGCTCAGCAAAAGTCAGTTGCATATATTAATGTAAATATAAAAGCTAATTTGGTGATTTCAAATAGTCTGTCTCCATGATGAACGGCCCAGTGTGGAGCATGCTAGGATATTGATAACCTTCTGGCTGATGGTTTACATTGCCCTGCTCCACCCTGTATTTTGGCAAAAGCAAGTGGAAGGTCTTGTTTAAAGTTTGCGCTTACAACTTGGACTCATCATAGAGGGTTAAGGAGCACCAGGATGTCAGAAGATTACTTGTAACTGCTGAATATTTGGCATTTCCATGTTTCATTTCTGTGCAATTCAGTGCAATAAGCTTTGCAAAGTCAAGCTGGTCTTTCACACCAGTTCTCAGAAAATCTCACCTTATATGAAGTCTTTCTATGCCCTATACCTGGTGGCCCTTTTTGTACAGAGGACCAGAGCCAGATGCCTATGTTTTCCTTTTAAAAAATATTCCAATTACAAAAATGTTATTTTTTCTACACATAACAATTACAAAGATATATATGCAAAAAGAAAGAGAGGAAAGAGAAACCATTCTTAATTCCACTAGCAAAAAATAGCTACAGTTAACGTTTTAGTTTATATCCTTTGAAAAATTTTTTCTCTGGCTTTACAGATGTGGCGGGCTTCCCTGATAGCTCAGTTCGTAAAGAATCTGCCTGCAATGCAGGAGACCCCAGTTCGATTCCTAGGTCAGGAAGATTTGCTAGAGAAGGGATAGGCTACCCACTCCAGTATCCTTGGGCTTCCCTTGTGGTTCAGCTGATAAAGAATCCGCCTGCAATGTGGGAGATCTGGGTTTGATCCCTGAGTTGGGAAGATCCCCTGGAGAAGGGATAGGCTACCCACTCCAGCATTCTGGTCTGAAGAATTCTATGGACTGTATAGTCCATGGGGTTGCAGAGTCGGACACGACTGAGAGACTTTCACTTTCATTTATAGATGTGGCACATGCAAGCATGGATTTCCCCCTTTTTCTGTCCTTGAATCCCAATGGTTATAGCATGTTAGTACTGTGAGACTTTACCCTCTACCATAATTATTTGGTAGATCTGTGGATGAACACTGACCCAAGCTGGGTCATTCAGAATTTCTCTGTCTCTGAGGATGAAGCTAAAATGTTTAAATTGGGGGCTGTTGGAAATCATCTTTGACTGTGAGGAACAAGAAACAGAAAACAATCTAGTGTGAATGAGTTGAATTAAAAAATAAGAGAGAAGCCCTGACAGCATTAAAGAATCTAGCCCAATTATTCTTTGTCTTGGAAGAACACACACTTTAAGTTCTATAGGTAGAGTAGATGTTGGGGTGTCCTACCCATATCCTCCCCATCAGGAGTGAAGTATCCATTCCCCCAGAGGCCAGGAATGTCTGTTGCTGATGGCTCACAGCTGAGTTGATCCCAGGACCTGCCCTTGGACTGAAAGAGCTGTTTGGACTAATGTCACACACCTTCTCCACATAGGGGCAGCCTACATCCAATGATTGGTTGATATGTGGGTATAAAAGCCTGGGCTCCTTGCCTCAATATTGGGCAACTCCAAAGCTCTCCATGGCATTGATTATAACATCTCAATTTAACCTTGCCCTCTGTCCAATTCTCCTTTCTTCACTCTCTTACACTTATTGATTTAAAGAGGGTCATCTGTTAAACTTTCTGCATGCAAATCCCTATCTCCATGTTTCCTGGGGAGCCAGACTAAAGACAGTGAGAGTGGCAGAGATATCTAAACATTCCACATAATGCATTCTCCCTTTTACCCTTGTTATAAGTCCTTCCACCATTATTATTTGGCCTAGAACAAGTGGTTTCTTGGTTTTTGCAACCAAAAAGGTTCTAACTAGTATATTATTTCCTTATGATAAATTTCTGGAAGTAAAGTCAATGTTATACTAGAGGTACAGATTTGTAAGAATTTTGATTCTTATTGCCACATCATCCTTCAGAAACTTGTACCACTTTACATTCTCATCAGTGGTTCATGGAAGCAATCTTCCCAGATGCTGCACAACACTGATGTTATTCTCTTTTTATTCATTTATTCAACATTTGTTTATTGAGTGGCTGCTGTGTGCCCGCCTATGTACTGAAGGCTAGTGATAAATCGCTGCCTTCATGAAGCTTGCATTCTTGGTATGAAAAGATAGCCAATTAACAGTTAAGTGAAAAAGCTTTATACCACAAAGTGGTTAAATACTATAGAGACATATAAAACAGGAGGAAGAGGCAAGGCGTCCATTTCAAGCACAGTGGCCAGGGAAGCCATCCAATGAGATGGTGACTTTTCAGCAAAGGCTTGGAGGAGGTGAAGGAACAGCCATGGAGATATCTAGGGAAAGAGCATTTTTGGCAGAGGGAGCACCAAGTTCTGGAGGTTGGATAACGCACGTTCATTCAAACAGCATCAACCAGGCCAGAGACTGGAGCAGGGAAATGGGGGAGGCAAAGGGAAGAGTGAGAGGAGAGGTGGTTACTGAGGAAATGGGGGCTCCTACATTGTCCCAGGGATTGTGGCTTTCTCTAGACAAGATGGAGAGATTGGAGCACAGGAGTGACATATTCCAACTTATAATTCAAAAGATGCCCTCTGCACCATAGCTAAAAGGAAGTCTGCGTACCCCAATGGAAGATCCCTAGTGTCGCAACTAAGACCCAGTGCAGCCAAAAATAAATAAGTAAAATATTTTTTAGAAAAGGCAGCTTCTGGCTGCTGCGTTAAAGAAAGACTCCAGCAGCCGCCTCTACCCACCATCCTCAGGGAATATGGTACAGGACCCCCAGTGAACGCCTAAAACTGCGGATAGTACTGACTCCTAAATATACTGAGTCTTCGTCTATCCATACATACCTAGGATAAAATTTAATTCATAAATTAGGCATACTCAGAGATTAACAATACCAATCATAAACTAGAACAATGATAAAAATGTACTCTAGCAAAGTTATGTGAATGAGGTCTACATCCCCAAATATCTTACCACATGAAAGAATTCAATGCCTTTCCCATCTTAACAAGCACTGATCATGCACTGTGGCTGTAATTCTGCAGTCTGAGGTGAGACTTATGCAAAACTCGCATAATTCTTTTTTTCCTTCTTACCTCAGTACAACTTTTTTCTTTCTTTTAAGTTGAGAACTTTCACCTTTTCACTCAAAGAAAGTGGGAGGCCAGTCAGGAGACTTTGCCTAATTGCTGGACCAAAAACAGTATTTCATTGAGGTTTCTTTTGCACTTGAAGATTTTACATATAAAGTGATTGTTTCTATTTCTTTTATTGGAAATGGCCTATTTTAAAGAACTTTGCTGATGCTTCTATTAGCATAGTACCTTTTGTTATGGTTTTCAGTGATATCAAGAATGTAGCTCTTTGCATATATGTGTAGTTCTCGGTCCAGAGTTATTCTTTTCTTTAATCCTGTTTGTGTTTTTTAATTTTTATGAGGACAGATTTTAAAATAACTTTTCTTTTAGGAACTTTGCTTATGATATAATATTAGAAGTATTTTGCCAAGATTATTGCTTCAGGCTTTTTTATTTGAAAGCACAGGGAGCTGGCTTAATTGAAGGAAAACTCAATGCAATATTTGTGATTTAAACTGGAACCTGGAAGTAGGAGATTTAACAAGGCTACATGAGATTCTGGAACTGGAAACTAAAACCTTACCTGTCACCAAAGCATCATTTCCATTTCTCTGAGTTTTCCTCTTCTCTGCTCTCTGCCTATTCTCTAAGAATGTGCTTCCTTCTTCTCTGAGAAATGGTTTATCCACATTGTGGCCACCCAAGTTTGAGCACCACTGACATGCAGACTAGTATCTCTGTGCTCCAGTTTCAACTCATAGGAAAGAGAAGCTAATTCACACAGTCCATTCAGTAGTAGATTGGTCTATCTTCCTACCCCTGCTGCCGCGTGACAAACAAGCTATGTCCAGGGAGTGGTGGAGTCACCAGCTATACAGGGCTTATCCTGAGGTGGGCACACGCAGAAAGGGCATTCTCAAATGGGAATAGGGACACATGCATTGAGCACACCACGAAAGAAGTATAATCCACACTCATCCAAATTTCATTCGCCTACTTCCACGGTTTAAAATTTTGCATACATCCGAAATCAATTTTTATGGAAGATATACTTTAGAAATATCACTTTATTTTATATTTTGTTGCAAAAGATTAGCCAGTTGTCCCCAAATTTTGATAGAAAAGTTGAATTTGTGTCAGAAACGCTATTGATATGAGCCAGATGTCTTATATCTTGAATTGCTTAAAGTAATTTGACTAATGCTATTTAAATATTATTTATCTAATTGTTTGAAATTCCTCTTGGTATATCAGTGTCAATTATGCCTCAGTATGTGCTTTGTGCTCAGTTGTGTCCAACTCTGTGACCCCATGGACCGTAACCTGCCAGGCTCCTCTGTTGATGGGATTTACTAGGCAAGAATACTGGAGTGGATTCCCATTTCCTTCTCCCAGGGATCTTGCCAACCCAGGGATTGAACCTGTGTCTCCTATGTCTCCTGCATTGCAGGCAGATTCTTGAGCCTGCAGAGCTCAAGCTGCTGAGCCATCAGGAAAGCCCTTTGTATGTTTGTTTTTTTTGTTGTTGTTGTTCCTTACCAACTAAAAAAAAAGCCAAAGAATAGAATTAGACCAACGTGATTACCTTATGGTTGAATGACACAAGAAAGATGGGAATCACCACCAGCCCACCATGTTTGAGGAATTCTATTATAGATCTTGGTACAGAAAAGCAGTTATAGTGGGAAGTGATAGGGAAGATGCTTGTCAGTTAATCTCATGCTACTGGGATCCCTTAAGGTGCCCTAGCTCTTCTTGCTGGTGAGCCTCATTCTTTCATTCACTTTACGATTTTAAAAGCCACCCCATGGCGTCTAGGACATTTCCTTTGCCTTTGAGGTAGCCAGGAGGGGCATCTTACTGCTTGTAACCAAAGACCTTCATCTGATAAAGGTGGCTCCTGTTTACCTCTGCCTGGTGGGCCGCTCCTAATCTTCTATAGAAAACAAATCCTGCCCATCCTCTATTGGCCTCTAGATCCTAACGCCTCTAAATCAAGATCTACTCCTCTTACACTTTGGATATAATAGACCCCTCCTTTTTGGCTGGCCTGAGCCAGGTTTCTGTCACTTACATCTGAAATCACCCTGCGCCCAAGCCCCTCTCATCTGGCTGTATATGTGTGTCAAGTGCCAAGCATAAGACTTGGAAGGCAGCAAGTACTGGTCAATAAATAAACTACTATGCTCTTAAAATCAAAGACATTTTTATAAATCTGTAGATAACAGAGAAGTGGAAACGTTACTTGGAGCAGCATAGTGGTTAAGCCTACCTCTCCTGAAGTCAGGCTACCTGGCTGTGAATCCCAGCTCTGTATATGAATATCAGCTCTGTGATCTTGGGCAAATTATTAATGTCTCTGTGTCTTAGCTTCTTCAACCCTACAATGTGGATGATAATAGGATATATCTCATAAAGTGGTTGGACTTCCCTGGTGGACCAGAGAGTAAAGAATCCGTCTACAATGCAGGAGACCTGGGTTCAATACCAGTGTCAGTATGACCCCCTGGGAAAGGGAATGGCAACCCACTCCAGTGTTCTTGCCTGGAGAATCCCATGGACAGAGGAGCCTGGTGGGCTACAGTCCATGAGGTCGCAAAGAGTCGGACACGACTGAGTGACTAAGACAACCACAACCATAAAGTGGTTATGAGGATTGAGTTCATTAATTTACAAAAAGCATTTAAACAATGCCTGATACATGCAACTGTTCTAAAAATGGTTTTGCTTTGATGCTGATCATTTTTTGAATGATAGGGTCAGGAATGAAAAAGGTTTCAATGTACTCTCAAGGATTAGTATGCTCAAATCTTGGTTACTTGTTGCCGAATCTTAGATGAAATGCCTACTTTCCCTGAGAATCCATTTTTTCACTATTAAACTGGCACATATAAAGTCCCATGTGCCTGTGTGAGCTAACTCGCTTCAGTCATGTCTGACTCTTTGCAACCCCATGGACTGTAGCCCACCTGCCTCCTCTGTCCATGAATTCTCCAGGCAAGAATACTGGAGTTGACATTTCCTCCTCAAGGGGATCTTCCTAACCAAGGATCGAACCCCGGTCTCCTGCATTGCAGGCAGATTCTTTACTGTCTGAGCCACCAAGGAAGCCCCATAAAGTCCTGTATTGTGGCTCAAATAATGAAACACAGGTGGTTTAACAGAAGTTCATGTAATAAGGACCTTGAGTTTGGGGAGAGGGCTGGGATTAGCTGACCACAAGCTGATTTTGAGCTAATACAATGTCAAGGCTGTTTTAAAACTTTCAGAAGTCAGACAGGTTGCAAACAGTAGTGTCAATTAATAAAGATTACAATGCTTGGATCTTCGCTCAGTGTTCAAGTACAGATTCAGCACTTCGATAGGCTGCAGAGTGTCTGGTAGAGAGCTAGACAGGGTGAGGGATATTTCAATCAGGTAATTTGAAGAACAGTTGAGAGCCTTTAAAATGCTTGTTCTGAATAACAGGAGTCGAAGAGAAAATGAAATAAAGGTACTCAAAACATTGTCCTGTGGCGGAGGGATGGCACTTCACCTGACATTCTCCAGAAGCCCTGGGGGGAAGGCCCTCGTGGCAGCTCAACGTGAGTACGTGCTCTTTACCACGGAGAAGGCGATGGCACCCCACTCCAGTACTCTCGCCTGGAAAATCCCATGGACGGAGGAGCCTGGTAGGCTGCAGTCCATGGGGTCGCTAAGAGTTGGACTCGACTGAGCGACTTCACTTTCACTTTTCACTTTCCTGCATTGGAGAAGGAAATGGCAACCCACTCCAGTGCTCCTGCCTGGAGAATCCCATGGACGGGGGAGCCTGGTGGGCTGCCATCTATGGGGTCGCACAGAGTCGGACACGACTGAAGCGACTTAGCAGCAGCAGCAGCAGCTCTTTACCAACTAGAGCTGTTTAATGATGGAGAGGGCTGCCTTGCAAAGCCACAAACCCCTGACCCTGAGAGGAACTGGGTGAACCTGAGTTTGTGTGTGAGTGTGTTAGCTGCCCAGTCGTGTCCTCCTCTTTGGACCCCATGGACTGTAGTCTCCCAGGCTCCTGTGTCCATGGAATTCTCCAGGCAAGAATACTGGAGTGGGGTGCTATTTCCTTCTCCAGAACCTGAGCTTAGGGACATAGTAACAAAGAACCTGAAATGTAGGAAGGATGGGTTATTCATGACTTCTCTGTTTCATTTCACATTCTGAAAAAACATTCCTTTATTTTTGTTTTTTAGATTTAAAAGAGGTCAACTAAACGCTTGACTGATGGGTTGCAACTTTTGAAAAGTAGGAGCAGCTGCATATAAGGGTTGCCCTTTGCCCTAATGGGAGTGGAAAGAGTCATGATTGCTTCCCAAGGCAGAATGGCCCAGCTGGTCCTGTCTTCAGGATCATGCCAAGTGGTTAGCATTGAATCTGTTTTCACTACTGCTGACACTCGTGCCCACAGCCTTGGAATGACCTAGAGGAAGTCCCACCCCAGTGTGATGATAAGATGAAGCCTTATGAATCCATCTGGGTGTAATATCTCATTTTGATCACTTCCCCCTCAGCCCAGGAGGCTTGGAAGAGAGTTGGTAGTGCAAATCCTGTTTGCAAGTGCATTTCTTTCTAAAGAAAGAGTTGCCAGAATGTTTGCTCACAGAACAGCCACTGGCTAGCAGAACTCACAGTAAATAATCACAGGGGATTAAAATGAATCATGAGGGTCAGAATCATTCCACCATAAAAGTGGATGGTTTACTTTTTCTTAAAAAGAAAACAAAAAACCTTCCCTCCATATCCAAACACTTCTCTTACCTCCATGCTGCTTTTTAAGAAAGAAAAAAAAAAAAAACAAACTGTAGAAATACTATTGTTTAAAAATCTATTTCTTGTACGCTGTAGATTCAAACAGCACTGAGAAACAGCCCAGGGACACTTTGATATTTATGTGTTTGATATATGTGTGTGTGTGTCTGTGTGTGTGTATGTATAGGAAGAAATGTAAATATCTTATACAGAAATTCTTAACTCCAGCTGCTTATCCAAATAGAGGCAGCAAGAGGTGTCAATCAGTGAATCATTTAAACTCCTTGAATCCCTATTGCTGCTTTCCCTGGAAAATAAAATTTATATTTTAAGGCAGGACAAGAAAACAATTAAACACAGAATTCTCTCTGTTTGTTTGGGCCTTCTCCCTCCCTAATGTGCATTACACATTAACCAGAGCTCCTCAAAGATGGGAGTGCCTGCTCAACCATAAAAACCAATTTTTTTCTTTGTTCTGAGGCTAGCAATGTAACTTCTTAAAATAATAGTGCTCTTTTCCAGCACCCTAGGGGGTCATGGTGACTTGCCGCTCACTTTGTACAAGCTTACCTGGACTATGTATCCTTGGTGACCTTTATGTAAAGTATCAGTGTGTCATTTTGATATATGACCTTTGTCTCAAAAATGTATATGACTATGCCTTCTAACAGTTGGGACGGTTCTCGTAGCTTTCTGAGAATCTGTTTCTAGGGTTATAATCCTCCATTTGGCTCAAATAAATTTCTCTTTTTTATTCTTGATAGTTAATTGAATTTTCAACAGGAGTTTGTTTCTTTTCTGATTATAAAAGGAATATGTAATAATTGTTTAAAAATATGGAATATATGGAAAATTATGAAAAACTTTCTAGGTTCAGAAAAGTGAATACAAAAACAAAAATGCACATTTTGGGGGATCGGGGTCACATAAAATGTGCTTAGCTGTCCTTAATCACAGCACTTCTGACACCAGATGTGTTGGATGGTTTTTTTTACACTAATCTATTCTTCTTCTTCTCCAGACACCAACTGGGTGTCCTACAATTCAATTCTAACCCTAACTACCCAGAGTTATTTTGCAGATTCTATAGGACTACCCAGTCAAAAGTCTCAGACTGTCTGTCACCTGTATTTTTGACTAACCAACTGGCTATTAATAGGAGTTCTCATGATCTCCCTCCTCATTCAATAATTTGGTAGAATGGTTCACAGAACACAGGAAAGCACTTCACTTACTATTACTGGTTTATTATAAGGATACAACTCAAGAACAGCCAAACAGAAGAAATGTATAGGGCAAAGCATGACCTGCCTTCTCTGGGCAGGCCACCCTCCTAGTACTTCATTGTTCTCATCTACCAGGAAGCTCTCCAAACCCATGGTTTAGGGGTTTTATGGAGGTTTGATTTCTTAGGCATGACTGGTGAAATCATTAGTCATTGGTGATTGAGCTCAGTCTCCAGTCAGGGGTGGGAAGTTTGGTGGAATGGAAAGTTCCACCCTTCTACTCATGCCTTGGAGACCAGCTCCATCCAGAAGCCATCTACGTGCCTCCAGGTACCAGTCATCACATGCGCATACAAAAGACACTTCTCACTCCCCAGAGTTTCCAACAGTTTTAGGAACTGTGTGTCAGGAACTGGGAACAAAGACTAAATATATGTATTTCTTGTTATGCCACAGGGCTCTATTTTAAAATGTTTAAATGTTTAAAATGTCCTAACCGTAAGTACTGACTGGTTAATCTCCCTCTGAGGATCTCAAATCAATTTGTCAATATCCCTTCTCTGACCATAAAAGGGTATAGTGAATCTTCTAGACTTTAATCTAGACTTTGGAGCTCTTTGGACTAATTCATTCCCTGGTAAGTAGTCTCAAGAGGCGATACGCTGATGCAATCTATGCGTATATCTGCTGGAAACAGACTGCATCAAAGGGTTCTCTGGGCCAGGCACCTGAATGCCAGAATTGAAAGACCACCAGCTAAGTACCTGGCTGATTCATTTTCATCAAAACTGTTGTGGTTAAAACTTCCTTCTTTGTATGGTTAACTAACACTTACTGGCAATCCCTGAGCCCGGGTTGAGGAGGTGTTCTCGAAGTGTGGTCTTGAAGAACAGCATAAGCATCTTCTGGGAACTTGTTAAGAGATGCAGATTCTCAGCCCACCTCACACCTACTGAATCAGAAACTCTGGGGTGGGGGCCAGCAATCTGTGTTATAACAAGCCCTCCAGGTGATTCTGATGTGTGTTAAAGTCTGAGAACCACTGCCCGGGGTGCTCCCATCCCGCAGTAGGGAATTGGCTCCAATTGACTCACACTCTCAAGTCCAATCACATACGTATCTGGAACTGTGTGGCTGTTACACAGGGACATCAATTCATAAAAACTCTTCAAGCCCTACACTTACTATCAGTGGATTTAATCAGGCCTACTTTGTTTTGTATTTTGGGAGGCTTTTTGTCTTGTTCTGTTTTTTAATCACAAAATGTATTTTTAAGAAGGCTGGTTGGGGCTGGGCTTGTCCCTATGAATTAAGGTGTCAGACCCAGGGATGGTGGCCCCAGCAATACTGTCTTCTAATCAGTGATCACTAGGTGGGCATTCCATGGTAACAACAGCCTCCTTGGCCTATCCCCAAAGGTGTTTATCGACATTGTTTAGCAGTGAATTAGTCCCCCAGCAACAATCTAAACTTGTTCTATAGCATCCTGGGTATGTCTCCAAAATGTGGGGCACAGAGCCAGGAAGCCCTAAGGTGACACGTGGGAGCAGGTGGGAGGAAGTACTGGTCTTTCCAGCGGGAAAAGGGAAGCTGGAGAAATCTAGGGAGCAGTGATAAAACTCAGCTGATCTGGGCTATGTGTATACAGACAAGTCTTGGGCATGACAGAAGTCATGGCCAAAAAGCCATGAGTCACACAAACAGCGAGAACAGACCTGCTGAGAGCAGCCTCTCTTCTGCTGATAGATTCTGGAGGAGCATGAGAAAGGGGGAGGAAGAAGATGGGCCAAGAAGGGCCCTGAAGCTTCTAACAGGCATCTGTCCCCTGTCCTGGTCATCAGGGTGAGGTGCAGACCCCTGAGAGCCACAAGAGAGCCCTGCACCCAGTCTCAGGACCACAGAAATCCTCTGCTCCAGGTCTTGGGAATCCTGAAATGAAAAAAAGCCCAGCTTCCAGTCCCCATCACGAACTGTCTTCTTGATGAACCGGCCTTCCTTCGCTCTTATTTGGGGAACCCATCCTAGACTATGCAGCTGGGCCCGCTTCTGTTAATCTCCACACTGCTGGGCAGTGACAGCCCTGGACAGTGAAGGCTCAGCGAGAGAAAAGTTGGAGAAAAACTGCTCCAGCAGGTGGACCCCGAGTCCACGCCTCGCGCTGCGCATGCGCACAGTCACCCGCCTCTCCCCGCCCCTGCGACTCCTCGAGAGTTGCGTCTGCGGTCCGGGACTCGGGAATTACGCCAAACCTGGAGTTTTCCTTTCAAATGCTCCCTACAAGGTATTGTTCAGCCCGCCCTTGCCCAGTGAAATGAAAACACATTTACAACCATTCCTATCTAAATCAATGAAGTTTCCCTTCATTTCCCAGACCATTCAAGGTGAGATACAGGCTTCTGCTTTTCTGGTTCCAGGTCCTACTTGGGTTTTTTTCTGATGCTTCGATTGCATAGTTTCACTGTGGGGGGTGCTTGTTAGTTCCTGTGCCTACTCAACATCCAAACTTCGTTTCTGTGTTGGGTGAGTCTCCCATTGCATAAGGCTGGGCCGAGAAAGGCCTCCCTCTCATGGCAGAGGCAGAAGCCGACAGGTAACCTCTTTCCATCTCCTGGGAGTTAGCATGGGCAGCTGGGGACCTGAGCTCGGCCAGTCAGATGCTACTGCCTGTGGCTTTAACTCTTGAGCAACAATGCCAAGAGGAAGGGACCACTGAGGAGTTCTTCAGTGGGAGAGCAGTGCAGTTTGAGTGTGCAGGGGTAGCGGAACCAGTGGCAGCTACCTGGTTCCATTGTCCTCAAGTGTGATCTTGTCAGCTGACTAGCCCAGGCTAGTTTCTGTTCTCCATCTCCTCTGGCCACGTTAATGCTTGTAGTCAGCTCTCCCCTTCTGGGGGACTTGGTCTCCTTTCCCCGGATCCCAGGTCAGCAGTCATCACTACCTCTGCAGGCTCCGCACCCAGCACCTCCACCCTGCTGTGGGTGGCTGATCCTGGTTGTCAGGGTATCGGGCCAGCCTGCCTGGTAACGCCTGGCTGCCTGCTGCTTGTCTGCTAAAGCCAGCGTTCAGCTGAGTTTTTGGAGGTTTTATTCCAGGTATGACAGTTTTCAGCCAGTTCAGAGGAGCTTCTCTTTGTAAATGTGGCACTTCTGGCCACACAGGTTGTGCAATAGGGCTGCTCTAACAAATAACCTAGACAGCGTATTAAAAAGCAGAGACATTACTTTGCTGACAAAGGTCCATCTAGTCACAGCTATGGTTTTTCCAGTTGTCATGTATGGATGTGAGAGTTGGATCCTAAAGAAGGCTGAGCACCCAAGAATTGATGCTTTTGAACTATGGTGTTGGAGAAGACTCTTGAGAGTCCCTTGGACAGCAAGGAGATCAAACCAGTCAGTCCCAAGGAAATCAACCCTGAATATTCATTGGTAGGACTGATGTTGAAGCTGAAGCTCCAGTACTTTGGCCACCTGATGCAAAGAGCTGACTCATGAGATAAGACCCTGATACTGGGAAAGATTGAAGGTGGGAGGAGAAGGGGATGACAGAGGATGAGATGGTTGGATGGCATCACCAACTCAATGGACATGAGTTTAAGTGAGCTCCAGGAGATGGTGAAGGACAGGGAAGCCTGGTGTGCTGCAGTCCATGGGGTCTCAAAAAGTCAGACATGACTGAGTGACTGAACAGTAACAACAACAAATTACCACAGACTGGGTAAGACCAAGTAAGTGTCTTCTGTCACAGTTCTGGGGGCCAGCACTTAAACAAGGTGTGAGCAGAGTTGGTTCCTGCTGGAGGCTCTGTGCGGGGATCTGTTCCATGCTACTCTCCTGCTTTGGGCATCGCTGCCTTCTTTGGCTTTCCTGGGCTTGTAGCTGCATCACTCTACTCTGGCTCAACTTCACATGCCTTCCCTCTCTGTGTCTCTACATCTTCTCTTTTTCTGTCACCTGTAGAAAGGGAGCATTTGGACACAGAGGGAAGCCAGCATGAAGAAGACACAGGGAGAGACCTGTGTGAACACAGTGAGGCGGAAGGTGGCCATCTACAAGCCGAGGAGGTGAGGGTGGTGGGGGAAAGCAGGAGAGTGCCATAGAAATCAAGGGACAAAGATCACTTCAGGAAGGAAGGAATGACCACTGAGGTCAATGCTGCGGAGAGGCCTTAAGTTCCCAGATTCCATTTGGTTAAGGAACAAATGGCAGATAAAGAACTGGGGACAGAAAAGGCAGATAACCTGTAAAGAAGGGAAACAGGACTGAGGATATATAGAGGCGGTCACTGAATAAATGTGAGGTTTGTCTGCTTGGAGGATGGGAGAGGGAGAAGGAAATGGCAGCCCACTCTAGTGTTCTTGCCTGGAGAATCCCATGGACAGAGGAGCCTGCAGGGTTACAGTTTATTGCCGGGGTCCAGCCCCGGCTGATCCAGGGTATTCGAAGCAGGGACGGCGGCAGCGAGGATCAGGATACAATAGCTTCAATTAGATATTAATTAAAGATATAAACAGTAATAGAATGAGGATAGCTCAGTAGGAAAATTCAGTGGAGAAAAGAGGCTGAGTAGCTTGGTTTACGCAGGAGACCAATAAAACTTCAAGACAAGAAATTTGCACCACTTACATAGGCCACAGGCATCCTCCCGTTCTCCCGAAGGAGAGGAGACACTGAGGCCTCCCCGGTCGGATCTCAGAAGCCCAGGCATAATTAGTAAGCATGGCGGGTTCTGTGCTCCAGATGGAGACTCAGCCAGAGTGAGAGAGAGAGCGACATGGGGAGACCAGGTTTTCAAGAAACTGATCCCAATTCTTTATTTTCCATGGTCTACTTTTATACACTGAGATGTTATGCAAAAGTCACATGGGGTCAGCAGTCCTGACTTTTATCAAAGTCAGGTGCTTCATACAAATGTATACAGAGGTCTTAGGGGTGTTACATCATCTTCTGGCCAGGGGGCCTGCTGACAATTTATGACCCTCTCCTTGTGACAGCGGTCAGTCAACCAGGACACTTCTTTCTCCAGGGGTGATTATTCTTAAAACAGACGCCACCCAAATAAAGTTACATTCCTATAGGGTGAGGGTGTAGTGGGTTTTAGTTAAGGAAAGAATTTACTTAGCCTAAGGTCTAACGTGATTAATATCAAAGGTTAATACTTATTTCTTCTACATATTCATTAATGTGTGTAAGGGCAGGGGATATGGAGACTTAGCAACAAACATTGGCTCAACAAATGAAAAACCCATCACCAATACAATTTCTAATCAGCCCATTATACTTATACTAATAGTTTTCTAACTTTTCTAAGGAACCTGTTTTTAGAAGGTTTAAAGCATCTCGTGCCTCTCACGGTTGGGAGGCTGTGAGCAATCACATGTGGCCGGACAAGCCTGTCAGGCAGGCTAGAGAACCTTCAGAGAAGTTTGTAGGTTAAAACACTCTTGTCATGCCCAGGAGTTTTTATTAACTGGAGCTCTAGGTTAACTCCTTCTCCGAAAGAGGTGGTGGGGGACAGCCCCCCGTAAAGTCAGAGGTGTAGGTGAGAGCACAAAGTAGTAAAGCAGACAGGCTCTGGTTATGGGGGTAGATGCTCGAGGATTTCCAGGAGGACTCCTGAGGCTCGATCCTGCCTTTGCGTATGTCGAGCCTCCTTCCTCATGACCTTTGCCACGGGCCGAGTGCCTCACTCTGGCCCCCAACAGTCTATGAGGTCGCAAGGGTCAGACACGACTTAGTAACTAAACCACTACCGCCGCCGCCAGGATGGGAGAGACAGCCCACTGTAAGGAATCTGGGGATGAGTCTGCAAGGAGGTGCCTGGAGATGGCAGAAAGAGGAAAGTTCCAAGAGAGATGCTGAGATTCAGATGGAAGTAGTAGGCTCGAGCTCAGATGGGAAAAAGACACGTCTCTGACCTCTCAGGAGGGAAGTGTGTCACTTCAGTGGCAGGAAGGTGAGAGTTCCTCTGTGACGGCTCCCCTCTTCTGTGTGAAGTCACAGGCACGGCAGCTCCTTCAGAGAGACGGGCGAATGGATCAAGGTTTGAGAAGAGTGGAGGTGACTGGAGGCTACGCAGAGAAGGGACACCGCCAGGCTCATTGATACATCTAGTGAAGCAAGTGATCATAGCCTGCTAGTTTTTCTTTTTGAATTAATTTTTATCAGAGTATAGTTGCTTTACAACTCTGTGTAAGTTTCTACTGTACAACAAAATGAATCGGCCATACATTAGATGTATATCCCCTCCCTTTTGGACTTCCTTCCCATTCAGGTAGCCTGCTAGTTTTGAAATGAAAATTTTGAAATGTGGGGAAGGGTGTATTTCTCTACACAAGTAGAATCTGTGTGCCATTGGCTATGTACATGACACAGCATGTGCATTAAGAAAGGAGTATTCAGGGATACTTGGCTCAACAGGAGTTTATCAGCCTGACTTTTTACAGTTATAGCCCCCCACCCCAACCCCAACTATGTAAACCCTTCAATATTTTAATATTGAAAGTTACCTGGTAAAGTAAACTGGTAGTGAATTCGTTCCATATTTTCTCATGTTCCTTGAACGCTTCACTTTTAAATATTTCCGCCTACCACTAGGTGGTGCTTTGTTCAATTCATTCAAAAGTAAAATTTCTTTTGATTCAGAAGGAAATGCACTGAAAAGTAAACACGCTGCCAGCTGCAGTTCAGTGCTAATATTTACTTTCCAACTTATTCCAATTTTCTAGACCAGCTGTGGTATAAAGGAGAACTTTGCTTTTCTCAAGTGTTACGCACGGTCCTGCTTGTCTTTAAAGGAAATGGAGATGAGGAGGTCCTTCTTTTTGTCCCCTTCAAAGGACCTGGTGAAGGGAGTGATGCAGGAGGCAGGTCTCATCTGAGAAAGAAATATGAATGTATGTGTGATTGAAAAATCACTTTGTATTTGCAATTCTTACACCTTTTAAAAAAATTAAAATTTTGGGACTTCCCTGGTGGTCCAGTGGTGAAGACTGCGCTTCCACTGCAGAGGGCGTGGCCAAAAATAGAGATAAAATTTCATATTAAAAAAATCACATTGCCTTTTAAACCAAAGATGCTTACTGGCCCTTCTAGTTCCATTTAATAGTGCCTGTCACTTCTATGCTAGACATACCAGGTCTTCTGTAAATTCATTACTAAAAGCGCTCTGTTGAAAACCGAAATGGTTAATCTCTTATGAAGGTACGCTAAGCCAGTAGAACAACTATTTAAGTAAAAGAAGTACATTTTTTTCTTTCTCCTCAGAAGTGGTAAAATAGGATTTTATGTATCAACCCAAAGCCTCCCTTTCCCTCTGTGTGCATTCTGGGTTTGAACACTAAACTTGATGCTTACCAGCTCTGTGACTTTGGGCCAGCCTCTTAACCTCTCTGAACCTTGGCTTTCTCACTCTGTAATACCAATATCTGCCCCGCCCCCACCGCTAGAGTTATGGTGAACAGAAGCTTTTTTTTTTTTTTTAATTTTCTGAAGTTTGGGGTACAGAATGCTTGATAAATAGGAGAGATTAAGTACAAGTGCATCCTTTCCGATTCATTGTTGCTGCTGCTGCTGCTGCTGCTGCGTCGCTTCAGTTGTGTCCGACTCTGTGCAACCCTATAGACGGCAGCCAACCAGGCTTCCCGTCCCTGGGATTCTCCAGGCAAGAACACTGGAGTGGGCTGCCATTTCCTTCTCCAATGCATGAAAGTGAAAAGTGAAAGTGAAGTCGCTCAGTCATGTCCGACTCTAGCGACCCCATGGACTGCAGCCTACCAGGCTCCTCCGTCCATGGGATTTTCTAGGCAAAGGTACTGGAGTGGGGTGCCCTTGCTTTCTCCGCACTGATTCATTGTTATTTCTGCCTGAAAACGAACGTGCTAGAGTTGTGTAGCACATCTTCCACTCTCTCTTCCTCCCCCACCCCAGGCCCAATGTCCACCCATCTTCATCTTGTATTGTGCCCCAGGGGGTTGACTTGTGTTGACTGGATGGACAGGTTTCTTTATCCTCTGGCTTCTTGCTGAGTTTGGACAGTGGACAGGAGATTGGAGGGAGGGTGGAGAAAGGTTGGGATATTTGTTCGTCTAGCTCCCTTCCTGTGGGGTCACTGGGGGCTGGCTGCAGCTCTCAACTGAATTTCCCAGGTTCCCCCAGGTAGCCTCACCGTGACACAGCTCTCTCTGTTTCTCTGAGTTTTAGCAACTTCTCACTGTCCTTGCTCTCGCAGCGACTCTCACCCGTTACTGAACTTGTAGGATCTCCGTGCTGCTCTTTGTATTATTACATAGTCTCTTTATTAAACGCTCCTCACATAACCCAAGTGTACTGTCTTTTTCCTGCTGGGTCTCTGTGATCCAAGACTTCTGCTAATTTTGGAGGCCACTACAAGAAATGTCCGTGGACTCTTCATTGCTTGGGGCCTCTGTGTTTCTCTGGAAATCTTAATGAAACTTGGACAGAACCCAAATTCCAGGAGTTGAATTTGAAAGCCTCCCCACTACTTCCACTATGTTCTTCCACTGCTTTCTGTGCTCCTGAGTCCCAGTCTCCTTGGTTTGAGTGTGGATCAGACCCAGGGTGAAGCTCCAGCCCTTCTGCACTGACCTAAGAACTCTAAACATGCTCAACGTTGTGTGATGTTCTTTAACGTTGCTGAGTAGTGAGGGCGACACAGTAGGGACCTTGTGGCATCCCATCCAGATTTCAGCCACCTTCACTGCCTCCCAACACCTGATCCACTCCCAAATGAGCCCTCATTATCGCTCTCCTCGCTTGCTCCGTGTTTCTTTGAGTGAAGCACCTATGACAGCTCAAAACCATCTCAAAAGATCACCCCCATACACACACACAAATAAAGAATAAAATCTGGCTATAAGAGTAGTGCTGCCCCAGAACTGTGGGCACTTAGCCAGAGGGCCTTTCCTCTTGGAGTAGGAGGTGGGCTGGTGATGAGGTCCTAGGCCTGAAGCCTCACTGGCCAGGGTGATGGCAGGATATTGCAGACGCGGAGCACGTGGGCCCAGCCAGCTGCCAGCGGCAACCGCCCTCTGGTTAGGGAGTCTGAAGAGGCCCGAGATGGTGGGGGAGCTGCAAGGCCAAAAGAACACTGATGTCCCTGGCCACCAGCCTGCTGGGGCTGCACTGAGCTTTCAGCTGCGTCTCCCTGCACCAGCTTTGCCTCCATCACCCACAGTGAAAACTGAGGTCAGGTGGGAACATTTAAAAAGACTTACTGAGATTTTCCCAAAGGTCTATAGCAATTGTGGAGAAAGTATCATACGGGGTGGTGGAGGCGGGACCCACAAAGGAACAACACAAGAACAAAAGCTTCTGAATAGGCCAGACCTACCCAGGGCTCCTGACCTGACGCCCATTCCTCACTCCCAGCCCACCTGAGCAAGGAGTAGCTCACACCAGACATCTCCATGCTCCAGATCATGGCCTCTCATTCCCGGGACACTTCGCACTCCAGCGCAAAATGTCCTTCTGTGTGGTCTGAGCTATTCCCAGAATGACTGACAGTGAAAGTATCCACCCCGTCAAGGGAAAACCCAGTCTCCTCACAAAGGCTTCCTATAATTACTCAATAATTACAAGTATGTTTCTCAAATTCTGGGCTGTTTTACCTAATATAAGAATATGTTTGGAACATCAAAAGCTGAATTGAATTTGGGTTGTGTGATAATCTAAGTCCAGTTCCTTTGCAGTCTCTCATCAAGAAATCAAAATTCTTGGAATCCAGTTTATCCATGGTTCACTTTGTTACAACGTGTTTTGGTGATGTGCTGTTCAGAATAGAAGGCTTATTCATATTTTTGATACATTTTTACTATTTTAAATGTTTTTTGTCTCATGTAATACATTAGACTTTGAGTGTTCCTCCACCCCCAATTTTATTAGTTTGCATTTTCCTACCATATCTTTTTTCCCATCTCTTCATTTTCAACCTTCTCTCTTTTTGCTTTATATGCATCTCTTGTACAGAGAGTATAGTTGGGGGCTGGTTGCTCTTTCACCTAACTTTCTGTTTATTATGTTATGTAGTATTGTTTTGTTACCTTTTCACTAAATGTCACAATTTCTGCTGAATTAACATTTTCTGCATTCATGTACGGTGGCTCCACAATTTCCTTTAAATTTTATTACTTCACCATCAGGTGTTGACTCACCTGTGTGGCCATCATGGCTCGCCTCCACATGGACATCATAGCCCAAGGAAAGAGAACAAGGGCAGGGCATGACCCAGCAATTGCGTAGGTGATTCCCATTCGTTCAGTGAACTAGAAACGGCCTCCCCATAGCAAGGGACGCTGGGAAAAAGCAGAGGGGCGGCTGTTGAACGCTTGTCTCTCAGATTCATTTCCACCCTTCTAAATTCTGGGTTTTGATGCTGGAACTGGGACTCTGCAAACTATGTTTCTTCTGTGTCAGCTGACTTTGTGATAAATTCCACGAAGAGAATGCAGTGGAGGTAGGAGAAGCTGGAAGACAGAAGGGGAGAGGGGAGTACTTCTTCTTTATTTGCTGGCTGTCATTTTCATGTCATGCCAGGAATGGTTGTACATCCCAGTGGCACCAATTGGTTTCAGTCTCCAACTTCTTTGGCTCTCCTAGAACCAGACCTCAGAAGTCTGAATCACAGCTCTGGGAGACCCTTTCTCTGAACCTTTAGGTTCTACAACTTTAATTTCTTCTCTTTGTTCCCAAAGCCCTAGGAGTTGTAGCTTTTTCCTGAAGTTATTTACCTCTGTTTTACCACCACATTCTTCAGTCTTCCAACATCTGTTTTATTTTTTTTGGCTGCATGGGGTCTTTGTTGCTGTGATTAAGCTTTATTTAGTTGCAGTGAGTGGGGCTACTCGTCGCGGTGTGTGGGCTTCTCACTGCGGTGGTTTCTCTTGCTGGGGAGCGTGGGCTCTAAGGCACACAGGCTTCAGTAGTTGCGATGCATGGGCTCGTTAGTTATAGCACGCAGACTTAGTTGCTCAGTGCCATGTGGGATCCTCCCAGACCAGGGACCGTGTCGCCTGCATTGGCAGGTGGATCCCTAACCACTGGACTGACGGGGAAGTCCCCTAACAGCTGTTAAACTAATTTCTTATATTAAATTCTTCTTATTTAGTTAGTATGGTTTCAGCTTTCCTGAATGGACCCTGCCCAGCACATTAATCTGTAGCTGGATGGCCAAATGGCACTAAAGATTCCAGTGCTGTTTAGGATGGGGAAAATGGATATTGAGAACTGCTATCTTCAAAACAGATCAAGAATTCTAGTACAATTTCATTCTGTTGGGGGCATAACCCCACTATATCTTTCAAGATTTGTTGAAACCATGTTAAGCTTTTGTTCCAGATGATTAATTTTTTTATGCCTATAACATTTAAAGACTTTCTTAAACAGTTCTACTTAAATTCACAATAATTATTTGGACTTAAGATTTTATTGGTTTTATTTTCATAACTCTTTGATATAACAGATCTTCTTATTTTATAAGTTATTCTTATTCTTTTTCCTCCCCTGGGTTTTTTTTTTTAGGGAAAAAATGAGCTGGGAGTATGTTGCATACATTCTGGATTCCTGGATTTTGAAAATGTGTCTTGTCGTGAATGCTGCACATGTCGGTAATGTCATGTAATATTGACTTAAGATAATTTGGGGGAAAAAAACAGAGAAGTAGCACAAGGCATCAGTGCCCTGAGCTCCCATTACTCCACAGAAGGCTGATCTTGGTGTGACCTACGTGGACTGCATGCATGTGGAATGGCTGCCAGGAAACGAGGCCCCCCAAAGCACTTTATATAATTATAGGGAAGATGGAGGAACACTTAGTGGATATAACAGTGGGGTTTCCTGGTTCAGGAGGCTAATAAAGAGCCTCCAGAGCTCAGCCTTTGGTTTTAACCTGTTCTTCTACTGGGCTCATTTAAACCCAGAAGAAGCTAAATGGGCTTCTTGTTAAGCTACTGAGAGAGGTGAGAAAATGAACCTCCAGCGCCTTTGGATGTATAGTTGCTGTTCAGTTACTAAGTCATTTCTGACTCTTGGCGACGCCATGGACTTCAGCACACCAGGCTCCTCTGTTCTCCACTATCTCTTGGAATTTGCTCAAATTCATGTCCATTGAGTTGGTGATGGTATCTAACTATCTCATCCTCTGCCACCCTCTTCTTCTTTTGCCTTCATTCTTTCCCAGCATCAGAGTCTTTTTCAAAGAGTCAGCTCTTCACATTAGATGGCCGAAGTATTGGAGCTTAAGCTTCAGTATCCGTCCTTCCAATGAATATTCAGGGTTGATTTCCTTTAGGATTGACTAGTTTGAGCTCCTTGCAGTCCAAAGAACTCTCAAGAGTCTTCTTCAGCACCACAGTTCAAAAGCATCAATTCTTTGGTGCTCAGCCTTCTTTATGGTCCAGCTCTCACATCTGTACATGACTACTGGAAAAATCATAGCTTTGACTATATGGATCTTTGTGGGCAAAGTGATGTCTCTGCTTTTTAACACACTATGTAGTTTGTCATAGCTTTAGTTTCATGGCTGTGGTCACCATCTGCAGTGATTTTGGAGCCCAAGAAGATAAAATCTGTCACTGCCTTCAGTTTTTCCCCTTTTATTTGCATGAACTGATGGGACTGGATTCCATGAACTTAGTTTTATTAAGTTGAGTTCCAAGCCAGCTTTTTCGCTCTCCTTTTTCACCCTCATCAAGAGGCTCTTGGATGTTTATCTCCTCAGTAATGTTGATACTGATACATATAAAAGATAATTTGGCTGGGTGTGCAGTTCTAGGGTCAGAACACTGTAAGAAAATTACTCTTAGATATTAGTGTGGCTTTCTTGTATCCTTGAGAATAGTGTGAGATCAACTTGAACCGTGACTTCACATTTTGTACATGTTCAGAGCAGCACCCAAGACTTCTTCAGATTCCCAGGGGATTTGTGTAGCATAGTGGTTAAAAAAAAAAAAGGTTCATAACCTAAACTGCCTGTGTTTAAATTCTGACTCTGTTGCTTGGGTAACCACGTGACCTGGGGTTCTTAGACTTTCATTGCCTCATCTGTAAAATAGGAAAATAACACATCATCTGTCGTGACCAAATCTTTTGAGTCCCCTTGTGGTGGGTTAAGCTGTGTGACTAATCATTGGTTGTGAATAGAAATGACATTTGTGATCCATGGAATTGTTGATTTGAGACTTTCAAGAGTCCCCTCCCCCCAATTTTGGCATGGTGATAAGCAATGTTTAAGATGGTAAGAATTGCCCAGTTTGCACACACAAATGAAAGGGAATAAAGAGAATCTTGGAATTTGAGGCCTTGTAGGTAGGCTTGCCCATAACATTTTTGAGGTCTGAGGCCAGAGCACAAAAATTTATATTCAGTTGTCTAGATATGTGAAAGTTATAAATGGAGATAAAATATTAAATAAAATATGTTCCACCTTCCTGCCTTAACAAATATAGTTCCATAATGAAAAAATAAAAACTAGTTTAAATCTATTTTTTATGACTGAGAGTCAACAAAATGTCACAGATAGTTATTGCACATATTTTAGGTGGTCTTTGTTGGGTCAATAATATTACATGAGCAAGAAAATTAAGAAATAAAATTTATGACATTTGATATAATTCTTTTATGAAATCACTAATTATATAGTAAGATTTTATATTCCTGTTCTTTTGACAGTAGTGATATAAAGGGTTAAAAGCAAAGTAATTATTCAAAGTATAAAAATTTAAGTAGAATTTTATCAAAATGGAAAATTATATAGATGGAAAGTCAAAATCAAAAATTAAAATTATTTTGTTTTCAAAAATATTTTCTCCCATAAATAGCAAAATTTTCAATCTATGAAAAGGTAAAATAAAATTGTAATATATGGATATTAAGCTTATAAATCAAGTTAATAAGTGTAAATAACTTTAATATTCTGAAATGTTCATCTTATTGCTAGTTTATAATTTTTATTGCAATTTTAGTGTTCAGTGTCTATCCAGTTGCCAATATAAAGGAAACTGGCATCACTTTATGCATGCATCTAGATCTGATATTTACAAATTTAAGAGTAACATGAATTATTAATATTGCACAATGTTTCTCTGGCACTATGTACATCTTTTGACAATACTACAGATTGGAACAGGAAAAGAAAATGAGCATTTGACATTACTGGGAAGTAGTACTTTGTGCATGAATTTATTGCATTCATGTTCAGAGAAGAGATTTGACAAATTAGTCTTTTTTCTTTCACTTCCATAACTTGAATCTTCATCCGCTACAAACTAGTGTTCATCTCTGACATCAGCAGTGACAGCCCACAAAGGTGCATGTCACTCTGATGTAGTTACTTTGTTTTGATGATACACGAAAGAGATGTAGAGAAGTGTATTCGTGGGGCCTGAATGGTGTAAGTTCTGAGCAGCTGTTGGTGCTGTGCCAGGGCTGACTGTCAGATCTTGAGTGACACAGAGACTCGCTGAAGTATGGAGCCGAGGGCAGTAGTCCCTCTTGTCCAGGTCTGAGGGGACAGAGTGGCAGATTTGAGAAGCTGCTGCTGCTGCTGCTGAGTCGCTTCAGTCATGTCCGACTTTGCGCGACCCCAGAGACGGCAGCCCACCAGGCTCCCCCGTCCCTGGGATTCTCTGGGCAAGAACACTGGAGTGGGTTGCCATTTCCTTCTCCAATGCAGGAAAGAAGAAAGTGAAAAGTGAAAGTGAAGTCGCTCAGTCGTGTCTGACTCCTAGCGACCCCATGGACTGCAGCCTACCAGGCTCCTCCGTCCATGGGATTTTCCAGGCAAGAGTACTACCTACTCCTAAACTCCAAAGAATAAGAGACCTGAATAAAAAGTTTGAATATCAAAGGCCAATCAGTAATAAACCCAGCAACAAAGGATTGAGTCTTCTCACTGAAGTCTGATGGCATCAAACTGCCAGTGATTAGAGAGAGAGAGAGGCCTGGGAGTGAGACAGTAATGTAGTAAAGTGATGTTTTTGGAAAGCTAAGAATTGGAATGAAAGTTGGGTGTACCTACTGGCTCATGACACTAACTTGAAACAAAGAGATCATAAGCCAGTTGAGATTTTGAGAAAGTTATATTGCAGAAGAATCTCTGAGCCTAGACTAAAAAGCTTTTAACAGATTGAAACACTCTCTGGCCCCAAAACTTGCAGAGGCAGGAAGTAGGTTGTGAAATCAATAACACCCGCCATGATGTGGCCAAAGAGGATACAGAACATGGAAGAACCTCCAGAAAGGTGATCCGGGGCCACAGAAAAAAGGGAAATTCCACCAACAAGTGGCATCAGGCCTCATCCAGGAAATTCCCCAACTGCCAGCAAAAAAAAATCCTCACAATGCCTGTCCCATCAGACTCTGTAGTTGCTGCGGACCAGTGATTGCTGTGTGTTCTCCAGTGGTCCTTTTTCTGGAGGGAAGTATCTGTAGTAGTTGTCCTCTCCTGAATTTGCAGTGGTTTAGTAAGAGTACTAAACCCACTCCAGTACTCTTGCCTGGAAAATCCCATGGACAGAGGAGCCTGGTAGGCTGCAGTCCATGGGGTCGCGAAGAGTCGGACACAACTTCCCTCTCACTTTTCACTTTCCTGCATTGGAGAAGGAAATGGCAACCCACTCCAGTGTTCTTGCCTGGAGAATCCCAGGGACGAAGGAGCCTGATGGGCTGCCGTCTCTGGGGTCGCACAGAGTCGGACACAACCGAAGCGATTTAGCAGCAGTAGCAGTAAGAGTACTGGGGGGTCTGAGGGAAGATAGCATGTCCACTGGTTCATGTGTTGTGAGGTCACACAGAGCCAAATCCAGATCTCAGAGAGAGGTGTGTGCTGCATCAGCCTTGGACTTTGAACTGGATGTAGTAACTCGATGGGACTTGGTTTTCTTCCTTTGGAAGATGAGAGTATGTTCAGTATGGGAAGAAGAGTATGCTCACTATTTGATAGCCAGAGAAGGGGGGAAATGCAATCAAGACTCAAGCAGGAAGGCAGGATTCCGATTTTAGCAATCACCTTAGCCTCTTCTCGGTGTCCTTGCATGTCATTTTTTCTTTGGATCTTTGCAATAGCCCAGTGAGGGAGCGGGAGACAGACCTTCAAGTACAGGGAGCATCACTGACGAAGGGCCCCAGCTGCCGACTCTGAAATCCATGGCCACGTTTGCTCTATGGCCACATCGCCCTCTTCCCACCAGCTGCTGCTAACCAAAGCCTGGATGTGGCTGGGATATTGGGGCCCCTCTGATAGTGAACTTTGGCTCAAGGATATCCCCAATCCCATGGCCCTGATGACCCTTCTTGAGCCTCCTCTCTACCTTCCCTCCTTCTCTATTTTACGAGGGGTCAGCTTTATCAGGCTCCTTCACTTTTTCTCTCACAGACGTTTCCCAAAATAGAACCCTTGCTTGTTTGGGAGAAAAAAAAAGGTAGCCAAAGCAAAGGAGTAGATTGCTGTAGAGATCACCATCTTCCACTGAAAACTGTGCTCTTCCCTATAGTGTTGAGACATTGCTGGAAAGACATATAATCAGTTCTTCTGCCGGGGATTAGTTTTATTGGTGTCATGTTTTCCTGGCTCTGGCTTTATAATGGGAGCCCAGGGCAGTCTCTCACTGCCAAGGACACCTAACTTCAAATCCAACTCTCTGCTGTGGGTGTCCTCTTTATTTATGGCACTCCTCTTGCTTTATAGCTCAGCTGTACATTGAAATATTTCAAATATTATATATAGCATTTTTATGTGTTTGGAGGAGGTAGGGTTACATTCCGCATTATCTCCATCCTTAAGTTCTCCCAAAACAGCAAACATCCAAAAAGAAAATGCAAAATTCCAAAAAAAAAAAAAGTTAAATCACTGGGAAAACAGAAACATTTTTCTTTTAAAATGTTTACTTCATCTTATCCTATGCATATCTTTACATAGTTGTAATTAGCATGTAAATCATGATTTTAATATTTTCACAATATTTATTAGGTTCCATACAGTATTTTTGCAGTGAATTTCTTAGTGGCTTCTGCTTGCTAGTCATTAAGTAGAACATAAATATACCAGTTTACATTTAGATACATTTTTAAAAAATTTATTGAAGTATAGTTTTTTTTTCACTTAATTTTGATTGGAGGACAATTGCTTTACAATATTGTGTTGGTTTCTGCCATACAGCAACATGAATCGGCCACAGACATATGCATGTCCCCTCTCTCTTCAGTCTCCCACCCCTCTAGGTCATCACTGGGCACTGAATTTGAGCTGTCTGCATCATACAGTAAATTTCCATTGGCTATCTAATTTTGCATTTGGTAATGTGTATTTTCAATGCTGCTCTCTCAATTCATCCCTCCCTCTCCTTCACCCCCACGTCTGATCTTAAGATCAGGGGGGAAAAAAAAGCCTTATAAAAAACTCCTAACTATTGACTTTCCTTCTAAATGTAATTTTCCCAATAGACTTTCCATTTGGGAAGATACAACATTTGTTCTTTTAGTTTCAGAAAGAGGTTCTGGTATATATTGAAGATGCATTGCTTAAATTGGGTCCATTTTGCTTTGTCTTGAAGGAATATGATCTAGTACTATATCAACATCTTTTCTCTGTCCAAAAGAGTATTTCACACAAATGTAGGACATAAAATCTCAGAAGCATATTGAATATATCAAAAGCTGATCAGCAGTGGCATTTTAGGGTAAAAAATCACTGGCTACTTGTTTCAAATTTACTGCTCTTGTTGTAAATATTTGCCTATATTTAAGATTTTGAATACCCTCAAAAGAAGCAACATGTAGGAATTGGGATTTGATCATGGTGTTTTAAAAAGCAAGTTTTACCTCACAGGTAAAACATTCAGAAAACTAAGATCATGGCATCACTTCATGGCAAAGAGATGGGGAAACAGTGGAAACAGTGAGATACTTTATTTTCTTGGGCTCCAGAATCACTTGTAGATGGTGACTGCAGCCATGAAATTAAAAGACGCTTGCTCCTTGGAAGAAAAGCTATGACCAACCTAGAGAGCATATTAAAAAGCAGAGACATTACTTTGCCAACAAAGGTCCGTCTAGTCAAAGCTATGGTTTTTCCAGTGGTCATGTGCAGGTGTGAGAGTTGGACCATAAAGAAAGCTGAGCGCCAAAGAACTGATGCTTTTGAACTGTGGTGTTGGAGAAGACTCTTGAGAGTCCCTTGGACTGCAAGGAGATAAAACCTGTCAATCCTAAAGGAAATCAGTCCTGAATATTCATTGGAAGGACTAATGCTGAAGCTGAAACTCCAATACTTTGGCCACCTGATGTGAAGAACTGACTCACGGGAAAAGACCCTGATGCTGGGAAAGATTGAAGGTGGGAAGAGAAGGGGACGACAGAGAATGAGATGGTTCGATGGCATCACCGACTCAATGGACATGAGCTTGAGTAAGTTCTGGGATTTGGTGATGGACAGGGAGGCCTGGGGTGCTGCAGTCCATGAGGTCGCAAAGAGTTGGACACAACTGAGAAACTGAACTTAACCTCTGAAGTGGCTCACTGGTAAAGAGTCTGCCTGCCAGTGTAGGAGATGCAGGTTCAGTCTCTGGGTCAGGAGGATCCTCTGGAGAAGGAAATGGCAACTAACTGCAGTATTCTTGCCTGAAAAATTCCATGAACAGAGGAGCCTGGCAGGCTGCAGTCCGTGGGGTCCCAAAGGGTTGGATGCGACTAAACACACATGGATGCATGATGTTATGCATGAAAAACTGGCAATGTGCTACTCTGAAAAATTTAGTGTAATTTTAGTAAAATTATTTGTTGAATGTAATATTTTATTTTTAAATTTTAATTATGAAACATTTATAGAAAATTAGACAAGAGAAGAGAAACTGTCATCAGCTTTATAAGTGTTATCAAGTTGCTCTTTGAAGTCATGGTACCAACACATGCTTCCACCTTGGTCTAATGTTCTCACATGCTCCCCCAATACCTGGTCACATCTGATTTATTTTTCTAATCTGATGAGAAATTTTTGTATTATTGTTTTTTCATATTAATTTGTGGTTTATATAATTTAAAGAGGATATTATTTATACATTTCTCTTAGTAGTAGACCTAGGATTTACAACATTTATCTTAATCATACTGTATCTTTAAATGGTATCATATACTTCACATACAGTATAAGAATCTTACAACAGTATTATTTCAATCTCTCCTCCACCTTTTGGCTACTGTGGAGATATATATAACTTTTGCATATGCTATAACAATACATTGCTATTAGTTTTGCTTTAGACAGTTAATGATTCACTTTGCCGTATACCTGGAACTAATACAACATTGTAAATCTGATTAGACATTAGAAAAAATGTGATTAGACATAAAAACTCTTTTATATTTACTTCCATTTTAACCATTTCAAGAAAATTTCCTTTTTGTCAATCTAAGTTTCTGTCTGTTAACACTGCTTGAAAGACTTTTGACATTTCTTGCAGTTCAATTCTGAAGATAATAAATTCTTTCAGTATTTGCTTGTCTAACAAATCCTTATTTGTCTTTCATCTTTGAAAAGTATTTTCACTGAATATAGAAATCTAGATTCATCAATCTTCTCCAGCCATTTTAAGGAGACACAAAGGAGACTTGCTTATTTGGATAAGAAATCTGTGGTGAAACTTACCATTTTCTTCTGTATGTAATTTTTCACTTGAATAGGCTTTATTATTTATTTTTTCTGTTGAGTTGTGTGAGTTCTTTGTATAGTATGGATATTAATCCCATATCAGATATATGACTTTCAAACATTTTCCCCCATTTGGTATGTTTCCTTTTCATTTTGTTGATTTCTTTTGCTGTAGAGAACCTTTTTAGTCTGATGTAGTCCTACTTATTTATCTTTGCTTTTGTTGCCTTTTGGTATCAAATCCAAAAAATTGTTTCCAATACCAACTTCATGGTGTTTACCTCCTGTTTTCGAGTTTTATGGTTTCAGGGCTTATGTTCAAGTCTTGAATCAACTTTGAGTTAGTCTCTGTGTATGGTAGAAGACGGTGGTCCAGCTTCATTCTTTTGCATATGGCTGTCCAGTTTGTCAACACTGTTTATTGGAGAGATTGTTCTTTCTCCATTTTATGTTCTTTTTTTAAAAAAAGAATTATTGGTGTATGGTTGATTTACAATGTTGTTAGTTTCAGGTATACAGCAAAGTGAATCAGTTATGCATATGCATATAGCCATTCTTTTTAGATTCTTTCCCATATAGGTTATTACAGAATATTGAGTAGTTTCCTGTGCTATACAATAGGTCCTGATTAGTTATCTATTTTGTATATAGCAGTGTGTATTTTTCAGTCCTGATCTCCTAATATAGCCCCCTCCTCCCTTTCCCCTCTGGTAACCGCATTTATTTTTTGCATCTGTGACTCTATTTCTGTTTTGTAAATCAGCTCATTTGTACCATTTTTAAGATTCCATATATATAAGCAATACCATGTGATGTTTGATTTCCTGTCTTACTTCACTTAGTATGATAACCTCTAGGTCCATCCATGTTGCTGTAAATGGCGTTATTCTTTTTTATGGCTAAAATCCATTTTGTATATGTATCACATCTACTTTATCTATTTCTCTGTTGATGGACATTTAGATTTCATCCATGTCTTAGCTATTGTAAGTAGTGTTGCAATAAATATTGGGGTGTGTGTTATCTTTTTGAGTTAAGGTTTTCTCCATATGCTTAGGAGTAGGATTGCTAGATCATATTTATTTTTTTAAGGAAGACTGTCCATTATTGTTCTCCATAATGGTTGTACCAATTTACATTCCCACCAACAGTGTAGGAGGGTTCCCCTTTCTCCACATCCTCTTCATCATTTATTGTTTGTAGAGGTTTTGATGGTGGCCATTCTGGTGGCGCTGCCGCTGCTGCTAAGTCGCTTCAGTCGTGTCCGACTCTGTGCAACCCCATAGACGGCAGCCCACCAGGCTCCCCTGTCCCTGGGATTCTCCAGGCAAGAACACTGGAGTGGGTTGCCATTTCCTTCTCCAATGCATGAAAATGAAGAGTGAAAGTGAAGTCGCTCAGTCGTGTCCGACTCCTAGTGACCCCATGGACGGCAGCCTACCAGGCTCCTCCGCCCATGGGATTTTCCAGGCAAGAGTACTGGAGTGGGGTGCCATTGCCTTCTCCTCTGGTGGTGCTAGTGGTGAAGAACTTGCCTGCCAATGCAGGAAACGTAAGAGACACAGGTTCAATCCCTGGGTCAGGAACATCCCCGGAGGAGGAAATGGCAACTCACTCCAGTATTCTTGCCTGGAGAATCCCATGGACAGAGGAACCTCACAGGCTACAGCCCATAGGGTCGCAGAGTCAGACATGACTGAAGTGACTTAGCATGCACACATTCTGACCAGTGTGAGGTGATACCTTATTGTATTGGTGATCCTGAGCATCGTAAATGTGCCTGTTGGCTGTCTGTATGTCTTTTTTGGAGAAATGTCTATTTAGCTGTTTCGCCCTTTTTGTTGTTGTTATTGAGCTGCATGAGCTGTTTGTATATTTTGGAGGTTGACCTCTTATCGGTCACTTTGCAAATATTTTCTCCCAGTCTGTAGGTTGTCTTTTCATTTTGTTTATGGTTTCCTTTGCTGTGCAAAAGCTTTTACATTTAATTAGGTCCCAATTGTTTCTTTTTATTTCCTTTAGGAGGTGGATTAAAAAAGATATTGCTAGAATAAATGTCAGAGTGGGCTGTCCGTATTTTCCTCTAAGAGTTTTATATTATCCAGCCTTATATTTAGGTCTTTAATCCATTTTGACACAGTCATTTGTACATGGTGTTGAATTCTAATTTCATTCTTTTACATGTAGTTGTCCAGTTTTCCCAGCACCACTTACCGAAGAGACTATCTTTTCTGTTGTATAGTCTTACCTCCTTTGACATAGATTAGTTGACCATAGGTGCATGGTTTCATCTCTGGACTTTCCTGTTCTGTTGATCTCTGTTTTGTGCCAAGACCATATAGTAACCTGTCCATTGGTGTAAGTGAGGTGTTAAAGTCCCCACTATTACTGTGTTACTTTCGATTTCTCCTTTTATGGCTGTTCAGATCAGATCAGATCAGTCGCTCAGTCATGTCTGACTCTTTGCAACCCCATGAATCGCAGCACGCCAGGCCTCCCTGTCCATCACCAACTCCCGGAGTTCACTGAGACTCACACCCATCAGTGTTTGCCTTATGTATTAAGGTGCTCCTATGTTGAGTGCATGTGTATTTAAAATTGTTACATCTTCTGGTACTGATCCCTTGTTCATTGTATAGTGCCCTTCCTTGTCTCTTATAGCGGTTTTTGTCCCTATTACCATTTTGTTCTGGATTTGCTTTTTGCAGGTGTTTTTTTCTCCCTCCCCTCTTTCGTTCTTTTGTGATTTGATGACTCTCTTTTAGTGTTGTGTTTAGGTTGCTTTTTCTTTTTTGTGTGTTATCTAATGTAGTTTTTTGGTTTGCAGTTCCCATAAGGTGTTATTTTTTTAATGGGGTGTAGTTGTGTTGGTTTCTGCTGTCCAACACAGTGAATCGACTGTATGTATACATATATCCCCTCCCTCTTGGACCTCCCTCCCAGCCCACGTCATCCCACTCATCTAGGTCACCATAGAGCATCAAGCTGCACCCCCTGCACTACACAGCAGGTTCCCACTAGCCATCTATTTTACATACAGTGTACACATGCTGACCCCAATCTCCCAATTCATCCCGCCCTTCCAGCCTGCCCCTGCCCCACCACGTCCACCCATCTGTTTCTATGCCTGCATCTCTGTACCATTCTACTAGATTCCACATATATGTGTTAATATAGGATATTTATTTTTCTCTTTCTGACTTACTTTGTATGACAGGCTCTAGGTCCATTCATGTCTCTACAAATGACCCAATTTTGTTCTTTTTTATAAATGAGTAATACTCCAGTATATATATGTACCACAACTTCTTTATCCATTCACCTGCTGATGGACATTTAGGTGGCTTCCGTGTTCTAGCTCTTGTAATAGTGCTGCAGTGAACACTAGGGTGGCGTGTGTCTTTTCAGAGGATGGTTTTTTTCAGGGTATATGCCCAGTAGGGGGATTGCTGGGTGATATGGTAGTTCTATTTTTAGTTTTTTTTTTTTAAGGAATCGCCAAAGTGTTCTCCATAGTAGCTGTATCAATTTACATTCCCAGGAACAGTGCAAGAGGGTTCTCTTTTTTCCACATCCTCTCCAGCATTTATTGTTTGTAGATTTTTTGATGGCCATTATGACCAGTATGAAGTGATAACTCATTTTGTTTTGATATGCATTTCTCTAATAATTAGTGATGTTGAGCATCTTTTCATGTGTCTCTTGGCTATCTATATGTCTTCTTTGGAGAAATGTCATTTAGGTGTTCCACCCATTTTTTGACTCTTTTATTTAAAATATTGAATTGCATGAGCTATTTGATATTCAGTCTGCCTGAAGGTTAAGTTGCCGGTCTCTTAATTTAAAATGCAATTCCCATTTCTGGTGTTTGTACTCTCTTCTCCTAGTCTTTGGTTTTATCATTTTTGTGTATGGATAATTTCCTACTCTTACTGTATGTTTTTCTTTACTGATGACCTTCCCACTTGTAATTTTATTTCTAGTTGTGGCCTTCCCTCCCTCCCACTCTCCTAGAGAAATTCCTTTAGAGTTTGTTGTGAAGCTGGTTTGGTAGTGCTGAATTCTCTTAGCTTTTGATTTCTCTGTCGAATCTGAATGAGAGCCTGTTGCTGCTGCTGCTAAGTTGCTTCAGTCATGTCCGACTCTGTGCAACCCCATAGACGGCAGCCCACCAGGCTCCCCCGTCCCTGGGATTCTCCAGGCAAGAACACTGGAGTGGGTTGCCATTTCCTTCTCCAATGCAGGAAAGTGAAAAGTGAAAGTGAAGTCGCTCAGTCGTGTCCGACTCTTAGCGACCCCATGGACTGCAGCCTACCAGGCTCCTCCGTCCATGGGATTTTCCAGGCAAGAGTATTGGAGTGGGGTGCCATTGCCTTCTCCATAATGCGAGCCTACCAAGGTAGTATTCTTGGTTGTAGGTTTTCCCTTTCATCACTCTAAATCTATCATGCCACTCTCTTCTTGCCTGCAGTTTCTGCTGAAAAATCAGCTGATAATCCTATGGGAATTTCCTTGTATGTTGTTGCTCTTACATTTTTTCCTCTGTATTTAATTTTTGTCTGATTAGTATGTGTCTTTTAAAAAAACAACTATTTTATTGTATATTGGAGTATGTGTGCATGTGTGTGTGCTCAGTCGCTGCAGTCAGTGACGCTATGGACTGTAGCCCACTAGGCTCCTTTGTCCATGATATTCTCCAGGCAAGAATGCTGCAGTGGGCTGCCATGCCCTCCTCCAAGGACCTTCTCGACCCAGGGACTGAACCTGTGCCTCCTGCATTGCAGACGGATTCTTTACTGCTGAGCCACTGGGGAAGCCCATATTGGAGTATAGCTGATTAATAACATGATAGTTTCAGATGCAGAGCAGAGGGACTTAGTCATACATATACATGTGTCCATTCCGTCCCAAACTCCCCTCCCATCCAGTCTGCCACATAACATTGTGTAGTTTCCTGTGCTAATCAATAGGTCCTTGCTGGTTATCCATTTAAAATATAGCAGTGTGTACATGTCCATCCCAAACTCCCTAACTATCCCCATCCCAACCCTTTCACCCAGGTAACCTTAAGTTTGTAAGTTCTCTAAGTCAGTAAGTCTGTTTGTAAATAAGTTCATTTGTATAATTTCTTTTTAGATTCTGTGTATAAGGGCTATCACACAGTGTTTCACATCCATCTTGCTTCATTTAGTATGATAATCTCTAGGTCCATCCATGTTGCTGCAAATGGCATTAGAAAATTAAAGTGTTAGTCATTCAGTCGTGTCCAACTCTTTGCGACCACGGACTATGTATATGTAGCCCACCAGGCTCATCTGTCCATGGAATTCTCCAGGCAAGAATATTGGAGTGGGTTGCCATTCTGTTCTCCAGGGGATTTTCCTGACCCAGGGATTGAATCCAGATCTCCTGCATTGCAGGCATTCTTTTTAATGGCTGAGTGATATTCCTATTCCTTTTGCTCTGAATTGGCTCTTTTCCCCTTAGTGCTGGTTACAACTTGGATTAGTGCAATTTGTAGGCTGATTGCCACATGGGCCAGCCTTTCTATTGTTGTGCATTTTTTAAGCCAAGTCAATAGTTGCCTGTTTTCTAGTCTAAATCCCTTCAGTTCAGTTCAGTCGCTCAGTCATGTCTGACTCTTTGCAACCCCGTGAATCGCAGCACGCCAGGCCTCCCTGTCCATCACCAACTCCCGGAGTTTACTCAAACTCATGTCCATCGAGTCGGTGATGCCATCCATCCATCTCATCCTCTGTCATCCCTTTCTCCTCCGGCCCCCAATCCCTCCCAGCATCAGAGTCTTTTCCAGTGAGTCAGTTCTTTGCATCAGGTGGCCAAAGTATTGGAGTTTCAGCTTTAGCATCAGTCCTTCCAATGAGCACCCAGGACTGATCTCCTTTACGATGGACTGGTTGGATCTCCTTGCAGTCCAAGGGACTCCCAAGAGTCTTCTCCAACATCACAGTTCAAAAGCGTCAATGCTTCGGCGCTCAGCCTTCTTCAGAGTCCAACTTTCACATCCATACGTGACCACTGGAAAAACCATAGCCTTGACTAGATGGACCTTTGTTGGCAAAGTAATGTCTCTGCTTTTGAATATGCTATCTAGGTTGGTCATAACTTTCCTTCCAAGGAGTAAGCGTCTTTTAATTTCATGGCTGCAATCACCATCTGCAGTGATTTTGGAGCCCCCCAAAATAAAAGTCTGACACTGTTTCCACTGTTTCCCCATCTATTTCCCATGAAGTGATGGGACCAGATACCATGATCTTAGTCTTCTGAATGTTGAGCTTTAAGCCAACTTTTTCACTTTCCTCTTTCACTTTCATCAAGAGGCTTTTTAGTTCCTCTTCACTTTCTGCCATAAGGGTGGTGTCATCTGCATATCTGAGGTTATTGATATTTCTCCCAGAAATCTTGATTCCAGCTTGTGCTTCTTCCAGCCCAGCATTTCTCATGACGTATTCTGCATGTAAGTTAAATAAGCAGGGTGACAATATACAGCCTCGATGTACTCCTTTTTCTATTTGGAACCAGTCTGTTGTTCCATGTCCAGTTCTGACTGTTGCTTCCTGATCTGCATACTTTAGGACCCTCTATAAACTAGCCCTATTCCAGCTATGCAGTTTTGCTCATTGCTAACCCTCTTCTTCCTATCTTTCCATTGTCCTATAAACATAACTCATTTATGTGGTCTTTTGTTGTTACTTTTGTTTCCTTTCTACCCATCTCATTCATAATTTAAATGAAGTTCAAATATAATATGGTTTGCCTCCTTTTGTGAACTTATAAATCCTGTTTCAGAAGTTGTAGATTTTGATTATTTCCTGTCATAGATGTAACAAGTATTTTGTCTTTCCAAATGGATTCTCCTTGACGGTAAGATCCTGGTCTTTATTATTACTGTGGTCCCTACAGTCCAACACCTCAGTGCAAAGTCTGTGCTTATTAGGTACTTCGTTTAGTGGGCCAATATTCCTAAGTGTTTTCACCAGCAAGAGAAATGAGATACCTAAATTAATATTTTTATGTTAGAAATTCAGAAAAAATTGGGGGAAAACTTTAAGCAAAAGATTAAAGCATTGTTAAATGATAAATGATTTAAAATTATATATACCTATGCACTATTCGGAGAAGGCAATGGCACCCCACTCCAGTACTCTTGCTTGGAAAATCCCATGGACGGAGGATCCTGGTAGGCTGCAGTCCATGGGGGTCACTGAGGGTCAGAAAACTGAGCGACTTCACTTTCACTTTTCACTTTCATGCACTGGAGAAGGAAACGGCAACCCACGCTAGCGTTCTTGCCTGGAGAATCCCAGGGACGGGGGAGCCTGGTGGGCTGCAGTATATGGGGTCGCTAAGAGTTGGACACGACTGAGCGACTTCACTTTCACTTTTCACTTTCATGCATTGGAGAAGGAAATGGCAGCCCACTCCAGTGTTCTTGCCTGGAGAATACCAGGGATGGGGGAGCCTGGTGGGCTGCCGTCTCTGGGGTCGCACAGAGTCGGACACGACTGAAGCAACTTAGCAGCAGCAGCAGCATGCACTATTAGTTATAGCAAACATACAACTATTTTATGCAAGTTCTTAAATTATAGATCATTAATATGTTCAAGCGCCTACTACTTTTGAGCCACTTACATAACTTCTACAGATAAGTAGAACACAATTAAAATGACAATAGAAGTAGATATTTTCAAAATTGTCATCTAATATTACCTTGTCATAAATAATCTCTAGTCCATAAAAAAGAATTTCCAGTTTTGATCTTCAGTCACGAAAAATATCTGAAGATCTTTGTTTGCAATATGTTAATTTAGACTATTGATATGATTGTTGATAATTTAGCTGCTGCTACTGCTAAGTCGCTTCAGTCGTGTCCGACTCTGTGCAACCCCATAGACGGCAGCCCACCAGGCTCCCCCGTCCCTGGGATTCTCCAGGCAAGAACACTGGAGTGGGTTGCCATTTCCTTCTCCAATGCAGGAAAAGTGAAAAGTGAAAGTGAAGTCGCTCATTTGTGTCCGACTCTTAGCGACCCCATGGACTGCAGCCTACCAGGCTCCTCCGTCCATGGGATTTTCCAGGCAAGAGTACTGGAGTGGGTTGCCATTGCCTTCTTGATAATTTAGCAGATTACTTCAATGTTGGAAGCTACCTCAGAATCCATTAGCTAAGCTGAACAGATTAAGATGTAATGCTAAAAATTTAGCAACTGGGGAAAGTCATTAATTATCTGTTGAATAAGTTTTAAATGCTCAAATTAATTATGCTAATAGCTATATTACCTAACTCATTTTATTTTCAATGATAGTATTAGACCCTATTAACAGAATTTTAACAAGCACATCTCCTAAAAATAGAGAAATTTAGCTACTGTTTAATTACATGGGAGATTTAAAAAAAGTATTGGTGAGAAAAAAATAAAATTATCAATTAATACTGAACTGTGCAAAAGGGTTTCTTTTTGAGGTTAATGGTAGTGACATATTTTTGCATTTTCTCAAGCATCACATAATGCATTTCTTTCCTTCCAGTTATGAGAAACTCAGACAACTCTATCATCTTAAATTCTGTTAAGTAAACTTCATTTAAATACTTTCTGTGTCAGGTTATGGAAAACAGCATTTCTTAACTTACATGCTTTTAAAAAATCATTAAAGCAAAAATAATTTTAAAAAGAGCTCTTTTGAGGGAACAGTCTCTTTTGTCTACTTTCATAGAAAGCAAAACCTACTGTAAAATTAAGTGAATAAAGTAAAACTACCTTTATTTGATTTGATAGTTAAAAATCAAATTCATAATTGTAAGTACTTTCCCAAATAATTGAGGTAATGCATGATAAAACCATGGTTCTAGCTCAATGAATTATTTCTTAAATGTAAAATCTAATGCAAAATAAAGCAAGAGAAGCACCATGACCATGACAATGGTGTGCTAATGCCATCCTCTTCTCATAGTCATTGGAAAACTTTTGATGTCCATTTGAGGAAAAAAGATACAACTTACTGGCCCATTGTTGAATATCAGAACTCTTCTAGTCTGAGTGCTATGACATTTTTGAAAATTTTACAATATTTGGTGCATTGGACTGCTACAACAGAATAAAACTATTCATATTTTCTTTTATTGTAGATTCCAATGTCACATGGCCTTGGTTATTTCAGAACTAATGAATGTTTAGTTCTGGAAACATTTCCATTAATTTTACTTCTTCTATGGCAATGTATAATTGGCAACTCACCATTTACTTAAATGGTAAAACTATTTATTTCTCCAGAAAAATCCTTATTCTACTTTTTGTGAGTTTTTTTCTCCCACACAGAAAGGATCTTAATACTTTGCTTCAGTGAAAACCCAACTGTTAGTCTAATTTTAGATGGCTAGAAAGACCTTCACTTAAAAATGTATGAGAATCACAGAAAAAATGTATTTGTATTTATTGAAAGTTTAAAGAGGTGATTTTTCATAATTATATCAGACATAAAATGGTATAATTTTAATTGCTTCAGAAGTTAAGTATTCTCTTGTGGTCAAGGTAATCTAGAAACATCAGATTAAAATTTTCTTCTACTTGGTTTTATAACTGTGTTCTTTAGGTATTTAGTGCATACATGTCTGTGTGTGTACATGTATATATTTTTATAAGATGAAGTCCCAGCAGTAAATGGATTCTCTCATAATTACATTCTAATAAATAAATTATTATTGTCAAACATCAAACTATAATTTCAGAGATGGATAATGAGCAAAACTACACTTAAACTCTTGTCTGTGGAATTTACTTATCTTTCCTATCCTCTGAAATAAAGCAAATGTGTAGTTTCTTAGTGTATCATTAGTCAAACTTTGTTACAGAAACACATCAGTTTGTCTTTATCAAGTCTTTGATATCATGTAATTCAGATTAAGCACATTTATGGGATGTACACCTTAAAATTAAATAACGTGTTTCTTTGTATCTTTTCAGATTGGCTCTGAGAGAGAAGACTGAAACATCACTCCAGTGCTCTCCAGCACAACTGGTATGTCTTGCTTCACTTAGCGCTTATGGCTTCTATTATAGCATAGTAAGATGATGTACTGATACTGTGTTGTGTTTCCCTAAAACCCCTCTCCCCACTTAAAATGTAAGCTTCCCCAAAGCAGGGGTTTTTGTGTTTTGGCTGTTAGTGTATACCCAGTGCCTAGAAGAAAAACGGACACCCGGCAGTGCTCACAGTGTAGCAGGAGATGAGGTCAGAGATCTAATGGGATGGAGTTGGGGGTACAGGCCTTGTAGGCCCCTGTAAGGGCTCCAGCTCTGAATGTAATGAGGAGCTGCTCTAGAACTCGGAGCAGAGGAGTGCCCTAACCTGCTGCATGTTTGGAAAGCTTTAGTGGGGCTCCTGTATTGAGGCTGGGCTGTAGAAGACAGGGTGAAAGAAAGGAGGTGGGTGTAAGGTATACAGTACCCTGGGTGAGGAATGACGAGGGCACAGATCAGGGTGATAGCACTGGAAATGATGAGTGGCTGAATTCTGTATTATTCTGAAGGTAAAGTAACAGCATTTCCTGATGTGTTGGATGTGAGTAGTGAGAAGTGAGGAATCAACGATGAGAACAAGGTTGTTCTGACTTCAGCAACTGGAAGGATGGTGTGGTAATCAATTGCTTTATGAAACATTATGGGAGCAGTGTGTTTGAAGGCAGGGTAAGGGAAGATTATACAGTTCAGAGTGAAATATAAGAGTTGTTTTGGCAGGCAGTTACCAAGATAAACCAAAGGCTGGTGCATCTGTGTGTAGTAGTTGTGTGTGTGGGTAAGGGAATATTCTGGGCTGGAGACACAAATTAAAGGTTCATTTTGCATGGATAGGGCTTAAAGTGAAGGCAGAGAAGAAGAAAGAGGCCTGAGTGACCTTGCAGCTGAAAGTCTTTGAGAAGAAATTAATTTTATCACAGGAAACAGAATATTAGGTTCTTCACAGGTAATAAACATTCTGAAGGAGAAAAACATCATTATCAAGTAATCTTATTTTAGGAAAGACAGGTTAAGAACAAGCAAATTATGAACATAATTTAAAGATAGAATTTATTCTTTGATGGTTTACTCATGCAAACTGCACATAAAAGAAAATAGTACAGTTTGTGTAACATTGCAAATATAAGGACTCAAAATGCTAGGTACAGAAGTAGTGTGACATCCTGAAAGTCAAAATGGAATTTGTGTTTATACAACTAATAATGATTTTTATTTGCTGAGTACAGACTGATTTACAATGAGTTTTGCTAACCTTGGTAATAAGCTCATTAACCGTTTACATGACTTCTTACATCTATGTAGTTTTATTTTACAGTTGCAATAATTCCTGTTACCAAAGAAGTTTAACTTGCATAAATAATAAAATTTAAGAAAAATGCACTGACTGACCTAGGAGAATGAAAAACGGAGGCTTTTCCTAACCCATCCAAACTACAATAAAAAACAGCCTTCTTGCAGAATTCATATTTTGTGCCTTTGAGATCAACTCCTTAGCATAACTACGGCAAAGTCATGATTAGAAATTGAGTACCTGAAAATTATAAATCAGTTAAAAAAAAAAAAACTTTAGAAGTAGAATTATCAACCAAAAATGCTCTCATTTTTTATAAGCCAAACAATAAAATTCCTATTATCTTCATACTTAAAAGTCCTGAAATGTCATTTGTACAATCTGAATGTTTCCCAGTTCGGAACTTAGGCAAGGTGGGGTATTTCCTTGAATTGTCAAGGATATTCCATACAGGTTTTTAAAATGTCAGTCTCATTAGGAGATGGCACTGAGACTTTAGCAAATAGTGTAGTATGGATGCAGAACAAACTACACAACTTATTATAAATGTGTTACAGATATTTACATAATGGAATCCTGCTTGAATGCCAGAAGTTGCTACTGGGGAGGACTCATAACTATTTTACAAAGTTTTCTTACACACATCTACTACTTTATTTTTAACAATTTTGTCTATTTTAAAATATTGTACTGTATTTTGAACATAAATGCAGAATAAAAATAGATAATGGCACATTAGAAAACTCAGTATCCCACAGATGATTGGATAATGAGAAAAGTGTACCTACAATCATCTCATCAGAAACAAACTACATCATGGAATGTTAGTTATCCAAGCCTGCACAGTAATGACATCTTAAATTGCAATCATCTATTGGCCAGCATCACACTGAAGGCATCGTTAAACATTCAAGCAAAGATTGCTGGCATAAACTATTGAAAGACACACACATACACACACTCTCTCACTCACTCTTGTGTCCCACATTATAGTTACATTGTTCTAAAGATAGATACTGATTTTTTCCCACGAGAAACGTTATCAAAATTTGCTACTAAAAGATGACAGTGCTTCCACAAGAATAAGTACAAGTTACTTGCAAGTACAAGACGATGGGGGTAAACAGTCTTAAATTTTCTAAGTAGTAATTTTTAGGCTTTTCTGGCAACCATACCTTACTTGATTATGCATAAACTTCTCAGTTTAAAACCTGAAATCTGTAAAAAATAAACAAAACCAAAAATCTAATATCAAAAAATTATTAGGTATCCGATAACCCTGTATTGTACTTTATATAATTTCATATTTTGTCAGCCTCAAAACATAGGATTTAAAATACTGAATTTAAGACTTGAAAAACAGTCATCTTTGAAATGATAAAGGATTCCGACATTCATGCTTACTTAAAATCTTAAAGAAAATGCACTATTACTGATCTTCATTAAGAGTGTGCCTAAAAGCACTGTATGTCTTTTCCCACATTTCACTCACTCAAAAAGTGTTCGCTAATGTTCTTCCTTTTGCATAATGTGCAAAATAAAAGGCAAAAAGATTAAAAGCAAATTTCTTTCACTTGCTAGTGCTTTATGACCTTGTTAACATTACAAAGTCAATAGGGACTATGCAGAACTTTGGTATAAATGATATAACAAAACTACCATCATAGTTGAGGGTTAAGAGGTGGTCAAAAGAAATGGAAGTAGGAAGAGAGATTCAGTAACACCCCCATTTATTAAAACACCCCCAAATTAAAAGTGAAATTAACCACAATGAATTATAATACAATTTACACATTGAGCACAGAAAAATTAATAAATCTAACAATATTTATAAAAAAAGCAAAATCAGTCTTTTTCCAGAGACTAAAAACTTGTTCAGTCTGATCACCAACTGCTGCTACACCAACTTTAAGAGTCAAATTTAATTTCAAGTAAAAAAAAAAAAATTTACAACCACAGATTTCGCATAAATGGAAACTGGTCTTTCCTTGATTTCCCTTTGAAGTCACTAATGAGTATCTAAAGCTGCCGCACTGCAGGTTTTTAATCAACTTCCTGAGGGCTGTGACTGGGAGGAAGGAGCCATGACAATCTGCGAAAGCACAGGCTCTGTACTCTGGTCCGCCATCTGGGTGAGGACTGAAGTGGCTACAGCTTCTGCCTTGGAAGTTGAACTGACTCCATTGGATGTGCTGACAGAACTATGTTGTATAGCTTCGGTATGTGGACTACTCGGCACTGACAAATCTTCTGAACTATCGTCTTTATCAGCAGCTAAGTGGAAAAAAGAAAACTACTCAGTTTCTTAGAATAGTTGTAAAAATTTATCAGGCTGAGTCAATGTACAGAACAAAAGGTTAGATGACATTTTACAGAATCAGTTTAGAGAAGTTGGTATCACAGTAACTGAGTAACAAGGTGGCTCTAAGTCATGAAGTAGGCAATTTTGCCTGCAAGAAGCCAAATGAAGGCACAGGCATGCACATGGAAACCCCTCAATGCCCAGTAAAGCAGAGCTGAAGAATTATTTGTTAAATAGTGTTAAGAAAGAAACTTAAGTAGGAATTTGAGAGATAAGTCTCTTATGGATAAAATGAAACACCCAGCAACACATTTGAGATGTAGGCCAATAGACTGGTTTTGTTATTAAAAGGTTAGAAAATATACATAATCAAAATGAATTCTAACATACAAATTATGTCTTCAAATAATTCCCTCTACAGAACTATATTTATTCTGACTTTCTATCTACTGCAGCAATGGATGATTATAAGACCTGATTCTAATGATCTATACACATGAGAATAAGCAATATTTAGAATCTAAATGCCACCAGCTGTTATAGTTGCATGCATTGAGATTCAAATAAAAATCCATATAAAACTGGAGACAGGGCATTCTAAATATTTATGAAAATAAATTACCAGTTTTTTGGCTTGAACAAATCTACATCTTTCTTATTTTAATAGAAGAGAAACCAATAATTCCATTTGTATAACACCCACAAATAGTTACAGTGTATGCAAGTTATGAGACAACTGATTGCATCAACACCTGTGAACTCAGCTTCCCAACTTAAAGACTGCAATTAACACTTGTGCTTCCTGGAGGGTCCTCTCTTCACCAAAGGTAATCACCATTCTATATGTATTCCTTTTATAATTCCTTTGTTTTTTCTTTGAAGTTTTACCAGATAGGTATAAATCTCTAAACAGTATCGTTCAGCTTTATTTTCGAACACTTTAAAAACAGTGTTATACAGGATGTGTTCTTTTGCACTTTGCATTTAGTATTAAAATAATTTTTATTTAGTGTTCAGATATGACAACTAGTTGGCTTTCTATGAAATCTGAGAGTACATACTGGCCTGCTTACTGATGGCCAGGTGCTCATTCTGAAAGTCAGTTATTAAGACTGTGGACACCATGAAGCAGGACTTACCCAGTGATTTGTAATGTAGAAGATACAGGGGGAGGAATCTGGCAAGCACAACTTTAGTTCAAATATAATTCTTCCTTTTGAGGGTTTTCTGAAATATAGTAACCCTTACAGTATTTTGATACTTTTGCCTCAAATCCATGCATTTTTGAAAGAATTTCACCTCTCTATAAATCTGCTTTAAATACAAAACTGCACCACTGGATAAAAATTTGATGTCAAGATATAGTTTAAAAAAAAAAACACTATCAGTAATCCTTTTTAAAATTATGTAAAGCATAAAGGTACTTTTCTGATTAAGCAACAATGAATGTTATAAAATATTTACAATTCAGTTAAATAGCCAATACAATAATAATGCATTCAAAGAAAACACTGGCAAATAACAGTTTAACTGGAGAGAACAGTAAAAAGCCCTTTATTTCACCACTATTCAACATGATAACAAAATGACCTTCCTCTCGATGTAAGTTCTCGGGATATAACGGCTTTCAGAAATAGAGTGAGCTGTGACAAGTGGTATGAGGAAATATAAATATACAGTGGGGGAGATGGAGTCAAAATGAAAAAGTGATGAGACAGGTGTATCTTTCTCCAAGCTTTCAGAATTAGGTAAAACAAATCTCTAGGTTGTACAAAGAATCAGGTACTCACTTATAAATTATGTATAAAATACCTTTGTAATGTCATACAGCTGTACCTATGTCCAGTTCGAGATGGTAAGGGGAGAAAAATTACTAGTGTAAATCACAAACAATAGAAAGATACAAGAGATCTTATTATACTCTAAGCGCCGTTTTTAGCACTACTTAAACCAAAAGAAACCAGTTATTTGACAATTCACTCTCTAAAGTTCCACTAATGTTTATACATATTTTCATTAATGAAAATACAAACTCACATTTAGGGTCTAATAAACTTTGCTTCCCACTTATGATTACAGAAACAACTATGTTTGTTATGTTAATTATGTCCAGAGGTTTACAGAAGATGAATTAATGGCAGTAAGATTACTCTTATGTTTTATTCTTCATGGAATCCAAACATTAAAAATGTTTTCATATTTCCACTCTTGTTTTGACCCTTAAAATCAATGTTGTGTCTTCTCATGACTGAAAGGTTTCCTAGGATATGGGACTTTCTGTTGTTAAAAAAGAGACCCTGTGACTGTGTGACTTTATATTGTCACTTTTACCTGCAAGATTTTGTGATATTACTTAATTTCTTCTAAACCTTAGTTTTCTGTCACATTGTTTTGAAAGAGCTAACTAGTATTGCAGCTCATTATCATTAGCAATTGCTGTGTGTTATAATATGATGAACAGTTATTTATTTGTAAATTTGTCCACATTTTTTTCTGAGATGTAAACATTAACTTAAACAATCTTTACTTGACTATTAAACAGAGAAGTCACATTTTTTTCCAGACTTCAAATTTGAAAATAAAAATTTTGAAATTTCTACAAAATCCAATTTGTAGAGCTGAAGAGAACTAATTTTATGCAAGAACTATACTGATGTCAATCAGTTTGACATTCAGATAACCAGACAGGAAAAAAGATGGGAACTGTTCCAAAACTTCAAAATGTCTTATTTTTTTTCATTTTCCATAACCTTGTGTATCTTCACTAAAAACTTATTAATCTAGACTTCCAGTCAGTTTGAGGATACAGCATGCAAACCTATGCATCTGTACACTTAAAAAAATCTTTATGGCTTCAAATAAAGAACTGGTTTGCATTTGCTGAGTATATATTGCCTGGATAACAGGGAACTGTTGGGGTTATCCAATAAATTTAGATTAAAAAATTGAAGATAATTATAAATTGAATGCAACTTAAGAGTTAATTTTCCTTCTACTTTTACAGAATTATTTGTATATTTCTTTTTGAAAATCAAAATTCAGGAGAGCTCTCTTGTTAAGAAAATCATGTATGCATAATGCTGAACTCAGTAGCTTATAAAGGAAATCATGTTGTTAAGTCAGATGGGAGCCATAATGGCCTCATCCCCGCAGCAGTCATTGTTAGTACAACCCCAAACATAATTCTATATGGTTCCAATTTACTCCACAATGTGTTTCACAATCCTGTCAAAATGACAAGATGTCAAAGGACTGAGATTTATTTGCTCAAAACTAACAAAAATCAATGTTCTAAATATACATGGCATAGAGAGATGCTAAATCTACTGAATCTTTTAAATTAAAAAATATTGCCCATTCTGATGAAACTGCTTACAATGACTACAAGTAAAGATGGTGGCCATTAAGTTTTATCGTGAGCACCTGAGGAACTGTTTGCATCCAATACAAAATGTTTCTTTGCTTTGAATTACTGACACTGGCAAATTAAAATGAAGTGGATACAGATGGTTGAAACAATCTTCAGATTTACAAATATCCTGAAATATCACTAAATCATAAAAATGAAAGCTATGGGTTATATATTATGAATGTTCCTAATGCATTCCCAGCTATGTTATTTGTTACAAATTTGTGTACGATGGACAAAATTGGCCATTTATTCAAGACTACCAGCTGGTTCCAACATTGTGCATCTTATCAAAATAGGACTTTACAATAAGAAAAGCACAATTAACCTCTAAAATGCTGAAAACAGAAAAAAAAAAACCCACCTCATTTTAAAGGGAAATATTTAAGAGGAAACTTACAAGCAGATAATTTCAATACTGTTCTAGTTTAGTATTTTTGTAACTAGAAAGCTCAATATAAACATTCGGAACGATGAAACTGCACAATGCTGATTATCTAAGGAAGAACACTAGGATCTGCTACTGTTAACAATAGGATCTGTTACTGACTGTTAAGATAGTTAATTTTAAAAAAATTACTAAATGGAGGCTGGAAAAGAAGTGTTCAGTCTGTCAATCCAAGAAAACTATTACTCTGAGAATATAAACAAAATATCATAAGTACTTTCACTATAAAATTATTAACCAACTCATTTTGCTAATCTATAGTAATCTCTAGGGAAAAGCTAGATATAGGAAAATTAAAAAACTCTAGATTATGAGAAGTATATCCTCCATTCCATAATAACTCTGCAGAACTTCTGATATTTAATATTAAATATCAGAACTGCAATCTCCATTTTTTTAATGGTAGCTTGGTTCACTCTGGCAGTATTTCACTGATATAGATAGCCTAAGGCTATAGGTAATGGAACATTACTCACTATGATAGCCAGATTTCTTCTGCATGGCGGTTACAGGGCAATCTTTATGAGCCAGAAGAAGCTGTTTCAGCTGTGCCACTTCATTTCTCAGCAGGGTGACTTCACTCTGGAGGAGAAACAACTTATGTACCTTACCAGCATCAGACTAAACAATTTTCACTGTTTAAAACAAGTGAAGATTAAGATATGAAAATCAGATATCTTTAAAATACCAAGGAATAAACAAAAATATGCTGCTTAAATTTATTTAATCATTACACATTAGCTTTTATATTTTAATATTTACATAAAACCTGCAACTTACACTATCCACTTGTGATTTAAATTTTTATGTATTTCAAAGTTTTTTACATTATCATTTGCCTTGGAACTGCTTATATACTACACAGGTTACCTATCAAAGGTATTTTTATTTTACATATGTTACATGCTCTTTTATATGAACAATTAGAAGTATCAAGGGAGTCAGGATAAAATTTCACTGACTCTATTCATTTGGAAATAAAACAAATTTATCCTGGAAACTAATTAAACAGCTTTCTAGAAACTAGGAAAATCTCCACAGGGGAAAACACAATAACTGGAGAATCACAGCTATCTAAAGTGTATCACAAGGCACTGTGTTTTTGGACACGGAACCAATGAAAGTAGACATGATGTCTAAACGGCTTAGCTGCCTTTGACCTAGGCCATTTGTACACATCTAAATTTAAATCTGATAAATCAATGATGATTTGTCCTTCTTATTACAGAATAAGCAGTTCAGTCTTTGTTTTGGATGCATTAATCTGGTAGATTCTATGTTGAAGTTCCAAGTTGAGAAAGCCCAATTAATTCCTTTGGATCACCCCCAAACCTTAACACATAAATTAGTGATAATTACCAATACTCAAGAGTTACAAATAATATGAGTGTAATAGATTAATAACATTAAAAAATCTTAACTTACAAATACCTCTACTTATTTGGACTTACATTAACTATTCACATTTCATCCATGAACCCAAAATTAAATGAAGAAATATAGCAAAAAGGTATACATAAAAGCTCAAGCACTTCTTTTTCCATCCCTAAATCTCTTACCCAGAAAGCTGAATGTAAAATAATTTAGATTAGACTCATTAGGTCTCCTTAAGTGACTGATGATAGGAACATACAAGATCAAAAGAATCAAAGTTCAGTAATCCAAAGGCAAGTTTGTCGAGTCAAACAGTTCCTCACACCCCAATAACAACGAACTGTAAATGCTGTGTTAAAGCACAAAACAAAAACTGATGCTTTACAAGAACTCTGAACCATAAAAAAAAAAAAGGTTAAATTATGTTTAAAACATTGTATTTGAGACAAGAATGGGTGTATAGTGATTATAGTACAAATGAAAAAGGTTTAAAGTTTTGCTTTAAAAAACCAGCTGTTATTTAGAAAATTAATTTCTATGGAATACTGAAGTCATTAGTGTCAATACTGCTAATTATTTCTATTAATGACAGTACTTATGAGAAACCATATTATGAATAATCCAACATATATAATCCAAAATGTTTCTCACTCTTTCTGCTGTCAGCTTGATTTTGAGACTCCCATTTACAAGTTTCTCTCATTAATTTCTCTAATATGAAATAGGGTGGGATATGTATTTTTAGTCAAGAATACACAATCTTTTATAATCGAGTACCTGTGATCACCCTTCTCATTAGTTTGAACCTATTAATCAATATTTAATCATTTTGACCTATAAACAGAAATTTTGTATGCCTAACTAAATATATACTGTTATATCCATCTAGAAAACCTTTCCTTTTTGCCTTGTTAATTATTTCACTATCTTTAAAAGTCAACTCAGTACAATATAAATACACATGGTGTTCATTTCTGTGCTTCCACAGCCATATTGACATATATGTACATATGTACATATGTGTTTGATAGTGTGATAGCACTTATCACACTGGATTGTTTTTGGTTTACTTATTTGCCACCTCTGTTAGATTGGGGTTTCTCAAGAGCAGGGATCACCTTGCTTTCTATATCCCCAGATCACAGCCCATGGCCTAGCATAAACTGAGTACGCTGAATTACCATGGTCTTCTCTAAAATCTATTTCCAGTGGGTAAAAAAAAAAACCACCACCAAAGAGGGTGAAATGAAATAGCTTAAATAATATAAAACTGGTCAATGGTTCTAATTTCATTATTTTTGTCAACAACCTCACCACATAGTCACACTGTTCATTTTCTTAGAAAAGGAACTTAGACATACTTAATAGCATCATCTCAATTACAGAATTTTAAAAATCACAAACGCCTTCTCAACTAAATACTCCATATGGACATTCATCATAAACCATATTATGAAAGGAAATGATGTATTAGATAAAATTCCTGAGCAGTCACAAGTTGATAATCTGATACAAAATAGTTGAAATAAAATTCTGGGTGTTAACCATTAAAACAATATTCCTATGCACTCAAAAATAAATATATTCAAAAATTTCTCTTTAAATGACAGGTTTGAAACTGGTAAGTTTGAATACAGAAACTGATATTCCATCTAACAGTTGGTGGTATTATGGTTGTTCACCTAATCAGACTGCCTGGTCCACGAACAAGTCAACAAATGTAAAGATGCCACTAGCTAAAAATGGGTAATGAACATTACGGACTTGAGAGAGAAGGTATTTGATTCCTGTTATAAGGGCTTCCCTGGGAGCTCAGATGCTAAAGAATCCGCCTGCAATGTAGAAGACCTGGGTTGGGAAGATGCCCTGGAGAAGAGAATGACTACCCACTCCAGTATTCTTGCCTGGAGAATTCCATGGACAGAGGAGCATGGTGGTCTATATAGTCCCTGGGGTTGCAAAGAGTTGGACATGACCGAGCGATTAATACTTTAACAACTTATATTTATGTTAACTGACTTTAATTTGAATCAGGGGCAAAAACTGGAAGAGAGGAGGAAATTTAAAAATGTTTAAATATTATAATTTGCATATATTAAAAAGGAGATCAGTCCTGGGTGTTCATTGGAAAGACTGATGCTGAAGCTGAAACTCCAATACTTTGACCACCTCATGCGAAAAGCTGACTCACTGAAAAAGACCCTGATGCTGGGAGGGATTGGGGGCAGGAGAAGGGGACGACAGAGGATGAGATGGCTGGATAGCACGACTGACTTGATGGACATGAGTTTGGGTAAACTCTGGGAGTCGGTGATGGACAGGGAGACCTGGAGTGCTGCGATTCATAGGGTTGCAAAGAGTCAGATACGACTGAGCAACTGAACTGAAGTGATACAGTACACAAGTATGCTGTTCTTTATCCAAAATGCAAAAAATGTAATTTTCTCCCTATACCTTTAAATGACAGAAATTGTAAGGAAAAAAACCCCAACAAACTCAAGGTGTGCTCAATACAAATTTAGTCCAATCTTTTACATCATCCTGATCTAAAATATTTTATAATGATGAGATTTTCCTAATGGTAATCCTGAAGCTCAAGTGATTTTTGATCAAAAGGTTAAATTAAATCAACAGTTTGTATTTTATTGCATCCTAATACTCAATTTCTTTAAAAACTGGTTATCAGCACTAGACTGAAAGCAGCAAATGGGACATGGTTGCCAGCAAAGAATTGGACTGTAAGAAATACTGCAAAGGAAACACAGTTGGATAAAAGAGGCCAAACCTTAAAGAAATGGATTTAGTTGAGCTGGAGAGCCCTAAGTGTAAGCATATGCTTATGGTCTACATCAGGTCCCAGGTAGGAGTTGATAAAAGGAGGCTTATCCTGGTATATAACCTTTACATTAGGCAAAATTAGAAGAGTTTGCCAAAGCCTGGCCAGTATTTTTAAAATCATTTATGACAAATGCAGAAAATTCAAATTAAACAAAACATTCAAGAATTATAGTCACATAATTATATGTATAAAGGAAAGAACTTAAAAAGGCAGACAGTATTTAGACAAGGCAGTTCCATAAACCATGATTTAAAGCCATAACAGAACCAGTTTGCTTAAGCCATAGTGAATCTGAAAGAAATAAATGTAATTTGGAAAACTCAGCAGTGGCCACAGGACTGGAAAAGGTCAGTTTTCATTCCAATCCCAAGGAAAGGCAATGCCAAAGAATGCTCAAACTACCTCACAGTTGCACTCATCTCACATGCTAGTAAACTAATGCTCAAAATTCTCCAAGCCAGGCTTCAGCAATACGTGAACTTCCAGATGTTCAAGCTGGTTTTAGAAAAGGCAGAGGAACCAGATCAAATTGCCAACATCCGCTGGATCATGGAAAAAGCACGAGAGTTCCAGAAAAATATCTATTTCTGTTTTATTGACTATGCCAAAGCCTTTGACTATGTGGATCACAAGAAACTGTGGAAAATTCTGAAAGAGATGGGAATACCAGACCACCTGACCTGCCTCTTGAGAAACCTATATGCAGGCCAGGAAGCAACAGTTAGAACTGGACATGGAACAACAGACTGGTTCCAAATAGGAAAAGGAGTACGTCAAGGCTGTATATTGTCACCCTGCTTATTTAACTTATACGCAGAGTACATCATGAGAAACGCTGGGCTGGAAGAAACACAGGCTGGAATCAAGATTGCCGGGAGAAATATCAATAACCTCAGATATGCAGATGACACCACCCTTATGGCAGAAAGTGAAGAGGAACTAAAAAGCCTCTTGATGAAGGTGAAAGTGGAGAGTGAAAAAGTTGGCTTAAAGCTCAACATTCAGAAAACGAACATCATGGCATCCAGTCCCACCACTTCATGGGAAATAGATGGGGAAACAGTGGAAACAGCATCAGACTTTATTTTTCTGGGCTCCAAAATCACTGCAGATGGTGACTGCAGCCATGAAATTAAAAGATGCTTACTCCTTGGAAGAAAAGTTATGACCAACCTAGGTAGCATATTCAAAAGCAGAGACATTACTTTGCCAACAAAGGTCTGTCTAGTCAAGGCTATGGTTTTTCCAGCGGTCATGTATGGATGTGAGAGTTGGGACTGTAAAGAAAGCTGAGCGCCGAAGAATTGATGCTTTTGAACTGTGGTGTTGGAGAAGACACTTGAGAGTCACTTGGACTGCAAGGAGATCCAACCAGTCCATTCTGAAGGAGATCAGCCCTGGGATTTCTTTGGAGGGAATGATGCTAAAGCTGAAACTCCAGTACTTTGGCCACCTCATGCGAAGAGTTGACTCACTGGAAAACTCTGATGCTGGGAGGGATTGGGGGCAGGAGGAGAAGGGGACGACAGAGGATGAGATGGCTGGATGGCATCACTGACTCGATGGACGTTAGTCTGAATGAACTCTGGAAGTTGGTGATGGACAGGGAGGCCTGGCGTGCTGCGATTCATGGGGTTGCAAAGAGTCGGACATGACTGAGCAACTGAACTGATAAACAGATTTAATATTAAATGAAAAAAGAAATATTTATACCTCTATATCTGTGGATTATTTTAGAATGATTATAATTGGATTCAGCCTCCAAAACCTTTCTGGTTAGTATGTTATTAGTTTATTTGCAGAATATATTAACTGTCTTTCTGGGTCATTCTGAAGATTAAATGAAATATGAGACATGAAAACATTTTGAAAACATTAAAGTCCCATTCAAATGTGACCAATTACTGATTTTTTTTGTGTGTGTGGGGGGTCAAAGTAAAATATATTTGGTAAGATAAAGCAGATGCTAATTATGGTCTAAGAGAAAATGTAATTATTTGGCATTGTCTATACCATTGCTCTAATCTATTTGTATCTACTCAAAAGTTAATTACATACTGATGAACAAATTTTATATATATATATATATATATATATATTTACAGTTTGAAGCAGATCAGACTGATGAAATAATGACAGGATAGCTAATTGATTAACCAATCAAAACATTTCATTGATATTTGGCCACAGATAGATTGATGATCAGGTTCCATAAATTCACGATCTTTGACTTTCTAGTTCAGCTACTATCCCCCAAATTAAAGAAATAATATTGGATAGTTTCTTCTTTGGGGAGTTTCTCATTGCTATTATCATTGATTTTTGTGAAGAGTAGCTTAAGTATCTTAACTTCTCTATTACCTCTCTTATTTGGTCTTTAAAATAGTACTTATTCTATGAGTTTGACAGATGAGGAGGTAAAGGCTTGGGAAGATTTTAGTAAAGACTAGTAAAAACGGCAGCCATGAGATTAAAAGATGCTTGCTCCTTGGAAGAACAGCTATGACAAACCTAGACAGCATATTAAAAAGCAGAGACATCACCTTGCTTTGCAAGGTCCATATAGTCAAAGCTATGGTTTTGCCAATAGTCATGTATGGATGTGAGAGCTGAGTGCTGAAGAATCAATGCTTTCAAACTGTGGTGCTGGAGAAGACTCTTGAGAGTCCCTTGGACCGCCAAGGAGATCAAACTAGTCAATGCTAAAGGGAATCAGTCCTGAATATTCATTGGAAGGACTGATGCTGAAGCTCAAATACTTTGGCCATCTGATGCAAAGAGTTGACTCATTGGCAAAGACCCAGATACTGGGAAAGATTGAGGTCAAGAGAAGAAGGGAGCAACAAAGGAGGAGATGATTGGATGGCATCACTGACTCAATGGACATGAGTCTGAGCAAACTCCGGGAGATAGTGAAGGACAGGGAAGCCAGGCCTGCTGCAGTTCATGGGGTCGCAAAGTCGGACACAACCTAGCGATTGAGCAACAACAGTAAAAAGAAGTACTCAGAATAAAATACATGAGATAGAAGTGGCATCACTATTACCCTTTCCCCCTCTAGATTATAGTGAAAAACTCAGTCTGGGAAATGTGTAAATGTGTAGGTATGGAAATCAGTAGATTTCCATTGGGAGTGGATGAGATCAATGAGATAGAAGTGGCATCACTATTACCCTTTTCCCCTCTAGATTATAGTGAAAAACTCAGTCTGGGAAATGTGTAAATGTGTAGGTATGGAAATCAGTGGATTTCCACTGGGAGTGGAGTTCTAGAGTTTTTCAGGAATTAACATTTTTAAAATTTTCAGGTATTGGATACCATCTCCCAATTGTTGCCATTCCTTTCTATTTCAAGTGATAAATACTAAAATACTGTTTAGGTACCAGGATTTAAAAAATTGATCCCATTCCCCCTAAGTCAATGGACCAGTAAACAAAACCTTTTCTGTATCATTAACTTATTAGTGAAAACTCCTCACATATCTTGTTATCAAAGAATGCTTCTATTAATTTACCGAGCTTCCAGTCCACACACATTTGCAGTGCCTAAGTTTTAAAAGCAAAATCCACAACAAATTCTACAGGTTTTATCACAGATTGTTAAGAGCTCCTATGAGTCTGCCTTTTGTCATAAAGGAAATGCTGCAGTTCTAAACTGAAAACTAACCCACAAGATGAGTATATGTAAGACAAAGACATAATGGCGTTAAAACCATTTCAAGTAAAAGACAAAATCATATATTACCTTTGGAACACATGTATACCTGTGGCGGATTCATTTTGATATTTGGCAAAACTAATACAATTATGTAAAATTTAAAAATAAAATAAAATTAAAAAAAAAAAGAAAATATAATAGTTTATAACCAACAGCATCCAATTCTTGGTCTAGAGTACCATAAATGTCTCTAATACAATTTGATGAAATTGTTTTTAATGATTCTAGAAAGCTAAAATATAATTAAATTCAGTGAATGGGGCAGTAAAGTTGAATAATTAGTATTTTCTTAAAACCTAATATATATTTGGTAAAAATACGAACAGTCACACCTCAACACTCATTAAACCTTTTATTATATATAAGTAACCATGGGTCATTACTGCCCACTACACTGATCAGCTAAACCTGTATGTCACATGAAGAATTATTAAGGAAATGTAGAACTGATGAATGTTTTCACATAAAGTAGAGTTTAATTATTTCTTTGACATTCAATTTTCTTTACAAGTCATTCTGTTCTTCACAGTTAACAGTTTTGCTGTTGGCAGACTGAATGAAATTTTTTCTCCAGAATCTATTATAAGCATATTAACTCTTCATATTCTGAAAACTAGAATGTGTCACTTACTTTTTTAAAACTTATTTTACATGACATGTAAGTAAAAAAACAACAAAAAATCATATATCCACTTGAAACAATAGAAAAAGTCATAGTTGAAGTACCCTTTCTTCCCAAACCCCCTTTATCACTGTTACAAACTAATACATGTCATTCTTAAAATTTTACCTGTTTAAAGATTCATTTCTATACTGATTTCCATATCTACACATTTACACATTTTAACTATAAAGCTTTCATTAATGAAAAAGAATTATGCTATACATTTTTAGTATGTGACTTTTGAGTAATTTGTTGAGGTGAAATTTCCATAATATAGAATTAACCATTTTAAACTGAAAAATTCAGTAGCATTAGTACACATCTGCAATGTTGTGCTATGACCACCCTCTATCTGACCATTCAAGAGTAAAACCCCTTGTCCATTAACCAGTTTCTTCCTATTCCCCCCCCCCCCCACCCCCCCGTCTCTGGAAACTACCCGTTTGCATTTTGTCTCTATGGATTAATTTGTTCTATATATTTCATATAAATGGAGTCATATAGTATGTGACTTTGTGGCTTCTTTCACTTAAGCATAATGTTTTGCGATTTATTCACATTGTAGCATGTAATTTCACTCCTTTTTGTGGCTGAAAAATATTTTATTGGATGTATATGCCACAATTTATCTACTGATGGACATCTGGGCTGTTTCCATGCAACTTACTTTTTGCCCATAATATTAAAGACATTTTCCAGGTTAATATATTCAAAAGGACCTTATTCTCTTTCTTTTTTGCAAAAGTTTTTTTTTTAAATACCCGATAACACATCATCTCACCTAGTTTCATGTTTTGGTATATATCTTTAAAACTAAGAACACTTTCTTTCTAACCATGATGCTATTCATCCCTCAATTATTAATGATTAAAAATACTGATTTTTATGCTTAGTGAAATAAATCAGAGAAAGACAAATACTGTATGATATCACCTGTATCTTGGTTCTGAAACATAAAACTAGTGAATATAGTGAATAACCAAAAACAAAACAGATACTGAGAAAAAACCATGCTTACCAGTGGGCAAGACAGAGATAAGAGATTAAAAACTGCTATATGTAGGGACTTCCCTGGTGGTCCAGTGGCTGTGTCTCTGCACTCCCAATGTAGAGCACCCAGGGTTTGATTCCTGGTCAGAGAACTAAATCCCACATGCTTCAACTATGAGTTCACATGCCACATCTAAGATCCAGCACAGACAAATATATAAACAAACATTTAAAAAACCTGCTATGTATAAAATAAACAAGCTGCCAGGACACATTGTACAGCAAAAGGAATAAAGTAAGTTGTAAGTAGAGTATAACCTTCAACAATTGTGAATCATGACATGTACATGGCAACATGTAATTATATACTATATATCAACTATACCTCAATTTAAAAAAAACAACTGGTTCTGTTTTAATTTGAGATATTAAGTAGTTATGTTCAACTATAGTTTAACTTCATGATTTCTTGATTGTGACTTCTATTTAAAAGTTTCATGCCTGCTTCAAAACTGAAGTGTTAGCTAACTTTTACCTAGGTGATAAATCTTGCCTTTATTCCTCCAATCAAGAAATTTCTACTCAAATTAGGAAATATAAAAATGAATACATTTTACAATAATGGTATTTTATATAGTTTGGATGGTGGAAAAAACATGAAATTAATGAAGTAAATATTACATTTATTGTGAATACTGAATTCTCCAAAGTTTTCTGAAATAATAAAGCACTGTTAGTGTTCATAGTGGTGACCAGGGCTGCAGTATAATTAAGGAAATAGCAATATGATTAACATGAGTTTGAGCAAACTCTGGGAGATAGTGAAGGACAGGGAAGCCTGGCAAGTTGCAGTCCACAGGGTCAAAAACAGTTGGACATGACTTAGCCACTGAACAACAATCTCATTAAAAGTTGCTAATATTGTTGTAACTTGGGTCAGAACAGAAAACTGGCCCAACCTAAAGTCCAGTACCTTGAGAATATAACCATATATTTATATACCACTTTATAGTTTTGAAACATTTTCACTTCTTAAAAAGGCATAATTAGCCAAATTACAAAAGAAAATATTGATAAATTTATCCTATTAAAATTAATATATTTTAAAATGCCTACAAAAATTCTAATTTGATGTAAATAACAATCCAGAGCAGGAGGACCAGCAAGTATTATTATCTCTATTCCATGGGTAAGACAACTAAGGCTAACAAAGAATGTTATTTTTAATACCATGTAACTGTTAAGAAGCCAAGTCATTCAGAAGAATGATTTTGTTAGTTTAATAGATCCACCTAAATCACTTTGTTAATGTATTAGTATGAATACTCAAACATTTAAATGATAGTTAATATTCAGAAATCTGATAAATAACCATTTTTATAGTACATAAATAAATCTGTATCTATAATGTTTCACTTTAAAGAAAAAATTGAAAAGTTTGTTTTGAAAAATTATGATATGAAAATAGTTCCTGAAGAAGAATTTATTTATCAGGTAATATATTATTTAACATATCCTAGTATATAAGTCAGAGAAGGCAATGGTACCCCACTCCAGTACTCTTGCCTGGCAAACCCCATGGATGGAGGAGCCTGGTGGGCTGCAGTTCATGGGGTCGCTAAGAGTCGGACACGACTGAGCGACTTCACTTTCACTTTTCACTTTCATGCCTTGGAGAAGGAGATGGCAACCCACTCCAGTGTTCCTGCCTGGAGAATCCCAGGGATGGGGGAGCCTGATGGGCTGCCATCTACGGGGTCACACAGAGTCGGACACAACTGAAGCGACTTAGCAACAGCAGCAGCAGTAGTATATAAGTACATATTGAAGTCTCTGTGATATGGTAAAATTAAAATCATATTTAATTTTAAATGGTTAAAAGTAAGTTTTGCAAGATAATTTATTTGTTCTAAAGCTAACATGTCAATATTCAAAGCCCAACACAGAGTTTTAAAAGATAACTGTCTCACATATGAAAAAGTGTTAAGTTATTAAAATTTACATTAGGTGAAATGCTATGCCTGGAGCTAAAAAGCTAGAAAGCTTTTTCCTAAGCATTTAAACAACACACTGATACTGGTGACATCTTTAAAGATGTAAGATGAGAGCAAGTCTCATCATCGGTCATGATTAATTTTTAAGTAGGAATGGACAGCTCAGAGGATTGACCAATAATAACAACTACGATTAATTCATTAAATTCATAATGAATTTAAATTCATCAATTTAATTCATAAATTCATCGATTTTTCTCATTGATGCTTATCAATTGGTAGTTTAGAAGATTTTACTCGAGAATATTTGTAACATTAAAAACAACAACAAAAAAGGAAGAAAAAACAGAAGGAAGGAAATAGACTTAGTGCTGCCAAATACCATCACTGAAAATCTTACCAAAGACTGAATAGGAAGGAGCCTTAAAACCTTTATACCACATAGGGTTCCTAAGAAATAAATCTGAGGCACACTGGCAGGGCAGTATGAAATGCTTTCTACTGCCACTGGCCATATTGTACCTGTTCTGTGGATAATTAGTCCTTCAGTCCCAAAGCTGTCAATCTGGCACCTTTCACGAGCACTATATTCACTTTAAATAAAACAAACAAAACAAAACAAAATTTATAATTCAAAGAACAAAAGAACTTAAAAACAAAAACTGCAAACTGAACCAACTCTACAGTTGTGACATGAACCAAAAAATAAGAAAAGTGAAGTACCAGTAATATTTTACAGTTTAAGATTCTGTTGAACTCTATATCATTAACTTTATAAAGTTTAAACCAGATAGTTTAGGTACTTTTGTACTATGCAAGTAAACACTTACATTTAAAAATTTCTTCACTGTATCAGTATTGAAAATTATATTACTTCATCTTTGTATTTAGCTTATTAAACTACACTTTACTACAGATTCCATACACACCCAATATTGTGTCCTAAAATGTCTGAATAGCTAACTAGGAAAAAATAAGGAAAATGTGTGTTCATAATTATTAAAAATAAATAAAACAATTTAAATATATGCACCATACCTGCAGTTGACCATTTAATGAACTCAAGTCTTCTGCTTTCTTCTCTAAAGACTGAACCCAGACTTTTCTCTTTTGTCGGCATCTTGAAGCTGCTGCTCTATTTCTTTCCAGAAACTTCCTCCTTTTTTCATCGGGATCTTCATTAGCTGCTCTTCTTCGACGACCAGTTGTATTTTGGGTCTGTGGAGTAGTGTGAGCTGGAGAAGCCTATAATAGACACAAATGAAAGTTTTTTATATTTGTACCTAGTGATTAAAATTAATATAATAGGCAGTAAAGGATTGCAAAGGTGAAAGTGAAAGTCACTCAGTTGTGCCAACTCTTTGTGACCCCATGAACTATACATTCCATGGGATTCTCCAGGCCAAAATACTGGAATGGGTAGCCTTTCCCTTATCCAGCGGATCTTCCCGACCGAGCAATCGAATTGGGCTCTCCTGCATTGCAGCTGGATTCTTTATCAACCGAACTATCAGGGAAGCCCCTTGCAAAGGTGACATGTACTAATTTTATTTTCTAAGTCTCATTGTATACATCAATATTCTGAAGCAATGTGCAAATCACCCTGTTGTTTAACAAATTCCTTGAAGTAAATAAGCATTGCTAAACCGAGATTCTCACTAACTGTCACAGTGAATGTATTCTTTGCTGTTGTTCAGTCGCTAAGTTGTGTCTGACTCTTTGCGACCCCATGGACTGCAACACGCCAGGCCTCTCTGTCTTTCACTATCTCCTGGAGTTTGCTCAAACTCATGTGCATTGAGGCGGTGATGACATCCAACCATCTCATCTTCTATCACCTGCTTCTCCTCCCGCCTTCAATTTTTCCCAATATCAAGGTCTTTTCCAATGAGTCGGCTATTTGTATAAGGTGGCCAAAGTATTGGAGCTACAGCATCAATATTCATACAATGAATATTCAGAGTTGATTTCCTTTAGGATTGTATTTTAGTCTTTAACGTTTGTATAAATAATATTTTCATGTTTACAGAGAGAATACAAAGAAATTGAAAAATGTAATACACATGATGATGTACAGATCTTTTATTTTTCCAAGTGCACTTTTAAGCAAACATTATGTTATTATTCGCTTTGATAATTATTAAGGTACTAATAAAAAATAACTTTTTATTTAAATTCACTATGGGAAACCATGGTTTCTATGCTATTTTTACAATAAAAAATAGCATTAAACTGTAAATGTTTTTTAAAAATTGGTTTGTCTAAAATTAAGGAATTGAAAGTACATACACATTTTAGTGTATTCAGCTTTTCTTTAGTTTCTGAAATTTGGGGTCAGTCTTTTTCTAAGGGTCAGGTTTATATAATTATTAACGCTCATTTTCCTGGTAGGTAGAATCCCAGAGTCTAGATTTTCATTTTAATTGGTCCGCCTGCCCGGCAATATCAGCCAGACAGAAATCTTCAGTCATTAGTGATACTGTCCAGTGTTTAGGATTATAGAATATCTTCATGTCTCTCACAAATCCCAAAATAGTGCCACAGAACACCTGAATACAGGAGATACGATATAAACCCTTGGAAACAGTGCAAAAGAAAGCACTTTGTGGCCATAGACACATGATCCAAAGTAGCAGCCTGAAAACAAATCTCTTGCCTCTACTTTAATGATGTAAACAAAAATTTCTACATTCTCTTCGTCTATACCGTAGGCAGAAATCTTTACGTTCTGCAGGTAATTAACCTGAATTATATGTATCTCTACCTCTAACAAGGATTTGAGGCTACTTAGAAGCATATATTCTTCCTTCTCTCCCTTTTTCTATTGATTCATTCATTCTACTTCACTGAAAAATATGCAGGAACTATTTTAGTGATATAGCAGTGATAGACCAGATAAAAGTCCTGCTGTCCTGGAGCTTCATTCCAATACAATAAAGTATAAAAATATAAATAAAAACGAGATCCAGGTAAACCATAGTTAGTACAAGAAAATAAATTACATTCATTTACTTTCTTTTAAATAAACTTTTAAGTATGTAAAAGCCATACTGAACTTGCCAGCCATAGATAAACAGCCATGAGCTGCATTAGGCTCATGAGCCAGTTGGCTAACCCTGAGTTAAGACATAAGAACACACTCACTTTTCCTCTCTTTTGGCCCCTAGGTAAAGTTGCTTGGTGGATGACAACCACAACTATTTCACTTTATCTTAAGTTTCACAAAGGTAAAAATACTGTTATCTAAACACCTGTGCTTAGGAGGTAATATTAAACTTGTTGTTCAGCTGTGTTTCTTTAATTGGAAAGTTTTACTTTTAAATGCTAATATTCTTTAAGTAGAGAAGAAAAACGTCTAAATAGAGCTCTGAAACATTTAACAGAAATACAGTAATGCTTTACTGCAGACATATAGAAATAGCAATCATCTAATGGCCAGACACAAATTAGAGTGAAACGGGCCTCTAGTATAAACAGCTGCCATTAAACCTATCTGCTACTTTGGTGACATTTCACAAGTGTTAATTCAAGAACTGTCTTATATCAGTAATATGGTTCATATATAAATTACTTGTTGAATACAACCAATAGTAAAGTTTTCTTTAAATACTATTGATGGATACTATGCCATTTTAAACCAACATACAGATACTCTGAGAAACATTTACAGAGTGCCCTCAGCAGTAACAACTGCTTATTTATTTTTTATATGTTCAACTTTTATGTTGAGTTACCTTTTCTTAAGGCTTTTTAAATACACTTTTGGAATAAAAATTTGACCAGAAAATCTTTTCAAAGTATATAGTCATTGAAGTCACACTGTGTGGTGTTGGTTTTTTTTTTTTTTTTTTTAGGAAAACTGAGAGATGAATGATAAAAACAACACACATACCGGTGTTTCTGTGGTGGATGTGGCTGGCTGTTGTAATGACTGTGGTCGAGATTCCTCTGATTGAGTCCTAACCAAACCACTACTGTGACCTTTGACAGTATCGCCGTTGGTAACTGGAGGATGTTGCTGGGTCAAAGCAGCTTTTAATCTCTGAAATGCAAATACCAATTAAAAAAAAAATGCTCCCTGCCTTCTACCCAAATCTAACTCCCAACACACTTTTAGTTAACCAAATGAGACATGTTAATGAATACATAGGCTTTAAACTTAGTTTTATTATATTCCACTGCATTCCTAAATATCAGTAAGACAGATAAAAGACCTTTGGGAAGCTTTCCTGAGTCTGTCTTGGCAACTTTTCCTCTCTTCTTTCTTTGGAAATAGCATAAAGGGGTAGATACTAGAGAAGAGCTTTAGACAAAGTCCCCTACATGATTCTAATACAATTGTTTTCATTTACTTCAACTAAGAATAATTTAGAAAATCTGTAATTTATTTTCATCTGTGCATATCTTAATATCTATAACTGATCCAGATACCTTAGAAATGAGGTATATATTAAAAGACCACCAATATTTCTGCTTAAGCAAGTGTTAGTAGACATTTTCTACTGCTAATCATTGTAGATTCTGGGTATGATTTTAAAAACAAGGTCAGTAGTGTAAAAAATGTTTTGTTGAGGTATAAGTTACATACAGTAAAACGAAGTCTTTTCAGCATATATTTCTATGAATTTTAACAAGCACATACAGTTGTGCACCACCTCCTACAATGAGGATACAGAACAGTCCTATCACCCACCAGAACTTCCTCATGTTTCTTTCCTGTCACACTCTCCTCCCACCACAGTTCAGTCACTCAGTCGTGTCCAACTCTTTAAGATCCCATGGACTGTAGCACCCCAGGCTTCCCTGTCCATCACCAACTCCCAGAGCTTGCTCAAACTCATGTCCAACGAGTTGGTGATGCCATCCAACCATCTTGTCCTCTGTCATCCCCCTTCTCCTACCTTCAATCTTTCCCAGCATCAGGATCTTTTCCAATGAGTCAGTTCTTCGCATCAGGTGGCCGAAGTATTAGAGCTTTAGCTTCAGTCCTTCCAGTGAATATTCAGGACTGATTTCCTTTAGGATTGACTAGTTTGATCTCCCTGCAGTCCAAGGGACTCTCAAGGGTCTTCTCCAACACCACAGCTCAAAAGCATCAATTCTTCAGTGCTCAGCTTTGTTTATGGTCCAACTCTCACATCCACATATGACTACCTCCCACCACAGTCCCTGAAAACCCCAAGTCTGTTTTTTGATATTCAAAGTTTTGCTTTTCCAAATATCATATAAATGGAATATATAGTATATATAATAAGCCTTTTGAATCTGGATTCTTCCCTTTAGCATAATGCACCTGAGATCCATCCCTGCTGCTGTGTTATCAGTAGTTTTTAAATCAGTTTCTAATAAACAGTATGTTGATTTTACAGATGCAGTCCAGCTCAGTTCAGCCGCTCAGTCGTGTCCAACTCTTTGCGACCCCATGAACCACAGCACGCCAGGCCTCCCTGTTCATCACCAACTCCCAGATTCCACCCAAACCCATGTCCATCGAGTCGGTGATGCCATCCAACCATCTCATCCTCTGTCGTCCCCTTCTCCTCCTGCCCTCAATCTTTCCCAGCATCAGGGTCTTTCCCAATGATTCAACTCTTTGCATGAGGTGTCCAAAGTACTGGAGTTTCAGCTTTAGCATCATTCCTTCCAAAGAAATCCCAGGGCTGATTTCCTTTAGAATGGACTGGATGGCTCTCCTTGCAGTCCAAGGGACTCTCAAGAGTTTTCTCCAACACTACAGTTCAAAAGCATCAATTCTTCTGCACTCAGCTTTCTTTATAGTCCAACTCTCACATCCATACATGACCACTGGAAAAACCCATAGCCTTGACTAGATGGACCTACGTTGTCAAAGTAATGTCTCTGCTTTTTAATATGCCATCTAGGTTGGTCATAAGTTTCCTTCCAAGACATAAGTGTCTTTTAATTTCATGGCTGCAGTCACCATCTGCAGTGATTTTGGAGCCCAGAAAAATTAAGTCAGCCACTGTTTCCCCATCTATTTGCCATGAAGTGATGGGACCAGATGCCATGATCTTAGTTTTCTGAATGTTGAGCTTTAAGCCAACTTTTTCACTCTCCTCTTTCACTTTCATCAAGAGGCTTTTTAGTTCCTCTTTACTGTCTGCCATAAGAGTGGTGTCATCTGCATATCTGAGGTTATTGATATTTCTCCCGGCAATCTTGATTCCAGCTTGTGTTTCTTCCAGCCCAGCGTTTCTCATGATGTACTCTGCATATAAGTTAAATACGCAGGGTGACAATATACAGCCTTGACGTACTCCTTTTCCTATTTGGAACCAGTCTGTTGTTCCATGTCCAGTTCTAACTGTTGCTTCCTGACCTGCATACAGGTTTCTCAAGAGGCAGGTCAGGTGGTCTGGTATGCCCATCTCTTGTAGAATTTTCCAGTTTATTGTGAACCACATAGAGGCTTTGGCATAGTCAATAAAGCAGAAATAGATGTTTTTCTGGAACTCTCTTGCTTTTTTGATGATCCAGCAGATGTTGGCAATTTGATCTCTGGTTCCTCTGCCTTTTCTAAAACCAGCTTAAACATCTAGAAGTTCACGGTTCACGTATTGCTAAAGCCTGGCTTGGAGAATTTTAAGCATTACTTTACTAGCGTGTGAGATGAGTGCAATTGTGCAGTAGTTTGAGCATTCTTTGACATTGCCTTTCTTTGGGATTGAAATGAAAACTGACCTTTTCCAGTCCTGTGGCCACTGCTGAATTTTCCATATTTGCTGAAATATTGAGTGCAGCACTTTCACAGCATCATCTTTCAGGATCTGAAATAGCTCAACTGGAATCCCATCACCTCCACCAGCTTTGTTCGTAGTGATGCTTCCTAAGGCCCACTTGACTTCACACTCCACGATGTCTGGCTCTAGGTAAGTGATCACACCATCGTGATTATTTGGGTCATGAAGATCTTTTTTGTACAGTTCTTCTGTGTATTCTTGCCACCTCTTCTTAATATCTTCTGCTTCTGTTAGGTCCATACCATTTATGTCCTTTATTGAGCCCATCTTTGCATGAAATGTTCCCTTGGTATCTCTAATTTTCTTGAAGAGACCTCTAGTCTTTCCCATTCTATTGTTTCCCTCTATTTCTTTGCATTGATCGCTGAGGAAGGCTTTTTTATGTCTCCTTGCTATTTTTTGGAACTCTGCATTCAAATGTGTGTATCTCCTTTTCTCTTTTGCTTCTCTTTTCACAGCTATTTGTAAGGCCTCCTCAGACAGCCATTTTGTTTTTTTCCATTTCTTTTTCTTGGGGAATGGTCCTGATTCCTGCCTCCTGTATAATGTCACGAACCTCCATCCATAGTTCATCAGGCACCCTGTCTAGCAGATCTAGTCTCTTAAATCTATTTCTCACTTCTACTGTATAGTCATAATGGATTTGATTTAGGTCATACCTGAATGGTCTAGTGGTTTTCTCCACTTTCTTCAATTTCAGTCTGAATATGGCACATTAGGACACTAGAGATCATTTGCCCAAGGTCACACAGCCATTAAGCTAGTTAAGATCCTAGATTTAAATCTGGATCTTCTTCTTTTCAAAGTGCAGTTTTTCCATGGCATCATGTTATGTATATTATCCTATCTCCCGCCACCAAAAAAAGAAGGGGAAAAAAAAGAAAATGCAAAAATCAAGAAAGATAATCAAAGACTGGGTGGCTTGATGATTCAAAAGACAACTACAAGGGAATCCCCTGGTGGTCCAGTGGTTAGGACTTTGCTCTGTCTCTGTCATAGGCCCAAGTTCAATTCCTCGTCAGGGACCTAAGATCCAGCAAGCCAAGTGGTGTGAAAGACAACCACAAAGGATTCGGAATGCCAAGTCTGATACTGTAACCGCTAAAGCCATATCACCCCAGATTAGGTATGTTTTCCCCATCTTTTCTGACTGAGTACTTCCTTATGAACTGCAAACAGCAGTTTATAAAGTCCTAGTTTCTTCACTGGTTAGCATACATAAGATATACTGTGTGTATATATATTAGCATACAAAATGTATACAGCTGAGAAGATACTTTACTGTTTAGAAATTAACTCTGTCTCAAACTATCTGTAAAACTGGGAACAATGACAACTTCCTTGTAGGGCTGAGGTAAAGATTAAATATGTAAAACTTCAGTTCAGTTCAGTTCAGTCACTTAGTCGTGTCCGACTCTGCGACCCCATGATTCACAGCACACCAGGCCTCCCTGTCCATTACCAACTCCCGGAGTTTACCGAAACTCACGTCCATCGAGTCGGTGATGCCATCCAGCCATCTCATCCTCTGTCGTCCCCTTCTCTTCCTGCCCCCAATCCCTCCCAGCATCAGAGTCTTTTCCAATGAGTCAACTCTTCACATGAGGTGGCCAAAGTACTGGAGTTTCATCTTTAGCATCATTCCTTCCAAAAGAACACCCAGGACTGATCTCCTTTCAGATGGACTGGTTGGATCTCCTTGCAGTCCAAGGGACTCTCAAGAGTCTTCTCCAACACCACAGTTCAAAAGCATCAATTCTTCTGTGCTCAGCTTTCTTCAGTCCAACTCTCACATCCATACATGACCACTGGAAAAACCATAGCCTTGACCAGACAGACCTTTGTTGGCAAAGTAATGTCTCTGCTTTTGAATATGCAGATATGCATGCAGATGACACCACCCTTATGGCAGAAAGTGAAGAGGAACTAAAAAGCCTCTTGATGAAAGTGAAAGAGGAGAGTGAAAAAGTTGGCTTAAAGCTCAACATTCAGAAAACTGAGATCATGGCATCTGGTCCCATCACTTCATGGCAAATACATGGGGAAACAGTGTCAGACTTTATTTTTGGGGGCTCCAAAATCACTGCAGATGGTGACTGCAGCCATGAAATTAAAAGACGCTTACTCCTTGGAAGGAAAGTTATGACCAACCTAGTAAAACTTACCTGAGTTATATAAGGATTTCTTAATTTTTTAAATTTTAAATTAATTTTTTAATTTAAATTAAATTTTAAATTAAAAAGCTTCCTTACCTTTTTCAAAAATATCTATTGAGCCCTCTATTTTCATAGTTCAGGTGTTAGGGTATGGACACCAAAGAATCACACGAGTTCCTTAACTTCTGTATTTTCAAAATATACTTAGGAAAAAAAGTACTCAGGGATCATTTTAAGGACAGGTTTAGCTCAGTCTGAAGCTAAATATTTAAAATTTTAAATTAAAATTTTAATATTATATTGAATTAAAAAATATATATTTAATTTATTTATTTGACTGTGCCAGGTCTTAGTTGCAGCATGCAAACTCTTAGTTGTGGCATGTGGGATCTGACCAGGGATCAAACTTGGGTCCCCTGCATCGGGAGCGCAGAGTCTTAGCTACTGGACCACCGTGAACTCCTCTAGATGTATTTTATTTTGGAAAATATATTCTCAAGACCACATGGTACACTGCATCTTTCAGACTCCAGATTAAGATTCCCAGTTCCATTTTTTCTTCCTTCTCTTATGCTATGCTATGCTAAGTCACTTCAGTCATGTCCGACTCTGTGTGACCCCATAGACGGCAGCCCACCAGGCTTCCCCGTCCCTGGGATTCTCCAGGCAAGAACACTGGAGTGGGTTGCTCACTTCTCCAATGCATGAAAGTGAAAAGAGAAAGTGAAGTCGCTCAGTCGTGTCCGACTCTTAGCGACCCCAAGAACTGCAGCCTACCAGGCTCCTCCGTCCATGGGATTTTCCAGGCAAGAATACTGGAGTGGGGTGCCGTTGCCTTCTCTGCCTTCTCTTATAAACAAGCAGAAATAACCACATTAGCAGCTAAGATTCAGGAAATTGGGACACTCATAACTGATGGGATAATGTGGAAGTGGATGGATTAAAACTAATTAGGTAGGTGACCAAAGCAGTACTTGGCTGTAGTCAGGAAGGAATACTTAAACTAAATGGTCAAAGAAGTGAAAGCAAAAAGAGAGGAATTTGAAAGTGTGGGTCATATAAACAGAAGGAGGAGGATCTGGGAAGGTGGTCAATGTGCATAATTACATCTTTTATAAGCCAATCTATAATAGCGTTAGGTTAGGGCTTTCATTTCTGGATATAAAATGTATATAAATATAAGTACTGGTTGAGATGTAAGCTTGGTAAATTATGTGTTGGTAAAACATTTTTAAGTCCTTAGGTAGGAAACATAGAATTGAAGAGCATTTAAAGTTTTATAGTAAAGAGCTTAGCTCTTAGAATTAATGAAATACAGTAACTGCACATAGGGGAGTCTGAAGTACATAAACATCACTCTCTTGAATAATCTTTAGTAGGGCAAGTTACTACCTTATAGAGCACTTAAAAGCAGCATCAGTATTCATTCATTATCCTCTCTTGACTGCCCTAGGGTATACAGTACACATCCAGTGAGGAAGCGCTAATGTTTGCTCCATGCTGTTACATTGATTACAATGGGTCTAACTTGGAAGTGTGCCACTGGATACAAAATGCAAGAAAAAGATTTTCAAGGGTTAATTAACACTGCTTTGAACTACAGATTTTTTTTAAACTATAAATTTTTTTTAAACAAACATGTTTAAAAACAAATGTATGCTAAAATATTACAGTGGGTTAGGAGAAGAAAGTTGTCTAAATGGTGATTCATATACATTTTACAACTAATGTAAGGATATCTACAATCCACCCACATATATGTTGAGACATTTTAAAGAAGGGTAATTTGGTCCCCCCAAATTAATGAAAACATCTATAAATATGATAGATATTTATCTTACAACAGAATTTTGGAGCTACTCAATTAGTCCAATTACCATCTTACAGGTAAAGAAATTAAGGCCCCAAGAGTGAAGTTACTTCCCAGGATCACAGAGCAAGTTAGAAGCAGATCTAGGACTAGAAATTCTGTCTGTTGACTCCTGGTTCACTGAACAAACATATTTTAAACAAAAGGTTGAAAAGGTTTGGAAAAACTAGAGCTTTTGTCTCACATTAAGTATTCTTTTTTTTTTTTTTTTTTTTTTTTTAGTATTTATTTATTTATCTGTGCTGGGTCTTAGTTGCAGCATGTGGAATCTAGTTCCCTCACCAGGGATCAAACCCCAGCCCTCTGCCTTGGGGGCACAGAGTCTTTGCCACTGGACCACCAGGGAAGTCCTAACATTAAGTATTCTAAGTATATTTTAGTAACCATTAAGAGTATCAAACACTGGTCTGTCCATTACTGGATCAAAATTCTATCAATAGAGAAATCTAATATAAGTAAATGAAGATTAAGTACTCAGAGAAATTATATATATAAGATTTAACAAGTCTATATTCTGTAACATGTACAATAAAAGCTAGGCAAATTTTAATTTTAAACTAAAGGAAAGAAAACGAAAATCTTTATTACTATGTTTCTAAGCATACTAGTAATTTAATGTTAGAGTTAAATTTTAGTGTTGTAAAATTCAGCTACTATGTTGAAAACTTTTTGTCTTAAAGACTGTGTCAATTAGAGTGAATGTAGGAAAAAAAAAGTGAATATAGTCTTGTGCTGACCAATCTGATATCCATTTTAAGAGGTAATCTGCTAAAAATAATTTTATTCAAATTCTATGTTATATGTTGTACCCATGAAAGCAAATTTTTATCACATCTGTCAGTACCTGGTAGGAATAAACTACTCGATCGTAGTTCAAAGAAAAAACACAATGTTCTCTAGAAACAATTTATGAAAAAGTCAGATCCATATTTCATAAGCACCACAAAAGCTCATCAGAGTAATAACCCTCCTTCTCCTGGGTGTTATCCTACCATCTGCTGCTCTATTACTTATCTTTATTTTGCAACTAATTAACAGCATAATCTTCTAAATTCAGCAAGTTAATTATCATTATTGTGGTCTTTGCAGCATCATCAGTCCTTGTGAAATCTTGCTCCCCACCCCCAGAGAACATATGAAAATGAAGTAGGTTGGGAGAGAGTCTGTTTCGTTGGAGTGGGCTCATTTGGTGTTTGCTCATTAGCTTGGCATGCAGAGGGAGGTCAGAAGAATTCTGCTGAACATGAGGCTCCATGCAGGGCCCAACTAAGTTAATGTAGGTTTCTGAACATTTGCCAAGATGCCCTCTGTCAGCTCTCAGTAGAAACCCCCTGCAGAAAACCTGCCAGCTACCCACTGTGTGCAAAGATCTCTCTCAGTTTGTCACACAAGTCTTAAAGAAATGATTCTGGGGAATACAACTTAAATACTTAACTAAATCTTCTTAAATGAAACTCCTGGATGGTTAATATTTTCTTATTCAGATGAGTTACTTTTTGATTACAAATATTACATAGGAAATTTGTTTCTTTAGAAGAGTAACACAGGTAGCAAATATCTATGGTTTAATGTGCGTAAAGACAAACAAAACCCCTAAACTATATGTACATTTGGTGAGAGCCAATGAAATTTTGTAGAAAACAGTAGATCCCAGGAATTTTCCTAGAGTATTAAAAAATACTGGGTAATCTTTTATTTGTGGACCCCCCCCATACATTTTTACTTAAACTAAGTTTTTACTTTTCCAAAAACTTAAAGTTCTTAAAAAACAAAACAAGCACAACTTGTCCTGAAAGAATTTCTTCATAAAAAAAAGAAAGATCTTTTTTAAAATATTTGTAACAAACACAATGCATATAAATCTTCCAGTAAGCACTGGGCACATGAAAACCAGGCCACCACAAAAGCATCCTTGGCTATCTTAGGATACAAGTAAGTTTCTCTTCAGCTATAGTGTACTACTTATTGTTCTGTGTTCCAATGTTGCCATTTCTCAAACATTATTTTTTAACCACATTTTAGCAGAGTTACTATTGCTGTACTATTTAACATTAACAGACTGTGACCACAAAGGTCAAATAAATCCTTAGCAGAGATGCAGAATCAAACAGGGAGGATATTTAAATATTTTCAGAGTTGAAAACAACAAAGCAAAATCCAATTGAAGCAGTTAAAGAAGAAATTATAATGTTTGCTGGGGGGCTTCAGACTGGTAAAAAGTCAGAAAAATTATTTAACATGTAACATGAATCTAGGGGATGTGAGCTGGGGACCATTCATTTGGAGAGAATGGAATTAAGAGTTCTATCACTGACAGAGAAAAGAATCCAATCCCATGATCATTTATCTGATCATTAAAAAACCTCTGTACACTAGGATATGACCCTAGTCTCAACTTTCTCCCATTAGAATTATACAATTATTTATTTAGTAAATCTTTTTAGCCCCCTGATGCTTAATAAATTAAGAAAATCAATGACACTGACATTTTAATTCAAGTTTAGAAACAATCAAACCAAACCATTCAAAGTTCTACCAACAGGAGAATGGATAAAGAAATTGTGGTATACTCACAGCAAACTACTCAGCAATAAAAAGAAACTACAGAACACGCAACAACATGGATAAGTTTCACAGACATATACTTAACTGAATGCAAGGTATATATTGATATTATTTACATTGCTGGTGATAAATATTAACAGCTGGGGGAGATGGACTGAGGGAAGGAACATAAAGAAACGTGGGTAGATGTTAATGTTCTATACCATAATAGAGGTGAGTTACATGAATGCACTTAAATTGTACAGTTTAAATTGGTCCATTTCAATCTATGTAAATTTTACATTTAAGAAAGACTTATTAAAAAATAATTCAGTGACAGTAAGCAGTGGTCTGAGGAAGAACAACAGTTACATTGCTAATAACTGAAGCTGGATGATGAGTACATGGGGATTCATTACAGAATCTTACTTTGTATATAATACTTGAAATCTTCCATAACAAAAAGCTTTAAAAAAAGGAGGGGGGAGGCTAATTTCTGAATCTTTTTATTTAATTAAAAAATAGGACAATCTTATTTACTATCCCAATTAAAATAGGTAATCACCTAAATATGGCTATTTTATATGTTAGCAATATTTTACTAAGAAATTTAATTGGACTGTTAAATTTAAGTGAGGCAATTTGTGACTCCCCATGCAATTTGGGGGGCCTTCAACCTATAACTGTGTTTCATACATAAATATGTGAAATACAGCTTTGGTATTTTTCAGTGTACAAGCATACAAAGTATTTTTATTCTTACTAATTAAATTTCTCAAATTTACTCAGTTATTCAGGGAAGCTAGTTTCTATCTTAGAGCCAAAAATATTTCTTTAAATCTGATCTGTTCTTTACAAACTGTGGAGGGAAAAGTCCACTGAATATGTAAAGTATTCTGAGATGCAGAGAACAACAATAGCATCTCTTTAACTTCTATTCTATTCTACATAGTTCTCACTAATTCATTTTCTCATTATACTAGTTACGTTAAGTAGGAAGTGTAAAACAAATTCCTAGTGAAGGTCTGCTAACAAATGAAAAAGATTCATCTTAGTTCCATGGCTTTGACCTAAACATGGTGTTACATGAAAAATTGTCCTCTTGGATTTTCAAGTTCTTTCACTATCATCAATAACCAGCTAATTTTAATACTCTTCAACCAACTATTATTTATTCAGACAGTATATAAGTTTTACTGTTAAAAAAAAAGTTATCACATGCCAAATTCAGAATGATTATTTGCATTAATGGAGAATAGCAGTAAAAAATTTAAAGCCTTGCAATAATACATAATGGTTTTTATGTGTACAAATTTATAATGTCAGTGTAGTGCCTAGCATATAACTGAAACAAATAATAGGTGTCTAACAACTATCGACTGATTTTAGTTAAAAATTAGCTCTAAAGTGTGTTAAATTGTAGAAGGGAGAATTATTTTGATTTAAAAGAAAATTACCCCACTGATCCTCCCACCCCATAGCAGCAGCTTCAGGTCATCTACTAAGAAGTTAGCAAGTAAGAAAGATTTGAGGCTAAGAAAGACCCCAGAAATCAAAGTTTAATCCCTTTATTTTACAGATGAGGAAAATGAGTCTCAGAAAAATTAAAGTGGCTTGTTAGGGGGTAGTGAACAGAAGAATTTTGAGTAAAATGAAAATATGTCTTCTGATTCCTACTCTATAGTTCACCCCTTAACATTGATTTCTTAGTGCTTGAAACACAAGTCAAAAATATGGTTTTCCTTTATATATAATGTTTACTAACCTGTATACTATTTCAGAATTTTTTCTTAATACTGTTCTACTCATTTGTATGACTGTTTAAAATCATTCATTATGTCAGTGCTGCCTGCAGATGATTACTTCTAGTTTCAGCTGCAATATCCCTAGCCTCCAGCAGGAGGAGTTTGCGTAAAAAGCCACATCAAACATCAGACAAACCAATGATAAAAACTAGAACTTTACTTCCAATCGATTCATTTGCTTTCAAGTACCAGTACCCTGTCACTATGCTAATTCAAACTTTCCTTTTCCAAACTTTCTGGTTCCCCTATAATGTAGTACAGCCCACGAATTTATAAAATTTGATCTAAATTGTGCATCTGAAGTGAGCTTTAATTGAAAAAGCTAATTCAAAACAGGGTCAAGATATGTACAGAACAAATAAAATCTTGCTTACCATTTTTGCTTCTGACTGCACTGGTTGAGGAGAGGAAGGACCTGGAATTCCTGGAACGCTAGGCACCATGGTGACTGGTCGAACAAGCTATCAGAAGATATTGAAAAATAATTACTAGAGAATATATTCAAAATGAGATTTGTACTTTATTTGCAAAATGGCTGCTATAATAATTTACATAATAAGTATATATTAATATGTATATGACAATATATTACACATTAACAGAAAGTATATATTGTGTTGGCCAAAAAGTTCCTTCCACAAAAAAAAAGTTCCACAAAAAATTTTGTGGAAATATCTGAAATATTACAATCAATGTAAAGTAAAAATAAGACACATTTTTCATTTTCATCAAGAACTGTATTGAACAACATATTCACTGTTTTGTTCCACTACCTTCTGCCATTTTTCAGGTAAGTTAATGATTCTGTCTTCCCAAAACCTTTTATCTTTTTGAGCAAAGAACTGTTCTAGGTTCCCATCATAATTTGTTTTAAAAATGGAATGTTTTCATTACCTTTCTAATCATGTGTAGAAATATCATTTCTACATGAAGGTTTTTTTCACTTCACTTACATGGAACACAAATATCAAAGTGATGATTAATCAAGCTGGTACAAATGATTTTCAGTGCTTGATTTGGATATTTTGAGTATGTCAGCTATCAAACTCATAAGATTGAGTGTTCTTAATTAATGCCTCGATTTGATCACTATCAACTTCAACAGGACTACCCAACCATGGGGCATCATCCAGCAAATCTCCAGCACGAACTTCACAAACCACTTTTGTCACGTTCTATCAGACACAGCACCTTCTTCATTTACTACACAAATCCTTTTTTTTTTTTTTTTTTGCATTTCAATTGCATTTTTACCTTTCTTGAAATAATAAAGCATAAATGTGTTGAACATGTTGCTTTTTCTTTCATCCTCAATATTAAAATGGCTATAAATAATTCACTGATTTCAATTTTTAAAAAAAAAAAGTACACTGATACGACAGCTGTCACAATACAATCTAACAAAATTGTTTCAAATGAAGTTAAAGACAACTGAGTGCTACTAGAGCCATCTCATGGGGAGGGACTGAATGAACTTTTTGGCCAACCCAATATATTAATATTTATATTGTAATATAAATATAATAATTGATAAAATTATTTGAGACTGCAGAATCAGAAAACTTCAGAAAACTGTATCTGAACCCTTAATGATCTTACTCCTGACTTATCCTTCAAAACTTGTCAATTTTCCTGAGACATTCATTTTTAATCTTCAATTCTCATAGTTTACTTTGTTAATAATTCCTTCTTATAGAAACTAATAATATTCACAGTGATGCAAAATTTCTCACAGATCTGTCACACCTCCATTTTGAATGAGAAAGAATGTTAAAACTTGTATAACTAGGCATAAAAAGTAATTTCAACAATGAACTTTGCTTTTCTAAAATATATACATATAAAATTTATAAAATATATACATGAAAGTTCTTTAATACATTAAATAAAGCATAATGACAAAGGAGAACCTGATTACCTCTAGTAATTTCACTAATACTACTACTTAACAGATTTTCTATTGTCTTTTGCCTTTTAAAAAAAACATAATATCAACAGTGAATGATTAGTTATTGTATACTAAAGTATATCTCTTTTTCATTTCAGTTTCTCTCACTGCAGTTACATTTAACAGGATACCATATAAACCCAGACACAAGAATGTTTCCCCATCAAAAATATCCGGAGAAAAGAGCGAGTAGTCACCTTATATTTGAGTCCTTATAAAACTCACAAATAATGCATTTTGAACTACAAAATTCCATTTGAAGACAACACATTACCTTGATTTTGTGGAAATATCTGAAATATTACAATCAATGCTAATTTTGGATACTTAGAAAGGTCACTTTAGTTAATAAAAATAAATATTTAATACTAATTTTAGTTAATATTCATGAGGATATAATCTCACCAAAAGTATAAGGAGGATTTTAAAAATAATTTTTAAGAACTATACAATAAATGATTATATTGTACTGACCAGAAATATCTATCTACAAGGTGATAAAAAGAGACTGTATTTTTGAGTATTAGGACTTGTAAGATTTTCAGGATTATAATAGTAGATTCAAAAAGTGTTACACTGAAATTATTTAGATGAGGATGAAAATAATGTGTTTCGGAAACCTTTGTGAGGTTCCTTAAAAAGTGGTTCTAATGACAAAAACTTGAATGTTGAAGACACACTTGAAGATTCTGCTATTTTATGAAATGTGAGAATAGAAAAAAAAGCATTATTTATAACATATTATTCCAAAGAATGTGCCTTTAAATACTAAGTTACTGAATAGTATAAGAAGATATTTAACTACTATGTCTTTCAACATTTATATAATTAACATGCCCTTCAAAAAACTTCTTTTTGATCTTCTCATTAGGAAAAGTGGAAACTATCTATTGTCCATTCTAGTAGACCATTTAGATTTTCACATGCTTGGGAAAGCAAAGGAATTCCATAAACCCAACATGATCATAAAAGTTCAGAATGCTTTTGTAAACGATTTCTCTAATAATCAAAATAACATGAAGTTACCTGATAAATGTTCCAGTATAAATATCTTCTTACAGAACAGAAATCTATGTTAATATTTGAATTCTATAAATCTAGCAAATTGAAATGGGTTGAATAAGGAATTAAGTTTTTTTTTAAATTTCAACCTTAAGTTTATTTTTTTAATTTATTTTGTAATTGAAGGATAATTGCTTTACAGAATTTTGCTGGTTTCTGCCAAACAGCAACATAAATCAGTCATAGGTATACATATGTCCCCTCCCTTTTGAACCTTAGGAATTAGTTTTTAATTACTAAATTATTAGTTCTTAATACTAAAAATAAAAGGAAAACAATTAAGATTTCGAGGACTGAAAAATGTTACTTATCCAGTTATGTTTGCCTTGAAAGATTTACACTATCACAGTAAATATCAATGAGTAAATATTACTCAACACTAAGTATTTTGTTGAACTCAGTTTCATAAACCAATCAAGCAGTCCCAAGTGTATTTTCTGATTATAAAGATCAGTTTTCTATAAAGAAAATATTAAATAGTCTAAAAACTTACTGGGACTGCAGCTGGAACATGCACATTAGAACTTGTGATTGATGCAGGAATAGCAACAGGCATGGTTTGCCCATTAGGAAGATGTAACAGAAGAGGAAATGGGCCTGGTACAGGACTAAGGAAAACAAAAGAAGGGCAATCAGAAAAAAGAAATCCAAATCAATGATGTCTAAAAAAATAAAAGTATTTTTACTCCTATTATAATTTAAAAATAAATTTTCCAGAGACATCTAAAAAATTAATAAACATAACAGAAGAGAAACAGAGAACAGACAGGTGGTTGCCAGACAGAAGGGAATGGAGGGATGAGAGAAATTAAGAGGTACAAACTTCCAGTTGCAAAATAAATGAGTCACAGGAATGAAATTCACAGTGTGAGGAATATAATCATTAATTATGTAATATCATCTCTGTATGGTAACAAAGGTGGTCAGAAGATACAAACTTATAGTTAGAAGATATATAAATACTAGGGATGTAATGTGTATGTGTGTGGTGTGCTCAGTCGTGTCTGACTCTTTGCAACCCCATGGACTATAGCTGCTTGCCAGGCTCCTCTGTCCATGGAATTTTCCAGGCAAGAATCCTGGAGTGGGTTGCCATTTCCTTCTCCAGAGGATCTTCCTGGCCCAAGGATCGAACCAGCATCTCTTATGTCTCCTGCACTGGCAGGTGGGTTCTCTACCACTAGCGCCACTTGAGAAGCCCTAAGCGTTCACTGTACATCTCAATAAAACTAGAAGAAAAAAATGAACAAGAGGTCAGCCCAAGGAAAATGCCCATGTGACAGATGCAAACTTGATACCATTTCTCACAAAATGAGCAAAATACCCACAAAAAAATCATACATGGTACATATACACTGCTCAAGTAATTAAAAAAAAATTTCTGAACCACTGCAAAGCACACTGTAAAATTTAATTAGTTTTAATTGCATCTTAAATGTACAATGTATGTAAGCAGTGTAGAAAAAAAGAAAAAAAAATGGGAAAAGCTACAAATTTACTTAGAGAACAATCTGCAATATATTAACTGAGAAAAATTCTTATCAGAAAGCTCTTGAGAACTCCCTGTAAAAACTGAAAGAAATGTTTTGTGTTAGTCGCTCAGTTGTGTCTTACTCTTTGCAACACCATGGACAATAGCCTGCCAGGCTCCACTGTCCATGGGATTCCTCCAGGCAAGAATACTGGAGTGGGTAGCCATTCCCTTCTCCAGTGGATCTTCCTGACCCAGGTATCAAAGCCGGGTCTCCTGCATTGCAGGCAGATTCTTTACCATCTGAGCCACCAGGGAAGCCCTGAAAGAAATGTTATCTAGTGATAAAGATAATCTTATGTGTTTTGTGTAAAAGAGCATGAAAATAAGAGACCATCTTAAAATCACAATCTGTTTAATTTGTCTTTAAAACTAGGCACTGTATATGTTTTCTAATGTGTTAGAAAACATTTATATTAAAAAAAAAATTAACCAAGTATATTTTTCAAATATAAAAGCATGCAAAAATGATTAACACACACACAAAACTAAGGCCACAATTAGAATAATTAAATGTCTTAGGAAAATCATGACAAGAAAAACTTAACAATTCATAAAATTCAATGACTGGCCCAAATCACTTACACAATTGGCCTGTTGGAGGACGGTGCCTGGGTGATTACAGTACTTGAGGTTGGTGAAGGTACTGCCTGCTGAATAATGACACTTGAGTCAGAACTTGTAAGCAGCACATTGGGAACTTGTAAAGATGCTGGACGAACAATAGCTGATGTGGGCTGTGCAGTTTGTGCCAATGGTACTTCCTATTTAGTAATGAGATGGAGAAACAATGAAATTTAAAAATCCAAGTCAATTCATGTACCTTTATGAATAGAATATAACACATCTATCTCTTAAAAAAGCCCCACAAACTTAGTACTTAGTATCACCCCAAAATATATTAATATTTATTGAAAGTTAATTAAGAGAAAATACAGTACTTTGGCCACCTCATGCGAAGAGTTGACTCATTGGAAAAGACTCTGATGCTGGGAGGGATTGGGGGCAGGAGGAGAAGGGGACGACAGAGGATGAGATGGCTGGATGGCATCACCGACTCGATGGACTTGAGTTTGAGTGAACTCCGGGAGTTGGTGATGGACAGGGAGGCCTGGCGTGCTGCAATTCATAGGGTCGCAAAGAGTCGGACACGACTGAGCGACTGAACTGAACTGAACTAAAGAGAAAATTGTAGAAGTAGTTGTTTCAAATGCAATGTTAATATTTTAATTTAAAAAACATCTGAGTGGTTTTTTCAGTACAACTTGTTTTACCATCAATCTAGAAATAACTTAGGCTGGGCAAGTTGGCTATATAACTCCATGAGAATTCTAGTAAAAAATAAAACTACAATTCCATTCTCATGGAAGTACAGAACTTAAAATCCAGATGGGACTTCCTTGTCCTACTCCATCATTATATTGTATAAAGAAGAAATAGGTCCAGGAGACTCTTTTATAGTTGATATCAATTCAATAATAGAAATGTTAAAAATTTTTTTTAAGTAATACAAATGTTTGCCAGTTTCAGGTAACTATCTCTACATTACCAATAATTTCTCAATATCAAAAGATGAAGTAATATTAATACCTTGAATGTAAAACTAAACTACTGGAGTAAGATCTTTCCAAAGTAAAGAAAAACATGGAACCTTATAGATGGTCTTTTCCCCAGTTTACAGATTAGAAAACAGGTTATCCAGAACTCCATAACTAGTATAAAAATTGGTCCACCATGTTCTTTGAATTTGCCTTTATACTGCCATTTATTCTCACAATTTTATTAAGCTACACAGGAAGAAAGATACACTAGTACTACTGGAACTTTGTTTACTTGACAAGTTTGAGAAATTACAACATGCCCTGAAGGACTAGTAGGAAAAGAGACAGTACACAAGTAAAACAAACAAGAAAATTTTGGACAATAATGTGTTATAGGCTAACAGTATAAATATAATATCAATAAATCATGAGAGATTAACTGAGGGAAAGTTGGAGTTGGCTACTTTAGATAGCATAGTGAGGTAAAGTGAGCTTCTTTGAAAAATGGCATTTGAACTGGTACTGAAAAGATGAGGAGTGCATTCTAGGGAGAAGGAAGCAATACCAAGAGCAATGTCTTTGAGGGAGGAAAAAGCTTAGACTATCTGACGGACACTATCATAGAAAAGGCATGAGGTGAGGTTGGATAAGAACACAAGTCTAAATCAATGATGGCTTATGGAAGAAGAGTTACCTTAAATGCAAAGGCAAACCACTGAAGGATTTTAAGCAGGGAAGTACCATAATATATTAAAAATATACATCCTAGCTTCCCCGGTGGCTCAGCTGGTAAAGAATCCACCCGCAATGCAGGAGACCTGGGTTCGGAAGATCCCCTAGAGAGGGGAACAGCTACCCACTCCAGTATTCTGGTGAGTGACTTTCACTCACATATATATATATTCAGATATACATGTACATAAATGTAAGTATTCTGTATATGCTTGTGTTTGGATACTTTCTGCATATTTGTTACATTTCAATTAAAAATAATTTAAAAAGAAAAACAAAGCCACCAATTAAGAAAAATATACAGCCAATGGAAAATAGGATGGAGATGGAAGCAGAAAGTTCTGGTACTTGTTAAAAGTTATATTAACTGAACAATATATTAACAAATAATTATTAACAGTTATTAGAAGGTAACTGTTAATAATTCAAGTAAAAGATGATTTGGACTATAGTTGTGACAGTGAAGATAAAAGAGATAAATTAAGGATATATTCAGGAAGTAGGTTTGGTAAGATATGCTACTGGTTTCATTGAGAAGGAAAAGAGGGAATTAAGTGTTCTTTATTTTTGGCCAGAGCAACTAGGTGGATGGAGAGAAAATTTACTGAGACAGAGAAGACTGGGGGGGGGGGGGGGGGGGGGGGGAAGGTTCTAATTTAGACATACTACGTTTAAGATGACACATAAAAGGAAATGTCAAGACAGAGCTGCATATGAATATGGAAATCCGGGAAATATCTGGGTTGATTGATATAAATTTGAAAACCAGGTTGATGGTTTTTAAAGTTACATGTCTGGATGAGAGCATTTAAGAAGGAAAAAATTGAGAAAGAGAAGGGGGCTCAGAATTTACTTCTTACAACTTGGAATAACTATGCCCTGCCCAGTGTGAGCCAATGACTGAAGAATGCAGGAAGAAGAAATATCCCTAAGAGGGATAAAGCAGCAACCAGCAGGAAAAATTTGTTGAGTGTGAAGGGACTGGAATATTTTCTAGGTAAAAGATATTTATATCAAAGATGTAACAGTATTTCTTATAACTGTGATAATGTGGAAACAATATTTACATTCAAGATCAGTAAATACATTATGATAATGATAAAATAAAGTGCAAACATTAAAAATTATGCCTTTGGAAAATTTTCTAATGGCATGGGAAAATCTTCATTAATGCTGAATGTCTACAACATGATATGAAAAAGTAAACTATGATTCTTCTTGGTATTTATCTTTTTATCCCTTTATACTTCTATGTAACTATTCACTTGTATATGTGTGAAAGTGTTAGGCAGCTCTTTGCAATCTCATGAACTGTAGCCTGCCAGGCTCCTCTCTGTCCATGGAATTCTTCAGGCAAGAATCCTGGAGTGGGTAGTCATTCCTTTCTCCAGATGATCTTCCCAACCCAGGGACTGAATTCTGGTTTTCTGCACTGCAGGCACATTCTTTACTGTCTGAGCCACTATGGAAGCCTAATATATATATGTATATTTTTATGTATAAAGGTATGTATGTATCTAGGAAAAATGTTTCAAAATATTAGTAATTCTTATTGCTCAGTTATGGGGTAAAAGGTGTTTTTTCTTTCTTATATTTTTCTGGATTCTTAAAGTTTTTTTAATAATGAGAATGCACTTTTAAGTAAATAAAAAAATACAAAACACCTAATGGTCAAAGCATTTATTCTTAGGTATCAATAAATAGTTACCTTTTCTGCCTTACTTCTAGCTCCTCTGTCATGGCAAAAGTCCGTTAGGCTATGATTTTAGAGTAACATAACCTACAAAAGAACACTGTCATTGCCTTTCACTGTGCCCCATGCCTCCAAATAAATGTGTTTAGTAGATGTGCTAATGAATGAACATTAATTGAGAAATATCTGTAATAATGGTAACTCAGCACATAATATACCCCAGTTGGCCCCAGGTACCAAAGTATTCAGATCCAGGAATGAGGCACTAAATTACTACAAAAAGACTATACCAAGTAAGACAGTGTCATCGTCGTCATATTAGTTGGTATCACCAAACATCACTGCTGAAGTAAGTAGCTATTCCTTTAACCCTTTAAAAGTCTAAATAACCTTTATTCAAACAATTTTTAGTTGCAAAGATTCTTAATTAAGCTATCACTGTATAAAAGTAGCAAAAAAAAAATAGCAAAACCCAGAGAAATTAAATTTATCAATGTATGTATCCTCTAAAAAAATAACAGGTTTATCTTAAATGACTACTAGTCTCTCCAATAATTTGTCATAAAAAATTATCTATAAACAAATTATCTTCTTTCCCTAAAATTTCTGAGTATTCACAGGCTTTCACATATAAGACAAGTACAACCTGATGCTGATTAATGCATATTACATTAAAATTTTACGTAGACCAAATATTAGACTTTACTGAGAATGCTGATTTTTTTTTCCACTTAGTTTGAGTTTCTTCTGTAAATACAAACTTCTAACCTTCTCATCACTGGTAGTAGACTCTGGGTGAGGTAAAGGACTATCCTGGTGAGTTGTTTCTACAACAGAAGGCTCCTCAATTTTGCTTCTTATGATGGGTGTTGCAAGAGGAGATAAATCTAGAGGCATCTAAAACGCAAATTAGAGAAAGTGTTAGGAGTTTAAAAACAGCCGATCAGTTTATCTAAAATAAGAAAGCAACAAGTGAAAACTGTTCTGTCAGAAGCCCTCTTTTAATTTCATGGTTAATAACATACTTTTTTAATGTCATCTTCTGAGGCTTTCTTGAACTCATTCTCAAATGGACTTGCCAACTCATTAAACAAACCCACTTCTTCACAGTTTTTCAAGAATCTTGTTGGTGTTGGGGTCTGATCTGAAATAAATGTCAATAAGTAATTACACAGAATTAAGTATCATACAGGACTCTAAAGTATTTTAGCTAGTAAATTAATGAATTAGCAGGACTGGTTCAGTCAGCTGTTAATTCTCTTTGGAAAGACCTCTTCCTTTAAAGCAAACAAAATTGGGTTAAGTTCTTGTTGCAGTTTAAGGTATTTCCTCCAACTTTATGAACAATAAAAGTATGAAAAGAATTCCTTCTTGTTCCTTATTCCACATGTTCTGAGTAGAGTGACATAAGCATCCTCTATTCAGAGGTAAACTATTATCATTATCTAACACAAATTAAAAAAAATTTATAGTATTAAAACTTACTAATGCTTAAAATACATGCAATTTGGGGAAAACTAGGACCAGAACATGTATATTTGCTTTAACTTGGCCCTTCCACTAGTGTTCATAATCTATTATGAAAGCAAGCTTAAGATGAAACAATGCTGCACTAAAACACAAACTGGGTGTACACTTGAGCACATATTAATTACAAAACAATAGCTAGTTAAGGTCTACACTGAATGAAAAACAGCCGTTACGAATTTTGCCTGTTTAGTTTTATTATTTTCAAGGCTATTTGCTCACATTGATTAGGATTAATAGCACATTCAATTCTATTCACATTTTATATACTTTAGGGCATCAACTTTATAAGTTACATCAAGGATCTAGCCTAAACTAAATAAAAGTATAAGGATGACTCCTGGCTTAAGATATAATACTCATAAAACCTTCTGTGAAATTAAAATATATATTTGTTAACTACTGGGTCCCTAGAGTGGGCATTACTTACTGTTTTATCATCACCCTCAACCCAACGTATACACAGAGTATTACTACATATAAATATTTTACACTAAAATGATCTATTTGTCATACACATTAGATATAACATAGGCCTACCTCAGACAGTAGTAGTATTATAAAAATTACTAAAGGACTTTTTGTCATCATTTTACTTAACAGTCTGCAATGTACATAACCTGTACTCCCCCAAAGACATACAAAATGGTAATTAAGGGCCCAGCATTCTTGTGTCAACCTAGGTCCATCCATCATGACTGCAATAGTAAACTGAACCTAAATTTGACTCTTCTGTTCATGCCCAAAGGATTTATCTATGCCTAAGAGAAGGTTCCTATTTTGTATTAAAGGGAGAGGAGTCTTAAAAATAAAATACATATGCAAAAATCATTTTTTATCAGCAATTACTATAACGATCAGGCTTGGAAAGAAAAAAGTCAACACAGGCACAATTGTTTAAACATGCATATATGGTTTTTGGCTATTGATCATCAAATATATATCACACGCATCATGCACTATATTTACACAGTTACGCTATACTACTGATCTCAAATGTATTTAGTTAAAGAAAAAAAGTCAAGTGCTACGTTTAAATGTGTTCTACTTTTCTAGCGCATTAAATGTAAACAGATAGGAAAGTAAGTTCTAGAAACCAATCTCAAAATATTTTTGAGTTAAATGTTACAGAGAGAGATATGGCTCTAAAGCAAGAAGTTCCAGAGAAGGAAAGACCTTCATGCTCAGGGGAGTGAAACTTCCAGGCTGTAGTTATTTTGTTGGCATTTTTGGTTTTCTCTCTCAATATCTGATACATGGGATTTTAAAGAAATGCACACCACACTCTTACCTGCTTCCTTTTACTTATAGAAATAAAGATATGCTGAATGTTCCCCTACATTTTTCCTAAACAAATTGTTTTTTGGTGAATTATCTGTTACCTCCAGTTTTTTCAAGACAAAAATCTTGATACTGAATGACAAGAATTATCTTTTTTCTTCATTATCATATGCAATGCTTATGAAAGATAATTTGATTTCAAGCTGGGTAATAATTTAAAAGTATTAATAATATTCAGTATTTGGGTATAATTCTAGACTTACAAATAGTATAACCTAAGCTTTACAAGAGAAAAAAATTAAAACATTAATTTGAATATTTGGACTATATGACTGTGGTTATGACAAAAGGGCTGAAATTTATATATTAAATTTTATATAAAATTATTTTATCACAATACTTCTGTGTGTATACATATACAGAGATGTATGCATCTATAAATACCCATAGAAGCAGCAGCTGACATAGCATGGAAGGACAATAAACCAATGCATGTACTGGGCTTCCCTTTTCACATACTGAAAGATAATCATCCATTCAGGTGATACAGTATGTTCACAGGAGCAACATAGGAAAATAAAAATCATTGATTGAATTTAAGCCCCATTTATTGAGATTATTTTACTAACACAGATGTTTAGTCCAAACAGAAACAGAAACAAAATCCTAATGAACAAGTCTGCTAACTGCTTTCTCCAACAGGAGGAGCCTGATCATTTTCTAGCTTCACATAGCACTGTAAAGCAGATGTAAACAGCTAAAAGAAACAATGACTAAACATCACGTTAATTGAATTATCAGTTAAATGTAAGTTCTGGAAATGGTATGAATGCTCCCAGATCCTAATTAACTTACACAAAAAATGATATTGAAGTCTACATTTGAAAACTATACAAAAATGTGAAATGAATGGTCAGAAGGAAACATGAAAATGTAATGGGTAAAATACATGTTGCCAACATTTATTGTAAATGAAGTCATTGGAATATCACCAGACTATATTATTTACAGAGAATACACAAAAATTGTGCACATTCCAGGTGAAATATGTATATAAACTATTAATAAAAGCATATACTAACCAGCCACAATGACACTGTCATTACGTGCTGGACCAAATTTCAGTGTCATCTCATGTTTATGTTTATGGACAGCCAAATGATCCTCGTTGGTAAAACGCTGTGGCAAAAAGTTTTAAAATATAGTTAAGATTTTCAATTTGATCAAATAAGTTAAATGATAAGGAAATTTTCATTTCCACAACAACATGTAAAACCACCATTAACAAAGACATAGCAGTTTGTTAACTATAAAGAATCTACTGTTAGTATAAACATACTAGGTCTCAATCATAGAGAAACTCATTATCCAGAATGAGCAATAATGATAATACTAGGTCACTTAACTCATTTGAGAGCATTTAAAAACAAAACCTGAGGCAAAGAAACTTTACATAAATTTCATCTGGACACTAAAAATAGACGACTGTTAATTTTTGCCATATCATAGTAGAAATATATACTCAATGGTATAATGACTTTTGAAGAAAGTATTGTTATTTTACTTAGATTTCAGGTTACTTACCACTTTTAAAATGAGAACTTTCTTATAAAAATATTATTCCTGGACAAATTAAGAAGTAAATCAGGTGCTTTATGTTACCACATAAAAAAAGAACGCCTTGATTATAATCCAGCAAAGAAATAGCAGTCAATACAATAAAGCAATTCATTTCAAAATAAAAATTTTAACTTAGAATAAAGTTTTACATTTTTTATCATACTCTTATATAAAAAAATGAAGAAAAATTATTTCTAAAGCTACACTTAACTTTGATAGGTCCTACATGCTAAAGGTGACATTTATGATTACAATATATATAATAAATACATTGTTTAAATATCTCCTGTGTCTGGATATCAACCTTTATGAAGATGCTCCTTATCTTTAGCAACATTTACAACTAAATATAGAGCACTTTTTAATTTCAAAGAAATAATTATAAGATGTCAAATTAAGAGATCTATACTCACTCTCTAGGCTATATCCTTAAAAATCGGATGTTAAAATAATGAACATGGTTTCTCGGAACTACCAGAAATGGATTCCTTACCCTGTGGTCTTACCATTCCCTATTGAACTCAGTACATACATCCTTTCATGCAACTAATGATAGCAGCTTTAGGGTTAACCTTAAAACAATGTAAAAGAAAGAAATATTTCTATCTATTATGCTTTCTTTTCTAAATATTAAAAGTATGACCTGTATCATCCTTAGCCCAGCCCACAAGCCCACTGTAAAAAGTTAATCCCTGTCATTTATATCTGATTTTGCTCTGCACGGTACATGTTTATAGCACCTACTACTACTACTACTAAGCCGCTTCAGTCATGTCTAACTCTGTGCAACCCCAGAGACGGCAGCCCACCAGACTCCCCCGTCCCTGGGATTCTCCAGGCAAGAACACTGGAGTGGGTTGCCATTTCCTTCTCCAATGCATGAAAGTGAAAAGTGAAAGTGAAGTCGCTCAGTTGTGTCCAACTCTTCACGACCCCATGGACTGCAGCCTACCAGGCTCCTCCGCCCATGGGATATTCCAGGCACGAGTACTGGAGTGGGGTGCCATTTCCTTTATTATATTGATGTTTTCATATTTCCTTTCAAGTAGACTGAGCTCCTACTATTTCAGTTTCCCTAAATTTAACATATAGTAAGTAGTCAATAAATACTAACTAAAAGAATGAACTCCTTACAAGTAAAGAACTGAATCTTCAAGCCCCATCTAAAAGAAACAAAAACCACCAAACCACAGACTGTTCCTAAAGGTGAATTAAGCGTTAATTTAATTTGCTTATATTCTTTTCTCATGTAAGTATGCTTTCTACTAAGTCTTTAAGTTACTATACACCAGTGGAAAATTATTAATATCTCCCCTCTTTGGAACCTGTTTGTATTCCCATTGAAGATGAGTATACATATACAAAGAGTAACTCTATCCCTTGACTTACTCATTTACTGAAACAATCATTGAGCAATCATAATCTAGCTCTGCCCTATGCAAGTGCTATTTTCCTACTGCTTTGTCATTATGTATAAGAATCCTTTCCAAATTTGGAAAAATAAGAAATAGTCATCCTTTCGTAGAGTTTCCAATAACGAAGCTTTTGGAGAATGAACATAGCGATAGCACTTATCAGCACTACTTCATTGCTTTTTACATTGCATTACAGTTTTGAATGTCTTACAAGTATCTTAAAGCAAGATTCACTTTATGTTCCAAAGAACCTAACAATGTGGCTTCTCCACTGAAGGCAATCATTAAACATTTGCAAATAAATGCATTTTAGTAGAGGTCTTAGATTTTAAAACAGCAAAGTCAGCATAATTAACAGACAAGCTTACAAAGTTATCTCCTAGGAATTTTATCCCAACGGTATCCTCTGCTTAGTTACTGGTTTGAACACAAATATTCAAATCAAACAGCAACTACATATACAATAAATAACATTATGTTTTGTACAAAATATGTGAAAATACCAACAAGATTGATTCTAAGTGAAAAGTAGCAGGTAAAAGGACCATAAAATACATTTAAGATCATATGAATAGTAAAAGGAGAAATGCCAGGAATATGAATTCACAAAGTTTCAAAGAGAACACAGAGATCAAGTTTATCTAAATGCTATTTATAAAGGAATTATTAATCATATAATATTTCTATACATGGGTAAAATACATTGAAATTGATACTTGATACAAGTGAGTATCAAGTATGGATCTATATCATGATATAGATATTATCTATATCTATAACCTTGCCTATCATCTGAGAAGACTTATTTACCTCTAATGAGAAACTTAAAACAGTGTCAAAAGACAGTCACCAGGAAAAGATATATATATATGTAAAATGCATTATTTTTTCAACAAATACAAAACAGCTACTACAAGCTAAAATAATTTTGCAAGAATCTATTTGAACTGCTTTTCCAGACAAATTAAAAGGTTTATTCTAAAAATAAGTTTTGTAGAAAAATAATGATACTGCGGCTGCTGCTACTGCTGCTGCTGCTAAGTCACTTCAGTCGTGTCTGACTCTGTGCAACCCCATAGACGGCAGCCCACCAGGCTCCCCCGTCCCTGGGATTCTCCAGGCAAGAACACTGGAGTGGGACTGCTAGTAATAATATATTGCATTCATACAATTTCTTTCTTCCAGGCAATTGAGAGCACTACTCCAATGAAAATGTTATACATGTGCAGTGTTTTGTCAAATAAGAAAGACTTTGAACATACAGCTAAATAAACAATGGGAAAGGCAGTCAAGAAAGTTAGAATAGACCAACAATGTCTCTTACAGGGTTAAAAAGTAAGGGTAACCTGACAAATATAAGAGGGGGTGAAATAGTTGCTTCCATAAAAAATTAATTTAAGCTCAGGTATTGGAGAAATTTGTGTTTCCAAAGTGTGAACACTCTTATCAGAATTAACTTAAGAAATCAGTCATTCTGCATTTAATACATGCATTTATATCCATGATATAGATGATTATTCCTAATTTAAAACATTAAATAGGTATTAAATTATAAGGTCATTAGGCCAATAGCCCATTTTACTACTTCTTTCATGAATTTAAGTACTCTAATTTAACAGCAGGGAGTTACTGATCAAACACACACAGATACACACACTCTCCCATACTTTCATTGAAACTTCAGATTAAATAAAATGAAATCTTTATCTCCTTTAAAAAAATAGTTATAATGTATTAACATTTCACCAAAGAAAAAATTTTCAATGACAGCATCACCAAAAGCAAAGCTATTATCAATAAAATGTAAAAATTTCAATGTTAAAAGACTCTTTCACTAAATTATCTTAACTTCGTCTCTTTTACCAAATTCAATGGAACATCATGTTAAAATAAATGAAATTATCAAAAGTCTATCTATGAAATACCTAACATTGACTGGGACATAAAATAATTTACTAGAAAGAGCCAACAGTTAAAAATTTTGCACTGATTTCTATAGGTCTCTCTGAAATAACATTATCAAAAAAATACTTAAAATTTTAAAAATCTATTTGAAAATTTAAGTTCATTAAGTGTTTTAAAGCTAAAATTCAAATTTGAAAGAACGTTGTTAATTAGTGACAAAAAATAATTTGTACTACCACCATCAGATTGGTGCTTCTAAAATCAATGCTTAATAGAATTTTTGATTTCCTAGGAAATTACTATTTGAAACTAGAGAGAGACCATAACCGTTCCTAGTCCAAGCAAGATTTAACAAATGGATGATGCTGACCTTGGCCCAGTTATCATTTGGCCAGTAACAGTTATAAAGTATTACTATAATATAGATTAGACTATTTTAAGTATCTCAGAGAACAAATATATGCCAAAAAAGTTATTAATACCTAGGAATGAAGTGTTCATGATGAGAACAATACTTAAAGTTTTTAGTGAAACTAAAAAATTGTTTTTGCTTTTAAAAACAATATGAAACAATGTATGAGGAGCCTTAAAAATGCGTATACATTTTGATCTGATAATTTGGTTTCTAAAAATGTATTTTGAGGAATTAGGGAGATGTACATAAGGGGCTATAGAGAATATTCATCACAATGTTGTGATTTTTTTAGGCCATAATAATTAATTTTTAGGCCATAAAAGAGGAATAGGCAAATAGATTTTGGGACATATTCTGGCAACAGAACACTATATAGGAACTCAAACTCATGTTTTCAATTAACACACAATATATCATACTATATAATGTATAATATACTATGTAATATAGTACAGTGCTAAACTGTATAATGTATAGGATAATACTATATAATGTCATCTGCATACAAATAGAATACAAATTAATACATGCGGTATGATCCCAATTTTGTTTGAAAAATAAAAGGGGGGAAGGACTTAGGAAATGTACAAAATGTTAACAGACATCCTCTCTAGATTTTACTTTGTCAGCATTCTCAGTGATACTTTTGTAATTAAGAAAAAAGAAAAACTTTTAATGTTCACTGAAAAAGATACATATTCAAAGACCCCTATTGAAATATACCTTGAAGGCTTTGCAATATTTTGCTATAAACATAACACAAAAGTAGGCTTGGGTGCATACTTATCTCCAGTGTTCACAGGTTCTGTGACTGAGAGGCATTCAATAATGTATATTTGATTGTGCATGTGTAAAATGAGGCCAGTAGCACCAATTTCATAGGGCTGGTGCAGGATTAAATAACATAACCCACATAAGCTTAGTAGCACAGTGACTAAGTTGAAAAATGTTAGTATCATTATAATTGCTTTTATTACTACAACAACGATTATATGGAACTTTAATTCCTCCAATCTTTTTTGAAACAAGGTGGAGCACAAATTTAGACATGGTATGCTACACACTTGATAAATATTTGAAAGCTCTATTCTATGGTTCACAAGCAACTTCTGAGTTTCTCAGGTAGACCTTTTTCATTACTGTTTTGAATAAACTTTTTATTTTGGAAAACTTTTAAATTTACAGAAAAGTTGCAAAAATTGTACACAGAGTTCCTATACACTCCTTACTCAGTTTGTTTCCCCTAATGTTCTCATATTATTGTGGCACATTTATCAAAACTAAGAAACCAACACTAATATATTACTATTAACTAAACTCACAACTGGTAGTTTTAGTATTGCCCAACTTAACCAGACTCTGGGCTCCAAATGACTTTTTGTTATGTTCCCAAATTCAAAATCATCTCTGAAAATTATGTCAAGGACTGCCAGCTGTCCCTTAATATCTACTACTCTTTTTCCTTCAAATTAAGAATTTCTAAATTTTAGGTGAGCACTTGGCTGCCCAGAACAAAGACCACATTTTCTAGCTTTCTCTGCAGTTAGGTGGCCATATTCTTTTGGGATCAAAAGAATGAGTGAAAATCATTTGCATTACTTCCAGTTAATGTTCCTAAAATGATGCGTGTATACATGCTCTTCTCTGCTTCCTCTTCTCCCTCCCTTACTGCTGGAATGTGGACTTCATGTCAGGAGCTGAAAAGCCATTTTGGACCTAAAAATGGAAGTAGCATGATGAGGATTACATAATCAGCCAACCTGGGACTCCTACTTCCTGGTTATTACATTAAAAAACAAGCCGATCAGTCTGTTGTTAAGGTTGATTCTTGGTCTCAGCCTGCATCCTAAGTAATACAAATCTCTTAATAACAATATGCCATAGCCTCGAAAGATGACATCTTTTGTGCAATGGAATATACAGAAATGTAGTCCATTCTGAAGGAGATCAGCCCTGGGATTTCTTTCGAAGGAATGATGCTAAAGCTGAAACTCCAGTACTTCGGCCACCTCATGCGAAGAGTTGACTCATTGGTAAAGACTCTGATGCTGGGAGGGATTGGGGGCAGGAGGAGAAGGGGACGACAGAGGATGAGATGGCTGGATGGCATCACTGACTCAATGGACGTGAGTCTCAGTGAACTCCGGAAGTTGGTGATGGACAGGGAGGCCTGGCATGCTGCGATTCATGGGGTCGCAAAGAGTCGGACACGACTGAGCGACTGATCTGATCTGATCTGATGGTGACCATATCGAAGAAACATGTTTGTAAGTCTAAGTTTTGATATGGTTCCTTTTCTCTATTCAAACCTTCTACACCTCTTCCCGACTTTTCATTCTCAGGTACTATGGATAAATTGTCCATGGTCCTATGTAAGGCCAGTCCTTCCACTTGAATACTGGATCCCATCCTCTCTTAAGGACCCTCTTATTTCTGCAACAGTTCCTCTCTCTGCAGTGTAAAGTATGCTGTGATAGTTGCAACTTAAAATTCAAAACAAAAAAGCTCCATCTTTAATCCTCCTCCAGCAGTATTTCACTGTTCCCTTTAAGCTATTACAAAAGGTATCTTATAAAGTCTCCACTTCTGATTCTCCACATTTACTCTTCAGGCTGACTCCAATCTCATTGTCGTCACTGCTCTTTCACTGAAACTACTCTTATCAGGGTGTCTTAACAGTCCCCATATTCCTAAATTCAATAGTAAATACTGAATTATCCTATCAACTATATGACTACACTGTTTCTCCACATTTTGAAACTTTTTCTACTTGACTTCTAGAACACAGTTTTCTTCATTGTCTGCTGCTTCTCTGCCTCCTCTGTGTCCTTACCCTCTTTCTGACTGCTAAACACTGGAGTGCCTTAAAGCTTAGTTCTCATCCTTCCTCTCTATACTACTTAAATACAGAAGTAAAGCTGAAGAAATATGGGGATTATGGGTTATCAAAATGTATTCCTAACTCTACCAATGGAAAAATAATTATTACCAGACATCAAGGGAGGAGGAAAGGAGAAGAAAAATGAGTGTTACCTCCTTTCATAATATGGAGTCTAAAAAACTATTCTAACAATATTTTTTCATATTTTCTAAAAATATTAAGTATTTTAAGCAATCTCTGATACACACATGTTCTTATATTCAGCCATAGGTTGCTTTTTCTTCTGTTCAATTCAAGTAAATTAAAAAAAAATAGTGTAATAAACACCCTTGGTACACTTCACTCAGCTTTAGCAATTATCATCCTATGATCCATCTCATTTCATCGCTACTCACAATTCACCCAATGCATTTTTTTTTTTTTTTGAGACCAATCCCAAGAATTACTTTACCTAGAAATATTGCAGTGGCACATTGTAAAACATGGCCACAAATTCCTTTTGGTATGATATATACCCTCCTTACTTTGCCATGTGGTTAACGTTGGTTCTCCCATCCAGAGGATGGTACCTATTTCTCCACCCCTTGAGTCTGAGCTGGTCTGGTGACTTGCATGGTCAACAGAATGCTACAGAACTGATGCCCTGTCACTTCCAAACTAAAGCTTCAAGGAGCTTTGTAGTTTTCAGCTTCTATTCCCATGGAAAACTGCTGTCCAACGATTCCCAGGTAACAAAATATATTGAACATATATTTAATAACCTTGGCATATGTCTTTTCATAGTTTTGACATAACATTTGTGGGACAGAATCCCAGAAGTGGGATTGCTGGATCAAACCGTAAATGCATTTGCCATCTTGCACTTTTACCCACAATGAAGGAGAGTGCAGAAGGAGTATTTTTAATATGACTGAAGTAAAATGGCTGCTGCTTTGCCAAAAATATAAACATTCTGATGGTAGAAAATGTCAAAATAATAATAGATTGATTTATAGACAACATCATTAGATGGAAATGCTGCTGATATATGTACTGAGGAAGAACAGTTGGGTGATTTTTAGGCCTGATAAAGCACTGGAACACCCTTGCTATCTGCAGAAGACTCTACAAAGGCTCTCCTTCCTATTCTTCGTGGCCTGAGGGGTAGTCTACCTCTCAGTCTCTTGACTATTTGTGCCACAGATTGGGCATGTACAAGGCAGTCTGCTATGAGAACTCAAATAATGAATGTCAAAAAGTTCCCAGACTTCCTGGATCTGGTATTGAGGTGAATAAGCTCTGGCTTTACCCCTGGGATGTGTTGTGTAATGTTCCATTTGCCTCATCTCATCAGCTAAGGAAGCATTAATAGTGTCTATAAACAGTATGGATGTGCTTGAACAGACTGTGTAATTTTCCTCAGCAATTTTAAAATATTTTCTGTACCTGAAAACTATCTCATTTTCATTTACCTTAATTCCCCTAATTTTACTGAATTCATTCTCTCACTGGTTCTATCTCCCAGTTTTGGGGTTGAGGAACCAAAAACCAGGAAACTTAGATGTTACTAATTCGATCTTGGGTTCTCATCCTCTCTGATCTTTTGTTGGCATTTAATCTTCATTTGGTTAAATGCCAAATGAGAGCTAAGCTTCATTTAACCTTATTTCTTAAGTAAATTTAAATACAATGCTTTTTATTAAAAGTGGCATATATATTACTAAAGAGTCAATCACAAGATGATAATTCCAACTGTTTTAAGCAGAAAAGAATAAGACAAAAAATCAGGGACTTGTCTGAGACTGACTTTTCAAGAATGATTCCCAGAACAACACAGCAAAATTGGTCATGGTCCAAAGGCTGGCTTGAGAATTACACTCTCTCTGTACAGTCCATTTCAGCAAAATGGACTTTAAGTCCATTAAAAAAAAGAGTGGTGGACTTTTTAAGTGGCGGACTCTTTAAGTCCACCTTTCTATTTAACTTAGTCCCAAATCCAAGGAGTAAATGTAATTTACCATTATAAGTAAATCATATCCAAAATTTTAGTGGAAAAGGATTTTGGAAATTGCTTTCCTGAATTTATAGAAAAATGTATACAAAATTTATCTCCTAAATATATGTCAAATCACTCTATTTCTCTATATGTACATTATTAACACCTAGTCAAAGCCACCATTATCTCTCAGCTGACTGCTGCCAGTCTACTTTCCCAGCTTCCACTATTAGCTCAGCAATGGCTTTTCATTCCTCTGTGAATAAAACCCAAACACCTTATACCACAGTCAACAAAAAAGCTTTACAGGTTATGGGCTCTTTTTATTCCCCTACCTTTCTGACCTCATCTCCTACCCTTATCCTAGTTAATCACTATATGTTCCAGTTACAGCAGTCATCTTTCTGTTCTTAAACACACCAAATCCATTTCTTCCCTCGTGGCCTTAAACTTGCTGTTCTTTCACTCTGAAAAGTTCTTCCCCAAGATATGTGTAGGGTTTGCTTCCACATCTTTATTCAAGTGTCACCTTATTACAGAGGCATTCACTGACCAACCCATTTAAAATATCACCAACTCTGGTAACTTCTACCTTTATCCTGTGAAAGTGAAAGCGTTAGTCGCTCAGTTGTGTCTGATTCTTTGCGACCCCAAGACCAGGCTCCTCTGTCCATAGAATTCTCCAGGCAAGAATACTGGAGAGGGTAGCTATTTCCTTCTTCAGGGGATCTTCCTAACCCAGGGATTGAATCTGGGTCTCCTGCATTGCAGGCGAATTCTTTACTGTCTGAGCCACTAGGGAAGCCCCACTTTTATCCTGCTCAACATCACTGGACATCATGTAAACTAAAATCTTTAGATACCACTACACCCTCACCAGAGGGACTACAATTAAAAGACTATCTGAAACAATCCTGAAAAAGGAGAACTAAATCGGAGAACCTACCCTAAGTGACTGGAAGGCTCACTATGTAGCTAGAGTAATCAAGACATATGGTACTGGCATAAAAATTGACAGATTGATGAAAAAACAGAATAGAAGCTCAGAAACAGATCCATGCTTTACAAATCATTTGGTTTTCAAGAAAAGGGATGAAGCAATTTAACGGAGAAAGAAAAAAAATCTTTCAACAAGTGACACTAGAATCTTTGAAAAGCCATAAGGGAAAAAAAAAAGTGAGCTTCAACTCCTACCTCATACTTATGCACAAATATTAATTCAAAAAGCAAGAGTCCTAAATGAAAAGCCAAACTTTCCGAGGAACATGAAGCAGGGTATTTTTGTGCCTTAAAGGTAAGCAACAGTTTCTTAGATAAGTCACAGAAAGCAACAACCAAAGAGAAAAAATTAACACATCAGACTTCATTAAAATTAGAAACATCTGTCCATCTTTTGATGGACAGATTATTTTCATATTATGAAAATCAAGTTGGAAACCAGAGACATAAAGAAAAAACCAAAGATGGACTGGTATCCAGAATATTTAAAGAACTCATACAACTCAATAATTAAAAGACAACCCAATTTTAAAAAACAAGCAGATTTGAAAATATTTCACAAAAAATAAGGTATAAAAATGGTCAATACGCAAATGAAAAAGTGCTCATCTTTTCATCAATGAAATGCAAATTAACACACAATACATCAGTATACACCCAATGAAAATGACTAAAATTAAAAGAACCACAGCAAATATTGGCAAGGGTATTATACAACAGGACTGCTCACAGACCGCTAGTGGAAGTAGTGAGTGGTTCCTGCCTTTTAGAAGCAGGTTGACAGTTTCCTATTATATGTAACATATGATCCCACCATTACCCTTCTAGGTAGTCACCCAAGAGAAAAGAAAGAACGTGTTCATACAAAGGCTGGTACTTAAACATTCACAATATCTTTATTTCTAACAACTAAAAATTGGAAATAAGCCAAAAGTCCATAAACAAGTTAATAAATAACTGCTTGTGAATTACAGAAATATTATTCCTCAATGAAAAGGAATTAACTATGGATCACAAAGGGAGAAACTGCAAATTATGTGGAATGAAAGAATCCAGTCAAAAGTACACACTGTATGATTTCACTTACATAAAATTCTAGAAAATAAAAACTAACTTATAGTGACAGAAAGCAGAACAGACGCTGACAGGGTTGGGAGGGGTGAGAGGGAGGCAATACAAGCACAGGAAACTTCGGGAGATGACGAATACGTTCACTATCTGAATTGTGATGGTTTTATGGGTACATACATATGTTAAAATGTATCAAACTGTACACTTACAAGTAATATGCAGTTTACTGTATATAAATTATATCTCAACTTAAAGTATCAACTAAAGAAAACAATGAGAACCAGAGAAACATTTTAATATTTATGATTTATAGTTTATATATTTAAGTACTCTATAATTTTACTACACATTAAATTTATTTTTTCATTCCTCAGTGTCTATAGTTATTTTAAGATTATTATAACAATATTAGATTATTTAATGGCCTATTAAAAACCACGGAAATATCTTCTGAAACACTAAAATATTATTTTCTGAAAATGCTTCCACACAAGCCTAAAGATTTTAGACTTAATAACATTAGTATATTAGTGATATGCTGTACATTAGTGATTCGCTCAGAGGTAAAAATTAGTTAATTTCACAAGAGTTCAGCAAATAAAACAATTTTCATATAAGATAATGTATCTGATTTCCAACTGGGCAGTTTACAATGATTTTCAACCAATAACAGTCAAATGAAAATACTTTTAAACTTTGTGTTTTCTCCAGGTTTTCCATCTTTCCCTTACAAGACTTAACTTTTTTTTTCCATATTAGATTGTCTTCTTTAAAATCCAGATATGCTGCTGAGGAAAAGGAATTTTTTTCTCCAAATTTTTCTGGGTTTTCATTCTAACTCCAAAATTGTACAAAATATCATAAAGGAATCCCCTTAATGACAACATTCACTGTCATAAGTGTTTAATAAATGTGAACATACCAAATAAGTTATGTATTACCTGGCCACATCCAGGGGCAGTACATAGAAATGGTTTGTCATCACTCATATTCCACAGGTCCTTGTACTGCCTATAATAAAACATTCAGAGATAGTGAAACGTTTTACAGTACAGATGTTTAAATAAAGAACTTAAAATGTAGTATTACTTGATTTTCATTAAGCTTTTTACCTTTTCTATCTGAATGTGAAATAAAACAGTTTTACCGACATTTTAACCCCATCTTCCATTTTCTTACTATGAATAAAGACATGCAACATGCAGATTTTACATTATAGAAAAAACTGTTAATAACTCTGATCTATTAGGTTAAACCTTTCCTGTTCAGTAGCATAAGTGTGGAAAGAATGAAATAATTAGAAGATCACTACTTTAAATACCAATGAAATAATGGACAAGCAACTCTCATCAATATCTAATAAAACTATCAGGAGCAAAGGTGTGGGAGCTTCATAATGGCTGCGTCAGGTTGACAGCATCTGAACTCATGGGTCAGTGTTAAGCTAACATCACCAAAAGTGGGACAAATATTTTGAGTCCCCTGATGAGACAACAGAAAGCACATTAAGTATTCCTGGTGGCGGGCGGGGGGTGCGGCTGTATCCAAACCTGAAATCGAATCAAGCTTTTCTAGATTCTACTACAGGAAATAAAGGAGATAGACAAAAAGGTCAAACACCACTGCTAAGATACAATTAGCGAAATTCTACAGCACAAAAGACCTGGTCTCCTCAAAAATAAATGTCATGGGGAACAAAAGAAAAGAGAAAGTAGAGGGGAATTGCTTTAGGTTAAAAGAGGTTGAATAAACCATATTAAACAGAATACAACATGGGGACTTTCCTGGATCCTGATTTAAACCAAAAACTACAAAAAAAGACATTTTCAAGTCAATATTATTTTCCCACTTTTTGATTTAGGCTTGAAAGTTCCCAATTAGTCCTTCCATTAACTTGCAGGCTTTTGTTTTTGCTTTCTTCCTACAAATTACATGTAACACCTATATTTGAATGAACTAACAATTCTGTAAAATTATTCCTTTTCAACACTAGTTTGTTAGCCTTTCAGAAATATGTAACCTTCAAAAACCTTTCAGAAAAACCCCTTCACAAACAGAGATGACAATCGCTATTATAGTCCGATTTGGGAAGTGCTAGAATATTTCTTTTGGGAGGCAGGACTTCTCAAAGACAATATGTTCAAGGGAAATGACCAGAACAGCACCTAGAATGCAGCATATATGCCACATCCATTTTCTATCTGAACCCTTTTTCACCTCATGGGACTAGTATTATTTGGAACTCATTTAAGGAGAAATCAAAACCCTAAAATATATATATTTATCTCTGTTATAGTTAAGTGTACTTTGATGCTCTATTTAATAATTTAAAAATACAATAGGACTATCAGCTAAACTACATACTATATAAATAAGTATTCCTTATTTATATATTAAAAAAACATGATCTAGAAATTACCTATGAAAATACTTATAATCTACAATATGAAAAATAAAATTTGAAAAATAGCCCCAAATACCAAATTACTGCATACACACCTGGCAGAATTCACATGTAACTTGAATTTCATAAGCTGAACAACTTATCACGTCCTCTTTTTCATGGCAAGGATACTGAAAAACAAAGTGGTTTCACACTATTAAGTATTTAGTTTTGAAACACTTATTAAAAAACTCAGATAATTACACTCTCTGTAACTACTGTCATCCAAAAACCCACTCACTATTAAGAATCTTTATAATAGAGCTCTGCTCCTAAAATAAAACACCCATATAAATGCAAAATATATCCAACTCTACCATAAGGTAAAAGAGAAACATTTAGCTTAGCCTTTAAGGTTGTGGTTGAAGGGCAATAATTAAAAGAGTGAAAATCCTGACTTTTGAAGTCTGGCAAAAAGACGAGACCTCGTATTTCAAAATACCTATTCAGAAAGCTTTAAATTTTTTCAAATGCAGTCAGTGTGGTCTGGTTCTCAGCCTAATTCATCAAAGTCTATTTGTGCCACAATGTAGTTGAAGGAACTCCCTCTTCCCTATTTCATAGCTTACTTATCTGATATTAGCTTAGCTTAAGTATGAGTACAACACTTAAACTACTTAGGTGAGTGTCTCATTTTTTAAAAAAATATAAATTTATTTATTTTAATTGGAGGCTAATTACTTTACAATATTGTATTGGTTTTGTGCCATACATCAACATGAATCCGCCATGGGTGTACACATGTTCCCCATCCTGAACTCCCCTCCTACTTCCCTCCCCTAAGTGTCTCATTTTTAAACCCAGCTAATACTCAATTACATTCACTGAAACCCCATCTAGTGGCGAACAGAGTTAACTATATGCTTATCCATAAAAGCCAATGGTACATAAGAGAAAAAAATTTGTTTTTACATAATTTTGCTTATAAAAGTAGTGAAGAATGTCCTGCTCAACAGAATTGGGTAATTCCTGTGGAGAAATGTGCAAATAGCTACAGTTCTGAGTCCCGGAATCAGAGATGATATAAGAGATAGGAAGAAGAAAATTCTCCTGAGAGAGAGAACGTTTTAGTTCCTCAGTCATCTTGACTCATTACAGCCCCATGGACTGTTGCCTGCCAGGCTTCTCTGTCTCTGGGATTCTCCAGGGAAGAATACTGTAGTGGGTTGCCACTTCCTACTCCAGGGAATCTTCCCCAACCAGGGACTGAACCTGTGCCTCTTGTGTCCCCTGCACTGGCAGGTAGATTCTTTAACCACTAGTGCCTCCTGGGAAGCCCCCATTAAATACTAAGGAATGAATAAACTGCTATACGATATGAACCAGATCAATTTAGATTATGTTACCTATCTCAATAAACTCCTAAAACTAGTAAGAAGATGCAGTTCATATTACTTTGAAAAATTAAAGCAATATTTAAACTCAGTTGAGTTCAGGAAACATTTAAACATCAAACACACGCAAAGACACAAAGGTGAAAAAAACAAACAGACCCTCCACTCTGAGAAACTTTTAGTCAAGCAGAAGAAAGAAAACAGAAATTTCACTACAATCTGGTTAAGAATAAGAGTTAAAATATTAAAAATATAGAAGTAGTTCAGGGAAGCAATCCAATACTTATAGAAAAGCTTTCTGAAGGAATTAACCCTTGGTATTCTTTTCTACCCCCATGACTACTACTGTCCCATTCTACAAAAGAAGTTCCTTATCTACACAGCAGATTATTTTCTAGCCAACCAATAACAATTCCCATTCCTTATACTATTTCCTAATATCTAGCTGAGGTAGCTGTAAAGACAACAGTCGAAGCACCTTGAGACATAAATGATCATAATTCCTCCAGCAGGCTTAAATGCTAATCTCAAACCTCTAAATCCAGGTTTATCTCCCTTTCACATCAAGGGTGAAAATATGCTCCTAGGAAAGCATGGGAAGGAGGCTTTGTTCAACTCTAAACTGTCAGAGAAGACGACGACTGCAGATAGAGAACTGTTACTACAGAACACCGCTCTCTGACAAGTATCTACAAACCCATCAGTTCAGTTCAGTCACTCAGTCGTGTCTGACTCTTAGCGATCCCATGGGCTACTGCACACCAGGCATCCCTGTCCATCACCAACTGCTGGAGTTTACTCAAACTCATCTCCATTGAGTTGGTGATGCCATCCAACCATCTCATCCTGTTGTCCCCTTCTCCTCCTGCCCTCAATCGTTCTCAGCATCAGGGTCTTTTCCAATGAGTCAGCTCTTCCCATCAGGTGGCCAAAGTATTGGAGCTTCAGCTTCAAATCCTCAGTCTTTCCAATGAATATTCATGACTGATCTCCTTTAGGATGGACTGGTTTGATCTCCTTGCAGACTCTCAGGAGTCTTCTCCAACACCACAATTCAAAAGCATCAATTCTTCAGTGCTCAGCTTTTTTTATAGTCCAACTCTCACATCCATACATGACTACTGGAAAAACCATAGCCTTGACTAGATGGACCTTTGTTGGCAAAATCATGTCTCTGCTTTTTCATATGCTGTCTAGGTTGGTCATAGCTTTTCTCCAAGGAGCAAGCGTCTTTTAATTTCATGACTGCAGTCACCATCTGCAGTGATTTGGGAGCCCACAAAAATAAAGTCTGCCACTGTTTCCCCATTTAATTGCTAGGAAATGATGGGATGGGATGCCATGATCTTTGTTTTCTGAAATGTTGAGTTTTAAGCCAACCTTTTCACTCTCCTCTTTCACTTTCATCAAGAGGCCCTTTAGTTCTTCTTCATTTTCTGCCATAAGGGTCGTGCCATCTGCATATCTGAGGTTAATGATATTTCTCCCAGCTATCCTGATTTCAGCTTGTGCTTCATCCAGCCCAGTGTTTCTCATGTAGTACCCTGCATATAAGTTAAATAAGCAGGGTGACAATATACAGCCTTGACGTACTCCTTTTCCTTTTGGAACCAGTCTGTTGTTCCATGTCCAGTTCTAACTGTTGCTTCCTGACCTACATACAGGTTTCTCAAGAGGCAGATCAGGTGGTCTGGTATTCCCATCTCCTTCAGAACTTTCCACAGTTTATTGTGATCCACACAGTCAAAGGCTTTGGCATAGTCAATAAAGCAGAAATAGATGTCTTTCTGGAATTCTCTTGCTTTTTCAATGATCCAGCAGATGTTGGCAATTTGATCTCTGGTTCCTCTACATTTTCTAAAACCAGCTTGAACATCAGGAAGTTCACAGTTCACGTACTGTTGAAGCCTGGTTTGGAGAATTTTGAGCATTAGTTTACTAGCATGTGAGATGAGCGCAACTGTGAGGTAGTTTGAGCATTCTTTGGCATTGCCTTTCTTTGGGATTGGAATGAAAACTGACCTTTTCCAGTCCTGTGGCCACTGCTGAGTTTTCCCAATTTGCTGGCATATTGAATGCAGCACTTTCACAGCATCATCTGTTAGGATTTGAATAGCTCATCTGGAATTCCATCACCTCCACTAGCTTTGTTTGTAGTGATGCTTCCTAAGGCCCACTTGACTTCACATTCCACGATGTCTTGCTCTAGGTGGGTGATCACACCATATTGATTATCTGGGTCGTGAAGATCTTTTTTGTACAGTTCTGTGCATGCTTGCCACCTCTTCTTAATATCTTCTGCTTCTGTTAGGTCTATACCATTTCTGTCCTTTATTGAGCCCATCTTTGCATGAAATGTTCCCTTGGTATCTCTAATTTTCTTGAAGAGATCTCTAGTCTTGCCCATTCTATTGTTTTCCTCTCTTTCTTTGCATTGATCACTGAAGAAGGCTTTCTCATCTCTCCTTGCTATTCTTTGGAACTCTGCATTCAAATGGGTGTATCTCCTTTTCTCTTTTTGCTTCTCTTCTTTTCACTGCTATTTGTAAGGCCTCCTCAGACAACCATTTTGCTGTTTTGCATTTCTTTTTCTTGGGGATGGCCTTGCTCCCTGTCTCCTGTACAATGTCATGAACCTCCATCCACAGTTCATCAGGCACTCTATCAGATCTAGTGCCTTAAATCTATTTCTCACTTCCACTGTATAGTCAAAAGAGATTTTATTTAGGTCATACCTGAATGGTCTAATGGTTTTCCCTACTTTCTTCAATTTAACCCTGAATCTGGCAATTAGGCGTTCATGATCTGAGCCACAGTCAGCTCCCGGTCTTGTTTTTGTTGACTGTATAGAGCTTCTCCATCTTTGGCTGCAAAGAATATAATCAATCTGATTTCACTGTTGACCATCTGGTGATGTCCATATGTTGAGTCTTCTGAAAAAATGTGGTCCACTGGAGAAGGGAATGGCAAACCACTTCACTAGTCTTGCCTTGAGAACCCCATGAACAGTATGAAAAGGCGAAAAGATAGGACACTGAAAGATGAACTCCCCAGGTCAGTAGGTGCCCAGTATGCTACTGGAGATCAGTGGAGAAATAACTCCAGAAAGAATGAAGGGATGGAGCCAAAGCAAAAAGAATACCCAGCTGTGGATGTGACTGGTGATTGAAGCAAGGTCTAATTCTGTAAAGAACACTACTGCATAGGAACCTGGAATGTTAGGTCTATGAATCAAGGCAAATTGGAAGTGGTCAAACAGGAGATGGCAAGAGTGAACATCAACATTTTAGCAATCAGCAAACTAAAATGGACTGGAATGGGTAAATTTAACTCAGATGACCATTATATCTACTACTATGGGCAAGAATCCCTTAGAAGAAATGGAGTAGCCATCAAAGTCAACAAAAGAGTCCAAAATGCAGTACTTGGATGCAATCTCAAAAGCAACAGAATGATCTCTGTTCATTTCCAAGGCAAACCATTGAATATCATGGTAATCCAAGTCTATGCCCCAACCAGTAATGCTGAAGAAGCTGAACATTTCTATGAAGACCTATAAGACCTTCTAGAACTAACACCCCAAAAAGATGTCCTTTTCATTATAGGGGACTGGAATGCAAAAGTAGGAAGTCAAGAAACACCTGGAGTAACAGGCAAATTTGGCCTTGGAGTACAGAATGAAGCAGAGCAAAGGCTTACAGAGTTTTGCCAAGAGAACACAGTGGTCATAGCAAACACCCTCTTCCAATAACACAGGAGAAGACTCTACAACCTATACTGGTAGGAAAATCACTGGCATGAAGAGTACACAGAGGGTTCTACACAAGATTTAAGAAGTCAGTTTCTTTAGTTTCTCTAATCTCTCTTTTAACTCTTATTCTAATACTCTTCATCTTCCCTCTCCTCGTGATTTACTGCCAAGGCTTCTCCTTTCCATCTTTGAACAAATATTTGAGGGTCTAATTTGTGCTTCACTCTATGCTATGTGCTAGGGATGTAGTATTGAACTAAGATACTCTCAAGACTATTTGCTCTCAAGACTTCCATGATAGTGACAGAGTTTATACTAGCTAATCAAATATCCAGCTCAGACTTCTCTTTCCAGTTTCTAGGACAATTCCACATATAAACATGTGTATGTTCTTCATATTTTTTCTATTTCATTGCTATAAGGCATTTTATTTTAGAACTCCAAACATGGTTGAAGGTATAGTTTAAATTTTGTTTGTTATAACTGAGCCATAGCAGTATCCACTACTAAGTATACCACATAAATGATCAATCTTACATAATATAATTCTAAAAAAAATATTTAAAGCTCAAGGTTTATTTGAGGTTCACAAAGAGGTCATTGCTATTTTTGGATATTATGAACTAAATTACACTTGCTGAATTAAGACTTTGTAAAGAACTTTAAATTTGCTCTCAGAAAAATACAGAAAAAGAAAGAATAATGTTTAAAATACACAAATATTTTTTAATTAAAAAAAAAGAGTATTACAATTTCCTTTAAAATACAATTATCTAAATAATTGTACCTAATACAGGACCTAACAGAAACAGAAGATATTAAGAAGAAGTGGCAAGAATACACAGAAGAACTATACAAAAAAGATCTTAATGACCCAGATAACCGCGATGCTGTGATCACTCACCTAGAGCCAGACATCCTGGAATGCGAAGTCAAGTGGGCCTTAGGAAGCATTACTACGAATAAAGCTAGTGGAGGTGACAGAATTCCAGCTGAACTATTTCAAATCCTGAGAGATGACGCTGTTAAAATGTCAGCAATATGTCAGCAAATTTGGAAAACTCAGCAGTGGCCACAGGGCTGGAAAAGGTCAGTTTTCATTCCAAACCCAAAGAAAGGCAACGCCAAAGAATACTATAGCACAATTGCACTCATCTCACACACTAGCAGAATAATGCTCAAAATTCTCCAACTAGGCTTCAACAGTGTGTGAACTGAGAACTTCCAGATGTTTAAGGTGTATTTAGAAAAGGTAGAGGAACCAGAGATCAAACTGCCAACATCCACTGGATCATAGAAAAAGCAGGAGAATTGCAGAAAAACACCTATTTCCACTTCATTGTACACACTAAAGCCTTTGACTATGTGGATGACAACAAACTGTGGAAAATTCTTAAAGAGATGGGAATACCAGATCACCTTACCTACCTCCTGAGAAATCTGTATGCAGGTCAAGCAGCAACAGTTAGAATGGGACATGGAACAATGGACTGGTTCCAAAGTGGAAAGGAGTATGTCAAGGCTTTATATTATCACCCCGCTTATTTAATTTATATGGAGAGTACATCATGTGAAATGCTGAGCTGTCTAGGTTTGTCACAGCTTTTTTTTTTTTTTAAATTTTATTTTATTTTTAAACTTTACATAACTGTATTAGTTTTGCCAAATATCAAAATGAATCCGCCACAGGTATACATGTGTTCCCCATCCTGAACCCTCCTCCCTCCTCCCTCCCCACACCATCCCTCTGGGTCGTCCCAGTGCACCAGCCCCAAGCATCCAGTATCGTGCATCGAACCTGGACTGGCAACTCATTTCATACATGATATTTTATATGTTTCAATGCCATTCTCCCAAAACTTCCCACCCTCTCCCTCTCCCACAGAGTCCATAAGACTGTTCTATACATCAGTGTCTCTTTTGCTGTCTCGTACACAGGGTTATTGTTACCATCTTTCTAAATTCCATATATATGCGTTAGTATACTGTATTGGTGTTTTTCTTTCTGGCTTACTTCACTCTGTATAATAGGCTCCAGTTTCATCCACCTCATTAGAACTGATTCAAATGTATTCTTTTTAATGGCTGAGTAATACTCCATTGTGTATATGTACCACAGCTTTCTTATCCATTCATCTGCTGATGGACATCTAGGTTGCTTCCATGTCCTGGCTATTATAAACAGTGCTGCGATGAACATTGGGGTACTCGTGTCTCTTTCCCTTCTGGTTTCCTCAGTGTGTATGCCCAGCAGTGGGATTGCTGGATCATAAAGGCAGGTCTATTTCCAGTTTTTTAAGGAATCTCCACACTGTTCTCCATAGTGGCTGTACTAGTTTGCATTCCCACCAACAGTGTAAGAGGGTTCCCTTTTCTCCAGCTTTTCTTCCAATGAGCAAGCGTCTTT